>NC_138963.1:228185000-228890000 GCF_055761805.1 Camellia sinensis | reverse complement strand
GTATACTATCATTTTCTGAAATGGCCTCCTCCGTGGATACTTGGACAGCTTTCTGATATTCGAACGACTTCAGGGGAGCAGTCCGTTTCAAGCCGTTCAAGAAATGAGATTGCCGTTTGGTTTAATTTTGAAATTTAAAAAAAATAAAATAAAAATTTGTGGAGATTTAAAATTTGTTTGACTTATAATTTGTTTTTAAATTATTTTTAATCACTTTTTTAATTTTAATTTTAATTTTTTTTTCTTTTTCTCCTTCTATATATCAATTAATTATTTTTTCTTCCACTCTTTTATTTTTCTGCATCTTACGTATTAATTAATTCATTTTTTTTTTTTTTACACCCATCCATCTATTAAAAAAATCATTATGAACTACAAAATTCTAAACCATGAAACTATTTCAAAATATACAACTAATTAAGTTTCTAAATTTTGAAAGCTCTTTTCAAAATTTATCTTTCAAAATTGATTTCAAAACTAAATCAGATGATTTTTTATTTTATTTTTTTGGCTAAAAATTAAAGTTTCCAAACAAAGGAGCCAAGAAAAAATATGGAAGATAACAAATTTGCTATTCATTAATTTCCTTTTTATTTGGATAAATAAAAATATAAAATTAAATTGAATAAAAGTTAAAGATAATGATTATTTTTTGTTAAGGTGAGGCACCAATAAATTTTAAATAGTGATCTTATGAACTATTTGATCCTCCTTTTTTTCTTATAGATCCAAATGTCCTATTTTAGTGTAAATTATATAAAAAGCCAAGCATAAATGCGCGTGTTATGTATTAAGGGATAAATATGAATTTTTTCATAATATTAAAATTACTAAACGTAACGTTTCAAAGAAAATCCTTTAGTGTATTTTTTCCAAACTTAAAAACGTAACATACTAAAAAACTCTTCAGTGTACTTTTTTTCAAACGTAACATAACATTCCAAAAAAAATCCACACTAAAAAAAATTTAATATATTTTTCTCAAACATAACAACATAACACCCCCACCCAGGGACAGAAGGAAGAAGGGATCATGAGGGTGCCCCTCCTCAATTTCTTTTAATTATACTAGTACCTATATATTTACAAAGTGTTTTTGTTTAACCACTGAAAGATTATAATTGTGTCCACTCTAATTTATTTTAAAAAAATTTAAATGAATATTGTCCCTTCTTAATTGAAAAAATATTACTCACAATTTAAGTCTTAGAGTTTACTAATGACATGTTAAGTTACATATCAACTTTTGATGTATTACAGTGGCATAAGGACTCTTAATTCATAAATTAGTCTTACTTTCTTTTCTCTGTTTTCTCTTATTTTTATTGTTAGGGAAATTACACATGTGGTGTTTGTGGATTGTCAATTATGTCAAATTGATCATATAGTTCCAATTACATCAATTTTATACTTTAATTTTTTGCATTATATCAATTTAATACAATTAGTAATGCCCATTAATAAATTGAACATAAATTAAGGGGAAATAAATTATCTATTCAGTATTCTTAAATTGATTGAAGAATTGATATACAATTTTAAATGTATAAACTATGTATATAATTTAGATGCCAACTATCACGACTCAAATCCGCCCGTATAGGTTTAGCATCGTAACTGACCAGTAATCCTGGGATTACCGAAGACCTTTGAGACAGATACAAAACAGATGGTGGTTATGAATAACCAGTTCCATAAAGGAACCTCCGGATCTGGATAACAGATAACAGATATGCTGAGCTTCATGATGGAGCCTCCGGTACGAGTAATAGATAACAAATATGCTAAGTTCCATGATGGAACCTCCGATATTGGGTAACAACTAACAAATATGCGAAGGATGCCACGAATACTTGTCAAAAATTGGACAATCATTCATTGTCCAGAACATAACATTTCATAAAACATATCTTATTTCATCATACAAAAAATAAATAAAGTTAAACATAGTTTTACTAAGTTATTACTCACAGATAGCTGCAGAAGCAGATCAGACAGATTCGACAGATCAAACAGATTAAGTAGACAATAACGCGTGACCTACACAAATACATAACATATACACATTAAAACACAATATTACTTCCTTGATAAAACTAGACTTTTCTTGTCTTTTTCTGTCTAAGTAGCCCGAAGTTCTACTATGCTTGTTATTTCTTATTCAAATGAACCGGGTTCTTATTTCACATATTCTTTCATTACTAAATCCCTCTTTTTCAAATAGACCGATCTCTTACTTGGCTTCTTAATCAATTATTACTAAATTAGTGATTTATTCCTTGACCAGTTAATTTATGTTGATTGTTAGTTTATTAATCTTGTTGAGGCATAATTCTTGCCTAAGAATGTTTGGAAAGTAATGAGATGAAAAATATGAACTAAATGCCATTTTTTCAAAATATACTGAAAAATAGTTGTTCGCTAAAGCGAACTTCTTATCACTCGAGCAGTCTGTAGAGACTACAAAAGTAATGGAACCCTTCAATGTGCACTGAAATGGTAATTATACCGCTCGAGCGATCTGTAAAATTTCAAGATTATGGATTTCTCAAAAACGGCTTCCAACGCATTTTCAATCTTTAAATCCATACTTATCTTGATCAAAGCCATGAAAATACCTTAGAAAATATAAATATTTATTTATTTATAAATTATTTGCTCAAAATCTTGAAACATAATAATTAATTTATTTAAATCAAAACTTTACTTAATTTCAAAATCAAAACCCATGAATTCACGGTTTCTAAAATTTTTCTTCAAAATCAGATGCACAATGAGATTGCATATAATTCGCGGAGCTTAATTTAATTATAACTTTCAAAATCAAACCTAAAATAATTATTTTCTAAATTAACTCTCATAAACTTGATTTTAGCTCCAATTCATCATGTGTATGCTATTTTCTGACCACACTGCCAAACAGGTACTCAGCTAGAGAACACCGGCAGAATAGATTGCGCCCGAACGACCTGTCACAGAAAGAAAAGACTCCGACGGTGGTTCTTCCACCCGGGGGCACTCCGACGATCAAGTCAATACTTAGTTATCTCTCAAGGATAATAATTAGTACTTAACTCATTAGCCAGAATACAAAAAGCGTAGCTTAGACTCATGAGAGTGCCTTACTTTTATAGTCAGCACTGTCCTAATCCCTGTAGAAGCCTAGCTTCCCTTGGACTCTGGCCCAATGCCCATACTGGACTCTCTAACAGATAAAGATAAACTACCTAAGAGCTTTATCCTTATCCAGACTGAAGTCCTCCCCCATTCTAGGACTCTTATAGCTTATCCGTTTACCCCAGGATTCCGGCATCTTCGCAGACAACCTCGGCCTAGCTGAGATCATCTCGGCATCATGTCCAGGACACGTGGCACCTCGGCTGGCACTTTGGGGCCATTTTGGCCACATGTTGCTACTCACAAAATATGTCCCCACAACTGCCCCCTAGGTTCTATTACCTCGACATCCAGAGGTAATAGAACCTATATCATTTGAATCTATATCACGTCGGCTAAGTTTGTTCTATCCTTCATTACCGAGGTCATCATTCATCAGCTCTATATGTCAAAGACTTGTAGTCTGTTTTCTAAAATGTCTTTAGAACCAAGAACCAAAATTTTCAAGTTCTTTAATCGAGATCGGCCCCCAAGCTGAGGTGTTTACTTCATTAAATCAAGAACGCCAAGAGTTTTTACACGCGCGTGAGCTGTCACGCACAGTAACTCAACCGTTTCTGCCACGCGTCTTGTCCCTATTGAATCGTACCTGACACGCGCCATCAGGTCACGTCGCTTCTGCGCATGCCGCCTGACAGACACATCGTTCTAGGCACACTAAATGCGTTTTTACCGCCTTTTCGCATTTTGATCAAAATTTCTCCTCTCTTCTCGTCTTTTCAATTTACAATCTTCGATTTCCGTCAAGCTTTCAAGTTTCTTTCTCTAAAAAATCCCTTACCTCCATTGTTGCCTTCTTCGAGCTTTCTGTAACCACTACGTTCACCTCTTCTGGTAGGGCATTTGCTGTTCCGTTCACTGCCACCGTCTAACTCCGGCGAACCACAACCTCGGACCCAACTGGTGAGTTTCCTTGTTCTTTTTTTTTTGTGATTTTGTGAATCTGTTCATTTTCCTGCTATTTGAACCTATGGGTAAAAACTCATTTGTTTGTAACTCAATGTTGCTCAATTTTATCTTTTGGATCCATATTCGCACACATGAACTGTTCACATGATATTTGAGGAATTCTGTCACCGTTCCTTAGTTTTTACACATCTGCACACTTTTTACATGGTGTTCTTGATTTTGCTTTCTGGGTTCTGAACCATATACATACTTGTTATTCTGCCACTGTCCTTGGCTTTGTATATCTGTACATGTTTTGTAAAATGTTCTTGAATTCTTGTTTGTCTTCTTGAGTCTGAATCATGTTCTTGTTTCTATTTTCTTGTTGCATTTTGCCAGATTCTTGCCTCCAATTCCCTATTTCCACATAGATTTTAGGCTTGGATTTTGATAGAAACCACTATCCCTAGGAAAATTGGAACAAATTTCCCTAGATCTTAAAAAGCCCTCGCCCTTGCTTCTGTTTAGGGCTTTTGCCGAGGTCCTTTAAACCTTAACAAACCACTTCCCTTTGAAATCCAACACATTCCCCACTTAACTGACATTATGGATATGTTCAGGTGGAGGGTAGACACCCCTGCTAAGCTAGAGTACTTTAGGCAAGAGTTCTCCATCCTTGCCGACGTTCATCTCAAGTTGGCTGGGGATGAGGACTCCATCATGCCCAAAGATGACTCCATGCCCTTCCCAGTAATTGCCTTCATAGAGTGTGGACTTAGGTCCTCTCTTGACATCCTCTTTCGAGAAGTCCTTCACTATTATAAACTCAACCCAATGCAATTAGCCATTAACTCTTATAGAGTTATTAACGGTATTATTCCCTTAGCTAGCCAAGAAAATGCTAGGATAACCCTAGCCGATATCCAATACTGCTATACAATGTGTGGCCTGAAGTCAGAAAAGGGCTATGTCTACTACCTTAAACTGAGATCCACGGAATACAAACTCATCGTCAACCTTCCAGACTCCAACAAGGGTACTGGAGACTATTACTTCATCGTCTTGGGCAATTGGATATTCCCACCAGATGATGACCTTCACCTCTATCCTTTAAGCCGAACAGTTTTCAGAGAGGGGAATGGTAAGAGCCAAGTGTCACTTTACATGCTTTCAAGTCTTTTATTATTTCTGATACTTTTGTATGTTCTGACGTCTGTTTGTTTTATTTTGTAGTTCTTCCTCAACCACCCAAGGACTTTCACAAATCCTTCTATCCCAGCAAGGATTTCAAGAAGTTGTTGGGTTTGCCAGCTGACCAGCGGAAAGCCCTCTGTTGCTCAACTATATCCCAACCTACAAGTTCATTTTGCTTGACGTCTCGAAGAAGAGCAAGTCCCCTCCTTCTGCTACAACTCCTGCTATAACCTCGTCACCTCGACCAGATCAAGCCTTTACATTTGATCCAATAGTGCAACCATCAACTTCTGCTCCACAACTGATTCCACTATTTCAGCGCCAACGCCAATGCCAATGTCGAGCTCCCATGCTTGCCCCTGCAGGCAGAACACATAGCCGAAAACGCCAAAGTTCTGAGTCGTCGGCTTACGACCCAATCAATCCACCTACAGCCTTGCCAGCAATCCACGATCGGTACAAGGGTCACAGTCGCTGCTACTGCCGACGAGATGGGGTGCAAACCTGCAGTAGTTGAAGATCTGCTTGCCAACATCCCTGGCGTTGTTATCGTCCAGTCTTCATCTTTCCCTCAACCAACCCCAAAGCCAAAACGCATGAAGAAGGCCAAGGCGAAGGCCACAGTGACTCAGATCGATTCTGAGGACGCTGTGCCCATCTCTAAGTTAACCGAGGCCGAAAACAGCGCCCCTTCTGCCGAAAAGCGTCCCGCTGAGGACCTAGTTTCCAAGGCTCTACCTGCTAAAAAGCCGAGGTCTGACCACCAAGAGGGTAGCAGTTACCCTCGAGGCATGGTTTGGGTGCCCGAGATAATACTCGACGACAGACCTCTTACTGCCGGTGACAGTGCTGCGAACCTTGAGGTCGGGGCAGCCTTGTCCACGGCAGTTCTTCTGCCCGAGGACATGAACCGTATGGCCGAACTTCATGAATATGAAGACTTTGCCTTTATGATGCAGTATTTGGTTTTGGTAAGTATTCTCCCTTCCACTTTAACAATTTTTCCACACTTAGTGAAATTTTGCTAACTTATGCTACTTCTTTGCAGGCCATCCAGCACGCTCACTTCTACGCCATAAAAACCGAGATGATGAGGAAGGACTTGGTGAAGAAGACAAAAGAAGCAGCCAAACTCTTATCCTCCCTTCACAAAGTTGAGGCCAGCAACCGCGCTCTTATGGACCAGGCTAAGAACGCCAAGACTGCTCAAAATCTAGCTGAAGAAAAGGCTAAGGAGGCAAAGAATGAAGCCGAGGCTGCAAGGGCCAACCTCGAAGCTGCCAATATAAAAGTGGGTGATATGGAGGCCAAGCTTCAGAAGGCTCTTGTTGATAAAGAGGCCGAGGTGAAGGCGGTCGATGAGAAGGCCTTTGAAAAGGGATAGGCCGCCATCCGTGACCAATACAAGCAACAAGTCAACTTGGCTTGTAACCGAGGTTACTACCTTGGTTGGACGGCGGCCCTCAACAAATTGGTTATTCCTATGGACTTCGACCTTCGAGACATCAACCAACTCGAGGTGCCTTTCCCTCCAGAGATCGAGGAGGAAGTTGAAGACGATGAAGCCGACGAAGTGGAGGAGAAGGTTGCCGCTGATGCCAAGTCTCCCATCCTCAATGACCAAATTGATTTAACTCAAGATGAGAAGGATGACTTAGCCTCCAAGGGCGTCTCCCCCAAGCCAACCATTTCCAAGGCCGAGGTCCAGTGCACTGAGAAAAGTCTAGATAAGACTTTACAAGAAATAGATGCTGAGATTGAAGTCGACAAAAGTGTAACACGCCCAGCTAATAAAGCCAATCCTAACGCTTAGGATATTTCTGCTTTTTCTTCTTAGCTGTAATACTTTGTCTTTGAACAATGTTAGCTTTGTATTTGGCCGATGTGCCCTTTTGTAATCTGAACAAGTAATCCCTCTTATAGGCAGAAGTGCCCTTTTTACTTCTTTTGAATGCAAGTACAACTCCTCCTTTCAAAATATTTGTATGTTTATCTTCTTTACTATCTTGTATGATTTCATACTTAGAATAATTTGCATGTCTTCAAAGTACATCTTAACTATGCAATTTTCTCGGGGTAAAAATACTTCGTGTATACCTGCTGAATGTTTACCTCGGCCTTGCCTTAACACTTAAAAAACATTGTAAGAAAGTTTCACAAGTGTTTATCTAAAACTTGCCACTTCACTTTCAATTATTAAGACTTTTGTCTTCAATTATCTCAAAGTTTGGTAATTTGATCATCTCGGCAACCAGAAATGTACTTTTTTGTAATATTTCTTCGGCGTATCTTTTACTTGTAAATTTTTCTAATATTTCAACAAGCGTTTAAGCCAACTCCAGCTTGTAAAATGTTTTGACAAGCCTTCCCAGGCTTTTAGACTTTCATTCTCCAGCTCTCTGCCCCCTAATGTGAACTTAAGTTTCATTTATGTTCACATTAAGCATGTACCTATGATCTTGTCACCGGGATCAGATTCAAATAGTGACTGGCTGAGGTTATCAACCTCGGTCTCTCTGTTAGTCTAACTGATATGTACTTAGTATCATTCAAAGTTTTCACAGCAAATCTAGGTTAATCCAACTTAGTTCAACTATATTATATGCAAGTTTAATTCACCTCTGCCATATAATGAGTCTAAGTTATTCGTCATGTTTCAATCAGAAACATCGCTAACTTAGTTCAACGCTATTATATGCAAGTATAATTCAACTCTGTCATATAATAAGTCTAAGTTATTCGTCATGTTTCAATCAAAAACATCGTCAACTTAGTTCAACTCTATTATATGCAAGTATAATTCAACTCTGCTATATAATAAGTCTAAGTTATTCGTCATGTTTCAATTAGAAATATCACCTAAGGACTGGTCAATGTTTTTCACAAGTTTTAAAGAATCGGGCTAAAATTTTATTATAACTTCAGCTAATAACAAAAGACTTAAAAAAAACAAAAGAAAATCTAATGATAAAAAAACTTCAAGTTGCAAGTATTCTAAGGTCTTGGCAACTCTTTGCCTTCAATGTCTTCAAGCCGATAAGCCTCATTGCCGAGGATTGAGATGATTCTATAAGGTCCCTCCCAGTTTGGGCCAAGCTTGCCCTCTCTGGGATCCTTCTTATTGCTGACGACCTTTCTCAGGACAAGGTCCCCAACTTGAAACTCTCATAGGTTAACCTTCTTGTTGTAAGCCCTAGCAAGCTGCTACTGGTATGCCCCCAGCTGAATTGTAACTTTCTCCTTTCTTTCTTCCAATAGGTCCAGATCTCGGGCTAAAAATACATCATTAGTCCCATTCTCTACTCTTTGGGTTTTGATCCCTGGGATGTCAACTACTGCCTCTGTGCCATAAGCCATAGCAAATGGGGATTTCCCAGTTGATCTTCTCGGCATAGTCCGATATGCTCAGAGTACATTGGGCAACTCATCAACCCACTTTTCCTTTGTTGCTTCCAGCCTCTTCTTGATCCCATCCAAGATAACCTTATTGGATGCTTCTGCTTGACCATTGCTTTAAGGAAAGCTTAGAGTAGAGTAATAATTTTTGATTTTGTACTTTGCACAAAAGCTTTTGATCAGTTTGTTGTCAAACTGTGTTCTATTGTCTGCTATTATTGCCCTTAGAATCCCAAACCCAGTGATGATGTTCTTCTATATGAAGCTCTTCACATCAACATCTCGTATTTTTGCAAGTGGTTCAGTTTCCACCCATTTGGTGAAGTAATCTGTTGCCACTAGCAGGAACTTCCTTTGTCCAGTCACTTGAGGCAGCTGTCCAACAAGATCCATGCCCCATTGGAAAAATGGCCAAGGGCTGGACACTAGGTTCAAATCCGCTGCTGGTTGGTGTATCAAAGGTGCAAACCTCTAATACTTTTCACACTTTTTGACATAAGCTTCAGCATCTTTCTGCATGTAAGGCCGCTAGTACCCCTGAGTAATGGCCCTATGAGCAAGCGACCTGCCCCCAGTGTGGCTTCCACATATTCCTTCATGTATTTCATACAAGAAGTCTTCAACTTGTGAAGGATACATACACCTCAAAAGGGGACCAGTAAAAGATCTTCTGTAGAGATACCCTTCTGTTGTCAGACTGAATCTTGCCGACTTCAGTCTAATCATGTGTGCTTTTTTATAAGCATCTGGCAGTTTTCCATCTTTAAGGAATACTATTATTGAATCCATCCAGCTTGGTCCCATCTCTACACACATTGCCTCATGCTCTGTGTTCAGTGGTTCTACACTTGGACCTGACAAGTAGTCAACCATTATTGTCCTTGCCTCTCCTGGTTTCATTGCACTAGCCAAGTTGGCCAAGGCATCAGCATGACTATTGTCATCTCGGCTAACTTGTTGTAGTCAGCAATTTTGGAACAATGCTATCAGTCTGCCCACCTCCTTTACATAGACCACCATCATTTCATCTCGGGCTGCGTATTCGCTTGCTGCCTAGTTGACGATAAACTAGGAGTCACAGAAGACCATTACCTTGTCGGCTTCCATTGTTGTTGCCAACTTTAATCCTACGATCAGTACTTCATACTCTGCCTCGTTATTTGAGGCCTTAAACCCCAAATGAATAAATTGTTCCAACATCTGCCCATCCGTTGATACTAGCACTACTTCTGCCCCCACTCCTTGTCGGTTTGAACTTCCGTCAACAAACAAGCGGAAGGAGTCACCGACATAAATACTGCAGGGTCTAAGTTTCTCTTCTTTCCTCTGTTCTGCTATCTCCAGCTGGGTTTCTCCTTGTTCACCTGGACATCGTATACCCCGGCTCAACGGAGCCCGATGCATGATGGCTCCTGGTGTGAACTCGGCCACGAAGTCGGCCAAAACTTGGCCTTTGATTGCTGTTCTGGGTCTGAATTCCAGGTCATATTGCCTAACACCACTGCCCATCTGGCTATCTTGTCTGTCAGGTCTCCTTGTTGCAACAGGGACTTCAAAGGATGCTCAGTTAACACCACAATCTTGTGGGCTTGAAAGTAATGATTCAGCTTCTTGGAGGCCATTACTAAAACCAGTGTCAGCTTCTCTAAGGGTAGGTATATGGTTTCTACATCTGCTAGGGTCTTACTTACGTAGTAAACTGCCCTCTATTTTCCATTTTCTTCCCTGATTACCACTGCACTTACTGCATGCTCTAAAACCGCCAAGTATAAGAACAGCCCCTCTCCAGGTACTGGATTTGAGAAAACTGGAGTGGTGGTCAAAAATTTCTTCAAGTCGGCCAAGGCGACTTCGTACTCTTCTGTCCATAAGAAGTCTATGGCTTTCCTCACTAAACTGAAGAAAGGTTTGCATTTGTCAGAACTTCTGCTTATAAATCTATTTAGGGTTGCAGCCCTTCCAGTCAACGTCTGTGTAACAACCCACATTTATGTCTCAGTCATGTTCATGAACATTTGTATGATTATGACTCGTTAAGCTTGCATTTGCATGTTTATGACTTGTTTTGCCTAAGTAAGGTCCATGCCTTGTTTTGTGGTTATGTGAATTGCCTAAGTGTTGTGTGCATGCTTGTTTCCTTCCTTGGTGTCTCAAGCCTAAGTTATGTTAAGCCTAGATCATTCCAAGCCGAGGTCACCTTCAGTCTAGAATTATCTTGGAACCACTTCGTTTGACCTCCACCTTCGCCTTGACATATTGGCCGAGATGTCATTATCTAGGTCGAAGTGTTCATCACCAAGGCCGAGATGTGTATTATCTAGGCCGAGATGTTACCTTTGCACCTGAATGATCTTGTCCTGGAGTGGTATGACCTAGACCGAGGTGTGGCACATCTAGGCCAAGGTATGGCACAGCTTAGTCAAGTGTTGTCCTTCCTAGTCGAGGTCATTGTCACCTTAGTTGCCGAAACTTTGTCCTTAGCCGATGTCATCACTTGCCGGAGTGCCTTACAGGGTAGCTTGTTAGATACACTTTGTCATAGTCATGTCTTGTTAATCTATCACCTTTTTTAGGAGAACCAACCAGCCGTTGCCACGTGTCCGAGCTGAGTGTTAAGTCAACTGAGAGAGAGAGAAAACCTATCATTTCTCTATCCTTGTTTTAAAGAAGAGAGAGAAGCTCTAGGAGAGGAAGAGGAGTTCTTGAGGGAGAGTGGATTTCCAAGCTTGATCCCTAGAGATCGAACCGTTAGATCCGTGTTCTAACGTTAGATTATTGATCTGCTCATGTTGTTCTTTATGTTCATGTTATTGCATTACATGATTGAATATGATTTGTAAGCCATGCATTGCTTTGAAGCTCGGTTATAGAAAGAGGAAATAGCATTCATGTGTTCTTCAAGAAAAAGTCATGTTTTGATCTGAAAGCTCATGCCAAGATCCATGTTTTTGTGTTTGTTTTCACGTGATTTTCAAGTATGGGTACCCAGGTCCATGTTTTCGAACTCATAGCATGAAATCCCATATTTTTGTAGTAAAGAAGTTATGATTTTAGCATTCATGTTCTTCATGATCTTCATGTTCATGTTCTTTCTGTTCTTCACGGGTGGAAACCCAGATCTCCAGACCTCACTTCCCGAGGTATAGTCGCCGAGATCACTCTTACCTAGACCTCACACTTAGGCCAAGCATCGTATCTCACCTTGGCCTACCTTGCATGATCACTTACACCTTAGTTCGTCTTGTGCGCACCTCGGCATGCAGCCGCATGCCGAAGCCTAGGTAGCCACACCTCGGCCAGGAGGTGTGGGACCTCGGCAAAGACCTGGTTGGTACCCAACATGTCTTCCTGACATGTAAAACAGTGTTTTGACTTCCAGCATGTTTTTCCGAGATCATTTGCATGCATGTAAGACTTGTTCTAAGAAGTATGTTCAGTAGACTTTGCCATGTGTTTGTAGGACTTGGACCCTTGCCTTGATCCCGACGTCCCAAGAACTATGTGAGTGGTATTTTTAATAAAGTTATGTTATAAAGATTTGAAAAAGCCTTGTTTCGTTTTGATAAAAGCATTTGATCAAGCATGAATGATTACCCCTATTTTTATGTATCAAGTAAGCTCTGTTTCGATGACATCCTCGGAAAGTCCTTAGTGTCAGGGGACTATAATGCAACTGCCCATCTTGTTTTGAAAGTACCTTGTGCTGGAGGACTCTAAACTTTCGCAGTACTCTAGTGTTAAAGGGCTACGGGCCTTTGTAACACAGGTCCCTTGTGCTGGAAGACTCTAAACTTTCGCAGTACTCTCGTGTTAGAGGGCTACGAGCCTTCGTAACATAGGTCCTTTGTGCTAAGAGGACTCTAAACTTTTGTAGCACCCTTGTTTGAGATATCTCTCTTGCCACCGACTGCCTTGTGCGGGTGGGTTTGTCTAATCGATTTTGGGTCAATTATTCCCTTGTTTTGAGGGTCCTTTCGTGCTAGGGGACTTTAAGCCTAGGTAGCACCGTCCTTTTGTGCTAGGGGACGTTAAGCCTAAGTAGCACCCTTGTTAAGATATCGGCCACCGACAGACTATGAACGGGTGTGCTCGATGCCGACGTTATGCTTTTGTTTTGAAGGACCAAGGTTATGCCGAGGATATGCTTTTGTTTTGCCGGAATGTCATCACCCCATGTTTTGAATTGACGTATGTTAAGTAAGTAAGTTTTGAAAGACCAAGGTTCAATTGATGTTTTATTTCAAGTCAAGCTAAGCTATGTTATGTATGGTTTTGACAAGGATATACTATGTATTGTTTTGAAAAGATCTCGGGTATCATTCATTTAACCCCTTTATTACTTGTACCATTCACTGAGTATCCAAGCTCACCCTCCCTATGTATGTATGTAGGTAACAAGTAAGAAGTCGGCTACGCCGAGATGTGTGTTTTGTATGCATGTTATGTCGGCAGTGATGATGTCGGCAATTTTGAAGATTATGTTTCTTGACTTGTATTTCATGTATTTTGTTTATGTCGGCGGAGCCTTTTATCAAGATGTAATATGTATTTTTGTACTTCATTTTATTTGTATTCAAGTTTTAAAGCTATGTAAAGATGTATGCCATTTCATTTGACTTATGCACTGCTCTTATGGACCACTTGTATTGTAAATTATTGCTTCCGCACATGTTAGCCCCATATATTTATACTCTGATTGTGTGTGAATTTTGTAAGTTGGCCTTTGGTGATCTCGGATTACTGGCCATCACCGCACCAAACTACTAGGGGCGGTTTGGGGTCGTGACAATCTGCACTTGTTTTGCCGATGTTAGGGTCTTTAACTCCAAGATGGCTTTGATTTGATCCGGGCTTGCCTCAATGCCCTTTCTGGTGACCAAGTATCCTAGGAACTTCCCTGACCCAACTCTAAATGCGCACTTCGATGCATTGAGTCGAAGCCGAAATGTCCTTAGGATATCAAAGACTATCTTCAGGTCGGCCAGATGATCCTGAGATTCCTTAGTCTTCACGATCGTGTTATCAATGTATACCTCCATTGTTTTGCCTATTAGATATCTGAACATCTTAGTCACTAATCTCTAGTAAGTTGCTCCTGTATTTTTTAACCCAAAAGGCATCACTCTGTAGCAATACAACCCTTTTGGGGTGATAAATGCAGTCTTCTCCTCATCTGGGAGGTACATGGCTATCTGATGGTACCCTCTGTAAGCGTCTAGGAAGCTCATCCTTCTATGCCCTGAAGTGGCATCCACTAATTGGTCAATCTTGGGTAGTGGGAAATTGCCTTTGGGACAAGCCTTGCTCAGGCTGGTGAAGTCCACGCAGACCCTCCACTTCTCATTCTTTTTTTTCACAACAACCGTGTTTGATAACCATGTCGGGTAGTTTACCTCTCGAATGGCTCTAGCCTCCAGAAGTTTATCCACTTCCTCTTATACTGCCTCAACATGCATCAACGTAGGCCTCCTTGCTCGCTAGATGACAGGTTTGGCCGACCGGTCTACATTCAGCTTATGACAAGTGACCTCGGGGTCAATGCCAGGCATCTCGTATGGTGTCCAGGCAAACACCTCAAGGTTTGCTCTCAAGAACGCCTCTAATTCCTTTTCCTCCTCCTCGGCCAAGCCTGGGCCGAGAAGGAAGAAATGCTCTTCATCCTCTTGCTAGACCAACTCACTCTTCTCGGCTGGTTCTTTGTCGACATCCTCAAGGACCTCTATGTCCTCATCTTCAATCTTCGCTGCTTCTGCTTCTCGTATGTTGCAGGTGGATTTCATTGCTGCCATGGAGCAATTCTTTGCCTGCACCTGATCTCCTCTGACCTCCTCAATTCCATGTTTTGTTGGGAACCGCAACAGCTGGTGCAATGTTGAGGGAACAGCCCCCATTGCATGCAGTGATGGCCTTCCCAAAATAGCATTGTAAGGAGAGGGAGTGTCAATTATTGTGAACTCAGTTTTTACCTTCTTGGTGCCAGCCTGCACCTCCAAACTTACTGCTCTTAGGGGCCACGTCAGTATTCCATTGAACCCAACCATTGGACCATTGGATTGTTCTAGATCATCTTGGTGAAAGCCAAGCTCCTTGTAACATCTGACATACATGATGTCACAAGAGCTGTCCCAGTTGATTAGAATTCGCTTTACTTGGCACTCTCCAATCTGGAGGGATATTACCAAGGCATCGTTGTATGGATGCTGCACCATCTCTAGGTCATCTTCAGTAAAGGAAACCATTGATCCCTGGCACTCGTCTACCCTAGGTCTCTTCTACCGGACGAGATACACATGTTGCAAGTGTTTTACCTTCTGAGTTTCCCTACGTATTTCGTTCTCATTGACTTTCAAGTGAATCACATTGATCACTTGAGGTCCGCCTAATTACGGTTGTGGTGCTGGTGGAGGCAGTGCTGCCGGTGCTTGAGACGGTGTCGCTTGCTCCTCCCTTATCCTGGCCTCATCTACTAGGTCCCTTAAATGACCTTGTCTTACTAGGTCTTCTAGATGTGTTTTTAGGGCTCTGCATCCTTGAGTTAGATGACCATCCTCATTGTGGTAGGCACAACGTTTCCACAAACTTCTTCCCATAAATTCATCAGGAATATTCTCTGGTGCTCTATAATAGGGCTAATTCCGAATTCTTTCCAAGACTTTGTAGACCGGAATTCGGAATACGGTTATGACTGCCTGTGCAGCCCTCAATCCTGTCTCTTGTTTATTGTATCCACCATTACCTTGGCCTCACTTCGGCGAGCTGTTTCTCTTCTCTTGTTTTGACGCATTTGTCCTCGGCGTGTCCTACTCAGCCCTGGCATACTTTTCTATCCTGGTCATAAGTTCCTCTATACTTTTTGGCAATGTCTTTGCCAGTGATTTTCAAAGCAGATAATTATTGTTCAGACCGTTCTTAAAAGGCACGATCGCTACCTCTTGGTTGCATCCTGGTATTCGATTGAACACCTCATAATACCTTTTGGCATAGGAACTAAGGCTTTTATTCTCACCAATTCTCAGAGCCATCAGGGAGTCTACCCTCAACGGCTGTAGTTTGTTTGTCACAAATCTGGCCACAAACATCTCGGCCAGGCCTTCCCAGCTTTTCACAGTTCCTTTCGACAACTTGTGAAACCAGTCTGATGCGATTTCCCCAAAGGATGAGGGGAACACCTTGCAGAGCAACGACTCGTTCCCAGTGTATAGTGCCATTGAGTTCAGGTACAAGCCAACGTGAAAGTTAGGGTCAGACTTACCGTCGTATATCTGGAATCTCGGCATATGAAACCTCTTTGGGGCTTCAAATTTGTCCAATTCTACCGAGAACGGTGTTCTCGGCTTGACCGAAGAGGTTACTTTGGCATCTTGTCACTTCCTCTAGAGATAATCCCTCAGATCCTCCTCGGTCCGTCCAGGAGCTCGGCTATCAACTAATTTCAGCCTTTTTGGTGCGCTACTCCCGGTGTCGTTATGAGTCCTCTTGGACCTCTCTCCGTTAGTTGCGTCGAAACAAAGTTCCTTCCCTTTAACATACCGATGTTCTTTGGGGTCAACTTCTTTGGTACGATGTGTCCTTTGAGAATCTCCCTTCATTGACTCCCCTCGCCCGACCTCCCTTGAAGATCGGTGAGAGTGTTCCTTGGTCTTGGTGTGCTGGGGGAATGGAGGAACTGTTTTCTGCCCCCCTTTCTGGGCATCTTTTTTGGCCGCTGGAATCAGTGTATCTTGTAACAGAAACGGTGGCTGCATGATGTTGTTCTGCATCATGAAATTGACGACCGATTGCAAGTTTGCCAATTTGTTCGCTATTTCCTTCATCTCGTCGTCCCTCCGCAGGCATCTATCTTTCCATACCTGGAGGTCGTCCTCGTTATAATACCCGTCTCGGTCTGACTTCTTTGGTACGTCGCCCTCCTGGCCGACGTCTTTCTCTCTGGGATTCTGATCCCGAGTTTCTTCATTGCAGTTATCCTCTTCTACGTTAAGATCATAATGTTTACCACTTCCAATAGGGATGCCGTCCCCAATCTTCTCTTTCTGTCCATCGTTGGCCATCTATTCTCCTTTCTTTCCCACAAACAGGGCCAAATTGTGTGTGCTATTTTCTAACCACACTGCCAAACAGGTACTTAGCTGAAGAACATTGGCAGAATAGATTGCGCCCGAACGACCTATCACAGAAAGAAAAGACTCTGACGGTGGTTCTTTGACCCGAGGGCACTCCGACGATCAAGTCAATACTCTGTTATCTCTCAAAGATAATAATTAGTACTTAACTCACTAACCAGAATACAAAAAACGTACCTTAGACTCATGAGAGTGCCTTACTTTTATAGTCAGCACTGTCCTGATCCCTGTAGAAGCCTAGCTTTCCTTGGACTCTAGCCCAATGCCTATACTGGACTCTCTAACAGATAAAGATAAACTCCCTAAGAGCTTTATCCTTATCTAGGCTGAAGTCCTCCCACATTCTAGGACTCTTATAGCTTATCCATTTACCCCAAATTCCGGCATTTTCGCAGACAACCTCGGCCTAGCCGAGATCATCTCGGCATCATATCCAGGACACGTGGCACCTCAGCTGGCACTTCGGTGCCGTTTTGGCCACGTGTTACTACTCACAAAATATGTCAAATATGTCCCCACACATCATTTTCTTGTCAATTTCTTTTCAATAACATAAAATTGATTTCAACCTCTTTTCCATTTTCCCTCAAAACATGAAATTAAAGTTATAAAATTCTTAGAAAATATTTGCTTGTGTGAAATTAGGATCCAAATCAAACCATTTACATCAAAACTCCTTTAATATAAAAATTAAGCTCATTCTTCATAAACTCGTCCTTTTTAACCCAAAACTTAATTACAGATGTTTCAAAATATATTTAATTTGAATAAAACTTTTTAAATTAAATTACATGCATGGATTCAAAATTAAACCAATTTATATCTTTTATAATAAAATCAAAACCTTGTCTAACTTTAGGATTAACCCCAAATTTCCATAAACTTGATTTTCATAAAAATATTTTCTTTTTCTCTTCAAAATATGAACTTGAATGGCTCAATTTCTTCAAATCCATGATGTATGTAAATATAAACTCAAATACTCATAGAATTCCCTCATGTATGTAACAATGGAACTTACTTTCATGCAAGATTATACAAATCAAACTCTCAAATTTCATGAACTCATGATTTTCAAAACTTTTCTTCAAAGTCATTTATATACTCCATTGCATGAACCAAATCTTTAAAAAATAATTGTTGCATGTAATTTATAGAACTTAATTCAAGAATCATTCTCAAAATTGAACTCAAACTTAGCAAATTTAAAGAATCATAACTCATACTCTTTAACCTAACTTGATTTAACATGCAAAGTCCAATTCCTCTCAATTTATATAATTAATCTTCAAATCTTTATTTTTAATCCTCTCAAAATCCACCTTGAATCAATTTTTGTCTAGATTATTTAAACAATAATAGAAAGAGGATGAAATTTCTTACCTTAAGATGAATTTTTCATAATTTTTAGCTTGAATTTTGGTATCCCACAAAGCCCTCTTCTTCTTTTATTGTTCGTCTCTTCTTGAATTCCCTCTCTCTCTCGGCTGTTTCAATACTTCCAGAACAAAGTTTGATTATAATAACTTCTCTTCTCATAACTTCTCTTCTCATACATACAATAGCTAGAACCAATAAGGCTCTCCAACTTTCTAGAATTCTCTTAGGCATACACTAATAATTTAATTAATTTTGAGTAGGATTAGATTAGTTTGCTAATTACATATTAACTTATTTAATCATTACCTTGTCTTAATTAATCTTCAAATACTGACTTAAACTTATTTACATCCTCAATTTTGGTTTCTTACATCATTAAGGCCTTCAATTTCAGATCAAACTCAAAATCTTCGTCAATAAATTACATACTCAATTGAATACCTCATAAATAAATTTAATTCATAATGATCTTAATTTCCAATTCTCATAACTTAATTAACTCCAATTCGGACCCAATTAATCAAACTTGAATTTTACAAATCTGAATCGAATATCTAATTAAACTCTCATACGGTCCGATACTCGAAATTAAATTTATTTATTTATTTTTGAACAAGGAAACTCAAAACAAAGCCCCAACAAAACAGAGGCTAAACAACAGCCTAACAAACTAGAGCACCTGTAGCAGATTAGCAAGAGCTGAAGGAGGGTTAGAGATCTAGTCAAGCGGCAGATGGCCTTGGAGAGAGGCTTGGGCAACCCAGTGAGCGGCACGATTTGTTGTTCTAGGAGCCCAGCAAAAAGAAAAGTTCTCATGCGCTCCAAACACTGTATGTTAATGAATATAGAGCCATATTCCTACGGAGGCACAGCTTCAGAAACACATAACTGGATCACAGTCTTGTTATCTCCTTCAATTTCCACCTGGTTGAGGTTGCAAACACGTGCCAGAAGACAAGCGCACCAGCAAGCTAAAGATTCCCCTTGAAGGGAGGATAAGACTCGACAGTAGCTAGTAAAGCCATCAATCGAACTTCCCCCCTGAATTCCTTAACAGAACAGCTACAGAAACCACCGTAGAGCCTTTCTTTATCGCTATAGATCGCCCAAACTTCCTCCGCACGCCCCCCCTTTCGAAAAGGGTACGGATTTGGGTTCATAGCTACTACAGTTCAGACTCCTGTCACGGTTCTGTATCTAGTCTCACAAGGTGCAATCTAAGACTGATAAATCACCAAATAGTCCAAATCTGGCAAATCGTTTTGGAAAATTGATTTTAATCAAGAAGTGCCAAACATGGACTGCTTTGCCAGATTACAGAGTCGCCACCTAAATGTTTTATTTTTTGGGAAATTTAGGAAACCCTGACTCGTGCCTAAGGCCACGTGTCCGTCATCACCAAAGTTGCCTCGGCTCGGGAACTTGGGTACGAGGGGGCAAGGTCATGAAATGAGCACCCCCGCTCGCCCGATCAATAGATCGACCTCTACTAATCATGATATGTTGAATACACATGTGTTCTTATTCCGGTTATTTTACTAACTTACTACGTGATGCGCACAGCATACAAGTATAGACTAGATCGCCTAAATTGGAACAAAACAATTCAATGTTTGTTTTCGAAAATGGTTTGAATTTGCCACCCTCAAGTGGGCTTAGAAATGTGGATTTGCCACCAAACAAGGTGGGCTTAAAACATGATGATTTGCCACTCCGAGTGGGTTTAAAACTCACATTTTGATGAATTGTTCCAATTTAAGTAATGAAGCCTTCATCCACAGGCATTTATGCAGTTATAACAATTAAGCAAATAACCTCATGGCAAGTATGCTATCATAGCAACACTCACACACATGCAAGTATGCTAAAGCGTAAACACTTACAATGTACTCCAAGTCAAAACAGAGAACTAGGTAGAAATCATTCATGATCCTAACTATGTTAAAAATGCCTAATGCAACACATGTAAAAATGCAACTAAATAGGCTCGGCTATCTAAGATGGCATATGAATGTAATGATTTGATGCACGTATTCAAATAGGTATTGAAAGTCAATGTAGTTTGAATGATGCACCAAACCTGGTGCATGCAAGACAAATGAATGATGCAAACATGCAAGCATAAGGTATGCTAATTGAAAATGACCCTAAACTAACCATCAAAAGCGGTTAAGTAAAAGGGAGAAAGACGTGGGGTTGGAAGACATTCACACATACACGCACACTTATTACAACATTTACCCTCTTGACGGAGGGTCCGAATGAATTAGCTAAGCTAATCTAAGCTAAGCTAACTAACCAATCTAATTAAGCCAATTAGATTAATTATTACACAAAAAAATGAATAACTAGTAAACTACTTACTAATTATTACAACACTTAATTAATTAACAAACTAATTAATTAAATTACCAATTTAAGCTAACTAACAAGTAAAGCTAATTACAAATCATACTGCCGTAGCTCTATTCCAAGAGGTTGAAGATGCATGCTCGGTTGCCGTTCGCTCGGAAATCCATTACCATGCTGTCAATTGCCTCTGTTTGCACTTGCCTTGATCTCTGAAAATTGTGCTAACCTCTAGACTGCCTTTACTTTAAAACATGAATCTGCTGGTGGGCTCCTAACTAGAAAAAGTGGCTGCCAGCCACTAAAACTGGCCGGTCGGCTAGTGCTACTGGTCGGTTGGCTAGTAAAACTGGCTGGTCGGCTAGTTGCTTCTCCAGGCTTCTGGTTTTGCTGCAACAGAGAACAATAGAGGCACAACAATGTATTTGCAAGACAATGTAGGCACTGCCACTCTCCCAATCGTGTCTCAAGCTCAAAGGAGCGTGGCACTCGGCTCTCAAGTCACCACCAAGCATTTTCAATGCATGGTGGCCAAGAACCAAGCTTATACCATGTTTATGAATGCACAAACAACACACAAAGAGCCTCCACCCTATCATGCTTTATCAAGGGTGTTAGCGACCAAGAAACGTGACATGTTTCATCACTTCAAGTATGAAACGTCCCATATTTCTTGTGTTTAGATTAACGTCCGATCCAAACAGATGCAATGCGACACACATATGTTATCTTGGCATGTTTTAGTTGACTCAATTCTTGTTTACACATTTTACATTACCAATCCATTCTTTAATTGGTTAAGTCCAATGTACAAGTCCTCTAAGGAGAGGAGGTCAATCAAAAGAATGGTTTAAGGCATAGGAGAGACCATGCCTTTGACTAGGAGGAACCTTCAAAAGAGGGTTAAAGTCATTTAAGCATAAGTCTTAATCCCAAGCTCAAACACAATCTCAAGGCCAAACAACCCTCAAATGAAACGGAAGAATAAAGAAATGAGGGAGGTGGCAGATGTTTAGTGTTGAAATGGCATGCTAAAGACCTTAAAGCATGCAAGCAATGCAAACATGGCATGTTGAGGACCAAAAACATCAAAGCTAGTAAAGAGCAATACACAAGAGGCATGCAATGCATAGCACAAATGTCCAAACCAGCCCTGGACAGAGCTCAATCATGCCAAAATAATGGTCTAAACATGCTGAAATAGGAGCTCAAAATGCTAGAAGAACATGCACACATGTTGGCCTATAAGCAAGGCATAATACACAACCCTCAAAAGCTATGAAGAAGTGAAGTATATGAGAGTGTGACTACTCTATACGCACTGAAATTACATGCTAAATGGTGCCATACCATGCACAATATGTTAAAGGCCTCAAAACTCAAAGCTAGCCAAGGCCATTTACACTACAACCATACTAAGCAATGCTCAAATGACCTTGACCATTCAAAATAAACATAAGGCAGGTCGAAATAGTAGCAAAAACATGCTAGACTTGCAGCATAGATGGCAAAAAAAATAAGCTCATGTATTAGCTCGCAAACAAGGCATGAGGTTCAACTTCTTAAGAGTATTGAAAGAGTAATACTTATGAGAGTATGACAGTGATATATGCTCTGAAATCACATATTAAATGATGTCAAGTCATGCAAACAACCCAAGCAAAGCATGCTAGAGAACTCAAAATACAAAGCTATCAAAGCCTATCATGCTATAGCCATACAAAGCAAGCCTCAAAGAGCCAAGACCACTCAAAACAGAGTTAAAACATGCTAAAATATAAGCAAAAACATGCTGGAGTGTAGCCAAAATAAGCTAGAATAATGGGGCAAAAGTAGCAAGCATGCAAAGCTAGTGAGCAAGGTTACACTATAAGTGTAAGAAGCATGCAAGAGGTGACTCAATCAGGCCAAAACAGAGTTATGGAAGGTCTAAAAAGTCATAAAAACATACTTGAACAAAGCCACAAAGAAGTCGAATCACATGCTCATTTAGTAGGCCATCAACACATGCAAGCAAGACGAGAAGAGGGGACCACCCCCTCCTATTTGGGACCTCAAAACCACTTTTCCACCACTGAAATTCCTCTAGAATTCAGTGGTTAAAAGGCCAAAAAGAGATAGTTTGAATAGCCTTAAAAGGTGGTACAAAAGCTTAGGAAATAAGCAACCAAAGAGGGTAGACCACCCCTAACCCCAACAAGGACTCAAACCAACATTTTTAATACTTAAAAATAGAGCTTTTTGTAGTTAACAACCAAGCCTAAAACAACATGCAAAGATGGCTAATATGGTATACAAAAATAAGCTTAAAAAGGGAATATACTCACCCTTGAAGCACAGCAGCAAAAGGACAACTTCTAAGCCAAAAACCAGCTTTAGGAGGCCCAAACAAGTCTTAAGGAATCTCAGCTCCAAGGTCAAGATGTTTGGCTAAGAGGGTTGTGTGCAAATATGTCAAGAACACTCACTTTCAAGCACTATAGAGTATAATATATATATATATATATATAGAGAGAGAGAGAGAGAGAGAGAATTCTAGAGAGGGAGTCAAAATTTGCTTCCAAAATTTCTGAACCTCAAACAAAGGGGAGGGACCTCCCCTTATATAGGCAATGCAAGCAAAAGCTTGCTTAACAAGCTTAAAACTTGTCTCCATCCCTCCATACACGTGTATGGAGGATAGCTTCAATGCCCAACAGTTGGCTCAAAAGATCTGAAAATATTAGAAAAAGGAGAAAATTGGCTGGCAGCCAGTTCAAGTGGCCAATCGGCCACTTCAACTAGCTGACCGACCACTCCAACTAGCTGGCAAGGAGAAAAAGTGGCTGGCAAATGCCAAAAGTGGCCGACAGGGCCCCACTCTCCTTCAGCCAAGAGGCACCAAGGTTTGGCCTAAAAACAAGGCCAAAACACAGAGGGTTTAGAGGCTCAAAGACAAGGCGCTCGGCCGAGACCTTCGAGCACTCAAAACTAGCACAAACATGCACAATCATCGAGTGCACAGATGATGATGTCTGAGTTTTAAGGTCGGTCAAATATGGAGTGTCTACAATCGCCACATCGCAATTAATTTTATGAGTTCTAGAATGATGAGCTTGCCAACTAGTCCTCCCTTGAAAATTTTCACTCGCCATCTGTAACAACCCCGACCCATGATTAACGTTAATCCATGATTTAATATGTCTAATAAGTTATTGAGATCAAACACTGGATTAATTGCATGTGTAATGTATTATTTGTACTTTTATCTGTCTCTCGTAAAAAGATTTGTTTATGTTTTCGTTTCGGTTTGAGAATTGAAAGCCTTATCGGCAATCGATTCAGCAATTAACTTGATTTATGTGTTATTTGAGATTTATAGAATTTTGTGGTAGGCTTAATTAAAATTCGATTTAGAACAATTAAATTAGAATAATTAATGTCAATTAATTAACCAACTCTTAATTAAGCCTATATAAGGCTAATTTGAAACCACTAGTTCATTGTTGCACCCTCATTTCCTAATCTTCAAGCTCCAAAACTTGTAGAGAGAGAGAGAGACTAAGAGAGAGTTGAATTCAAGCAAAGGAATTACTAGAGAACTTAGAGATTGGCTTGGAACTTCAAACAATTACCTCTATAGACTATAGTTGAACACTTGCGGTAAGGAACCAAACTCTTAGTTATGTAATTGAGTTAGTTCATGTAAGAATTCATGTGGTAGAGATGGGTATATGTGAGAATTGAGCTAGAATTAAGAGAATTTTGATCATATCATGCATGCATACCCATTTGAGCACAATTTGAGTTTGATTTCAAGGGATTCCCTCATGCATGTGTTTATCTACCATTATTCTGGAAAATTCAACTTGTTTGATACCATTTTACGGCAAATGATCATGGTTTGGAAGCTTTGAAGGCAAGATAAAGCTTGCATGTTATACATGTTGTGTTTTCAATGAAATGAAGAGTTGTTTTGCACAATTGGCAAGCTTTTGAGCCTTAATTTTGTGGAATGATCTTTAATTCACCACGTGTTCCAAGTTTATATAAGTTTCCTTAAGATTTTGGCCCAAGAAAACATGATTTACAGCTTTGGGATCAAGTTTGAAGCTTGGAAGCAATTCTGGAAATTCTAGAATTTTGCTTCCATATTCGAGCGACAAATCCTACGCTCGAGTGATCGCCTTTATTTTTGCACTTCTGCTCGAGCGACCAAAAGTCCGTTTGAGCGTAAAATGCATGCTCCCAGAAGTTTGGATGTTTTATAGATTGCTTGAGCAACAAAAGTTACGCTCGAGCGAGGGTATGAGTCTTACGCTCGAGTGAGCGTCAAGCGAGCATTGAGTGGAAAAATCAAGCAACCAACACTTTTGAAAAAGTTTACAGACCGCTCGAGCGATAGATCTTGTGCTCAAGTGACCACTCACATTTTGCATGTCCGCTCGAGCGTAGGAAGTTGAGCTCAAGCAAGGACCTTGTTTTCAGCAAGTTTTGTTAAGTGTTTTCAAGTGCATTTTTGCATCCTCATTCCATCTTAGGTATTCCTAGGCCATAATTAAGACACAATAATGAGGATTAAAGTAGAGACACACCAAGATAAGAAAGAATGCAGTAAATGTTTCCGGGTGTGTAATTCAGTATGTATTCGTTTTGTACCTGTGTTGGTCATGCGCCGCAAGATATCTGAGTTGCCTACTCTATTCGTCTGTTTTGGGCCATCTGTTATTTGTGAGTAATAACTTTGTAAAGTTATGTTAGACTTTGGTTATTTTCTGATGATACGACATGATTAGTTTTCTGAAATGCTATGTTTTGTGTGAATGAATGATCGTCCAAGTTTCTGAAATGTACTCATGGCATCCATAGTATCATGTGATATTTTGTGTCCCTTTATTAGTCATCAGGTCCCTTTATGGGTCATCGAAAATATCTCTGTGCACACGAGTCATCGGAATGCCTTATGGTTGTCCCTTTATGGGTCATCAGAATGCCTTCACGATTGTCCTTTTATGGGTCATCGGATTTGTTAACGCTAATGGATGTGCCACGTACTATGATGTGAAATGTATGAATTTTGAAAATGAATATGAACAAGTACATGAATCTGTTTTTGATTTGAAATCTAAATATGTATAAGACTCTGTTTCTGATATAAACTATGATTTCTAACTATATGATGGGCATTATTCATTAAAACCTCATTACTTGGTTATTATTCACTGGGCTCCCGCCCACTATTTATATTATATATGTAGGTGACCAGGCGCGCGGCCAAGCTTAAGATGACACCTGAAGAGTTTTGTGTTTCTCAGCCACCCTTTGTGCCTTCCGAGGAGGTTCCGGATCGTGTCAAATCCCGTGGCCATGTTTTGTGAATATTTAAGACCTTGGTTCGTTATGTTGATTATGGACAAATTTCTACTAATATGTACAGTACTTGGAGTGACATGTATCAACTGCATCTTTTGACATCACATGTATCTTTATTAAAGTTTAAGAATATCTAGCTCATGTATGCCTTCACAGCTCAATGGACTATGTATGTTTCTGTTTATTGCTTCCGCAACCCCTAATTTCATGTTATTTTGTTAAGAGGCCTTCAGTAATCCAAGGGTTACTAGCCGGTTATGACGCTAAACCTATAAGGGCGGGTTTGGGTCGTGACACCATCTGAGAATACACCATGCCTATAGATTCAGTAACAAACTCATACTCCAATTTGGCCACTCGAGTTCAATGTAAAGTCGAGGAGGGCTCAATGTTAATATGATAGAAGACAAAATTGTTTCGGTCCTTCCAAATAAACAAACTGATCCAAATTATAAGACTGAAAAAGGAGTTTCATTCTTTACCCGTTTTGAAGTAGCCCAACATATCACACACCCAGTTGAAAATTGAGTACATGGGTCCTCCCTGCCCATCGAGCTTTAAATCACTGCCAAACCAAATTGCACGGACCCATGCACATCCGAAAAGAAGATGTTCAACAATTTCAAGAGAGCTTTGGCATATAGCACACTGTCGTTGGCACAAAATGTCTTTAGTAGCAAGCATATTTTTGCACACCCTCTACCAAAAGTGTTTAACTTTGGGAGGTAACTTTAGAGCCCAAATCATCTTCCATACATCTTTTAAGGGTTGGAAGGAGGAAGAAGGATTGCAGGATAGAGAATTTCTTACCTCTTTCATTGCAATTTGGTACCCTGACCTAACGGAATATGTTCCCTTCAAATCAAAATGCTAGACAAGAGAACCTGGAATAGGTTCCAAGGCACTAGGAATTGACCTAATGGCCTCCACTTCTACTTCGGTTACATAGAGACGAAGATCATCCACCTTCTAACTCTTAGTTGTGGAGTCAATAGCATCACACACGTGCTGAAATCCATTTCCCCTAGGCTTTAGAGAAGTCACTTTAAACCCCGAAACAGATGGGATCCATTTATCCTCCCAGAATTTTGCTTCAATCCCACTGTTGACTTGCCAATGGATGCCCTTCTGTAAAATATCCATGCCTTGTAAAATACTAGCCCAAGCCCAATATGCTCGCCTGCCTTTTGAAGCTTTCATAAAATTTGAGTACGGAAAGTAGATTTTTTTAAAAATGCGCGCACAAAAGGAGTTTGGGAATTTCATCAAACGCCATCCTTGGTGAGCTAACAATGCCATGCTGAACTTGTTTAAATCATGAAAACCCAATCCTCCTTCCAATTTTGACATGCCTAAAAGCCGCCAACTGGTCCAGTGAACCCCTTTTCCTTCCGGATCACCACCTTACCAGAAGTTACTAATATAGGAGTTTAGCTTTTGTGCAGAATTTTTTGGGAAAAGCGAAGTAAGCCATCGCATAGCGGGAATTGCTTGGACCACTGCTTTAATAAGAGTTTCCTTCCCTACTTAAGATAACAATTTCTGCTTCCAACCTTGCAGCTTTGAGAGGATCCTTTTAATCAGGAACTCATAGGCTTCTGCTTTTGATCGACCCCAGAAAGATGGTAACCCCAAGTATTTCGCATCCAGCTGAGATAGTTGAAAACCTGATAAATTACATATATAACTACACACTGCAGGTGGGATATTTAATGAGAATTGCATGTTGGACTTGTCAAAATTTATCTTTTGCCCTAAGGCTTCACAGAAAATTTGAAGGATGTTCAAAACATGTTGGCATTCACTAGACTTCGCATTGAGAAGCAATATCATATCATCAACAAATAACAGGTGGGAGAAAGTAGAGTAGAGCCTTATGATCTTTAAACTCGAAATTTGACTATTTTTGAGGTTGCAAAATAAGAGATTAGATAAGACATCAACAACTAAATAAACAAATAAGGGGATAGGGGGTCCCTTTGTCGTAGCCCACGGCCTGGATTGAAGGAAGCCCTTTTCTCACCATTTGCAAAAATGGAAAAGGTGACAGTAAACACACATTCCATTATCCATTGAGTCTATATAGGATGAAAACCCATCTTCCAAAGTACTTCGGACAAGAAATCCCACTCTATCCAGTCATACACCTTGTTGAAGTCAAGTTTGATCGCCATATGACCTATGGTACCTTGCTTCTTTAATCTCAAAGAGTGAAAAGCCTCATGGGCTACAAGAATGTTATCCTGAATCAAGCGACCAGGAACGAACGCAGATTGATTAGGAGAGATCAGGATGCAAATCTTTTTCAAACAGTTTGCAAGGATCTTGGTTATGACCTTAAGGTTAAAGTTGCACAAACTAATTGGGCGGAACTGTGATAGCTTCGTGGGATGGGCCACCGTAGGGATCAAGATTAAATTAGTCTGGTTTAACTCTTTGAGCAATTTACCCCTCGAAAAGAAACTCTTCATCGCCTGACAAGCGTTGTCACCAACTTCTTGCCAATAGGTTTGATAGAAAAACCTAGAAAAACCATTCAGCCCTAGAGACTTGAGAGCACCTAATTAGAACACTGTTGTTCGTATTTCTTCATCATACACATGGGAAATCAGCTAGCTATTCATTTTTGCAGTAAACAATGGTTCAACCCCAAGCAGCGCATCACTAAGATCTCTTGTCCCACTACTAATAAAAACACTAGAGAAGTAGGTATACATATGCTGATTTATCTCTGATTCTATATAAAGCCATGTTCCCGTAACGACCCCAACCTGTGATTAGCCGAAATCATGATTAAGAATTCCAATAAGTAATTAAGATGAAATTCTGAATTAATTGCATGTGTATTGCATTATTTGTGCTTATATTTGTCCATTACAGAAATATTTGTTTGTGTTTCCGTTTCATTCTGCAAATTGAAGGCCTTGTCGGCATCCGATCATGAAATTGACTTGATATATGTGTTATTTGAAATTTTTAGGAATTTATGGTAGGTTCAATGGAAATTCGATTCATAATGAAACAATTAGAATAATTAATGCTCATTTGATTAGAGGTAAGCTTAATTAATTAATTTTCTTAATCAAGCCTACAAAAGAATTATACACCACTTTGAGTCACCTCTTATTCATCATTTTGAGTCTACACAAAATGTGAGAGAGAGGAAGGAAGAGAACAAGAGACTTTGATATCAAAACTTGAGATTGGAAGGAATTTGCTAGAGAATTAAAGGGAATTGGAGGAATTGAGCAAGAACTCACTAGGATTCAAGGAATTGAGAACTTTAGGTAAGAATTTCAATCTATAAGCATTGTGTTTGACTCACTCATGCTTGAATTCAAGAGAAGTTAGAGATTATGAAGAAGAGTTGAGCTTTAGAACAAGAATTGAGAACAATCCATGCATTGCATGCATCATTCATGGAGTTTTGAATGTGATTACAAAGAATTCTCACATGCATGGATTGATCGTAGCATGGTTTTGGAAATTGATTAAGTTTCATACCATTTTACCTTATTTGATCATGTTTTGAAAGCTTTGAAGTCAAGAATTTCATTCATGTTATGTTTTTAACATTTCAAGCTTGTATTTGCACAATTGACTTACTCTTGGGTCTTGATTTTGCGAAATGGTTTTGAATTCATGATGTTTTCCAAGTTTGCACAAGTTTTCTTAAGTTTTTGGCCCAAAAGAACTTGATTTGCAGCTTTGGGGTTGAGTTTGAAGCTTTGAAGCAAATTTGAAAATTCCAGAATTCTACTTCTACGCTCGAGCAACAGAACCTGTGCTCGAGCGACCAAAAGTTGGCTCTTGCGTAAAATGCATGCTCCCAGAAAGTTTATCATTTTTGCAGACCACTCGAGCGACAAGAGTTGCACTCGAGCGAGGACCTTAGTCTCATACTCGAGCGGCTGTCTAGCATGCGTCACGCGGAAAAATCACATAACCAGTACTTTTGCAAAGTTTACAGATCGCTTGAGTGAAAGAAGTTGTGCTCAAGCGACCACTCACATGTTTAGACGTTCGCTTGAGTGAATGAAGTTGCGCTTAAACAAGGCCCATGTTTTCAGCATATTTGCCCAAGTGTTTTCAAGTGCATTTTAGCATCCTCATTGCATCCTAGGTATTCCTAGGCCAAGATTAAGGTATGATAATGAGGATAAGACTTAGAAACATATGAAGAATGAAATTAAATAAGTTAAGTCTGATCCGAGCGTGTGTTTCAGTATGTGTATCTATTATGTTTATGTAGGTCATGCACCGTGAGCCGTTGATCCATTGGTTGCCATCAAGATATCTGTCCGACTATCTGTGAGTAATAACTCTGTAAATTTATGTTTGACATTAATTATTTTCTGATAATATGAAATAAACATATGTTTTGTATGAAAGAATGATTGTCCAATTTTTCTTCGAAATATAATTGTGGTATCCTTAGCAGAGATCCTCGCCCAAGGGACATAATACTGTGGCTTATGGTCAAGAGGCCCTTGCCCGGGAAAAACAATACCGTGGCCTACGTATGTGATAAGACACCCGGTACTGGAGGTTTCATGATGGAACTTGATATGCTTGACTAAACATGATATGTTAATGCTAATGGATATACCACACATGAATTGAATACGATTATGAACATGACTCTGTTTTGTTATAACAATGTTTATCTCTTTGACTGATATGATACGAAGCTGGACATCATTCATTAAAATCTTTACTCTGTTATTATTCACTGGGCTTTCGCTCACTATTTATTATATATATGTAGGTGACTAGGCGCGTGACCAGGCTCAGAGTTAATGACCTGGAGTCTCAGTCATATCAACCAGCTGTTGTGTTTCCCGTGGAGGTTACCTTTTGTGATGCACATGTTGAGACCTTGTTTTCTGGTTATGTATATCTTAGGCTAAGCTCCATTTTGTTATATCTATTATATGGCGTGGATTTTTGTATTGTGACGTCACACCTATGTATATAAAGTTTTTGTAATTTTTGTCTCATGTACATTTACACAACTCAATGGACTATGTATAATTTATATTTGCTTCCGCAACCCCTAAATATGTGGTAATTTGTTCAGAGGCCTTTGGTAATCCAAGGATTATTGGTCGGTTACAATGCTAAACCTATAGGGGCAGGTTTGAGTTGTGACAATTCCTGTTTCTGATTAGAGTTGAATAATTTGATTTCTTTGTTTTCGCTAAATCATGGATGCATGAAAAAACTTCGAGTTCTGGTCACCATAATTCAACCATTACACTCGCGACTTTTGATAAAGAAACATTTCTTCCCGAGTAAGCACTAGCTTCAATCTCTCTTAACATTGCTTTGTTAGTTCAAAATTTCAATCGAACTAGGTTGGGCTTGGAGGGAGGCCAAATCTGATTTAAGTGTGGTAATTTGAATTTGAGTGTTCTTGAAATGTTTCTTGCTCCAAGCTCTAAGGCCGTCTCGACAAGGATAAAGCTTCTGAACTAATTGAAACATAGGGGAACCTACTGGTCTGATTTCCCAAGTTGCTTTGATCACATCAACACAAGAAGGGCTAGTCGACCATATTGATTCGAACTTGAAATATCTAGGGATTTTCTCAAGAGACACACAACAATTTAGAATCACTGGGCAATTGCCAGATCCAATAAGAAGTTCATGAAAAACCTGGGCATTTGGAAAAAGAGTCCTTCACTGAACTATAGCCATTGCCCTATCCAGTCATTCCCGAACATGATCACCTCCCATTTGATTATTGGACCAAGTGAACGGAGCCCCCTTAAACTCTAAATCCCTAAGCGAATAATCTGAAAGCAATTCTAGGAACCTTTGAAGTTGAGACATGCGACATTCCGCACCCCCTTCCTTTTTCTCAATCCATCCAATCTTGTTGAAATCTCTAATACAAACCGATGGATATCTGTTATTTGAAGCCATATTTTTAAACTAATCCCAAGAAACCCTACAAATAGATCACTGCGGGAGAGCATATATAAAAGTGGCAACCCAATTAGTTGAGATATCCGATATAGAAATGACAGTCAAGATCATGTTTCTTGATTTGAACCTCACATCGAGATGCAAGTCATCCATCCACTATAACGCCAAGCCGCCTGATAACCCTTTAGGTTCTACATAACATTTGTTGGTAAATTGAAGCCGTCTTTGAATTCTATCTAAGAATGCCGATTTATTTTTGGTCTCCATAAGAAAGACCACTTTGGGATGGTGGGTTGTAACCAATCCTTGGAGGATCTGGACTGTTAGGGTTCGTTTTAAACCCTAACAGTTCCAACTTAAAATCAACATATGGCTATTTGATGTTAGCCATCAGAGCCCATTCTTCACCTGCAAGCAAATTTATGGTAGGATACATATTAGGGACTTGCGACCAACAATTACCCAGTTTATCAAGGGAGTGACCCAGTTCAGAATCAACCAAGGCTCCATGCAACAACGGTGAAACAACAATAACTTGGACATCAAACAAACCACAATTTGCTGCTTTTTTACCCTGGCTTACCCCTTTCTTTCCCCTACCTCTACCTCTTGACCTATCCTGTGCTAGAGCAAATGTAGGTGAAAGAGACAAAGGAACTCTTACAACTGTAGAAGACACTGTAGAAGGGTCAGCTCATTTTATCAACTTAGGCTGCTTGCCAGAATACTCTAAGTCTTCTTGGGCCTTTCGTTTTAAAGTCAAGTTGTTAAAAGCACATGACATACACTTATCCAGGACTTTGGTATTGAGATCCACACGGTTTGGGCTAGAGGAAGGGCTTATTTCTTTAATTTCAATTGGGCTAGAGCAAGTGTTGAGCAATATGGGCCTAAGGAAAGGAGTAAGTGGCCTATCATTTGGTTCTGTTACAAAGTAGTGGAGCCCAATTGGATTCACAGGCCCTAGCTCATAAAGAGCATGCCTTGTAGAAGGTTGTCCCTTAAGGCCTGGCTCGCAAGCTAGAAAAAGGAATAAATCTAGAGAAGGGCCCATCTAAGCTGCACTATTTTTTTTGGGGAGCCGATTTGGGCTATACTCTCTATCATTTCTGACCTCTACTCTTGCCATGATCTCTACCTTCCTTACAGAGTCATGCGCTGCTGAGTGTGCTTTATCTCCTTGTATTGTGTCCCTTGCTTGTGCCTCAAAAGCATCTGCATGTATATCAGTTCCACGAGCCACCGCAGCCAACAAAGTTGGGTCTTGGGCTTGGTGACGGTGGGAATCCTCCGACCTTCCACGATTCTTGGAAATCCTAATACGTAGCTTCGGTCCATAACCAGAAGCTCTGCAACCTCTCTGGACACAGATTTGCACACTCTCCTATCATGGTCTATCCTTCCACAATCAAAATAAAAATCTGAGAGCTTCTCAAATTTGAAAGAAATCCACACCGTCGAAGATGTCCCCTGTGTAGAACCACTTTGTTGGAGACAAAAACCTCTGGGTAGTAGCTTAGTGATGTCAAGGACTACCTTGATTCGTAGATAGTTTCTATGGAGGAAAGACTCCTCACTATGGGTATCCACTTTAATGAGTTATCCGATCCTCCGGCCAATAATCTCCCCATTCGTCTTTGTCAGCTTACCTAAAGGAAGTCCATGAATCTGAACCCATAAGGGGCTCCAATTGAACTCAAAATCTGTCGTTGGGGTTTCTTTCTTCAAAGGTTGGAGAATCATTAGATGTCCCATAACAAACCATGGAGCCGCTCGCAGCACCCATCTATGATCCTCTACCTCATCAAAGTTAAAAAGAAAGAGGTTATCATTCCAGGGCGAAATAGAGAAAGGGGCTCGCACCTTCCAAGCATTGTGTAGGATAGTCGAGATTGCTTGCTTATTGAGCTGCTTAGGAGTTAGGATCTTCCCTATCAGACAACGATTAGCCACCTCCTCATTGATCTCATTACCGTTGTCAAGCGAAATCGATTCCAAACTAATTCAACTCGTCAATTTCACCTTCTTGAGCCATTTAAGCTTTTAATTTTTAATTCCAAAATAAATCCTCAATAAAATTATATACAAATCAGTCTCCATAATTTTCATAAATCTTAAATTAAATCAGAATAATGGGCAATTAAAATTAAAATTTCCTTAATTAATTAAATGCTAATTATTATACGTGGTGGGGTCGTCACACCAACAATGCAATAACAATCATATTTTTATCTGTCATTTGAAGCACCGTGCAAGTTGTCACCACTAGATTGGGTCAATAAGTTTCATCGCTTATGTTTGTTTATAATATAGTGTGTTGAGAACTTAATGGTAAACTAAATGTAATATAAAAATGTGGTGATTATAAGATTATTATTTGCACTTTCATATTTTTACAAAATATTTGTTTATAATAAATATTTATGTATTGTGTTCACAACTAATTTAAAACATTCGTATTATAATATTGTTGCTGATTATTGAATTTCTTATGTTTCACATTTGTGATTAACAAGTGCCCTTCTTGAAACAATTTGCTAGCTCCGTCACTGCCCCCACCCCTATCTCCACCGAAACATATTCCACCAACATAAATCCTAAACCTGTTACTTTTCATTACCATCTTAAACCCTGAACATATCCTTTTCATCACCATCACAAGCCCTCCTGAACTAGATATCTCTTTTCAAGTCCAATGTATTACTCTTTATTAGTTATTTTACATTCGTTGATACTTGTAGAGCAATGAAGGACAATGACAACTGTGGCATTCTATACTTCTTGGTATAATGGAATTATATTTGACTTTATGATTGTCATGATTGTGAATCTTCTTAGTGTGGACTCGTCTTTTTCCGCACCTCGCCTTTCGGAAAGGGTTGAAAAGAAGGCCTCACAGTTTGAACTCCCGCGGTTTTGAATCTAGTCTCACAAGTGCAATGTGAAACTGATAAACACCAAAGAGTCCAAATTCGGCAAACCTTTTTGGAAAATCGATTTTAAATCAAATAATGCCAAAATTGGACTGATTTGCCAGATACAGAGTCGCTACCTAAATATTTTATTTTTGAAAAAATTTAGGAAACCTTGACTCATGCCAAAGGCCACGTGTTCGTCATCACCAAAGTTGCCTCAACTCAGGAACTTAGGTACGAGAGGGGAATGTCCTGAAATAAGCACCCCCGCTCGCTCGATCAAAAGATCGGCCTCCACTAATCATGATATGCGTTTTTATAAACATTATGTGTTCTTATTCTAGTTATTAAACTAGCTTTACTATGTGTGTACACAAGAAAGTATAGACTAGTCGCAAGATTTGGAACAATTCAACTCATGTTTGCTTTCGAAAATAGTTTGAATTTGCCACCTCAAGTGGGCTTAAAAGATGCGGATTTGCCACCAAACACAATGGGCTTAAAACATGATTTGCCACAATAAAGTGGGTTTAAAACTTACATTTGTTGAATCATTCCAATTCAAACAATAAGCCTTCATCCACAGGCATTCATGCAGTTTAGCATTTAAACACATAGCCTCATAGCGAGCATACTAATCATGGCAATATGGCAATCACATTCATGCAAGTATGCTAAAGCATAAAACTCACCGAGTACTCCAAGCCAAAACAGAAACTAGTTAGAAAAATGCATGATCCTAACTATGTTAAGTGTCTAATGCAACATATACAATATGAAATTAATAGGCTCGGCTACTAATATGACATATGGATCAATTTGAATAGCATGCGATTAAACACATATCCAAAGAAGTATTGAAAGGGCAATGCAGTTTGAATAATGCGCCGAGCCTCGGTGCATGCAAGATAAATGAATGGATGCAAACATGCAAGCATAAGGTATGCTAAATGAAAATGTCCCTAATCTAACCCTCGAAAGCGATTAAATAAAAGAGAGAAAGACGTAGGGTTGGAAGACATACACACACACATGTACACTTATAATAACATTACGTCCTCCCGAAGGAGGGTCCAAATAAATAAGCTAACTAGCTACGCTAATTAAGCTAATTATTACAACACAATATTTAACTAACTACTCTAAGCTAATTAAATATTACAACACTTAACTAACTAATTACAAAGCAATTAAGTTAATTAATTACAGCACGAATTAAACAACTAACTAACTAGACAAGTTAACTAAACAGCCTTGGGAAATGAAAGATGCATGCATGCTCGATTCCTCCATCCGAAAAGCCGCCGTTTTGCTGCTGTAAGCCTTTGTTTGCACATTTGAACAGCAAAAATTCTGCCAACTTCTAGAATACCTCTGCTTCACCTCAGGAAAATGCTGTGCAAATTTCATTGGTGGCCGACAGGGGGCCTGTCGACTACTAATGGTGGCCGGTTGGCCACTGATGACATGAACTCCTCTTTTGTTGCAACAGAGAGCAGACAGAGCAAAATAGTGTATTCTCACAGGTTTGTGTGTACTGTTTACATTCCTTATCATCAAACAAGCTCAAATGAGTGAAACTCTTGGCTCTCAAACCACCAATCAAGCAATTTCCATGCATGATGGCCAAAGAATCAAGTTTGTACAAGTTTAATAAGTGCAAAACAATACTTAAAAAGACCACCACCCTATCATGCATGATCAAGGGTGATGATGACTAAGGAAAATGATACATTTCATCACTTTTGAGTATGAAATGTCTCATTTGCCTTGTGTTCAAACTAACGTCCGATTTGAACACATGCAATGCAACACAAAAGAATGCTTATCTTGACTCTTTTACTTGTCCAATTTTGTTTACTCATTTTAATTACTAAAACCATTCTTTAATTGATTTGTCCATTAGTGAGTGTCCTCTAATGGAAAAATGACTCAAACAACAAGTTGCTTTGGGCATGAAAGAGGCATTACATTGTTGGTAATGAACCCTCCAAGGAATTAAACCATTAGGTGCAACACCTCCATTTCATACTTAGGCAAACAAGAGGTTTAAGACTATTTTCAAAGCAAACAAAAGAGTGAAGCATGGAGGGAGATTGTAGAGATTTTAAGTGCTGAAATGAAGTGTAAAACAACACTAAAACATGCTATTAACTCAAAACAATGCAAAACAAACCTCAACTGAACTAGCCAGCCCAAAACAGAGCCAAAACAAGTTATTTCAGAGGCAAAAACATGTTGGACTTAAGCTAGATTAAGCTAGAAAAACATGCTAACATGTGAGGCTAACTAGGCATGCAAACAAGACACAAGGAGGGGAGGCTAACCCCTCCAATTTTGGACTTCAAAATAAAATTTTTAACACTGAAAAACCTCTGAAATTCAGTGGTTAAAAGGCCCCAAAAAGTTGATTTGAAAGTGATGAAAAATGGTATAAAAGCTTGACAAGCAAAGGAGCAAGAAAGGTGGACCACCCCCTAACTAAAAGAGACCTCAAACCAACTCTTTTAAGTTACAAAAACAGAGTTTTTGGTAGTTCAAAATCAGCCCAAAATAGTAGGAAAAGATGGCAAAACAAAGACACAAAATAAGCTTAAACAAGGTAAGTGCTATACCTTTGAAGCAAAGCACAAAATAGCCAATAATCCAAGCTCAAACCACCTTCTAGAGCTTAAACCAAACTCCAAGTAATCTCAGCCCAAAGGTGAGAGTATTTGGTTAAGGGTTGATATGCAAAGGCTAAGGACTTGTAAGCAAATGTGTACAAAATATCAAGAAAGAAAGAGAATTCTAGAGAGAGAGATATTTTTGCTCTAATTTTTCTAACCCTCCAAAATGAGGGAGGAACCCCCATGTTTATAGAAAAACCACCCCTTGAGCTTAGAAACATCTCACCATACACGTGTATGGAGATGCAGCTCAGTGTGCAACAGCTGACACAACTGTCAATAAATATCTGGAAAAAGGCATTGGTGGCCGTCGGCCACCACTGATAGCCGACCAGCCACCACTGGTAGCCGACCGGCCACACCCTTGGTCAACAGCCTTGGGTGGTGGCCGACAGGCCACCAAGAGGTCCAAACACCAAGTTTTGGTCCAAAATAAGGCACAAAAAGAACAAGGTTCAAAGGCTCAAAGACAGGGCATTCCACCGAGGATTTCGGGGGCTTAAAAAGAATACAAACACACAATCATCGAGTGCACGAGTGATCACGTCTAAGTCTTGAGGACGGTCAAAAATAGGGTGTCTACACTTAGTCGATATCTGAGTCTTGATTGAGGTGTTACCATAGTGATTAGGCCAGATTGGATAAAAAATTCCAAATTTGAATAGTTATTGTTGAATAGTCTTCACTCTTTTATAATTTTATTTCTCCAAACTTTGAATATTGATGTGAGGCCAAAACCATTGGAAAGCCTACTTCTGGGGCATCATTTTGGAGACAAGAATGATCCTAAACGAAGTCCGAATGAGAGAGTTATGGCTGTTTTAAGTTTGCAAATCTGTACTGTGTGCATAGTTTGCTCGAGCGCAACTTTCACCGCTTGAGCAGTCCATAGACCCTTTCAGGTCTTTTTTTTAAAAATTGTCTGAGATACTAGAAGTCTCGATTCACCACTCGAGCACACTCTTGACCGCTCGAGCAGTCTGTCCATAATCATATATTTGGAAGTCACTTTTTGGATTAAATCTCTTCACTTTTCACTCTTTTTTCTCTCGATTTTTTGCCATTTTGAGTTTTCAAACTTTTTAACCTTGATTTCATCTATTTCTAAGCATCTTTGACCCTTAGTCCCATATACCAAAATGTAGAGCTCGGCAAGGACCTCCATTTAATCTAAGTGGATCGTCGTTTTGTAGCCGGTGATTTTTTTGTTGTCTCATCTTCGCTTCAAGAGGTAGGGATTCTTTTGCTCCTCTTGAATATCTATTTATAGATAGATATGTGGTAATTTTTATTGCATTTAAAAATATATTTGTTAAGACATTTTCCGAAAGCATGAAAGAGGATTTGGGGTTTGACCTTTAGGAGTTGGAATTGTATGATTAATGATTACTTTGATATGTTGGGAGGTAGTTAATCAAGTCTACATTGAGTGTGGAAAAAATCCCAATTTATTATTAAGAATTAATAAACAAAAAACGGTAAAGTTGGGTAATAAGCAAATTATGAGTTATGAGATTGAACAAATGCTTTAGGAGAATGAATTAATGCTTGGTTATAAAAAATGGGATTTTTGTTAAACAAGAAGAGGTTTAGCTATGGTTTGAAAATGTAGAGGGTTTGGAATAATCGGTTTGGTTTTTGAACATAAAATGATGAGTCTAAACCTTTTATGAAATGAAATGGGAATGTAGTTGTTTGTAATGTTGACGTTTTGAAATTGTGAATCTAATTCATGAGAGTCATTTATTTATCTGTTTAGAGGTTTTGTCTTTGGTCATCGATGGAGGGTGACATTGTTGTTGTTGAATAAATTATGTGTATATTTTACATTTGTACGGTATTTATGTAGTATAACATGTTGTGTTATTGCTTAAATGTTGTTTGGGGGGTCCGTTTATCTTCGGTTAAGCTGGTAAAGCGTGGCACCTTGCAAGAGGTTTCTCTTCCATTTGGTTTGTGCCCGGTGAAGTGTGAAATTGAGGTTCGTTTCTCTCTGGAAGGTCGGTAAAGCGTGGCACCTTGAGATAGGTGCCTCTTCCTTCTGGTTTGTGTCTGATAAAGTGTGACCTTGGGGTCGTTCTCCTCCGAGTGAGGCCGGTAAAGCATTATGTGTTATGTGGGTTGTATCATTTGCCATTCGTGCTGTAGGCCAGTGGAAATGGAAGTATGTATTACGCTAAGTTATTTATATTCAAAAATAGATATTTCTCGATATCCTATTAGGGGTGTTTCTTACCCTTGGGCCTATGGTCAGGGAAGATAGTAGATGTGGTGTTGCATAAGTGTGTGTAATGGGTTTAGTTATGGGATTGGGTTATGAGTCATACATGTGAATGTGTTTTCAAAACAAATGTGGAGACAAAATTCTTTTATATTAATATGGAGGTTTAAATAACCAAGGTTGTGTTGTGACATAATGCTTTTGGAACTAAACTGGATAATTGGAAAGAAAACAAATGGTTTTACACATTATGGTTTTCAAATGGATATTTTTGAAGAAAATGTACTTATATAAGTGTACTTTGAATATTAAGCTGCCACATTATTTATATTGTACATCATGGTACATTCATGATCATAGATATCTGTATGTTGTTATTGTTTAGAATCATGTTGAATCTCTACTGGACTTTATATTCATCTCACGTTGCTAATAATTTTTTAGGTACAATTTGAAGAGATGATTCAAGATCGGTGATCTTCTTTAATTGGTGGCCACAAGGCCCATATTTGTTGGCAAAATGCCATTGTTATAAAAGGGTTGAACCCTTACTTTTAATGTAAGGATGTAAACATACGTGTAATGACCCCAAAATACGTATAAGAAATCATCTTTAATTAACTATGAGATGATGTGTTTTAATTTAATTATATCTATTGAAATTGAAGCATTATCTGTTGAGTTACGGATTTAAAATTGGAATTACCGACCTTTATGGGTTCAGAAATCAAAATTGAGTACTTGGGTATGTTAATGGGAATTTTTAGAACTATTTGAAAAAATTAATTGGAAATCTAATTTGTCTGATTCGTTAATGCACGTTTGGGTGGTTAACTTTATACTGCAAATTGAGGGCCCTCGAGGCTTCAGAAACCGGAGCAGGGGACATATTTATGATCAGCGTAATTTTTAGAGTCACCTGAGAACTTTAATTGAAATTTGATTTTGCGCGATTCGTAAGGCCACGTTTGGCTCTCCCTATTGTGTTAAGTCATGTGTGTATGTTTATTTAGATATATAGATATGTTTTTGAGTGATTGGTCTCATCTTTTGGGAGCCAAAATATCTAAAAGAGAGAAAAGAGAACTGTGAGGGAGAAAAGAGAAGAGAGACCAAGATTCTTGAAGAAAAGCTTAACAATCATAGGGGTTTGAAGGGAATTGAAGAAAGAGAAGGGAGATCAACCATGGAGGCTTGAGGAAATGGAGGAGAATTAAAAGGAAGACAAAGATTGAACTAAGGTATGATCACCTATCTTGAATCCTTATGTTTAAAGCATCAATTACATGAAATCAAGGATTGATATAGAAGATATGAGCTTTGAACCCCAACTATGGCTATATTATGTTCTTGTGCTTGGAAATTGAGTAATAGTTTGAGGTTATGATGTTTGATGGAGATTAATAATATGAAATTTGTTATATATTAAAGGGTTTTGGGCTTTGATTTACATGTAATTAAGGTTTGATTTTGAAAATGAGAAGTCCCAAATTTTCAGCCATTTTCGGACTGTAAACTGTCCAGGACCGCACGTGCGGCACTGTTTTCCCGCAGGTGCGGAGACAGCTCTGTCCAGCCAAGCATATCTTTTGCATCCGAACTCCGTTTTGAGTGATTCTTGAGCCTAAAATCAAGCCCCGGAAGTCTAGTTTCCATTTGGAGATGGTCTCACTCCCAAATTCTAAATACAGAAATAGTTATGTCCAAAATAGTGACGACTGTTCACTTTATGTCAACCAGTTTTGTGCCATTTCTTCACCTAAACCATTTCCCATCGATTCTTATGTTTTCTGAGACATGGATTATAAATTATTAAGGAATAATGAGCTTGGTACCACCATAGCTAAGTGTTTGAATGATCAAAGAGAATAAGTAAAGGATCGAGTATAATCTCATATTATGTGTTGTTGTAGGTCGAGACGAGGACATCGTCCCATTACTACTGGGAGCTGATCACTGTGAGTAGTACTGTCGTAGTATGCTTTACTTACAGCTAACAATTACCATTAGCACTCTGTTAATTGCAGGTTAACTATGTTAACGTATATGAACGATTAAACAAATGTGTATACCTCTGTATGGTTCTGATTAATAGTTAATATTAACATTATATTCTCCGTAAGTAAATTACGTCGTTTCTTAATGAATAAAGGGAACTCATGTTCAGTCTTGAATAACGGTTTTAGTGTAAGTGTGAGAGCATATCGTTTTGCTACTAATGGGCCTGAGGCCGTTCAGTTATAAGTCATCGAGTATGGATATCTCCGAAGAATCAGAATAATTGGAAAAGCTATGTGTATCCGTATGAATCTGAAATAATTCTGTTGTGTTACATATGGACCCGAGATCGTTCAGAACCTACGATATGAATGCAAAGGTTTAACATTGTTATGTGCTTTCTGTAATAGTTACTATTCTTATTCTGTTATACGCGAGACAACTGTGTTAATCTGTAACTAAACCATGAGAAACTTTTGTGCACTATTGTATAATGGTATTCTTAGGAAACTAAGATTATTCTGTTTCTGTTTATCCGTTCCGGTTATGCTATATTATGACATGATATGGATTGTTCGGTCTTTAAGACCTAATGATTTCTGGTATGGAACAAATGCTGTACGGAGCTAAGTGCTGCAATGCGAGTCACCTCTAGAATCCGTGCGAGACACCTCTTGAGTCCATACATACATGAACTGGGCTTAAAGCCAATCTGGGCCTATGGCCATTCTGTATGATCTGTTAGGCCTGAGGCCAATCTGTATTTTCTGGTATGAAACAAAGTGCTGTATGGAACTCAGTGCTACAGTGTGAGTCATCTCTAGAATTCGTACGAGACACCTCTTGAGTTCATACATGCATGAACAGGGCTGAGGCCGTTCTGCATTAAGGGCTTAATACCACTCTGTTTAAGGGCTCAATGCCATTCTGTTCAAGGGCTTAAAGCTATTCTGTTTAAAGACTGGGCCTATGGTCGTTCTGTATATTACTGGGTTTAAAGCCGTTCTGTATTATATATGGGCCCGAGGCCATTCTGTATTATACGTGAACCTGAGACCGTATTGAAATATAGTTATGGATAAGACCTGTATATGGTTGGTATCTGGCTATTTATTTTATCCAAGGTTTTGCTTATTCAATTAACCTTCTTAAGTTGCTATTATTCACTGAGCCTTGCTCATTTTGTTTTATATATATTTCTGTAGGTGAGCCATCGAGGATTGACGCTAGAGTTATACTGAGGTTCGCTTGTTTGCCAAGTCACCTGGGGTACGTCTCCACGTGGAGGCCTTAATTTATTGTTGGGCGTCTTATAAATTATTAAGTCTTATGTAAGAGTGTGTGAGATCTATATAAAATCTGTGATTATATAGGTATATTTAGAATGTATTTAAATGCTTAAATCCAATTAAACCATCATGTATGCATAAGCTCAATGGATGTTGTCTTTTATTGATATTGCTTCCGCCAAAGGCCCTGTATATGGTTAAATATTATTTTAAAATTATGTTTTGAGGCCTATGTACAGGCCGGTCATGGACCAAACTTTTAGGGGCGGGTTTGGGTCGTGACAATACGTGCATTTTGTTTATATGTAATTTCTGTTGCATTCCATATATGTATGATTAAGAGGACTTTCATTTGTTTATGGAGGTAATATATGTGCAGTTTTGCTTGTTTTGAATGGAAGTAGATTTATGTTAATGGACATGGTAATGTTATTTGGGTAATAAAAAGTGGGGCGTAGCAACTACAATTCTAATGAGGCTGGCATTCTATTGGTAAGTTTATCTATATTGTATCAATATTTTTAGTTGTTTTCAATTGTTGTTGTCTTGTCTCATTTGAGTTGGTTTGATACTAGTTTGTTGACTCTTAAGATTATGTTCGGTAGCACAGTACTTAACAAAAATATTTAGTTCAATATATGGGTTCCGAACAGTAATGCAACGAGTCAGCACTAGTTTGCTGAACGGTTCCATTTTGTACAAATTTCTCCAACTTGTGTTTTTTTGTAAGGGTTTTTCCGCTAAAAGTCCCTTTTATCGAGGGTTTTACGTCGAAATAAGCAGAAAAACCAAAATGTGATCGGAAAAAGAGAAGCAACGATATTGATAAGATGGGGAGTCAGAGGTTACCTGAGAAGGTGGCATAATGATTTCATTGATTTGGACACTGTCGTTCACTGATGCAAAGAGAGGGACCGTCTTCAACAGCAGAAAGAAAGTCGATGTTCATGAAGATGGACCGTCTTTAACAATGAAGGAGAGGGGATGCAAAATTAGGTAAGTGTGTTCTTTGGGTGAGATGATATTATGAATAAGGGTAAATTTGATATTAAGTAGGGTATTAAAAGAAATCTTATTGAAATTTACGATTTGAGGTGGGGGTTCAAAGAAATAGGGGTCCAAAGACACTATATAGGTGTCAATAGCAGTTCTTAAAAATAATTTGAACAAAATAAAACATAAACAGGTAAAGAGAGATTTATAAATAAATTCTCCAACATTGAACTTGTATTTTAATATATTTTCGTTCATATTTAAATTTTATCTTCATTACCAAAATTAAATTCAAACATAATCACAATTAGCTTGCTTGTTTTCATTTTTCAGAAAACACTATTCAGAAAATTATACTTTCTTATTTTTCATATTTTTTTGTTTTTACTGAATTTTTTTAATATTTTAAGCAATTTTTTTTACTTTTTAGACACACCTATCATAAATACACCTAAAAAGTAAAAAAAATCTTTTAAAAATTCACTAAATACCAAAAATACAAGAATTCAGTACATTTTTTTTTTATATTTTTATGTATTTATTAAAATTTTAAAATATTTTTTCACAATTTTTTTACTTTTTATATATATTTAACTAAGGTGTATTTAAAAAAGTAAAAAAAATGTTTAAAATTTAAAAAATCTTCATTAAAAACAAAAGGATATGAAAATCAAAAAATTCAATTTTCAAAAAACTTAATCAAAAAAACTCAAACCAAACACATACAATGTTTAGATTTTAACATGGATTTATGACTGATTTCTCCTTTAAAAAACGTCTTTAACGAACTCAATCTTAGGCTTGTTTTGGCAAAGAAAAATGCTTTGGAGTTCAAATTCTTGAACTCTAAAACTAGCTCTAATGAGCCAGCAGTGCGTTTCACTCACTGTGATGTGATATTTTAATCTTGATTTGTTTGTTTTTTTTTTTTCCTCTTTACTATGTCATTAGTGCTCCACATCAAAATTAGTGCTCTGAATCATTATTGTTTGACAAATGAGTAAAAAGTTATTTTTTTTGGCTTGTAACTTATTTTAAATTGAATTATCTCTCTATTTTTTTTATTTATATATTCTAAAAAAAATTTAAAAAAGTTAAAAGAAAACAACAATGATTCATCCCTTTTCCTCCCACCTCCTTTGACCCCCTCTCTTTCATTGATTACATTTTTTTTTTTCTTTTTTTTCCTACTCCTCCAATCACCACCCGACACGTGACAAAGGGGTGAGGGGATGACCCCATGGTTCAAAATCAGTGTTAAATAAAAAAGAACCGTACTTCCGGGCCCCAATGACGTGGCAGGATGAACTTAACAGAAAATATAAAAAGAAGAAAAAAATAGGGCTCGTTTGGTTTGATTTTCTGAAAAAATTTTGGGAAATTTTCGCTACAAACAAGTTTTCAAAAATAATCAAACCAAACAAATTTTCTCAAAAAAATTTCTCAAAACTTGTAAACCAAACAAGTTTTCCAAACAAATCTCTCTCTCACACATATCAAATCAATCACTTTTTCCAAAACTCTATCTCAAAATAATTTTTCAAAACATCTTTTAAAAAAAATCAAACCAAACATATTTTCGTACTTTTTATCTCTAAAACACATCTCTCAAACACAAACCAAACATACCCATAATTTTTTTTATTCAGACCAATCACACGACCCAGTACCCCCACACGACCCAGTACCCCCACTGCGGTCCGAAGCTTTTTCCAATAAAAAACACCGATTTAAAAAAAGGTCTATGAAGGCTGGTGGTAGTCAAGGCAAAGCAAAGCGATCCGAGGTCAAACACGCGGGCAACTACCAGGCTAACGCGTACAGCAATTTTATTTTGTTTGTTTTGTTTGTCTTGTCCCTATCCCTTACGAAACGAGAGATTTTTTTCGTATTTGTTCCTGATATATATGCCATCTTCTTTCGATTGTATTTGGTTTTCTTGGCATGTCATCGAATGAAATCCCGCTTAATTGAAATTATTTATAGTAATAAACTGATTTGATCGTGCAATCGGAAGAAGAGGCGGAGGAGGAACCCTAATACTATAGTATCATGGTGAAGGAGACGGAATACTACGATGTTTTGGGAATCAGCCCCACGGCCACCGAGGCAGAGATTAAGAAAGCTTATTATATCAAGGTACGTGTCACAGTAATCCCTAATGCTTTTGATTTAGGTTCCCTCAGTCTTAATAGGAGATAATTGTTTACATATATGAGAATAAATCACACGAGACTATCCTCATTAAGACGCGATCGCCCTAAAGCAGTATGGTGGCTTTTAATCTCTGTCACTCTCGGTCAGGGTTTCTATTTATGTATTTTTACTTCAATTCATCCCTACGTAATAGGAGAACTGAAACGTTCTATTAGTGTGGAACTAGAGCCTCATTTGGAGCTATTACTTGCTTTTGTAGATCCACTAGGAAGACATACTTGTTTTTAGAGCTCATCTCCCCAGCCCAAAAGCACACACATTAGTATTATTTTATGGTTTTCAATTCAAATGCTTACAACTGTACGTGCTTGCTTATTTTGGCTGCCTTATCTTTTCTACTTCCTTCAATCAACAAAAATGTTGCCTGCCTTTCAAACTGGGTCTTCTCTGCTATGCCTGCCTCTTTCAAACTGACTCTGCTTCTTTAGGTATTTGATTCACATCATTCCTGCTAGGGCTACAACTGAGTCCAGCCGAGATTTAGGGTGTCCGAGCTCGGCTTGCTGAAAATTAACGAGCTCGAATCAACCTCGTCAACCTTTTTGGGTTATGGTGCCCAAAAGCACTAATTTTGTACATTAGTTGGACCTGCCATGATAATGATGGTAGGGGAAGGCCGCCAAGTATAGGAAAAAATTGTCCCTTTTTTTTTTTAATGAGGAAAAATTGTTCCTGGTGAGTCGGATACGATATGAGAGAGAGAGCAAACCTCAATCCTCAAAGTGTTGTTTCACGTGCACCAATTGTAGATTATGCTATCTTCCCAAGGTTACCAAATCGCACAAGCAGACCTGTCAAATTCAAACTTCTTTATACCCTGGTAAGGAGGATCCCATACATGCACCATATTCTCTAATCTCTATTATTGAGGCTCTAGAGGCAAATTGCTAGCCATCCTTTTTTTTTTTTTTGGTAGTCTTTTTGTCTTTTTTTGTTGAACATTTAGATGTGTGAAAGCATTGCATTTAAGGTACCAAAAGAAGGTTGCGCATAGGATACATGGGATGCGTACTTGTGAACCGCAAAAGAACTTGAAAGTAAAAAAGAATCAACATTCTCTACGCTGTTCATAAATGTGCTGAGGGATATGTTCACTCTTCATACTCCACTATGCAGTAAACCAAAATTATACTTGTCAACCAACAATTTTTTTTATCCCAATTGCTCATTCAACACAAAATATTCCATACCCTATTCCTTCTAGCAATTTAGCCCACTCTCACCTATCAAAAGATAGCAACCAACGATCTTAGCATCACTCGCACAACATCAAATAAGGTGGCGACAAAGGTCACATTTCAAGATGCTTTGGTTGCATACTAGTGTGTGCATGCAACTTAAGTAGTCATAATCTTCCCCCTGAGCTCGTACAATTTAAAAAAAAAAAATCACTAGATCCACGCCCCGGGGTAAAAAAACCCACTCTACCTTTTTTTTAAGGAAAAACAACCTGAAACAACCCACTCAAAATTGAACCGTAAGATATAACCTCAAAATTATCAAATATCAAAGCATTACACTTTATTACATCATCCCTCCCCACCCTTTCACAATGAAAGCAAGATGATGTGCATTGAATTCAATGTCCACAAAATCGTCCAAAGAGGCCATTACTTGGGCCTTATCGTGTGAAATATTTATGCCATGACCTTTACATATTCTTCATGAGATTCTTAACTTCATATATGTAAGAGAGGGGGACAAGGTCCTCCACCCCTTTTGTACATATTGCCTTTGAAATTCTCAAATCTTGTGAAATGGGAGTGTTTGGGAATGACAAATCAAGTTCTAATCAAGAGTTGCGATGCCAAATGAATGTTCTAAATGATTCTCAAAAAGTAAATGATAGACGGATTCCATCTCCAAGTGAGATGGTACAGAAGGTTTCTATGCCCAATAATTGGGAGGCTACTAGGGCTGCAAATGAACCGAGCTGTTTATGAACAAGCTCGGCTCGGCTCGTTAAGGGTTCGGCTTGACTTGGCTCGTTTAGTAAACGAGAGCTCGAGCTTAAATATTAGGCTCGTTTAGTAAACGAGTCGAGCTCGAGCTCGCATAAGCTCGGCTCATTAAGCTCGGCTCGTTTATCTTTATTTAAATTATATAATAAATATATTATTTATGTATTAAAGAATATATAAATATATATAAATACATTATTTATATATTAAAAATATATAAATATATATAAAAATAATAATATAAATACATTTTTTATATATATTAAATAATATAAATAATATTTTTTATTTAAATATTTATATTTAAATAATATAAATAATATTAAAAAAAAATTATCGAGCCGAGCCGAGCCGAGCTCGAGTTTTATTAAAATTAATGAGCCGAGCCGAGCTCGAGCCCAGTTTCCTATCGAGCCGAGCTCGAGCTCAGCAAAGCTCGGCTTGGCTCGGCTCGATTCGTTTGCAGTCCTAGAGGCTACTAAGGTGGAGAATGGAAGAAAACTCAAAGTGAAACTTTATAACCCGAAAAGTGTTTCTGATATCAAGATGAGGTACTAGTGTTTGGAGCTGTCCAAAAGTCATTGCTGTTTTCATTCCAGCCTATGCTGTTGTTCACATGGTAGTTTCCATTGGATTTTCTCTATTTTAGTGCCTTGTTAATACACTTGTGTTTACTGGATTGTGAATTATATGTTTCTGCATATCTTGCATTTGTCCTTCTCAGGTCCACTGGTTCTTGATTTATCTTTCTTGCTTCCTATCTTGATGACTGTAAATACTAATAAATAATAACTAGTTGATCTTTTATTTATTTTGTCTCAATCTTTTGTTTATATGGCTGCAGGCACGGCAGGTCCATCCAGATAAAAACCCAAATGATCCTCTTGCTGCACAAAATTTTCAGGCAAGATTTCTCCCCATAAATTTTATTCCTATGCAGAAGTAATGAAAAGAAAGGTGAATAGAAATACTGTGAATTGGATTAACAATGGACTTGATTATTTACTCATTCATGTGCTTCAAGTAAAGGCTTTTGTTGTTAAGAAAATTTCTTATTGTTTGTATAAGAAAAAATTGGAGAATTCCATAGATGGATTTATATATACATGGCCTAACTTGATGGATGTATGCATATCATTCTAGAAATATGAAAAAAATATACGTTTCTTCTTTGGAATAGCTGGAATTAGCCTATATAATTGGTATATGTTATGTTTGTTCATGATGTTTTGTGAAACATCTGTTCTGTACATTTAAAAAATATATATGTATATATATACATACAAAATCTTACACATTTCAGTTCAGGTTTTGGGAGAGGCTTACCAAGTGCTGAGTGATCCAGCCCAACGACAGGCTTATGATGCTTGTGGGAAGTCTGGAATTTCAACGTCAGTTACATATTCTTAACCTCATATGGATCAGAGCATCTAAAGTTTTGCGTGTACTTATGCAGGAATGTGAATCCTATTAAATTAATTAATTAATTTTATTTTTTCATTCTTATTTGCGTACTTCCTCTGCATTGCAGTGATGCAATCATTGATCCTGCTGCAATTTTTGCAATGCTCTTTGGGAGTGAGCTTTTTGAGGATTACATTGGCCAGCTTGCCATGGCCTCAATGGCTTCATTGGATATTTTTACAGAAGGAGAGCAGTTTGATGCTAAAAAGTTGCAAGAGAAAATGAGGGTATAATTTCTCCATATTACTTATTGATGGAAAACCTGAACTCAAATAGAAAATAACAAAAACCTCAAAATACCCAAAAGACATATCTTCACACAGTCCACTGCACTAGTTATGATAATGTTTTTAGAAATAGACGAAAGCTCTTTACATGATTATGATTTCATGAAAATTTCCATAATGTTTTTAGTTCCTTGTTACAGTTTAAAAACATGGATAATAGCCTTTATCATTAAAGTCGAATTTTCATTTAGGAGATCCATGTTTATAAATGCCAATGTTAATGATCATTAAAAGAAGACAGGTAGGCAAGAATGCAGTATTGAATTTTGAAATTACTAGAAATGAAGTTCGTGCAAATGAGAAATCAGTATTAGTCGTGCTAATGTTTTATAAATAAAGAATAATGGGAAAAAAAAAATAGAAAAAATAAATAGAGGAACGTGTCAGATATATGATGTGTTAAAAATATTGTCCCTTGCACCTTATGTGAAATTACAAAAGTGAGTTATTTTTTCTCAAGATATTAATTGATTTTTATTTTGGTAAGTATATTGTAATTAACTATATATGTCAACGGGCATTTTGATATTTGAAAGCATCAACTAGATTTGTAATATTTTCTTTAAAAAAAATTATTATTACCCCTACAAAATGGGTTTCGCCCTCAATTGATAGCCATCTTAACAGACACTTGCAACATTGTCTGAATCATAGTTCGGATTTTTGGAGGCTGTCAGGCCAAATTTTCATTGGTTACTTTGTGCAAATTCCTTTTCACTGAAGGTTGTTCAAAGGGAAAGAGAAGAGAAGCTTGCCGAAATACTGAAAGGTCAACTCAACCTATATGTGCAAGGAAACAAAGAGGACTTTGTTAGTCATGCTGATGCTGAAATGTCAAGGCTCTCCAATGCTGGTAATGTGTCATATGTTTCTATTATTTTCTATCTTTCGCCATCTTTTGTAGCTTGGCTCGGGACCCCATAGGTGTTTGATATGTTATTCCTTTTGTTCACATTCAAGGTTTTGTTTGAACTCTGAAACTTTTCTTGGTGCATTCTGTATATGCATGCAATCTGTCAAATATTCGATTTGCAAATATAATTTTCAAGTCCAAATGAATGCTAAAATGGCAAGAAAAGGAGCCGGAAAATCAACTGGACTTCCTTCCCAGTTGTTGTGAACCTTTTTTATTACCTAAAAGCCATTTAATCTTGGCTACCCCTAATGTGAATTCTCTATTGATTTAAAATACGAACCTGTAAATCTTAAGCGTTTTGAAATTAGAATCATTCGTACTCTACATTTTGCTTTCAACATTCATTTCAATTGCAAGCACATCCAATTAGAACCGAAGGTTGCTCGAATGTGTCATAGTGTTTGGTTGCCCTGCATTTTGTAGTGCAAATTGTTAGGAGTCCAGCTTTACACTTGTTTTCCCCTCGAGTCGATATATAGAAGTATAGGCCTTGATTATAGATGCATAGAACTATAACTAAGAGAAAGCGTCTGTTCATAGAGGTTGTTTGTTGTAGTTTTCACAGCTGCTTGTACTTCTTTTTTTTTTTTTCTTTCGTCTAGTGGTGTTCGTCTTCTGAATTTATTTGTACAATCAAATTTGCGAACATTGTATTATCAAGCTAAGAAAAAAAGATCCTATTAATGTGTAGCACTTGAACTCTTTCTTGTCCACTATTGTCCAACTACCCTTAAACTCATTGAAAACCCTCATGATCTCCTTTAATCCACCTTTATCTCTATTCTCCAAAATAATCTCCTACTTGCAAAATAATCTCCTCCCCCCAATTCTGGCCTTCCACTTTCAATAAGATATACCTTCCCCTATTTGAGAGGTATTCCTGCCTTCATCTGTCGAACACCTGTTTGTATCCCGACTCCCAATTGACCCAATGAAGTGGAACGTGCATGCGCTCACTTTGGCTATGTCCTCTCCCTTCTACAAAAAGAACTTGTCCTCGAGTTCCGTTTTAAATTGCAACGTTGGTAGCAACAATTTTGTGCTGGTTGGACTTATTTTTGCTTCCCCCCCTCCTTTTATTGTTTACAAAAAATTGGAGGAGTCTGGAGGTCAAGATTTGGTTTTCATACCAAATTGATGTAGAACACTCTAAAGGAATAGAAGAGAGAGAAGAAGAACACTAGGGCGGCCACAACCCTAAACTCAAATAGCCACAACCTTAATGTCAATAATATTGTTTCATAGCTAAATAATACAATGCCAAAACCTAATATTTATAAGCTGGAAACCCTAATCAAAATAGGAAAGTGAATCCTATTATTATTTGGAAACCTAATCCCTAATAAAATAAAATAAAAACTAAGGCCTCGTTTGGCAACAGGCCGGTTTAGCCAAAAAGCCAAAAAGTTACTAAAAAAATCAAAAAGCCAACAACCCATACCAAAAAGTCAAAGATTCTTTTTTCTCTCTACTTTTTGCACATATTTTCGTAAAAAGCCAAAAAGTCATCCCAAATATACTAGTTTTTTTTAGCTCATATTTTAGTCAAATAGCCAAAAAGTTACTAAATTAGCTTGTTCCCAAACGAGGCCTAAATATCAGTAGGACTCCTAACTAAGCTATAATGAAAAATAAATAAATATAAATTTCGCAAAAGTAAAATTGCAATTATAAAATTGCAATGCCAAAATGGGTGCATACACATTCTGCATGTAAGCTTTCGGAATGTTTTTCTGTATATTCAATTGTGTATTTGGTACAAGAAAACATCGGTATATATAACAATCCAAATCCTAGAACTGAAAAAGGAAACAAAAATATATGCTCAATCCCTAATATAAACATATATATATAAAACCTAATATTCTCACACCGCGGCACCCAATTTGTTACTCCCACCCACTATTTCTTCTTGCCTAGTCTCTTCTCTTCTCCCCCAATTCATCTGGTGACTTTGGCAACTGCCTCTCCATAATCAACATGAGCTCACTTCATAGCGCAGTTGCAAGAATTGCCTAATAAGGGTAACATTTCTGTTCTAGAACTACGATTCTAAGGTTAAGAGCTAGAATCAAGTTAGAACCGTATTCTTGCCAAGATAGAATTGCGTTTACATAGGGATGGAACCACTCAAACATATGAATTCCAAAGAAATAAAAGAAAAGCTATCAAGACAAGAAAATATGTAAAGATCATTTTTTCCCCATCTAGATTTTGGCTTTCCCATTAGGAATTAAAGGATGGATATTTTTGATAGATCTTCCAATGTGTGATCTATCAACTTTGGCCTTTCTTGGACTTGCTAAAACCATTAAATTTGACCCAATTTATTAAGTAACCCCACCTGACATAAAAATCTTAAAAAACGGAAAATAGTAACTAAACTTAATCTATACTAATATATATAGGGACGGCATTATTTGGTGTCTCCCAATGAAACTGTCATTCAGTCAATATTTAAAATTATCAAAAGTTCCACATTTAGTTAATGTTGAAAATTTTTAGAGATTTGTAAACTCTAATAACTGTAAGGATATAAAAGAAAAATCTATCCTACACGTCTCATTTCAACTATTCATTTTTCTTTCACTTTTTTATTTAATTCAACTTGCACACGTGATGCGTGTGCACATCCTCTAGTATAATTAATTTCCTAGGCAAGTGCAAACTAGAATCTTGCCAAATGACAATATTTGCTCTCGAGTCCAGTTTACCCTTACTCTTGTCATAATGCTTGCCATTGTTGTCAAATTACGAATCGGATCGTGGATTGTTTTGCTAAAACAGTGAATCGTGAATCATAAGATTCATTTTTTAAATATAATATATATAATTTTATATATTTATATACGTATAAAAATTCACTCATAATGTTTAAAATGATGTAAATATCAATATAACTAAATTGTATATATGTATATACACATAGCATCATGCATATCAATACAATTAATTGATCTCTTCTATTTGTCTTGATAGTTTGGTGAAAATGACATCGTTTCATGCATTATAAAGCAAAAAAAGAAAAAGAAAAAGAACTGAATCGCAAATTTCTGATTCAACAACATGATTCGAATCTTTTTTGTTGAAACTTGTATTGAATCGTACGAATCAAATCGTGAATCGTACGATTCTAACAACCATGATGCTTACACTTCCTTTACATGATATTAGCATCGAAAGAACTCTTCGATGCTATTAATTTCATTGAGAAATTTTGGGGGTCCAGCTTTAACATTGTGTGCTTGGATACCCAGGCAAAATTTTAACTGGGGAATAGAAGAAATATAAATTGTCATCATTTGTTCGCCTTTCTTTATTTTATTGCATTCGTTACCTACATTGCTGCAATGTGAAATGATTTAATCTGATGAATTTCATGCTTTCTTCCAACAGCTTATGGTGTTGAGATGTTGAATACGATTGGCTACATATATGCAAGACAGGCAGCTAAAGAGCTTGGGAAGAAGGCAATATACTTGGGAGTACCTTTCATTGCTGAGTGGTTCAGAAACAAAGGCCACTTCATTAAATCCCAAGTTACAGCCGCAACAGGTTGGTGGATAAGAGATGCTTTAAATGGCAAAAGCCTTGTTCAGTCAGTTTCCTCTTAGGTTGCTATTTTATCTGATTACATATGGGCACGTCTTTCATTATTCTCAAATACGAATTTGCACTTAAGACTGTTTTTAAGCTTTTGTATTTTGGTTTCCAAGAAAAGTATTGGCCTTGGTGCTCCCTTACCCTCTATGGACATGTAGGAATCAAGAATGAAAGTTAAATTGCATTTCACATTTGAATGTCTAGTATCTGTTAAACTGCATTTCAAATGAAGATGTGCACCCCGACTGTTTTTCAGGCTTTGATATTTTAGTGTCTAGGCAGAGTATTAACCTGTGTGCTTTCTTGTGGTGGGGTGTTTAGGAGTCAAGAAAGAATATTGAACTACATTGCTTCTTGTTGCTGAGTTGTGTACATGTTTTGGTTTTAAGACTCTTGCAAGCTTGTTCTTTACCAGTGATGCAATCAACCCCACCTATCACTACGCTTTTGTGGAATCAACATTAGTAATGACTTTCTGGATACTTGTCTAATGCTTAACTAGTAAATAATCTCCTGTTTTTCCTTCTGGTAAGCTATATATGTGCGCGTGTGTGTTTGGGCTGGGGGAGCTGCAGTTTTTTAAAATTTTCATCTCTGTTTTTCATTAGCATCAAGGCCAATAAGGTTGTTGGCTAGCTGTTCAGATATTGATTTTTTGACTGTTCATTAATGTTGTATGCCATTCATATATCTTGCCCTCCCCAAACCAAACCCCACTTTAGCGTGATCCTTGTGCATTGAGTGGCCCTTTTTTTCGTTCGTTACCATGGTTGTGGAATCATGATCTGTATCTTTTATTGTTTTTACTTATTCTTATTCTTGTTTTAAGCATGCATAGCATAGCATAGCATAGCATCATTTATCATAAACTTTCTTCAACTTTAGAAATAGGTAGGAAATGATAGTAGATCGGCAGGTTCATACAAGACTTACATTTTTGTAAGAATGAAGCATTTGACAACATATAACCAATATTTTATAAAGGAATTGGATATTGTTGAGGTGAAACAAGAAGAATGTTTTTCAAGAATTTAAAATGAAAAATAGAGCATCAGAACCAAACAACTATCCCGACCGTAGTGGCCATGATTATCGCTCAACCCAAACAACTATTTCAACAATAGCAACAACAAAATGATTATACCGACCGTAGTATGGGGAATAAATAGAGCATAATCATGACCACTAGAGTGAAAATCAATCTGAGTAACAGTGAACTAAAATTGCTCATATTGCTCATACCAGGCATGAGGAGACTATTTTAAACCAGAAAGGTCACAACGCAAATGACAGACAGTCAAGAGACAAGAGAGGGATTTTTGACTTAGTATTGCTCATTAAGATATTCATAGAGAGGGATTTTTGACTTCCAATGGAGAAAGAGACGACTAATAAATTGAAGCAACATAAAATCAAGGTACAAACAATGATCATCTTAGTTAAAGGAACAAAAGTTTCTTCATTGTCGATCTTGTACTCTTAGGAGAAGCCCCTGGCAACCAACTGTGGCTTATATATCGTTCTATGCCATTAGAGTGGGTTTTAACCTTATAAACCGACTTGTAGCCAATGCCATTCTTGCTCACCGACAAAGGAACCAACTCCAAGTATTCGTCTTCTCTAGAGAAGTTAATTCGTCTTGCATAACACACTCATTTAGGATCAGTACAAGCTTCGTTATCATACTGAGGTTCAATGTAAGCATGTATAGAAGATAGACAACCATGAAAGAAAAGCAAGTGTTAGTGAAACCAAGTCAGGGTTATACGAGCATGAAAGGGATAATGCCATTTTGGAGGATTAGAATTCATAGAGGTTGGGGAACGTGTGCTTGAAAGCAAAGGAAGAGCCTTCATGCGAGAATTGACTGAAGGAAATGAAGTAATACCAGAAGAAGGAAAGAGAGAAGAGGGAAGCTCTGAAACAATCAACAGTAGTGTTAAAATCATCACCAAATATGTCAGCTAGAAGCAAATCAATATGAATCAAGTCCTTGTTAGACATAGGAAAATGCTTTGGAGGAAAAGAAAAATATAGGAAGTACTCAAGAAAAACTATTTGACAAACCTATTAGAAACTAGATCATAACATCGATAGATTTTCTAATGAATTCCGTAATCCAAAAAGATAGAGAACGAAGTGAGCACTGAGCTTGTTGTGCTCTCATTTAGGTAGAACAAAACCGGTTCCCAGAAACACGTAACATAGAGTAACTGGGAACTTGTCCAAACAACTTTTTATATTGTGAAACTCCAAAGAGAAGAGTAGGCATATGATTAGGAAAATAGAGTGTCGTAAGAAGAGCCCACTTCCAAGGACTATAGGAACAAAAGAGGAAAGAAGAAGAGATCGAGTAGTTTCAAGGATGTGTCTGTGTTTTCGTTTAGCTCTACCATTTTGTGTTGTAGTATGTGAAGAATGATTTATAGTACTAGAAACACATTGAAGGAATGTTATGAAGCATTGACACTCTAAAATAGGTGCCATAGTGGTGTTAGATACAGAGACATGGTGGGGCCACATACGGGACACGCTAAATGGTGTGTTTTTTTATTTAGTTAATTTGTTTCACGAGACACATCAGGGACATACCAACTAGTTTTTTCCCTCCCTTCTTTAGTGCTTTGGATGGATATTGGATGTCAAATGTTCATTACTTTTTTCTTTAAATTTAAATAATTAATAGATTATTCATAAAATAAAAAGATAAACTATAAGAGTTAAATTAAGAGTTAGGTTTCTTTTTTAAGCATTGAATTAGTGTTAGTTTTTGTTAATTTTGATTGTTTGATGTAATATTGTTCTACATAGCACATAAAAATAATTTTTTTTATTGTTGTCTGCGCGTCTCTATTTTTTTTGAAATCACTGTGTTTCGTGTCTATGCTTCTTAGAAGAAATCTATAAATTGTGAGAAAATATTCACCACCCTCTAATAATCTTTACATTGGTGGAGAAACAAAGTTTTTAACCATTGAATGATAAGTATGATAGATATGAAAGAAATCAGACTTATTTGATATCAGATATTCCCTACAAAATCGACCATAATTATCAATGAAAAAAGCATAGTACAACGACCCACCTTTATTAGTAACAAGGGAAGGTCGTCCCACATGATAGAAAAAGGTGAAATAGAAACAAAATGACTTGTTCAAAGGTAAAACAATTTTCCAAGTCTACAATCATTGCACTAAGAAATGTTACTAAAAAACACTTTATCCGAAGAGCATTAGATTGAATTAAACATTCAAAATGCTCACTTGACAAATAACCTAATCTAGAATGGCAAAGATAGAATTGATTCGAATTCTTGTCTAGGAAAAAGAAAGATGATGCTATGGGAAGAGGACTTCACAGGAATGCGCAAGCTTTCCAATATGCATAAGTTATTAGTCCTATGGCCCCGATCCCAATAACCTTTTGGGACTTGCGATCCTGAATGGCACAATCATAAGAAGAAAAAAGAGCATCAAAGCCCGAATCAAAAAGTTGACTAATAGATAATAAACTAATGGACAACTGGGGGACATAGGAAAACATCAGGTACAGACAATGAAGAAAAAGATGGAAGAATTGAACCAATGGAAACAACATTCATAAGAAAATCTTTGTAGTACAAATCATGATCGGAGTAGAGTAATTACTACGAATGGACACACTAGGCGCCATACGGTGTGAAGAACAAGAATCAAATATCTAACTGGTGGGAGAGATATGTGTGATATAAGAACCTTGCTAGCCTGATTATGTGTAGCCATAGCAGAAGCATGTGGCTGAGTCATAGATGAGGATGCTAGTATAGGTTGTAACTGAGTTAACTGTTTGAGCATAAACTGCACCATGGAAAATGAGAATTTGTTGGAAGTGGGTGCGTCTAGTGCTGCCGGAGAATGAGAGCATTTGGTTGAACTAGAGGACTGAAATGATGGTCACGAGGAAAGCTAAGAGGAGGTATGCCCTTTCTGATGTGTTAGTCTAGGGCACATACTCTTCCATTGATTTTTTTGACGATAGAAACTCGCTGGTCCGAAGCAACAAGGGTCTTTGTCTTTCCCGTATCCTTAACAAGGTGAGGTGTTGGAGTAGGCAGTAATGAAGGCGAAGTAGAGGAAGTAGCAAACATTATTAGTGAAGGATATGAACTTTGAGCACCTTTCAAAAGAGTTTTCTCAACAATCAGTTCTCGAACTACATCAATTGATGGCAAAGGTGAACAATGGAGAATAGCTTTGGATGTTTATTGTTTTTATTTTTGGGTTGGTTTGGGTTTAGCCAAGATCGGTGGTGGAGGTGCTACAGAGCTAGGTTAGGGGAAGGGTGGGGAAGAGGTGATGGAACGCATGGATGCTTGCTGGTCATTGCTTGATGCGGTTGATTTGGTTGGAGCCTAATAGGCGTACTTTTGTGGGTGAGGTGCGTTCGGTTTTATGGTTGGAACGACATTTGCTTACTGTGTTGCATAGTTGGATTACAGTTTTAGTAGATCTGGATGTGTTGTCCTTTGTAGATTTCGTAGACAATTTGATTAGTTTGTTGTGTTTTGGCTGTTTCTTTTCGTTTTGCCAACATAGAGCTGGTTTTTGTATTTGTTGCATCGCCTTGATGTTTTCTCAATAAAGTTTGCTTATTTATCCCCCCCCCCCCCCCCACCAAAAAAATAAAATAAAAATAAAAATAAAAATATGGAGAATAGCATCACGAAGAGGCTTAAATTGATCTTTAAACACAAGAAATTGTGCTAACCTTTGTCTCTTTTATATTGTATATAAATATGCAATAACTGCAAATCAGGTAATTCCATGAGAGCTAACTAATCCCAATAAGAGGTCATCTCACTATAGAGCTCTTCTATGAAGCACCATCACTTCAAAACAGTGTCATAGGGGTGGTAGACTTCATTTAATTAATTTGTTTTATAAGGACATGCCAAGTGGCGACTCCAGGAATTTTTTTCAGGGTGCTCACAGTGAGTACTTAAGGAATTTTTTTCAGGGTAGGCATTCAAAAATTTAATTTTTTAAACTTTTCAAATCACACAAATAAATAAATAAAATGAAATTCTAATATATTGATATCATTATTTCAAAAAATAAAATGTACATACAAAAATTTACATAAATTTATTTTGTTTTTATTAGTAGCATGATAAAATGAGATTTTTTTTTCTTCTTGTTGAGTCTGATTTCTCTATGGTTGATTTGTACAATAAGTAATAAAATAAGTTGTTAATTGGTTAAGTGGTATACTTGTTGGGAAGGTACTTTGCACAGGCTGAGGAAGCAAAGCTCCAAAACATGCTGTGTGTTCACTTTATAAAGCATATATATTGTTTAAAAGGTTATAGGGTGGGTTGGGTGTTTTAGAAAGTGGGCTTGGTGGGTGTTCAGCCAAGTGGATTAGGGTGTTCAACATAAAGCTTTGGACTGAATTACATATATATAATAATAATATTTTTTTTACAGGGTGTTCAATTGAACACCTTCCCTTGGCTTTAGAGTCGCTCCTGCAAGCCAACTAGTTTTTTCTCTCTTATTTAGTACTTTTGATGGATGTTAAACGTTGAATGTTTCTTACTTTTTTATCAGATTTAAATAATTAATAGATCATTAATAAAAAAGACACAAACGATGAGAGTTAACTTAATAGTGATTTTATTATTATTATTATTATATTGAATTAGTGTTAGTTTTTGATAATTTTGGTTGTTTATGAATGCAATATTAATCTATATAGTAAATGAAAATAACTATTAAAAAATTATTGTTGTTGTGTCTCCATTTTTTTGAAATCATTGTCTTGTGTTTGCATTTGTTTCTACGTCCGTGCTTTTTAGGATCTCTTGAATAGAATTGTCTTTTTGTGTGGTACTCTTAATGAACGTCTCTAACTCATATTGTTTTGCGAAGTTAGATTCAAGATATATGACCCTCAAATAATCCCACACCTTTTTGAAAATTCATACCAATATTTGGTTCCACTGAGTTGTGCAGACAAGTAAGTACTTGTGCATTTTTCATCTCCCATGTATCAATGAACCAATTCTTGATATCCCTTAGTGAGTTGAATTGTGGAGCCTAGTATGGAACCCCATCTCCCTCTACTAAGAAATTTTTTTCAATTGGACTGGACCAATAGAAATAGTTGTCTCCATTCAACTTATACTAATTGCATGTAACTTTTCTTCTAACATGGTGCAATAATAAGTAGAAAACATGATATAAATGAAATAAGAAATAGTAACAAGAAACTTGAAATCACCATTTGAGATTAGAGAGAGAGACAAAGAGTTGCATTGACCCTTAATCAACTTTTCCTCTATATTTTGTGAGTATTTATAAAATTTATAATAGTATGACCCCTGATTTTGTGAAAATCACTTTACCAACTCTCTATTTTTTTAATATTTCACAATGTATAAGGAGATGATCTACATCTATTTAATAACATCAATTTCATTGAGTTGATATTATTTATACAAAAGGTGCATGTCACTTTGTTTTTGGTTTTTTTATTTTAAAGTAAAAAGGATATACTCCCTCAGTCCCAATTTGTTGGTTCCTTTTGGAAATTCCAACTTTTTAAGGGGCATGCAATCATTACAGTTACATTTAAATTTTAAAATATTTTTCCAGTAATGCCCCTATTTGTTCTTCTATTTTTCCAGTAAATTTTAGAATGTATATTTATATAGTTTTGGAAAATCAAATGTTTTTTACTTTGACTTTTCAAATGGGACTATCATTTTAGGACATCCCAAAATGGAATAGTGTGTGGACCAACAAAATGGGACGGAGGGGGTATATACATTCTATGTACTAGATTATATTAACCAACAAAATGGCTTATGACGGTGTTCTAATCAATTATATACTGATATCTAATTAATAATTTAAAACTTTACAAAATAATGAAAAATATGACTTGTAAGATTTATTTATTTTTATGCACAAACCTTGTCCCCTCCCTCCCTAGACAATTTATGGTTCCACCATTGTGTGTGCTTAATACAAATAGAAGAAGAACCCTGACAACTAAAAGGTGACAAAAATATTGAAGTGTACCCTTAACCCAAATATAGAATACCAAACACCAAAAATACATGTCTTCACAGTACAAATGACGCAGCATAATAAATCACACGAGGCTAGATATCGTTCTAGCAGACGAACAAAAAAATTTCTTCCTTGTGGGTTCAAGGAAGAATTTTTTTTTTTCAAGAACTAAATTATATTGTATCGAAGATGATTTGCCCCAAGGCATATATGCGTATTTATAATAAACTGAACCCTAATTAAATAAGGAAATAAGGAATTAGGATAATTCCTTGCTAGACACGAAAATAAATAGAAAATTATCAAAAATAGAAAATATGAGTTAAGCCCAAATCTGCATACTAGAAAACAATAGAAGCGCATCAAAATAGACGGCGCTACAAAAGGACTTCCCAAAATAAAGTTATTCCCAAAACGAAACTTTCCTAAAACGGCCAAATCGCTAATTTGAAGGCCTAAACGAAGGAATTTGGCTAAAATCCACCGCTCATCATCACCGGGGACGGCAATGATTTCAATTTAAAACGCTGGTTCCGATCAAACTACCAAATTTGAGACAATTCCGAGCTTGTTCCAAAAGTTTCGCTATTGCTCTAAATTTGGTTTCTTTCTTGCCTTTTGTCGGTCTAATTGTTCCAAGAAGGCTTCGACTACTTGTTCTACATCAACAAAGGAGATGTGTAATGTATAGGCGTGAGAGTACTCTCACTTTACAAAACTTTTGGGGTTGAGTTTTACCCAAGGCCATGTTAGATGGTAAGAGAGTTGACTTTTGGGGTTGAGTTGGGTAGGGTGCCTGTCTCAAGCCCTACATGCTAGGTGTGACAGAGATTGTGAAACAAAGTTCCACATCGCCCAAATACAAAGGGGATGTGTAGTGTACAAGTGTGAGGGCACCCCCACTTCACAAGTCACTTTTTGGGGTTGAATTCTACTAATACTATGTCACAATGATGACTCCATTTTCTTACTATATTTTGTTTACCATGTGATGTATTACCGCTGCATTGGTAACAGATATGAGTGGTGTAACCCATTAAACCACTACGGTGCTACCACATGGAAAACATCTTTTGATACATATATGTGGTCATCGTAGCATTATTGGTGCATTAATATATGCCAAGTCCCTTCTTCTTGGAGGGAACTGGACCTCGAGTTTGATTCTGGATAGAGGGGTTCTTCAGCATGATACTCATATAAATCAGCTACATTAAAAGTCTTGGAAATCTTTATGTCGTCTGGTAGTTCAATCACATAAGCATTGTCATTGATTTTCTTCAACACCCTATATGGATCGTACTTTCGAGGCTTAACGAACTACTTCTTGAATGAATAATCGAGCCACATGAGAAGCGTCTGAAGTCTTTCGACAAGGAAGAAAATGTGCCATCTTTGAAAACTTGTCAACCACTACGAACATAGAATCAACTCCACGTTGGGTACGAGGGAGTCCCAACACAAAGTCCATCGACAAGAACAGGTAGAGGCATACAGAGGCCAGTATTCTGAGACTGCCCTTTGAATACTTGACAAATGTAGCACTTCCTCACAAAATTGCCAACATCTCACTTCAACTGAGGCCAGAAATATCATTCTTCCATAATTGCAATAGTCTTGTCCCCTTGCCCAAATGTCCACTTAAGCCACTACCATGGAGATCCCGAATTAGTTTCTCTCGCAAAGAGGTACGGGGAATGCACAAGCGATTTCCTCGAAATAGATAGGCATTAGTGATGTGGAAATCAGTGACTGGTTGCCTTTGAATACACTTTGCCCGTATCTCCTTGAAGTCATCATCATCTGGATAAAGGTCTTTCAGGAACTCAAAACCCACAATCTCATGTGTCAACATGACAAATAAACTAGCCCATCGACTCAAGGCATCTGCGACTTGATTCAGAACCCCTGATTTGTGGCGAATAGTAAAAGGAAACTTTTGAAGGAAAGTAGACCATCTTACATGCATGTTATCGAGGTGCTTTTGGCTGTTGATAAACTTTAAGGCTTGATGATCAGTATACAACACAAACTCTCTCTGTATCAAGTAATGTTCCCAATGCTTCAAAGCTCGAACCACTGCATAAAATTCTTGGTCATAAGTGCTCCACTTTTGCCGAGCTTCACTTAATTTTTTTGCTGAAAAAGGCCTTATGTTCTTGAGATAGGACAGCCCCGATGCCCACACCACTAGTATCACACTTCACCTCAAAGATCTTATCAAAATTGGGCAAAGCCAGTACTGGTGCAGTGCACAACTTTTCTTTGATCAACAAGAAGCTCTTTTCCGCATCATCACCCCACAGGAATTTTCCATTCTTCATGCACTTTGTGATTGGTGCCACAATAGTGCTGAAACTTCGAATGAAACGCCTATAAAACGTAGCCAACCCATGGAAACTCCGAACGTCAGTAACAGTCTTGGGTGTTGGCCACTCTTGGATGGCGCGAACCTTCTCTTGATCCACATGAATGCCATCTAAACTAACCACATAACCCAAGAATATCAAGCTACTTGTGAGGAAACTACACTTCTTAAGGTTAACGCACAACTTGCTTACCTCCAACGCTGTCAACACCTCCCGTAAATGGGCCATGTGGTCCTTCTTTGATTTACTGTAGATTAAGATGTCATCAAAATAAATGACGACAAATTTCCCAATAAAAAGTCGTAATACCTGATGCATGACTTGCATAAAGTGCTGGGAGCATTGGAAAGGTTGAATGGCATGACCAATCATTCATACAAACCATCCTTAGTCTTGAATGTTGTTTTCCATTCATCCCCAGGACGGATTCGAATTTGATGATACCCACTTCACAGATCGATCTTTGAAAACCACTTTGATCCTTCTAGCATGTCCAACATATCATCTAGTCGGGGAATGGGAAATCTGTACTTGATGGTAATCTTGTTAATGGCTCTGCTGTCTACACACATTCGCCAACTTCCATCTTTCTTTGGCGTTAATAATGCCGGAACAACACATGGAATTAGGCTTTAACAAATAAGTCCCTTTTGCAGCAATTCTTCGACTTTCTCCCATAGGATCTCACTCTCTTTTGGACTCATTTTGTAGTGTGGTAGGTTTGGTAGACTTGCTCCTGGTATGAAATCAATCTGATACTGAATGTCCCTCATAGGTGGAAGTGTATCCGGCAACTCATCAGCAGTAAGCTCCTGGAATTCCTCCAACAATGGTTGAATTTTCTGAGGGATTGGTGTGGCTGTGTTCTCCTTGGCCACAGGTACCATTTTTGTCACAACCATAGCATATACCTCTTGCGAAATTTTCGCATCTGCCACGAACTCGGCCTTTGAACTGGTTATAGTGAGGAAAGACTTCGCTTCGACTTTCAGAGGCACTGTGTGTTGCTTTAAGGAACTCAGCAATTTTATGAGACCCCTAATTGAACACCTAAGCGTTGTCTCGCCCTCTAAATGTAACACCCGCATCAAATTGCCAAGGTCTGCCAAGTAATACCCGACTAGCATCCATATCAACCACATCACATAATACATCAGATTTATAATGTTTGCCAATAGAAATAGGTACCTTACTTCAGTTATCTTGATAGTAGGTCCTTTTTTGATCTAGTCTATACTTTAGGGAGGGGGGTGTTGTTCAGGAGACAACTTCAGGTGCGCTACCAATTGTCTAGCCACAAAATTTTCACAGCTTCCACTGTACACAATAAGGTCACACACCTTTTGATTTATGGTACAACAAGAGTGAAAAATACTGTGACGTTGACTGAGGTCCTCAGTTTTTGGTACAAATAGAACCCTTTGAACTACACAGTTGACTTGTTCTCCTTTTTCTTTGGCGAATTCAACACCATCATACTGATCGCCCTCATATTCTGCATCTTCATCATCCCCAATTTCATTTGCTTCTTCAACTAAATTAACTGTCCTTTCTGGGCACAAATTAGAGCGATGGCCAGGCTTGCCACATCTATAATACTTATCCGTTGTTGGTTTGGCATAAGGATTTGTGTTTCGAGGTGCCTCCCTACTACTTGATCCACTCATGTGGTTTCCTCCTCCACCAGCGGTACTCCTTTTCTGATTTACTGGACCTGTTGGTTGGGCAGCCTTTTTTCCTTTTTCTGTAGTAGGAAACAACAAATCAGGAAGGTTCTGACGATATCCAGAATAGGTTGTCTTGCGCTCTATTAGCTCGGCTTTGAAAGCCATATTATATGCTTCATCCACAGTCCACACTACTGATAACCCCATCTTCTCTCGAATGGTTAATTTTAACCCATTGAGATACGGGGCTACATGCTGTCCTTCGGTCTCATTTAGATTATTGCGATCTGAAAGTCAGCAAAATTCAGTTATATAATCAAATACAGATCAGCTTCCTTGGGTGTTATTTTGGTACAACTGAAACAAGTATTGATCATAATCTGGTGGTAAAAATCTGTCCTAAAGGAGTTGTTTCATCTGACGCCAAGTCCATATAGTTTCTTTCCCTTGTCGATGCCTATTTTTCTGCAATTGATCCCACTATACCGCAACACCTCCTTTTAGTTTGTAAGCCACCAATTTCACCATCTTTGATTCTGGAACATCCATCATCTTGAAAAAGCGCTCCACCTCTGAAAGCCAACCAAGAAAATACTTAATATGTAGATTTCCATTGAACTGGGAAAAATCTATCTTCATTCGGTACTCATTGAACCCTTCTTGTTGTTGCCTTCTGGGTTGATAGTTGGCTGGAAGTGGTTTAAACTCTAGTTCAGACTCCTCCTTACTGTCAGATGTACAACGAAGGGGACGTCTAAAAGCATTCTGAACAGGTTGACCTCGGGCAAATCCTTCGGTGCGCACTCTGTTCTAGTTAACAGGTTGGCCTTGGGAAACTCCCTCAACATGGACCCTATCAACCACTGGTGGCCTGTTGTTGGCATTGAGATTCAGGCCAATAAGCAGATCACGAATTTCATTCAACTGCTCTTACTGTTTCTCATATGTTACCCACGGGGCCTCGACCTCACGATCATTGCCAGTAGGGTTTGCATGATCTACTCTGTCTTGTGCCATTGAGCCAGGTGACTCCTTGCTCTGATACCACTTGACGTAGCAGAATAAATCACACGAGGCTAGCTATCGATCTAGCAGACAAACAAAATCCTTGAATCCACAAGGAAGAAAAAAAAATTTCAAGAACTGAATTACATTGCATCAAAAGATGATTTGCCCTAAGGCATACATGCGTATTTATAATAAATTGAACTCTAATTAAATAAAGAAATAAGGAATTAGGATAATTCTTTGCTAGACACGAATATAAACAGAAAATTACCAAAAATAGAAAATATGACTTTAGTTCAAATCTGCATACTAGAAAACAATAGACAGCGCTAAAAATGGACTTCCCAAAATAAAGTTATTCCCAAAACGAAACTTTCCTAAAATGGCAAAATCGCTAATTTGAAAGCCTAAACAAAGGAATTTGGCTAAAATCCACTGTTCATCATCGTTGGGGATGGCAATGACTTCAATTTAAAACGCCATTTTCAATCAGACTATCAAATTTGAGACAATTCCGAGCTTGTCCCAAAAGTGTCGCTATTGCTCTCAATTTGATTTCTTTCTTGCCTTTTGTCGGTTCAATTGTTCCAAGAAGTCTTCGGCTACTTGTTCTACATCAACAAAGGAGATGTGTAATGTATAAGCGTGAGAGTACTCTCACTTTACAAAACTTTTGGAGTTGAGTTTTACCCGAGGCCATGTTAGATGGTAAGAGAGTTGACTTTTGGGGTTGAGTTGGGTAGGGTGCGTGTCTCAAGCCCTGCATGCTAGGTGTGACACAGATTGTGAAACAAAGTTCCACATTGCCCAAATACAAAGGGGACGTGTAGTGTACAAGTGTGAGGGCACCCCCACTTCACAAGTCACTTTTTGGGGTTGAATTCTACTAATACCATGTCACAATGATGACTGCATTTTCTTACCATGTTTTGTTTTTCTTGATACATATATGTGGTCATCGTAGCATTATTGGTGCATTAATATATGCCAAGTCCACAAAATTCAATCTACACTTTAAATTTCAAACAAGCAAGTACACCAAAAAAAAATTGGAAGTTTTTAATACTAACTATTGAATAACATATCTTCAAATTTTCCAAGTTCCAAACCAATCCCTTGCTATTATAACTGAAACCAAAATCATAATAATTGTAAAAATATCAAGCATTTACAAATTAAAAGTTTATCCATATAGACTATCCTTGATTTTGACATATGTTTAATTGTATACCCGTCCTATTTTTAAAATTAAATATCTTTCCCTTAGCCGCCCCAACCACAATAAATTATTAAAAAAAAAATCCCATCTAGGATTGTTCACATTGTTGATTTCTCCGTGAACCATTTTTCAATGGGGAGAAGAAAAAGAACAAGAAACACAGAACTTCTCTCCTATGGAGAAACCGCCAAAGAGACTTCAAACTTTTCAATTGATACACCAAGCAATTTTGTTTACCTTTATTTGTACCGATACATATCATATACTGCATGATTTTGACCTGAATCATGCATATGAAGAGGTTTATGTTAATCAACATTTGTGCACTGATAAACAACTTTAAAACTGTTATATGATACGCTTTTTTTTTTTCTTTTTCCCTCTTTCTAAAAGTAAATGGTGGTTGTAGGTGCAATTGCTTTGATCCAGCTTCAAGAGGACATGAAACGTCAGCTCAGTGCAGAAGGAAACTACAGCGAGGAAGAACTTGAAGAGTACATGCAGTCTCATAAGAAGTTGATGGTTGATTCCCTTTGGAAGCTTAATGTAGCAGATATTGAAGCCACCCTTTCCCGTGTTTGTCAGATGGTAGTTCTTGTACTTAGTTGTTGCTTTTGGGTAGTGGTTTAGCTTTAGCACTGTGTTTGGCACCTAACCTTGTTTTATGGTAATATTTATGGTCTTTTATAGGTTCTTCAAGACAATAGTGCAAAGAAAGAGGAGCTCCGTGCTCGAGCAAAGGGGTTGAAAACTCTAGGTAAAATCTTTCAGGTATTATATCTTGCCCATTATTCTCTGTTTCTTCTATCAACTTAGATAGTACTGTCCCATTGATACTCATGACACCATGTCATTGATTAGAGGGTCAAGTCAACCAACGGGAATGAAAGTGAAGCTACACTAAACAATACCATCCATAAACTCAATGGAGGTGAACCAAATTTTGGGCCTTGTTCTCCCAGTTTGTCACCAAAGTCTTCAAATCCTGAAGAGGCATCTTATACTGCATTCGCATCGCAGGTACCTTTCTTTTTCTGCTAGAAATTAATCTTGCTTATCTTACCATACATTTTTAGGATCATTTTAGCACTTCAAGGTATTTCAATTTGTCAATACCAATCAATGGTAGCCCTACAGTCACGTTAAAAGTTCTTAAAAAAATGCCAATGAAGAGGTTCAAAACCTGTTCTGTTGAACCATCCTTTATACAGTTGATAGACCCCTTTTAGGGTGTGTCCTAATTTTTTGGACACTGATGTTGCATGAAATTGAATGAGACTGCTGGTTTAGTTATCATTATTGACCTTCCGTGAAGTTTGGACAAAATACAATAAACCCCACAATTTTGGCATAATTACATTGAGCTCCCTTAAGATTTAATTCACATAACACTTGGCCCCTTTTTCCTCAATAATTTGTTAGTTATATGGATGAAAAATAATGTTATCTCTTTTACACGAAAATGTATATTTTACGCATATCTACATTAGTTCTGGTCCATTTAATCTTAAAATGGAGGTTAAGTGTAATTATGTCAAAATTGTGAGGTTTATTATATTTTCTTCAAACCTTAGGGGAGGTCAGTGTAATTTACCCTTATATTTATCTTCTATCAAGTATCATATTGTTTGAGCAGCTTCTGGAAGGAAAAAAAATCAGGATTTTAAAATCAATCACCATAGACCTATGAAGCACGGACACCTCTCTGAGGGCTCCGTACCAGTGTCAGACACGTGTCGGACACGGACACGCAGTGGACACGTGTCCGACACTCAGCAGAGAGTGTCCCTTTTTTTTTTTTAATTTTTTTACATCCGGACACGTTTAGGACACGTTATAGACACGTTTGGGACGCGCGGTGGCAATTTCACAATTTACTAAATTTTTTTGGGGTCGATTTGAAAATAAGCAAAAACATATCAAAATTTGCCCTAATCATACTTTGAATCTACGTCGAATAGAAGAGAAACAGAAGAGAAAGGATAAGAGAGAGGACCTGCGATCTGCGATCAAAATTTGCCCTAATCTGTCGTCGGTCTGCGATCAAAATTTGCCCTAATCTGTCGTCGGTTTGCGATCTTCAGTCGAGCTTCTTCTTCTTCGATCTACGATCTTCAGTCGATCTTCTTCTTCGTTAAGGTACGACTCTTCTTCGATCTTCGTTGATCGCTCTCTCTCTCTCTCTCTCTCTCAACCCTCTTTCCTCAGTCGATCTTCTATGCCCCCTTCTGATTTCATTTTTTTCTTTTTTTCTAATTCTAATTCTGATTTTATTTTTATTTTTTTCTTTTATTCTGATTTTAATTTAATTTTTTCTTTTCTTTTATTTTTCTTTAATTCTGATTTTATTTTATTTTTTCTTTTCTTTTATTTTTTTTTTATATTCTGATTTTATTTTTTCTTTTCTATTATTTGAGGATATAATTTTAGTAATGTATGTTTATTAATTTTATTATAGGGACCAATTATTAATTCTGAAACAATGGCTACGGGTGGTAGTGTTATTTTGATTTTTTTATAGGGACCAATTATTATAGGGACCAATTATTAAATGTTTATTTTTTATAATTTTAATAGTGTTATGTTGTATATTTTATTACCTTTATTTGATTTCTTTTAATAATTTTATGACATATAATAAATTAAATTAATTATATATATTGAACGTGTCCCCAACGTGTCGTGTCCCCTATTTTTTGAAAATTTGTGTTTTTGCGTGTCCGTGTCGTGTCCGTATCGTGTCGCGTGTCCGTGTCCGTGCTTCACAGCCATAGACCCATCGAATTTCTTATTCTGGTTTCCCCCAGTATAGCCATGAATAACATGTTCATTGTCTAGAGCCTAGAGGAGGGGATGGATAAGCAGGAACATTGGATACCAAGAACAACTTTTCATGTTTGTGCAACCTAATCTAGTCTGGACATTGCGACTTTCAATATCAAAATTGGAAAGCCTTAAGCTGTTGTTATTTTTAATTTTATTATTAGTATTATTATTGCTATGATTATTAGTTGTAAAATGAGGAACCCCCCCATTCGTACTATGTATGACTGGGTACACTTTGGGTGCACACACCACACCACAAGACATGCGCACCAAGCTAGTCCAAGAAGCCTATGTAAGTAAACTTTGGAAATCAACTGCTGTGCCTTTTAAACTTCTGTTTTTTCATCAGTGATGAAGCTACATGAAACTATTAATTACCAGGTAGGAATAAGAAAGAAAAAATAGTCTTACTTGTATCTGTATGAGAATTGACTTTTCCTTTTCAGTTTATCTGTTTGAAAGAATAACAATGTAAGTTAACTGAGGGAGATTTAATAAAGGATTAGTCTGGGAACCCAGAAAATGGCAGTGTTTTTTAAGGCGAAAAGCGAACTGAGGCGACAAGGTCTCCTAACGCCTAAGCGCGAGGCTACAAGGCGAGGCGAGAGCTTCATCGAATCGTGGCGACCACAAAGGATATTTTTTTAAAATAAATAGTAGACAAAAATATAAATATTTTCAAGAACCATCATGCATTTATCATTCCAAATACTAAATATCCATAAACAACAGAAAATATCCAATTAAGGCAAATACAATCTACCAATCCAAAGGTTCTAAAAATCATCTTCAATATCAAGCAAAGGAACTTATTCTTCATTATTATTGGCTTCATCATATCCCTCCGTATCTTCTTCCTCTCCCCCATCTGAAATTGACTCTTCCTCATCAATAAGTTGTAATCTAGGTCTAGCTGCTGATTTTGAAGTTGAACGACCCCTTTCTATTGCCCTTGTTGATCTAGTTCTTTGGCTACTTTCCTCAACTCCAGCAGCTCTAGCAACATCATCCCATGTCAAAGTATCATCCTCAAAGACAAGTTCCTCCTCCATCCCCCCAACCAACCACTCGTTACTTTCATCAATATTTGTCAAAGTGATGGGATCAATAGTGTCACGGGAATTGTATTGACGTCTCAATGCTCTATTATACTTGACAAATACTAAGTCATTCAGACGTTTTTGAGCTAACCTATTTCTCTTTTTGGTGTGAATCTGCAAAAATTCAAACCAAATAAAAATAGTCAAATTTTTATCTAGGTATTAATAAATTTATAGGTATTCATATTCACTACATTTAAAAATAGGTACTCACATGTTCAAACACACCCCAATTCTGCGCACATTCAGATGAACTACAAGTTAGACTAAGAATGTTGATGGCAAATGTTGGCAAATGTGGCGTTTCAGAACCATATGCACTCCACCAATCAGCTGTTAATTATAACTAATTAATTAGAAAGAATATTTAAAATATAAAAAACTAACTAAAATTACTTAAGTATAAAATATAGATCACCTGGTGCCCTTGTAGTTCTTTGTCTAATGGCCAAAGCCATCCCAAAGAGACCTTCAACTTTCTTATAGGTAGTCAACTCTGCGCAAACTTTATCTTGTCGCACTGTTTGGGACCAACCTTTGTATGCATTTATATAGGCCTGATATGACTAACTTATCTTTCTCAATATTCGGCTTTGCGTAAAAACACTCTGGGTTTAAATAATACCCAGCTGCATGCAAAGGCCTATGCAATTGAACATTCCATCTATTGTCAATTATTTCAAAAAACTCCTTGTACTTCTCTTCATTTCCATTAAATGATTTTGCAATGACTTTTTTAGCCCTGTCCATTGCCTCATAAATATATCCCATGGGAGGCTTTCTCTCACCATCAACCAATCGCAGCACACGAACAAGAGGACTTGATATTTTGAGAGCATAAAAAATAGTGTTCCAAAAAGAAAGCATTAATATGACTTGTGCTATCTTTTTACCCTGTGGTTTCTTCGCCCATTTGCTTGTGGTCCATTCCTCTGAAGTGAACATCTTCTTCAAGTTAGTTTGTTGTTAATGAATCCTTGATAAAGTTAGACAAGCAGTTGCAAATCGGGTTTTTGCTAGCTTGATCAAATCTTTGCACTGGGTAAATTTCCTCATCATATTCAACAAACCAGAGCGGTTCACAATATAACCACCATGCACAACAATTGCCTTTTCAAATGTCTTGTTGAAGTTGAGAATTTTGAAAATGTCCTCCAACATCAAGTCCAAGCAATGAGCTGCACATGGTGTCCAATACAAATGTGGCCGCTTTGCCTCCAAAAACTTCCCTCTTACAAGTTAAAAAAAAAAAAGAACGAGTTTTTAATATGAGAATTGCATATTTATATTGTAAGTACTAAGTAATGTAATCTAAATTGCTAACCGGCCAACACATTTGCTGAGGCACTATCTGTATCAACTTGAACCACGTTGGCTTCACCAGTATGCTCCACAAAGTTGTCAAGCAATTCAAACATCTTATTTACATTCTTGGATAAGCTAGAAGCATAAACGGATTCAATAAACATTAATCCTCTTGGGCAATTAACCAAAAAATTAATTAATGCCCTGTTTCTTTTGTCCTTCCACCCATCGGCCATTAAAGAGCACCCATATGTTACCCGATTTTTTTTATGATCCTCCATGGTCTTATTAGCGTGGTCTACCTCTTTTTGCAAATAAGGAACCCGCATCTCATGGTAGCTTGGTGATTTCATGCCAGGACCATATTGCTCAAAAGCTTCAACCATCGGCCCAAAACTTTTGTAGTTCACTACATTGAAAGCTATAAACCATATCATACATTCACCTCGAAAACCAAACAAGAGCCCGATCTCTCAACACCTTCTTGTTAGGATCATTATCATCAATTCTTGTTTGCTTCCCCTTGGCTTTATGATTTTGCACTGCAACTTTCGTGAAAAATCTAGAAATCTCTTAGATGTTGATTTGTGATTATGTATCAATTTTAAGCAGTATATAACAATCCCAATCAAACAATCAAGACAAATTGACACGACGATTTTATGTGAAAAAATCACAATTGGACACCTCCAATTGTGATAAAAAAAACCACGGGCAACAGTCACAAAACAATCCACTAAGAAGATATAAAGGAATTACACAGGTATACTCTCAATTACCTAGCGAATCCACGCCCGAATTGAACCAACCTCTATGTGTCTCTTCCAATCCCGCCTTCACCTCAGAATTGTCTTGACGATGAGCCACTCCAGAATCCACCAAAGCTTCAGGCTCGAATTCTTCAGAATCCACCGAAGAACAACTCTCTCGTGTAGAACAAACAAATAATCCTTTGATGTATACTCTTTAAACCATGAGTTGAATACTCAATCAAAACATCAAAGAAATCTAGCAAAATAACCCCAGATATAAACCTTAGAAACCAAAAAGAAGATCTGGAGAAGTAATCGTAGATTTGGAGCAACTTGCGAATTTATAGAATCTGAAATCGCGAGGTCCGCTCGAGCGTGGGAATTGACGCTTGAGCGGGGACACTATATGAAATGCTCCAAACAGGATGTATGCTCGAGCGGGGAAAAGTATTAACATCACAAACTTCTCTGCAAGGCACAATTCGAGTTGGATTCGCATCTAAACAATCATAGCCTTACTGAAATAAAAAAGTGTGAAAACAAATACAACTTAAAGGAGTTTTGTCAAATGAAATTGCCAAGAATAAAAACCTAACATTCCGGATTAGGGGTGAAGTACGCATCCATGGGTCCCTTTTTCTTTGGTTGTTTGGAAGCAACTGATTTAGAGGAGCTATTTCCTTGTTCTCGATGGGTAGAACCTTCAGTACAAACATACCTTTTACCATGTTGATTTATCTAAAAAATTTCATTATCATCATCTTCATCATCATCCATTTCATCAAAATCAGGAACCATCCTCAATTGCACTTGTGATTGACTTTTTTGAGACATATAGTCTTTAATCTCATCTTTGACATGAGATGGACATTTTTTACAAGCAACAACATTTTTATAACGACCAGCAAGATTTTGCTTGACTCGGTAAACACCGCCATTCATTTCTTTGTTACAAAAGTTGCAAATGAACTTTAAAAGGTTTTGTGGATTTACCATCCATGCATATTGCCATGCCGGGTCGTTTTTACTGTCACTCGACTTCGACATCTAATTCTAACCAACCAAGCAATTCAATGTTAAGAAACGAAGAAACAATTGAAGTGCAAAGAAAAAAACAGTTTCAGCATAAAGAAATTAAAGAACAACATATTTTTAGCAGAGGTAATCATGGAAAAATAGTGTTTCAGCAAAATTAATTGAAATTTTTTCAGCAAAATAATTATACAATTAACACAGCAAAATAATTGTAAAATAACACAACAAAATAATTAAACAATTGTAAAATCAATTTAGTAAAATTAATTGAAAAAAATTTCAGCAAAATAAATAAGAAGAGAAACAAAACAAGAACCAAGGAAGAAAAAATTGGGGGGGGGGGGGGGGGGAGGGCCTGTCGACAAGAAGGAAAAAAGAAGAAGACAAAAATAGAGTTCTTCAAAGCAGACAAAAAAAAAAAAGATAAAGAAAGGAAGAAGAAAAGAAGAGGCCTGTTGTAAAAAAAAGGAGTTTGAAGAAGAAGAAAACAAGACGAAAGGAAGAAGTAGTAGGAGAAGATGAAGAGAAGAACGGAAGAAGACTCACCTCCTTTTTCAACTGGAATGATGTCGGAACGATGTCAAAAGAAAGGAAGAAGAAGAAGTAGCAGGTAATCAACGAGGTTCTTCGAAGCAATTGTCGACTGGAACGATATTGACTAGGGTTTCGACTTCTTATTTAGTAGAAAGCAATTATAAAGTGCAACGCATGTCCACAAATAGCACGAAAGTCATTCAAATCAAGGGCCCAGATCTGTCGAACTGAAAACAGACAAAAACTAGTGAAGCAGTTGAGATGAGTGTGGAGGCAGGGGTAAAGGTGCTCGGGGTCAGAGCAGCGAGTCCCAGGCAGAGGAGACCTCCCCTTCCTTGGAGCCGGTTTTGAGTGGTGACGATGTTGAGACCAGCGGCACTGAGGAGGCAGTGAGTCAACGCTCTGAGTCCGAGAGCGAGGATGATGAAGCCTGTTTGGGGTTCGGTCGCGAGGAGGATGCCGAGGCCGGCTCTGAGTCAAAGAGTGGAGATAGCGATGCCAGCTTTGGGTCGGAGTCTAATTCTGATAGCGGTGTTGATGGAGACAGTGCCCCTGAGTCCCCTCCGAGGAAGAGAATGAAAAGGGCCTCTTGAGCTTGATGTGACAACGATTCGCATCACCTCTCGCTTCATCGCCTAAGCCTCGCTTCATGTGCTTCGACTTCGCTTCACCATTTCGCCTCGCCTCAGTGGGTATGAAGCGCTATAGGACCACATCGCATCACCTCGCTTAGCGCTTAGGCGAGCGCTTAGTCGCGCCTCTGATAACACTGGAAAATGGGTACCCAAAATTTACCTAGAGAGCAGATCAGTGGTAGAGATTGAATGAGTGTATAGTAGGGTCCATATATATAATAAATCTTAGGGTAAACTACCAATAAGACCTAATAGTTAGACTTAATTCCCATTAAGTCCTATTGAAAATAAGTCCTAGTACAATCATCATTAAAAATAATTTTTTGTGACGATTTCTTATATATGTTGCTAAAAATTGACAATTAGTGACTTTTTTTTTTTGGTCACGGTTTTTATAAATTGTTGCTAAAATTTACAGTTAGTAACTTCTTTTGTGGCGAATTTTTCAAACTGTCACTGAAAGTTGAAAATTGGTGACATTTGTTTTGACGATTTTTTTGAACTGTCGATAAAACTTATAATTATTGACTTTTTTGTGATAAAATTATCAAACTTGTCACTGAAAATTAACAATTAGTGACTTTTTAATAGTGTATGATGAAAAATGTCATTAATTATCATAGGACCTATTGGACAATAAGTCTACTTAGTAGGACTTACACGTAAATCTCCCTAAATCTTAACCACATGTTGTAAATTCTGGGTATATAATTGTGGGTTTGTAGCATGACTCGTTAATAAAACCTATTGTTCTTGTACTCTCTCTCTCTCTCTCTCTCTCTCTCAATTATAAATTATAAACAAGTCATAGATTTGGAATATTAAGGTGTTGCAACTATGAAGGTGGTATCTCGAAATTTTAAATTATAAACAAGTCATAGATTTGGAATATTGAAGTTATTGCAACTAGGAATATGGGACATGCGTTTGAGTATGCAACTTAGAGTATGCTATAAAGGAAAAGTCGATGAAACATTACTGCATTAAGGGAAAAATATGCATCTAAGTTTTTCTTTTATAATCTGTTCATTTTATATGTTTATGTTCTTCTGTGTTGTTAATATTCATGTTTTTATTCTTCAATTGTTGGATGTTCTAGAGCCCATATGTGGAGGCGCCACAATTTGCGGACGCCCAATTTAACTGTAACTTCCCAATGCCAACGGCACCACCTGGTGTGCAGAGACATTCATAAATATGCAGGAGTGAGGGATTGTTGTGTATTTTGTGAACCAGTTAGCATAGCATATGCTGTATGTACCAGTTTTATCCATGTCCGTGATGAAGGTAAGAGGAGAGGCGTGGGTGCTTTTTGATTTGTTGGATGTGTTTGCATACATATGTATGATTGATATAACACACCCCCACTTTATTGAGTTGTTATTGTGTGTATTTATGGAAGATGGAAACATACAGACAAAATTGGTTGGGGGGGTGGGTGTTTCTTGAGTATAGTAACATACAGAAAAAATTTGGTTTTGGGGGGGGGGGGGGGGGGGGGGGGGGTGTGTTGTTTCTTGAGTATAGTACTTTTCATAAGTACTAGTCTGGCTGATATAAGGCTGCCTTGTAATTTGAATGTCGCATTTTATTTGAAGTTGGTGTCTTTGCAATTTCATTTTGCAGTTGGAACATTTTAGGCTGAAGGATTTACTTGCCCTTTTTCATTTACTGAAGATTTAATAGGCAAATTGCTAACTTGTAGACAATAAAAGTTTGATGACACCAAGAAATGCTGCAACACCAAAACGGCTTCTGAAATATGGTGCTTTAATCTGGCTGGCATTATTCCATGTCATGTGTGCGAAGGGTACACAGATAGGAATGGGTTATTTTAAGCGCTGTGTGTGTGTGTGTGTGTGTGTGTGTGTGTGTGTGTGTGTGTGTGTGTGGGGGGGGGGGGGGGGGGGGGGGGGTGTTGGCGCGGAAATTATTGATCTTCTAAAAAATGTAGTCTGAAAAGTAAGATTTGTATCAAACCAAGTAAGATATGTTTGAAAGCCTGTCATCCAATTGATGTTGTCTCGTTGCTACTGCCCAACTTTATCTCCGCTGCTGCTGTATTTTGGGCACCACTGGAAGCTAGAGTTGAGGAGGATGTACATCTACAATAGTATGAGAGAAGGTTAGAGAGAGGAGAGAATTATTGTAAGTGTCGAAAATTTAAAAATTTATATCGAAATCGGCGGAGAAAACTTTCAAACTTTTATTTTAGACAAAAAGTTTAGATTTACACTCTAAAGTTATAGATCTCTACTTTAGGAGTGTAAATCTATACTTTAGAAGTGTAAAGAGAGTCAATGAAATATTGTCGGAGTGTCGCTAAAGCACCGAGAAATCTCTCTAGAACTTTTTTCCTTAAATACAATAATACTTAAATGATCATATTTATATATTTTGTTTATTATATTTTGTGTCATGATTGCATTGTTACCAATAAAACACATAAATTTTCATCGAAAAAAATTATTATGTAATTTTAAATTTATTTATACCAGTATAAAAAAGTTAATATTATTATTAATCGAACATTTTTTATCAATATAATTGAGAACAAAAATGTAATCGAATATATTTTGTTTACATAAGTTTAACAAATATAGTAATTATAATTATGTTTTTGTTTACTATATGAAATTATTATAGTTGTCACTTTTTATAATATATATCTATATTATATATAGCGCGAATAAGTCAGTCCTAAAACTTTTTTTCTCCTAAGTATCTATTTTTCTATTTAAAATAAAAAATTAGATAAAGGAAAGAATTTTAAACTTTGAACCAAAGGTTTGACAAAAAGAATCTTACCAAATATTAACAAATAATATATAGTCTGCTAGTGTATATATATATATATATATATATCAGTTATGCTACAAATATTAATAAGTATACTAAGGTCTCGTTTGGAAATTTTCCTTTTTAGTCAAAAAGTTACTAAATTAGTTAAAAAATCAACAACTCATACAAAAAAGTTAAAGATTCTCTTTTCATTTTATTTTTTTGCATATCTTTTCGTAAAAAGTCAAAAAGTCATCCCAAACATATTAGTTTTTTTTAACTCATATTTTAGTCAAATAGTCAAAAAGTTACTAAATTAGCCTGTTCCCAAACGAGGTGTAAATAACACACCTACTAAGACATAAGACATAAGACATACTTGTGGGTTTCACCACTTAACATGGATCCCACCTAATATTGTATCTAGATGGTGTGTTAGTTGGTACATTAGTTAGTGTTCCAAACTTTACTCCATGTATAAACATCTATGATGGGCTCAACATCAAAACCTTAAGTAATATTTTTCTCAATAAATATGATCAAGTAACTTGTTATAAAATCATCTTTCATCCTGTTTATGCAGTTTAGTTTTGAAAATTTTTATAGTTGAAAATCTATGAGTAAAATGATAAATCCGTTTCAATAATCAGTATTAACTTTTATGAACTCATTTTAAAGAATGCCGTGTTGAATGTAAACAATATTTTTTATTTCCAGACTATTCCTATTTATAGAGAATAAATAAAAAAGAATAAATGCAAAATAAGGTGCATAAGCAAATTAAAACATAAATAACATATGAACAAAAAAATAAAATAGTAACAAATAAGAATAAATAAAAGAATATAAGTAACTCTAAATAATACAAAAATATAACAAATAGAATAGATCAATGTTGGATAAAATTTGATTTCAAAACTATTTTTAAAATTTTATAATATAAATAATTTAGGGGTGCGAATCTATATGATTTAGAGGTTGTGAACTGTTATAATTTCGGGGGTGCGAAGTATTGTAATTTAAAATTATCTTACTAATTATTAGTATAATATATATAATTTTTACAAAAATAATGTTATTATTGTACTAAATAATATCATAAGCAAAACATAATAGATAAATGTAGCCATGGTATAAATTTACACGAAGCAACTAATTTTATGACTTAAAAATTCAAAAATTAAGCAAAATAAATTGAGTCTTTCAACTTCAATATATTAAGGTCCCGTTTGTTTTTAGAGGTAGAATAGAAGAGATTGATAGTGAAGTACTAAGTAAAATTATATTTATTTTGATGATAGTTATTAGTATAAGAATTGTTAAATTATTACTATCTAAAAGAAATATAAAATATTAGAATGAATAAAATTATAATTTTTACTTAACAAAAAATACAAAAACATTTAACATCAATGTTAAAATAAAATGCTCAACATGTTAAAAAAAATAAAAAAAAACCTAAACCGGAGAACTGATTTCCCAATACCATATTCATCTACCAAGGCCCATCCTAATCTCATGGGATTATGAATTCCCTCTCCATCTCCCAAACAAACACAACACATAATAAGTCCCACCACTATCTCAATCTCATTCTCACATTTATCTCTCAAAACAAATGAGGCCTAACTGCGTATTGTAATCCTAATAGACTAGCAATCAACATGTGTTACTCTCATAGATAAAACTTGATAAATCCACATTCCTACCTGTATAAGTCATTGAGGACACGAATGGTTTTATTAGGGACATAAAGATATTTGTTGGTACAAAGGTCTACTAAGGGTGTTTCATAACTACCATCTATTTGTATAAATTTTTTTATCTATCTGTTTAATTTTTTGAACCTATATATCTAAATTATTTTAATCTATATTTCTCAATTTTTTTTAATGTATTTGTACATTTTTTTGACCTATCTATCCAAATTATTTTAACTTATATTTTTCAATAATTTTAACCTATCTATCTGAGAAGGGAGTTTTGATCGCGCAAGGGCAGAGCTGTTAACAAGATGGGCCTAGCTCGGCCCATTACCTTGCGGTAAGCTGGGCCAGACGAATTGATTAACTCTGCTACGGGGTTTACCGAGCTCCACCATCTCAGTCGTAGTGTTCTATTGATGTACCAAACAGGTCTAACAGAGTTGTGGTGGTCCAAGCAGAGTGGGACCATGGTATAAACCAAAGGCAAGTTTGACTGGCCTGCCTGAGCTGTGGTCGACCAGCTGGACGTCTCAGGGACAGGATGGTTGGTGGAGGCCGGTCTTGGAATGGACAGCCACACGTCGGATTGTGGATAGCTCGACAGGAGCTGCCACGTGGCCCAATTGGAGAGCAGAGGAAAGAATCCGTTGTTCGTGCATGTCAATACCGTTTGGTTGTTTTGTCGATACTATTTGGCAGTATTATCGTACGCACACGTGTAAGATGGAGAAATGATAGTACATCCACGTGCCTAGGAGAGGATGAGCAAGGAAGCGCGCACAAAAACTATATAAGCCCTGCGGCGCCTCCATGTAATAAGTCTGAAATATTTTGATGTAGAGTTATCTTCTCTTTTGTCTTCTTCTCTATCTCTCTCTCTTTCAGTGCTAACTTGATCGTCGGAGGGATTTTTCGGCAGCACACCAGTCGGACAGCTCATTATCGTTGTGTTTTCAAGTTCACTGACATTATTCAGAGACGTGAGTAGCTTAGACATAAGGAGTATGGAAACATAGAATATTTGCTCCCCGTACAATTGGCACCATCTGTGGGAATATTAAACAGACAAAACCTTGACCTCTAAGCTCATTTGACCACTTTCCATGGTGAACAACGACGTTCCGAAGTCCATCATCGATGACATTACACTAGAGTCAGTCTAACGGCGAAATGACTTGCTTGCTGTTCCAACAATGACTGGTCTGGAGACCTCTATGCGAGGACCCTCTAAAGACGCATGAGGCAAACGCGTAAGGAGTTCTAGGCGCTCTATGAGTCTAGAAGGACGCCGCCGACGACGTGGATCACACACTCAGCACCTGGAGAGCAAGCTGAAAGACCAGGGTGCCATTATCAAAAAGATAGTGACAAAGATAGAGGCTATGAAGCACCAACTGAAGTGAAATAGCGTAGTTGGAGTGAGAAACCATATTGAGCGTGCCCAGTCCCATCATTCAGACAGTCGCAATAGGAGGCTGATACCCTCACTTTCCATCACCAGAAGGTTCAGAGCTGACAACTCCAGCAGAGGTATCCTACACTTGAGACAGCAGCCACAGGCCTTCGCGTCTATCATCGACGTCGAGATACTCTTATTCTGATCAATTGGGGGACTTGAGGGACATATTGAAGGAGCGAACATGCCAAAGGAAGGCACAGAAGGTGCCAGCATTACAGCGGTTGGCCTACAGAGGACGTGCCAGCGAAGAGGTCGTAATGTCACTACCACGCCTGGTTGCGCATGTGCCACTAGACAGGGACTTTGTGAGGCTGAGCGCCACCCCTTGTTCTCTCGAGATAGAGAACATACTACCCCCGCCGGTTTTCACGAGCCAAAATTTATGCTCTATGATAGAAAAATCGATCCGTACATGCACGTGAGCCACTTCCGGCAAGTGATGGTTGGCTACTGATGTAATGATGCATTGATGTGCCTTATTTTTCTATCGAGTTTAGGTCAATTGGGCCTAAAGTGGTTCGAAAGGTTGTTAGAGAAGAGTATCTAGAGGTGGCTGCAGTTGGTGGCGGCATTTGTCACCTGATTCAAGACAAACACCAAAACTCCCAAGGAGGTTGATCAAGATGGAATCGAGAGACTCGTTAAAGGCATACAACACCAAGTATTGGGATACATTCAATGAGATTTTTGATTGCCTGGCAAACCTAGTAATCACCCAATATAAGCGCGGTCTTCTAGTTAGACATAGACTTAGAGGCTTGCTTACCATGAACCAACCTTCAACCATGAAGTTGCTTATGTAATGCATCAATGAGCACATCCGAGTCGAGGATGACGCAGCGGCTACTGTTTTCATGAAGGCAAATCCGACAGTAGTAAATAAAAGAATTGAAAGCAAAGTTCACATTGTCGGACATGAGAAAAATCATCCAGACAACCGTTGAAGGGATCAGAGTCGTGAAAACAATCGCAACAACAAGAACAACAACTCCGACCGGGCAAATTACCCCTGCGATGCCGTGAATGATGTTAAGAGAAAGTTAAACGCTCGGACAGGCATCACCACGCTCTTCAAAATTCTAATATATCACATCCTTAACGAGATCCGTAACGAGGCATATGTCTGGTGGCCGGCTAAGTTAGGGGATGCCCAAAGAGGCTTTAACCCACGATATCGTTACACCTACCATGACGAGCGAGGACACCGCACAGAAGATTGCGTGCCCTTGAAGCAACACTTGGAAGAATTTGTGTCAGTGGGCACTTGGATCGCTACATCAACGGGGTGTTGAGGTCGCCCCTCAAGGCTAAACTGAACCCAACGGCTTAGCTACTCTGGACGCCTCTCTCCAGGGTGTGATCAACGTGATCCATAGGATCATTGAACCAACACGGGTATGCGAACTTAGGGGAATGATCAAAAAGGCTGAACACATTAAGGAAATTCTGTTCGTCTAGCCTGCCGTGAAAAAGGGCAATGCCAAAGTCATAGACTCCATCATTTTCCCCAGCAAAGATCTGGAGCGAATTCAAACCCCACACAATGACACACTAGTCGTCACGCTGTGCATCAAAGACTTCGACATCAAACACATTCTGATCGACTGAGGTAGCTCATTCGAAATAATGTACTATGACGCCTTCAAGTAACTGAAGCTGGAGGACAAAGACCTAGCTCCACACTGATCGGCTTTAACTCGCAACCAGAGTGGCCAGTTGAGAAGATTATCCTATCGGTCAAACCGAGGTCTGTTGTCAAGCAAGTAGAGTTTTGGATATTGAAGGTGCCCTTGACTTACAACTTGATGTTAGGTAGAGGATGGCTTCATGCCAAGCAGTCGATCACATCGACTAACTACCAGGTAATGAGGTTTCTCTCTGCCACCAGGATGATAGAGAAAGTGTGGGGTGATCAAATCATGGCCAAACAGTGTTTCGTGGCTATAAATGGAAGCCGAGTAACTAAGCGCTTTGTGCAAATGATCGAAGGACCGAAAGATCAGAAGGTCCTGAACGATATCGGCAAGAATGTTGAAGATAAGACGGTTAAAAACCTGGTGGAATTTAGAATCGATAAGGATGATCTAAGCAAGTTCTTTCTGCCTAAGTCATCTATGTCTGCCCAAGAGAGATTGGAAATCGTGAACTTTCTGGTGGCCAACATAGAAGTGTTTGCGTGGACGCCCAATGACATGTTTGGCGTCGACCCAAACTTTGTTTGCCACTAAATCAATGTTTTTCTAGATGTCGGACCAGTTATACAAAGGACGCAGTGGTCAACAGTTTGCCACACTGAGATGGTGGCAGAGGAGGTCAAGAATCTACTGAAAGTAGGGGCGATCGAAGAGGTACACTACCTAAGATGGATCTCCAACACCGTGGTAGTGCCAAAGAAGAATGAAAAATGGCGGGTGTGCGTCGATTATAAGACGGTCAATCGAGCTTACCCCATGAATATCTTCCCTTTTCCAAAAATTGATTAGCTAGTGGATCTTACCGTTGGTCATGGGAGATTTAGCTTCTTGGATGCATACTGCGGCTACCACTATATAGTTGTGCACGAACCACACCGAGAGATCACTTCCTTTACGACATCGAGAGGCTTATACTGCTATAAGGTTATGTCTTTTGGCCTGAAAAAAGTCGGGATGACCTTTCAAAGAATGATCACTAAGATGTTCACCTCCCTGCTAGGCTATATTATGAAGATGTAGCTCGACCTTTTTTGCGTCTCCTTTTGGAAGCTCGAAAGAAAGCCCTACAGTTCAGACTCTCGTGGTTCTGAATCTAATCTCACAAGTGCAATGTAAAATTGATAAACACCAAAGAGTCAAAATCTGGCAAATCGTTTGGAAAATTAATTTTGAATCAAAAAATGCCAAAATTGGATTGCTTTGCCAGATACAGAGTCGCCATCTAAATATTTTATTTTGAGGACATTTAGGAAACCCATGACTCGTGCTAAAGGCCACGTGTCCGTAATCAACAAAGTTGCCTCGGGTCGAGAACTTAGGTACGAGAGGGGAAGGTCATGAATTGAGCACCCCCACTCGCCTGATTAAAGATCGGCCTTTACTAATCATGATATGATTTTTATCAATATTATATGCTCTTGTCCGGTTATTAGGCTAGCATTACTATGTGATGCGTACAAGCAAGTATAGACTAATTTGCAAGAATTAGAACAATTCAATTTCATGTTTGTTTTGCGAAAAAGGTTTGAATTTGCCACCTCAAGTGGGCTTAAAGTTGTGAATTTGCCACTAGACATAGTGGGCTTAAAACGTACATTCGTTGAATCGTTCCAATTCAAACAACAAGCCTTCATTCATAGGCATTCAAGCAGTTTAACAAATAAGCACTTAGCCTTGTGGCAAGTATGCTAGTCATGGCAATCACTCACACTCATGCAAGTATGTTAAAGCACTAAAAACTCTCCTAGTACACCAAGCCAAAAAGATATGAGTTAGAAAAATATGCATGATTCCTAACTATGCAAGATGTCTAATGCAATACATGCAATATGCAATTAATAGGCTCGGCTACTTAACATGGCATATGAAACAATGAAATAACATGCGGTCTAAGCACGTATTCAAAGAAATATTGAAATGACAATGCGGTTTGAATGATGCGCTATGCCCCGGTGCATGTAAAACAAGATGAATGGATGCAAGCATAAGGTATGCTATTTGAAACATGTCCCTAAACTAACCACCAAAAGCGGATAAATTAAAGGGAGAAAGACGTGGAGTTGAAAGACGTGGAGTTGAAAGACATACATATTATTACATTACGCTCTCACGAAGGAGAGTCTGAATGAATAGTTAAGCTAAGCTAATTAGGCTAAACTAATTAAGCTAATTATTACAAGCCAAAATAAATAACTAGCTAAACTAATTAACTAATTACAAAACAATTGCAACTAATAATTTAACTAAGTAATTAAACTAAGCTAATTTGCTGCTCTGCCTCGAGAAACGAAGGATGTGTATGCGCATGCTTGGTTTCCACCCGAAATAACCTCCGCTTTGCTCTCGAAAGCCTCTGTTTGCATAATTGAACACTTCCAGAACAATTTTGCTGCACCTTACTAACACTCTGCTGAGATTTGCATTAGTGGCCAGCTGGCCACTGGTGAATGTTGCCGGCCACCTGCCGGCCATGGATGGTGCTCTGCCGGCCAACGGCCGGCCATTGATAGTGGCCTGCCGGCCACTAATGCACTGGTTCATCATGCTGCAACAGAGGACAAACAGAGCAAAAAGAGGGTATTCTCACAGATTGTTTGCACAACCTACCCCTCCTTTTCATGAACAAATCCAAGAAAAGGCAAATTTAAGCCACAAACCACTAACTCAAGAAATTTCATTGCGTGATGGCTTGTGATTCAAGAGGTGCAAGTTCAATAAATGCAAAATGAGACACACAAAACCATCACCCTATCATGTATGATCAAGGATAATAGAGACCTAGGAAACTTGAGACATTTCATCACTTTGAGTATGAAATGTCCCAATTTTCCTTGTGTTCAATTAACGGCCGATTGAACACACAAGTTAATATCTTGCTCACTTTTAATCCCAAGTTTTAGTTACTCATTTTAGATTACTAACCAGCATTTAATCAAATTAAGTCCAAAGGGTGAATTAAAGTCCTCTAATGGAAAAAAACAGCTCAAGACACAAGTTACTTTGAGTATGAAAGAAGTCTCATACCGTTGGTAATGAACCCCCTAAGGGATTAAACCATTAAGTATGAAACTTCAATTCCACACTTAGGCAAACAAGTGACTTGAAACCACTTTCAAAGAAAAATTAAAAGTCAAGAAATGAGGGAGATTGCAGAGATGATTAGTGCTGAAATTAAGTACAAAAAGCACCAAAACATATAATCAACTCAAACAAGTAGTGTCTAAAGGCCTAAAACACCAAGTTTGTGAGAAATATTACACTACAACTATGCAATATAAAACTCAAATGCAATAACCAATCCAAAACAGAGTTGAAACAGTCTAAAATATAGCCTAAAGCATGCTGGAATAAAGCTACAACAAGCTAGAAAAATAAGCTAAAGCATGGCACCAACTAGGCTAGCAAACAAGACACAAGGAAGGGAGGCTAACCCCTCCAAGACATGATTTTCACCACTGAAAATACTCTAAAAATCAGTGTTTAATGGCCCAAAAATAGATGGTTTGAAAATGGGAAACAAAGGTGGAATGGCCTTAACAACAAGGAATGAAGAGGGATGAACCACCCCCTAACCTTAAATGGCCAAAAACACCAATTTCAGCCCATAAAAATAGAGTTTTTTTACAGCTCAAAAACAGCCCAAAACATGAAAAAAAGATAGGAATACAAATATGTAAAGCAAACTAACAAAGCTAGTATTATACTTCTTGAAGAGAAGAGTGATTCCAAGCAACAATTTCAAGCAAACACACCTTCTAGAGCTCAAACCAAGCTCAAGAACACCTCAGCTCAGAGATGAGAGGATTTGGTTAAGGGTGTATAGCCGAGAGTGTAGGAATTGTAGGCAAAAGTGTAGAGAATTTGTAGAGAGAAAGAGAATTGTAGAGAGATAGGGTCCATATATATAGAAAACATGAAATCTATACAAGGAGATCCAGCCCTCCATGTGTGGATAGATACAAGCATCTGTGCAAATAGTTGGCACAACTAGCATAAAATATCTGCAGAAAACACTGGTGGCTGGTCGGCCATCAGTGGTAGCCGGCAAGGCATCATTGGTGGCTGGCAAAGCACATCAATGGCCAGCAGACCAAAAATGATGGCCGACAGCCTCTGGGGATGGCCGATAGGCCACCAGAGGTTGTAGGCTAGAAAGATAAAGGCCTGGTCCAAAAATGAGACAAAAAGGATGCAGGCTTTGAAAAGCTCAAAGTTGTGGCGTTTCGCTGAGGACTTCGAGCATTTGGTGAGCAAATGGACTCATCATCGGATGTACCTGTGAGGACATCCAAGTCTTAAAGGGCTATCAAAAATAAGGTGTCTACAGTTATCCCTTTTTGACAAAACTCGGAGTCATGAAATGACGTGAGTGAATGTCAAAGTCCAGAGACGACCCATTTTGACAAGGCCGTAAAACTTGGACAAACAATCAAGACAAAAATAAATGATTGCGCCCGTAGGCTGCCTACGTATCCCTTTGAAAGGAATCAAACCAGTGTAGTTCTGGGGCGAAATGCAAATGATATGCATAATGCAAGAACATAACTTATGATCATGCAATGAGGCTGTGCAATGAAACATTTGAATGCAAATACAATGCAAAGAAAATGCCACACTTAAACAAACTGAAACAAGGCACAGCAATTCCAATCATGAAAAGAAGTAAGTAAATAAACACGCCACGCGTGAGAAACACGAGCCAAACCACATTTTATGCAGAAAAAATGTAAGAAAATTAAGCAAGCTTAACTACGCATCGCGCAGGAAAGGCGAAGAGTGACATAACCATCAGGCACACCCGAGGTCTCAACAGAGATCCTAATGCGTTGCACGCGGAAGAAGAAAAAGGATGGTGTGAACACCGGGCACACCCAAATGTTTTTAACCGATTTGAAATCCTAACATGTCTTACGCGAGAGGAGGAAGAGTGGTGTGAACACTGGGACGTACCTGAATGTTTTTAACCGATTTGCAATCTTAATGCGTCTCACGCGAGAAGAGGAAGGGGTGGTGTGAACACCGGAACGCACCCGAATGTTTTTAACCGAAGGGGTGCTGTGAACACCGGGATGCACCCGAATGTTTTTAATTGATTTGCAATCCTAACGCGTCTCACGCGAGAGGAGGAAGGGGTGGTGTGAACACTGGACGCACCTGAATGTTTTTAATTGATTTGCAATTCTAATGCGCCTCACGCGACAGTAGGAAAGGTTGTGTAAACACCGGGAAACACCGGAATGTTTTTAACCGATTTGCAATCCTAACGCGTCTCACGCGAGAGGAGGAATGGGGTGTGAACACCGGGACGCACCCAAATGTTTTTAACCGATTTGCAATCCTAACGCGTCTCACGCGAGAGGAGGAATGGGTGGTGTGAATACCGGGACGCACCCAAATGTTTTTAACCGATTTGCAATCCTAAAGCATCTCACGAGAGAGGAGGAAGGGGTGGTGTGAACACCGGGATGCACCTGAATGTTGTTAACCGATTTGCAATCCTAACGTGTCTCACGCGAGAGGAGGAAGGGGTGGTGTGAACACCAGGATACACCCGAATGTTTTTGACCAATTTGTAATCCTAACACGTCTCACACGAGAGAAGGAATGGGTGGTGTGAACACTGGGATGCACCCGAATGTTTTTAACTGATTTGCAATCCTAACGCGTCTCACGTGAGAGGAGAAATGGGTGGTGTAAATACCGGGGCGCACCCGAATGTTTTTAACCGATTTGTAATCCTAACACGTCTCACGCGAGAGAATGAAGGGGTGGTGTGAACACAGGTACGCATCCAAATGTTTTTAATCGATTTGCAATCCTAACGCGTCTCACATGAGAGGAGGAAGAGTAAAAGGATACAATTCGAAAGGCACGAATGATTTTACCTAGAACTCCTCTGAATGAACCGTACACACAATATCGTGCATGTATTAGAAAGAAACTTAACAAGTGCGATATAGTAAGAATGCATGTTTCGTGCAAGACAAACAACCAAGATACAATGGCAATGGCATGTTCTATGCGAAACAAATAACCAGAAGCATATTCTGTGTGTAATTCAAGAGTGGATGCAAGACGCACATGCAATATGCGTGAAATGCATGTTTTATGTAACAACATATATGAAATGCATGTTCTACGAAAAGAAATAAAATGCATATTCAAGCAACAGTGAAGAAATGCATATTTATGCACTGGACAAAAAGCATAATTTGACCCCAAAAATTCAATAGCAAACTTCCGATTTACCTCCCGGAAGATTTACAATATGTTTAAAGGATACACCTCGTTCATGCACCAAAAAACACAGTTTAAAGCTTCTGTAGAGACAAATTGAACCAAACAATGAACTGCCCCTGCATTTCTTGGAAACCAAAGGCACAAAACAACATCAGGACCACAGGGGAGGCCAAAAGACACCTGCTGGCCACAATGGGAGGTTGCCGGCCAAGTGCCGGCCACTGGTGGACCTTGCCAGCCACCAGTGGACCTTGCGGGCCACCTGCCGGCCATCGATGGCAGTGCGAGGGCAAATGTGACTTTTCGGCTCAAGTCTTTAAATATGAGCCTTTAAGGCTCATTTCCTCACTTCTCTAGGGCCGAAATCTTCCTCCCTCTCTCTCTAGGCACTCATTCACTCTGGATTTGTGATTTCTACGCGTTTTCCAACGCCTCACGCGAAGTTGATTTGCTAAACCCTCTTTGTTTCCTTCATTTTGAACCGATTGAAATTTGATTTCGGTGCTCCTTTCCTCATTTCCACCATTCTAGGCTTGTTCCCCTCGAGTTTCTCTTAAGTTTTGTGCACTTTTCCCGGCTTTGACTTTTTCCTCAATTTTCTCTCTCCTAGGGTTTGACTTTTTCCAAGTTTACCCTTTTTCTTCACTTTTTCAGCTAGTTTGGACCCATTTCCAGATGGCGGATGAGATTCCTCATGGCGGGACTCCTCCGGATATTCCCCCAGTAGTTCCACCTATTCCTGAGGTAGAGGAGCTAATAGCTGACCTTGAGGCTGACCTGGAGGCGGAGTTCGAGCCTGAGGCAAAGCTAGAGTCGCTACCACTGAGGGCACGGCCTTTCGATCTGGAGAGATATCACCCCCCAGACACATATATTACCTATTGCCAGAGGCATTAGACGCTTTACTGAGTTTGCTCGCGGTGTACCGGAGGACCTCTTGCTGAGGGAGCCAGATTCTCACTTGTCGGCATTTATTGCACTGCCTGTATCGGATTCACCTGATTGCATTTCATACACTGCCTTATATCTAACTGCATTTTATGCACTGCCTTCATCTGATTGCATCTGTTCTCTGCCACAAGGCGAGTCTCACGCCTTCAGAGGCTACGGTGCTACGACTGCCCGAGATTGGTTCAACGAGCTCCTCGCCGGAGTTCATAACATCATTGACGAGGCTGGCTTCGACCTTTTCTGCTCTGGCTTGACTTGGGTAGTTGTGAGTCGTCCCCTCTTAGGAGCGCTCATGGAGAGATGGTGGGACACCACCAACTCCTTCCATTTTTCCACTATAGGGGAGACGACGATGACTCCCTACGACTTTGCCATGATCACCAACTTAGACGTAGGGGGCGATCCTATCCCTATCAATACAAATATGGCGGAGTGAGAGGCGGCCTGGTTCCAGCTGCTGGGGGCACATCCACCTATATACCGGATAGGGATGGTCAGATACACATGGTTCGCCGAGTGATTTAGATGGACCGAACCCAAGACGATAGAGGAGATTGAGCAGTAAGCCAGGGGCTTCCTAATGTTCATCTTCGGTACCACCTTGTTTTCGAACAGGTGGAACACCGTAGGCCTGCAAGTACTTCTGTATCTGCAATACAGTCAGTCCCTGCAGGGCCTTTGGCTTTTCTAGCCTTCTGATCATTCTCAGTTCTTTCATACTCGAACCGCTTTAGCGCGGCCTCCTATTTTGTATCGGCTGTACCAATGCTACCCCAATTCTTGAGCAAAATTCTTAGTACCGGTGCTCTCCGGCAACTTTCCCTTGTCGTCGACCATTCCGGCCGTTGCAGAAATTCCCGTTTCCAACTGTCCCTGCTTTGGTTGAGACCCCTCATCAATACTTGGTTCATCACTGAGCCACCCCGTATTATCCGTTGATCCGTTCATATCAACCAACCAATCTATACATTCCCCATATCTTGTTCATCGAAAAATTATAGATTACTGATGTCCTCCTCAAGTTCAGCTAAGTCATCCAGTCCCTGGCTGGGTCCATCCTCCTGGACTACATTAACCTCCATTCTCGTCAGCAATTCTACCCCTGGTCTGGCCTGAATTGTTGCCACAATGTAGCGACATGGGTTATATGCCTCTTCAGTTAAGCTCACGGAGCCCTCAGGCATGCCTTTTTCTACCATAGCCACCACCGCAGGTTCGAGTTAGGATATAGGCGCGTTCATCATGCACAAGTCTGTGCTTTCTAGGATAAACAAGGCCGACTTAGGTAGATGGGAAGGGGTGATGTATATGCTGGGGTCGTATGAGACGGTTAGTGTTTGGATAAGGTTTACTTCCTTGGGTGACGGGGGTTGGTTATGTGGTGGGAGAGGATTTGTAGTGACATTAGGCTTTTCAGGAGGCGCTATCACTTTGTTGTCAATGAGATCTTAAATCTCATAACATAATCTAAAGCATAGGTCGGTATCATGACCATGCTGCTGGTGGAAGTCAGAGTACTTGGTCGGGTTGTGTGTAGGAGGGAGGAGATTAGGCAAAGGGCACGGCTCCAGGGGCTTTAGATGCCCCTTTCTGATAAGGACCCTTAAGGCCGCAGATAGAGACATGTAGAGTGGGGCGTAAACACTCTAGCCCCGGGGTTGGTGTTTTGCAGGTTGTGAGGTGGTTTCGGATGTACTGGTAAAGGTGGTGGCTGTTTTCTGTGTGGTGGTGGCCATAACAACATCCGAAGTCCTTGCAACTGCATTACTACTCCTAGTCGCATTTGAACTCCGTGTAAACGCCCTCTTGGGCTGCTCTTTTTCATGGTTTATCAGACCCTGTTTCATCGCATCCTCTATTTGCACCCCTATCTCATGAAGGTCAGCAAATGTAGGTAGAGGTAGGACTATCATCTTTTGTAGCAGCCTCGGTTGCAGATTACGGACGACCATTCTTATCTGGTCCTTTTCAGCTGGCCGGGTGGTCATCATGGAGGCCTTAGCCCTCTACCGAGTGACGAAATCGGAGAAGCCCTCCTTTGGCTCTTGACGAGTTGTCTCGAGATCACGAGTTGTGACCTCGATTTGAGTATTATAGGAGTATTAAGCAATAAAGGCCTCGGCCATCTCTTTCTAGCTCCTCTTCACAGAATCTTCCAGTTCAGCATACCAAATGGCTGCGATACCTGACAAGGTCCGGCCGAAGAGGGATAACTTCCACAATCTAGCTAGGCCCATCGATCGCAGAATATCTGAAAATAGCCGCAAGTGGACCATGGGATCACCCGAACCGTCAAAGCAATCTATATGTGGCATTTTAAACCTATCTAGCAAGGTCACCGCTGCATCGATATAGTCATCCTCTATATCTGGGATCGAATTGACACCCTGAGCTCGTTTGAAAAGCTTCTCAAGCTTGCTCACTTTCAAAGCGGTAGGGTCGACCTCAAACACAAACGGTGCCTCTGTTAGGTAGACTGGTGCTTTGGAAGTCTGAGATGGGACTGGCCCTGCCGGAATGCCCGCATTCTTCGGGACATTAGTTGTATCCCCGGGTATTGGAACCCTGACTGGGGGTGGCTGCGAAACAGAAGCTGCTGCTTGTTGTGGTTGTTGTTGCTGTTGAAGCCTAGCAATCAGTTCAGCCTGCTGGGCTGCAATCTTTGTTTGGCGAGTAGTAATTTTCGTTTAGCGAGCGGTGTCCAGTTGCATGGCCTCGATGGTATGTTGAAGTTGGCGCATCATATCCTCCATATTGTCTACGGGGTGCTGATCTATGAGATCCGGTGTATACTCTCTTTCTGAGGTGGAAGTAGAAAATTGGGCCCGACTAAGCACTGGTGACGTAGATAATAACCGTTGAATTGGCGACTGCTGAACCAGTGATCTATGTCTGACTCTCCTCCGTCTCATAACGAGGGCAACGAAGCAAACACTGGTTGTCCTCCAATAAGATCCTCATATCGGTAAATCCTCCTAACTCGAGTCCAAAGTGCTCGAGGGGTAACTGCCTCGTCGGAAGCAATTGTGAAATACTACCTTGCAAAAAGAAAAATAAAGTAAAAGAAACAAAAATCAAAAAACACACAGCGCCTCAGCTTAGACAGAGACAACACACAGTTGAAATCATAAGCTAGGCGACTGTACTCAGACACCGATTTCTGCCTCAAATTTCTGCCTCAAAACTGATACCCAGACTTGCAACTAATACATACATTCCTGCAGAGTTACACTCTAAAAGCACGTATCAAGCAAATGGGAGCCAAAACACCCTTATGGTGGGGTAGGGTTTCCTTGTCCTAATTTCATCAGGAACAAGGGGTTCGCTACGCAAGCGAGTGGTTTCACACAAATCTATATTCGGGTGAGCAACATGTCCTAGTTTGGAACAGTCTCTAAGGCTTCCAATATGCAACTAGGTCGATTGGTCAAAAAGGGTGCCTTGGCAATACCACCTAATATACCTCGCGCTCCTAACACCGAGAAGTGAAAGAAGGATCAAACAGTACAACGGTAGTCCAAATCCAAGGTTTGTGTTCCCATCGTGGCAGAGCCCACAACCGGTCAGTCTTATGGCAAGCTTTTCCAAGCAAGCCTCCTGCAAACCGCTCAGGAATAGTAGATGGCAAACACTGTGACTTAAGCACACCAATAGAAATGCAAATGCAAAGAAACACGTAACTGCAAATAAAAGAACATATCATAAGTTCGAGTCAAGTTCTCTAAGTCCCCAGCGGAGTCGCCAGAAACTGTAGCTCGACTTTTTCGCGCCCCCTTTCGGAGAGCTCAAATTGGTCCTACAGTTCGGACTCCTGTCACGGTTCTGAATCTAGTCTCACAAATGCAATGTGAAACCGATAATCACCAAAGAGTCCAATCCGGCAAATCATTTTGAAAAATCGATTTTGAATCAAATAATGTCAAAACTGGACTGCTTTGCCAGATTACAGAGTCGCCACCTAAATATTTTGTTTTTGGGAAATTTAGGAAACCCTGACTCGTGCCAAAGGCCACGTGTCCGTCATCACCAAAGTTGCCTCAGCTCGGGAACTTAGGAACGAGAGGGGATGGTCCTGAAATGAGCGGCCCCGCTCGCTCGATCAAAGATCGGGCTCTACTAATCATAATATGTTCTTTTATAAACATTATGCGTTCTTATTCCGGTTATTAGCTAATTTTACTATGTGACGTGCACGCATACAAGTATAGACTAAGTCGCAAGACTTGGAACAAATTCAACTCATGCTTGGTTTCGAAAATGGTTTGAATTTGCCACCCTCAAGTGGGCTTAAAACATGATTTGCCACTTCGCAAGGTGGGCTTAAGACATACACTAGTTGAATTGTTCCAATTCAAACAACAAGCCTTCATCCACAGACATTCATGCAGTTAATCATTTAAGCAAATAGCCTCATGGCAAGCATGCTATCATGGCAACATGGCAATCGCACTCATGCAAGCATGCTAAAGCATAAAAGCTTACCAAGTACTCCAAGCCAAAACAAGAGCTACTTAGAAAGAATGCATGATCCTAACTATGTTAAGATGCCTAATGCAACACATGCAATAATGCAATTAATAGGCTCGGCTACTAATATGGCATATGATTCAATTTGATAACATGCTTTGAAACACGTATTCAAATAAGTGTATGAAAATGCAGTTTGAATGATGTGCTGAGTCTCGGTGCATGCAAGACAAATGAATGACACAAACATGTAAACATAAGGTATGCTAATCAAAACGTGTCCCTAATCTAACCATCGAAAGCAATTAAATAAAAGAGAGAAAGACGTGGGGTTGGAAGACATGCACACACACATGCACACTTATTACAACATTGTGCCCTTGCGAATGAGGGTCTGAATAAATAAGCTAAGCTACACTATGCTAAGGTAATTATTACAAAACGAAAATAATTAACTATTCTAGTTAACTAATTATTACAGCATAATTGAATAACTAGCTATGCTAAGCTAATTAAAACATTACGAAATGAAATAAGCTAATTAATTACAACACATGTATGAATGAATTAGCTAACTTATTCTAAGCTAACAAAAGCGATTAAATGGCCTCGAGGGCGAGGGACGTATGCATGCTCGGTTACTCCACCCGAAAATGCCCTTGCCTTGGCATCGGATGCCTCTATTTGCACTCATTTGATTATCGATAATTGTACCAACTTCCAGATTGCCTCTGCTCTAACATAGGAACATATTTGTGCAAAAATTCACTGGTGGTCGGTCAATTACAAAAAGTGGCTGTCGGCCACCCCAACTGGCCGGTCGACTACCTCAAGTGGCCGGTCGGCTACTTCAAGTGGCCGGTCGGCTACCCATTTTTCTAGACTTCTTTTTTTGCTGCAACAGAGAGCAAACAAAGGCAAAGCAATGCATTTTCAAGAAATGTATGTATTGCTACCCTACTTATCATCTCTCAAGCTGAAAGGAGTGTAGCTCTTGCCTCTCAAGCCATCAACCAAGCATTTTCAATGCATGATGGCTAGGGAACCAAGCTTGTACAAGGTTATTGAATACACAAACAAGACAAAATAACCACCACCCTATCATGCATGATCAAGGGTGACGGTGACCAAGACAAGTGGCACGTTTCATCACTTTGAGTATGAAATGTCCCATTTTTCTTGTGTTCAGATTAACGTCCGATCCGAACACATGCATTGCAACACAAAGATGCTCAATCTTGTTTTTTTTTTACTTTGTTTATTTTGTTTACTCATTTTAACTTACCAATCCATTGATTAGTCCAAAAGTGAGTGTCCTCTAATGGAAAGAGGGCTTAAACCACAAGTACCTTGAGCATGAAAGAGGCCTCATGCTGTTGGTAATGAACTCCTGAAGGAATTAAACCATTAGGCATGAGGGTCTTAATTTCACACTCAAGCCAACAAGGGGTTCGAAGTCACTTTCAAAACAAATGAAAGAGTGAAGAATAGAGGGAGATTGCAGAGATTTCAGTGTTGAAATGGAGTGCAAAAAGACACTAAAACATGCAAGCAACTCATGCAATACATGCTAAAAGGTCTAACTCACTAAGCTAGTGAAAGAGATTGCACTACAACCATACAATACAAGCCTCAAAGGGCCAAGCCAACTCAAAACAGAGTTGAAACCAGTGAAAACAGTGACTAAATCATGCTAAGATTGAGGTACAAAATGCTAGAAAAACATGCTCACATGTTAGTTTGCAAACAAGACTCAAGACACAACTCTCAAAAGCAATGAAAGAGTCAAACAAATGAGCATGTGACAGAGCTATATACATTGAAATTACATGTTAAAAGACACTACAACATGCAATCATTCCAAGCAAAACATGTTTAGAGGCTTAAAATGCCAAGCTAATGAAGCCATTTGCACTACAACTATGCAAAACAAGGCTCACATGACCAAATCAGCCCAAAACAGAGTTAAAGCATGCCAAATTAGAGGCAAACACATGCTGGAAATAAGCTAAGTTAAGCCACAAAAACATGTTACCATGTGATGCTAACTAGGCATAGAAGTGAGACACAAGGAGGGGAGGCTAACCCCTCCATTTTTGGACTTCAAAACATGCTTTTTACCACTGAAATAACTCTGAATTTTAGTGGTTTAAAGGCCCAAAAATTTTGATTTTAATATGCTAAAAGACGGTGCAAAGGCTCACACAAATAAGCAACGAGAAGGGTAGACAACCCCTTAGCACAAAATTGCTTCAAACAAACATGTTAAGGCTAAAAAATCAGAGCTTTTCGTAGTTGAAAACTAGGCCCAAAATAGTGTTAAAAGATGGCCAAGCAAGTGATTAAAACTAAGCCTACAAGGTAAGTAATATACCTCTTGAAGCTCAACACAAAATAGGCACTCTTTTAGGCTCAAACCTCCTTCCAACAGCCCAAAATAGGCTCCAAGGGACCTCAGCTCCAAGGTGGTCCAATTTGGTTGAGGGCTAGTGTGCAAAGTGTAGAGAAAATCAACTATCAAGCATAAAACAAGAGAAGAGAGAGAGAAAAAGAGAGAGAGAGAGAGAGAGAGAGAGAGAGAGAATTTTGATCCAAAGTTTTCTAACCTCTCCAAATGGGAGAGAGCCTCCCTTATATATAGAAAATCAAGCTAAAGGCCACTTTAGGTAGCCACTTTAGGTAGCCGACCGGCCACCTTAACTAGCCTACCGGCCACTTCAACTGGTTGACAGGAACAAAAGGTGGTCGATAAGGCCCCTCTCCCTTCCAGGCAAGAGGCACCAAGATTTGGCCCAAAAACAAGCACAAAACAAAAAGGGTTTAGAGGCTCAAAGACAAGGCGTTCCGCCGAGAACTTCGGGTGCTCAAAACAAGCACAATTATTGAGTGCACAAACGATGATGTCCAAGTCTTGAGGTCTGTCAAAAATGGGGTGTCTACAGTTGCCCCTCTTTGACAGAACTCGGAAGTCATGAAATGACAGGAGTGAATGTCAAAGCCCAGCGACGACCTATTTTTGACAAGGCCGAAGACTTGGACAAACAAGCAAGTCAAAAACAAATAACGGTTGCACTCGTAGACTGCCTACGTATCCGTTTGCAAGGAATTAAACCAGCGTCGTTCTGGGGCAAGATGCAAAATGATATGCACGATGCGGAACATAACTTATGATCATGCAATGAGGGCTGTAATGAAACATCTAGATGTAAATGTTATGTAAAGAAATGCTACAGCAAACTCATACATAAGCTAGTAAACATGAACCAAACTATATTTCATGCAGAAAGGATGTAAGAAAATTATGCAGTCTTAAGTGCACCTCACGCAGGAAAGGCAAAGAACAACACAACCATCGGGCGTACCCGAGGCGTCAAACAAGATCCCAACGCGTGGCACACACGTTGAGAGAAATGGTGTGAACCTAGGGATACACCCTAAGGTTACGAACCACAGAGAATAGTGATTACAATTGAAACACATCCAAATATTATGTAGCCAAAACAAAAAGCGGTATAAGCATTGGAATCCGTCCAGATGCATTTAACCAAAGCGTCCTAATGCATCACGCGTGAGAGGGAAAAGAGAGCGGTGCAAACACCTGTAGACACCCCATTTTTGACCGACCTTAAGACTCAGACGTCACCGATTGAGTGCTTGGTGATGTTGCATAATGTGCTCGTTCAGAAGTTTCAGAGTCGCGGCCGTGAGCCCTGCCTCCGGACTTCCGAACCTTCTTCTGTGCCTTGTCTCGGTTTGCGAACCAGACTCGGTTTTCTCTGTTTCTTTTCCTGAGGGGAGGGAGAGGTCCCGTAGACCATCTCTCAATGTCCGTAGGCTACATTTGGTGGCCGTAGGCCATTTTGCCCATTTCGGAGTCCGGTTCCCGGTTTTCGGGACCGTTGGCCGTGTGCCTCGGTTCGGGACCGCTTAACCATCTCCTTTTGCTCCGGTTTTTGGCATACATCTTATTTAATCCCTTTTGAGGGACACTGGGGTCTGAGAAACCCACTTCGTGGCCGAACACCACTTTCGGTGTTTAACAGCCCATTTTCGGGACCCCGAACTGCGTGTTTTGGTCCCCGAGCATTCGTTTTGCAACGGTTTTCGTTCGTTTTTGGCAGGTACCTCTGTTTTATCACCGGGAAGGTCACTGAAGGGTGGGAGGCCAGCAATTGTTGCAGCAGCCAGTTATACATCCTCCGACGCCCTCCGGCGCCCGTTTTTCGCACTTCCGGGCTAATGTTGAACACCTTGGACCCTTTTTCTTGAACTTTGAACCACATATTTGTGATGTACACACATGAGAGGACCCTAAAAGTTCATGGCCAGCCATTAATTCAACTTGACCCTTTTGAACCCCTCTTTCCGAGCTAATGTTGAACCCCTTGGACCCACTTTCTTGGACTTTTAACCACATGGTTGTGTTGTACACACGTAGGAGTACCTCACCAGTTGCTGGCCGGCCAGAAAATATGATTGAACCTTTTGACCCCTAGCCGGCCGGCTAGGGGGTGTGGCCGGCCGGCCACCTGGAGCAAAAGCAATAGGCCGGCCGTGTTCCTTACACTGTGCACTTTACAGCTGTGGGGCAATATCCCCCAGAAAAGATCTTTACCCGGGGGATATTTTGTGGAGGAATTTTGCTCTCCTTTTCCCCCACCTTTACACCCCCTTTTGAACCCTTATAACCAGCTGGTGGCTTCACTTACAAGGGTTAGAAAAATTCTCCTTCAAGCCTCCATACACAACTCCATCTTCATCCTTCTCAATTCCTTGAAAAACCCTAAGTCCCTAACCATCATTCCTTCTACACCACCAAGCTCTACCACCACCACCTCATTTCCAGCAACAAGGAAGGTTTCTCAAAGGCCAAAGAAGCTGCAAATTGGTCCAAGAAGCAACAAAAGTTTGAGTCTTCAAGGGTAAGTAATGCTTTTACCCTTTTGACCCTTTTTCTTGATCTATTTGTAAGCCCCACTTGCTTTTTGTTTCAAGCTCCGGCCCTAACTGAAAAGGGCCCTCTTTTGAGCTCATCTTCACTTTTCATTAAGGGCTCAACCCTGTTTGAGCCCTCCATAATACACTTGCTTCATTGATCCTCTTATATGTCACGATTTTGCATGCTATTTTTGGCCCATGAGAAATCTGTTTTCGAGCATGTTGTAAACTGACATTAGGCTTATTTTGAGCCCCTCTTCAACATTGGAGAAGGGCTCAACATTGTTTGGTGCCTCCATGTGTCACTTGTAGTTATATCCCTTATTTGGCCCTATTTTTGCATAAATTGGTAGTCCCCTTTGCTTCTGTTTTTGGACCTTGGTCCGAACTGAAAGTGGCCTTATTTTGGCCTATAATTCATGTTTCATTAACATTTTTTTTCTGTTTGATGATTATTTTGTATACTTCATGTTATAGCCATTTTTGAGCCTTATTTTGCATCACATTTCTATCATACTTGTATACTGATTTGAGGTCTGCCATATACTGTAAATATTCATATTTTTGGTCCCTCTTCAGTGTTGTAGAAGGAAATTTTTCAGTTTGGGTTTTGCTTATATCACTTGCTTCATTACCCCTCTTTTGGCCCCTATTCTTGCATGCCATTTTTGCCATACCTATGCTTGCTGTTTGGCCATGTTTATAACTGTGAAAGTGCCTTTTTTGGGACTGTCTAGCTTCTGTCTTTGCATTGCATGTCCATATTGTGCATGTTTGGCATAGCTATAGGCCATTTCGGGTGCCTAATGTTGCATTTCGGGACAATTCCTTGCATTTGGTATCATTTCGCTTCATTTCGGGACTGTTTTCCCCCATATTTTGTTGCTGAAATTCTGTTAGAATGATTGCCATCCATTTCATGTCATTTCATTACATTTTGTCATCGCCTCGGTTTGCGTGCCCGTGTGCACGCATTTCGAGGCACTTCGTTTTTATCCGCCGGCATCCTATGTGAGTGTGGCTGAGGCTCACTCATGTTGGTATAAGCCCATTTGTCATTTCCATGTCATTTCATCGCATTTTGTCACCGCCTCGGTTTGCGTGCCCGTGTGCACGCATTTCGAGGCACCTCATTTTTATCCGCCGGCATCCTATGTGAGTGTGGCTGAGGCTCACTCATGTTGGTATAAGCCCATTTGTCATTTCCATGTCATTTCATCGCATTTTGTCACCGCCTCAGTTTGCGTGTCCGTGTGCACGCATTTCGAGGCACCTCATTTTTATCCGCCGGCATCCTATGTGAGTGTGGCTGAGGCTCACTCATGTTGGTATAAGCCCATTTGTCATTTTCATGTCATTTCATCGTATTTTGTCGTCGCCTCGGTTTGCGTGCCCGTGTGCACGCATTTCGAGGCTCTCCATTTTTATCCGACGGCATCCCATGTGAGTGTGGCTGAGGCTCACTCATATTGGTATAAGTCCATATCATGTTTCCATATCATTTCATCACATTCCGTCATTGCCTCGGTTTGCGTACCCGCGTGCACGCATTTCGAGACACATATCATCGCCTCGGTTTGCGTGCCCGCGTGCACGCATTTCGAGACACATATCATCGCTTCGGTTTGTGTGCCTGCGTGCACGTATTTCGAGGCATCCCATTTTTCACAGCATAGTGCATACTAGGTTGTATCTTAGATTGCATTCCGTCATTTTCTCGGTTTACGTGCCCGTGTGCACGCATTTCGAGGCATCTCATTTTCCATAGCATTGTATATGTTAGGATTGTATCTTAGTTGCATTTCATGCATATCATGCATATTGCGTCATGTCCGGAATAAGAGTTAGCCCGGGCACGGGAAACGAGGTACATTTCGTACTCCGAGTGACGGAATGTGTTTCAATTCCCCAGTCACCGACACTCCGGATTATCCATGATGGAGTTAGGTTTTAGCTGTAGTTTCATGTGCATTCATCCTATATTGAGCTGTGCATTTCGACTCCTCGGCCATCATGCCTCGGTATGCGCGATTGGTGGCACGAGGATCGAGACATGCATATATCTGTGCAAATACATTGCTATGCCCCTTTCCTGCTCTCTGTTGCAGCAAAACGAAGAATCAGCAACTTTCCGGGGCTTGGCACGCATTTCAAGAACAGGTGTAAACAGAGGCTAATTGGGGCATTCCGGTGGATTTCTGCGCAAGACAATCTAGACATGCATCATCCATCAGAAGCAAGGCAGTCCCTGGCCTGCACGCCAGTTTTATTTGCTTTCTTAGTTAATTCTTTAATTAATTAGAATTTTGTAATATTTTGGACTGTAACATTCTTTTATTCGGGACTGTAATATTTGGGCTGTATATTTATTCGGACCCTCTGCGCGAGGGCATAACTGTAATAAGTGTGCGTGTGTGTGTTGTATGTCTTCCAACCCCACGTCTTTCTCCCTTTTATTTATCCGCTTTTGATGGTTAGATTAGGGCATGTTTAAATTAGCATACAGTATGACAGCATGTTTGCATCATTCATCTGTATTGCATGCACCGGGCTCGGCGCATCATACTAACTGCATTGTATTTTCGATTTCAAAGTTGAATACATGATAGTTGTAGCATTTCATATGTCATGTTTAGAATAGCCGAGCCTGTTATAGTTGCATTTTGCATGTGTTGCACTAAGCATTTTTGTATACTTAGGATCATGCATGATTTCTAATGTGGTTTCTATTTTGGCTTGGAGTACTCGGTAAGCTTTATGCTTTAGCATCCTTGCATGCGTGTGAGCGCTGCCATGAATAGCATGCTTACCATGAGGCTATGTGCTTATATGATATAACTGCCTGAATGCCTGTGGATGAAGGTTGGGTTATCTGAATTGGAATAAATCATCAAATGTTTCAAGCCTACCTGCGGGTAGCAAACCATTTTCAAAAACAAGCATGAAATGTTTTGTTCCAATCTGGGCGACCCGGTCTATACTTATATGCTGTGAGCATCACATAGTAACCTAGGCTAATAACCGGAATAAGAACTCACAATGTTTTCAAAAATTGATATCATGGTTAGTAGAGGCCGGTCTATGACCGGGCGAGCGGGGGTGCTCACGAAGTGACCTTCCCCAATCGTACCCAAGTTCCCGAGCCGAGGCAACTTTGGTGATGACGGACACGTGGCCTTTTGGCACCGAGTCAGTCCTAAATTTCCCAAAATAAAATATTTAGGTGGCGACTCTGTATCTGGCAAAGCAGTCCATGTTTGGCACTACTTTTTCAAAAATCAGTTTCTCAAAATGATTTGCCGGATTTGGACTCTTTGGTTCAGATTAGGAACCGTGACATTTAAGAGTCCGAGCTGTAGTGACCCCAAATGAACAGAACGGGACTTAACCCTCCCGGGGCGTTCGGGGGACGTCTACAACACCGGAGGGTGGTATAAACATCGGAACAAACCCCAATGTTTCTAACCAAAACAAGATGGTATAAGCGTCGAAACACGTTCCAAACGCTTCTAATCGGAAGGGGGGTGGTATAAACATCGGGAACACGTCCCAATGTTTCTAACCAACAAGGTGGTATAAGAGTCGGAGCATGTTCCAAACGCTTCTAACCGGAAGGGTGGTATAAACATTAGGGACATGCCCTAATGTTTCTAACCAACAAGGTGGTATAAGCGTCGGAACACATTCCAAACGCTTCTAACTAGGCGGGTGGTATAAACGTCTGGGACACGTCCCAATGTTTCTAACCAACAAGGTGGTATAAGCATCGGAACACGTTCCAAATGCTTCTAACCAGGGGGTGGTATAAACATCAGGGACATGCCCCAATGTTTTTAACCAACAAGGTGGTATAAGCATCGGAGCACGTTCCAAACACTTCTAACCAAGGGGTGGTATAAACACCAGGGACACGCCCTAATGTTTCTAACCAAAGCAAGGTAGTGGTGTAAACACCGGGTGTACCTGAATGTTTCTAACCAACAAGGGGTGGTGTAAACACCAGGCGTACCCGAATATTTCTAATCAACAAGGGGTTCAAATGACAGGAATGATCTTACTTGGAGTTCCTCTGAATGAACCATACATACAATATCGTCTGGTTGCACCAGCTTTGAATGAACAGCACATACAATATCGTGTCTGCATAAAAAAGAAACTTGACAGGTATAATACAATAAGAATGCATGTTCTATGCAAGGCGAATAACCATGACACAATGTTAGAAGCATGTTCTATGCACGACATGCAAGGAACAAAACAGGAGCATATTCTTTGCAGCGCAAGCGAGAGCATGTTCTATGCAACACCAAAATGCATGTTCAATACAACAGGTACAAACATTTTCTATGTGATTGTACAGGCATGAACAATGAAACATGCATAGTCTATGCAAACATGAGAGCATGTGTAATGCAATGCAACACAACATGCATATTCTATGCATAATAATAACGACACATATTCAATGCAACATCAACAGCATGTTCGATGCAAAACACCGAATCAAAAAATGCGCGTTCTATGTAATGATAAAAAGAACGTGCCTTAATAGAACCAATTCAGTTGCAACCTCCGATTTACCTCTCAGAGGAGTTACAATATATTTCAAAAGGATACACCTCGTTCATGCCGGCTGACAATGAGTCATGCATCGAAGACATGGTTCGAAACTTCCGCAGAGACACTTTAAGCTGAAAAGTGAACTTTTCTTGTACTTTCTCGAGAGCCAAGGACGTAAAACACCATAAAACATTCAGGGAGCACACTGGAAGCCTGTCGGCCACTTTTAGACAGTGTCATCCAGTTAAGGAGTTTGTCGGCCACAAAAACTGGCCAGTCGGCAAGTTGTGGTAAATCCGGGCCATTTCGGTCTTTTTGCATGGAGATCTTTAAATACACCTTTCCAAGTCATATTTCCTCACACCCACAGTGCCAAAATTGTTTCCTCTTCATCCCTAGACACTTTTTCCCCTTAGATCCATGCTTTACATGCGTTTTCCAACGCCCCACGTGAAGTTGATTCGCTAAAACCCCTTGATTTCCTCCGTTTTGAACCGATTGAAATTTGTTTTCGGAGCTTTTTTCTCCATTTTCGTCACTTGAGGTTTGTTTCTCTCAAGTTTAACTTGAGTTTGGTGCCTTTTCCCGAGCTTTGACTTTTTCTCCCATTTTCTCTCTCCGAGAGTTGACTTTTACTGACTTTTGACACTTTTCACCTATTTTGCTCATTTTCGCCTACTTTCTCACCTTCTTTTCAGATGGCAGATGACATTCCTCATGATAGGGGCTCACCAGGGATGGAGGGAGATCCCGAGTACATACCATTACCGCCCAGCGTCTGACCTTTTGATCCGGTGAGATACCATCCTGAGACGCATATACTACCACCCAATATAGTCTGTCATTTCAGCGGATTTGTACGAGGCGCACTAGCAGATCTCCTGCTGCATGAGCCAGAATCTCACTTGTCTCATGGCGCCTCTGAGGTACACACTGTATTCTTACATTTTCTGCTATGTACTTTAGATTCTCTACATAGCTTGCACTTTTGCACTGTATTTCACCTGCTCACTCTAAACACATGTCCACATACTGTATTTCTTCTGCTCATTCTAAACATAGGTAGACTCTCGCTTTACCCGAGGATACGCGTCCACATCGGTGAGGGAGTGGTACATGGACCTCCCCGACGATGTCTGCCAGATCGTCGATGAGGCGGGGTTTGGTTTGTTCTGCATGGGGCTGTCCTATCTCATGGCGAACAGGTCCCTCTTGGGTGCGCTGGTAGAGAGATGGTGGGATACCACCAACTCTTTCCATTTCTCTACAGCGGGAGATATGACGATGACTCCATATGATTTTGCTATGTTGACGGGCCTCGAGGTAGGAGGTCGGCCGATCTCATATGATACCGACATGGGCGAGTGGGTAGCCGCCTAGACCTATTTGCTAAGAGCACACCCACCTATCTTCCAATCAGGGATGGTCCGATACACGTGGTTATATCTTTTGAGCGCCTTGGTGGACTTATCTCAGGTTCGGCATTATGATTGGGGCGGCGCCGGCCTCGCTACCCTGTACTGCTGTATGAGCTCGACCTCCCGCAGGAGCGAGAACAGAGTCGACGGCCATTGGAAAACCTGGGAGGTATGCTTTACTTTTTTGCTTTACATTCTCTGCCATGCTTTCTGCTTTGAACTTTCTGTACACTACACACACATAGTCTAATCTCTGCATTTGTACTTTCTATACACGGTATTACACACTTTGTTTTTTGTATTTTCTCTGTATTCTGTATTCTGTATTCTCTGTATTCTGCATTTTCTGGACATTGCACACATACTTTGCTTTCCGCATTATCTGTGTTTATCTATATTCTCACTGTCGCTGTAATACCGCTGTTCTGTATTATGTTAATTGGTCATTTATATGAGTAGGATTATGTGTTTAATATGACCTTGTGTGCCATTATGTGAAAATATGTGGTTTTGAATTTCTATCTGTTCACCGTAGGAATATCTGTTCGATTATCTGCTTTGGAAATTAAATTGAAGGTCTCATCGGCCACAGAACCCGAAATTGACTATGCCATTGTGATTAGTATAATTTTTAGAGCCTACGGTGAAGTTTAATTGAAAATTGATTCGAATTAGATTAAATTGTTAAATTAGTGCCTTATTATTTATTATTACTATATTGGACTTAGTGGGATTAGTTGTATTGAGTCACTACACCCTCAAATTCCCTCTTTTAGTCTATTTTGGTTGATCATAAACTCAAGGAAAGAAGAGAGGGCCGGCCATAGAGAGAGAGAGTGTAGGAGATTGAGGTTTTGGTCTTGAGGCTTGGAGATTTTGGAAGATTACTCAAGAATTTGCTATAGATTGGAAGAATTGAGCCTCTAGGTAAGTAAATCCATGAGCTTAATGTGTAATTTGTGTATTCAAGGTGGATTAATGATCAAGAGTAAGGATTGAAGTGGAATTGAGTTGTTTGTGTTGAATTGAAGGTTAATGTATGCATGCATGTATATAATTGTCTTGAATTTGCATAATTGAGCTTGAATTGCATGACTCATGTTGAATCTTTGTTGAAATCCATGTATTTGACCATCTTTTCATCATATGGGGTGAGAATGAGGGTTATATGTCATATGTATGTACAATCCATGGGAGTAGAAACTTTGAATGCATGAAGTTGTTATGTTAGTGATGAATTTGGTGGAAAATGAGCCATGCATGGATTTGATTTATGAAATTGAGCTCCAAAATGTTGTGATTTAGTGTTTGTATCATGTTAGTACACATATATATATGAAGTTGGAATCGAAATCATGCATTTGGAGCCTTTGAATTCAAAGTTGGAGCTCAAGAACACATTCTGGATTTTCTAGAAATTTGATGTCCGCTCGAGCGGGGAAACCGCCGCTCGAGCGTGAATTTCGTGCTCCCAGTATTTTTGTGTAGGCATGATGTCCGCTCGAGCAGGGAGCTATGTAGGATGGACTTCCGCTCGAGCGCCAGAATGCACGCTCGAGCGTAAATTTCACATAACCAGTACTTTTACAGGCCTCAAGGGTCCGCTCGAGCGGGGACCCTGTTTCTGAAAATTTTGTATGATCGTTCTGTGTTTTGTTCTCTGTCCTCATTCACTTCTAAGTACTCTTAGGCATGCATTGAGCATTATAATTGAGTTAAAGATATAAGAATAAAGCCTAAAGAGGAAGATGTGAATTTAAGGACGGATTGAATTGTTGGTGACCCTTTTTGTGTTCATGGACTGTGTAGGGTCGAGCTCCAGGGCAAATCAACCAACCGATCACTGTGAGTAATATCGATATTTTGAAGTTTGTCAATTGTCCAATTGCTTATTTCTTTATAAGTTTGCTAGTTTGAATTATAGACAACCGATTGACATGAATGATTGGGCCGAAGGCCGATTGATATGAATGATTGGGCCGAAGGCCGATTGACATGAATGATTGGGCCGAAGGCCGATTGAGATGAATGATTGGGCTGAAGGCTAATTGATATGAATGATTGGGCCGAAGGCTGATTGACCTGAATGATTGGGCCGAAGGCCGATTGATATGAATGATTGGGCCAAAGACTGTCTACTGTAACTGTTTAAAAGTTTGCTTATGTATCCACTTTATTTGATATTATTCACTAGGCTTTCGCTCACGCTCATTTATGTACATGTAGGTGAGCCAAGGGACATCCAGAACCAGCCTCGGTGAAATTATGAGAAATAGTCAGAGTTTTGAGGAGTCAACCCAAACGTCTCACGCACGAGACTGTCTTCGCTTTTGTCCTTTGTTTATAGTTTTGTTATGTTGGCGAAAGCATTGGACTACTTTTGTATATAAGTCTTGGGTTCGACTGACTTAAACTTGTATGATCCTGTATGTACAATGTTTTGTGTTAGTACATATTTTGATGTAAGTTATTAACGTATAAATGTTAGAATGTTATGGTGTGCATTTAAGCACAGCTCTATGGACAAAGTTTTAATTTGTTTCCGTTTGGCCCCTTTACTCTGATGAGTTTTGTTTTAATTGATTTGAGGCCGTAGGTAATCTCGCGATTACTGGCCGGTTATGGCCTTAACCCATAGGGGCGGGTTCGGGTCGTGACAGTCGCCCTCTTGGTTTTTACAGCTATGGGTGTAAGCTTATTTCCCGATGCTTGCCCCAGAGCCGGAGGTCGAGATGCCTCTTAAGGTGCCATATTCTCATTGATACAACGAGAGGTGTCAGCCGAGGACCCGGGAGACCCTCTCATTCTTTCGCCAGTATTTTGATATAGTAAGGGCGATAGAGGTAACTCAAAACTCACAGTTCTTTCTACTTTCAACTCCAATTCATATTGCATATCTAATGGCAACTAATCAATCTGTGCATTTGTTGTCTACAGATCACGTGAGTTCGCCGGAGCTTGGGGCGCCTGCCGCTATCGGCTCGTACTTGAGGGACTAGTAGGCCGAGCCTGGTTCTTAGGCGAGCGCTTCATGCGCCAGATGCTAGGTCTACCATTACAGTCAGTTCCCTTACCACCTCTACCTTCCATGCGAGCCACAAAGAGTCTCTCCCTTCAGGAGATCATTGACTTTACACAAGGTGGGGATGCAGACTTTTTCCTTGAGGATGGGGACTACATGACTTATATCTAGACGCACCTTATGCCTTCCTTAATAGGCGTTCGTGCTCATACAAAGAGGGCAGTTGATGCCCCTTCGACAAGCAGGGCTCGAGCAGCAAATGCCCCTTTGACGAGCAAGGCCCAAGCACGGAGGGGCATGGTTAAGGGGATAGCCCCTGCTAGGCAGAGTGTTGGATGGCCAGATCTTTCAACCGAGCTGACAGGTTGGTAGTACTATGGAGAGCCTTATCAGATTCCGATTGAGCCACCGTTGCCTGGTCACCGATATGTCAGGACACCCGATTCACCTCCGGTATGTACTATAGCTTTCGTCTTTTCATTCTCGCTCCGATACTCAGACATTCATTCATTCATTGATCATTCTAACTTGCATTTGCAGCCCTCCATAGGGTACATTGAGGGGTTACTCGAGATGTTGGCCTCATTCGAGGGCATGATCTTGAGGAGGGAGTCGATGCTCGGCTCTCACGGTATTCATGTAATTTTCTAACTTTCTTGCATTTCAGTCATCATATTTCTGCTGATATACTAAAACTAACATCTCAACTGAACACTTACACACACTACATTGATACACTGCATATATAGATCACATCTGACAGATTGCATTTACCTACCATATCTGACTTTTGCATGTACTCATTCTATACACGATACTTGCATCTGATACACATATTGTGGCTGACATATTCAAACTGCCTTTTCAGGTCACATCTCTACAGATAGGATCGGCGGTGACAGAAGCAGGACCATCAGCGCCCTTTCCAATAGTAGGGAAAGAGAGGGAGAGGCTCCGGCACGCGGCCGAAAGAGGTGTCGAGAGCCCATCATGCGCGATGACAATGATGAGACCAATGAGGCCGAGACCGAGGAGGCCGGAGATCAGCATACCGAGTCATCCACGAGCGGAGATGGTGATGCTGACTCAGATTCCACTGGTGGAGATAAGGCTGAGCCAGGTTCAGATGCAGAGGATGACGACTCTGGTTCCGGTTCTGCATCGGATTCAGACAGTGGTGCGGATGGGGATAGCTCTGCAGAGTCCACTTCGCCGAGGAAGAGGACGAAAAGGGCCTCTAGAGCTTGAGCTAGCCAGCGTTGATTCATGTGTTTTTGCTTTATTTCTTTTTGCTAGTAGTGTTAGCACATTGTACAGCTTAGACAGTTTTATTTTCTTTAAAAACTTGTACTCTTTGTAAAAGGAAACCATGATTGGAATGAAAACAACTTTTTGATAAAAAAAAAAAGTGTTGCATTTTATATTCTAAGCATCGCATTGCACCACACAGCATAAAAACAAGAGCAATAAGGTTTTAAACTATGTATAGTGTATTAGCATTTGGTCAATCAGGTAATGAACCGACCAACACATAACAAACAGAGTGAAATAACTCGATGAACAATTAATGCAACAACTCGATAAACAAAACAACAACTCGATAAGCAAATACAACAACTCGATAATCAACAACAAAACAACTCGATAAACAAAACGAAACAACATAAAGAGTGACTCAACAAAACTCTTAAAACAAGGTGTCAAAATGCACCAAGAGTATAACAAAACACAGGTTCCCAACATTCCCAACACATAGGAAGACCAAAGAAATTCTGTTGGACACAAACAAAGGTTGTTGGCCACTTAGTGTTGATTGTCGGCTACAAAAGGTGGCCGGTCGGCTACCTTAACAGGCCGATCGGCCAGTGATATAGGGCGTCTCCAGATTGCTGCTACCTGTCTTCCACTCAGTGCCTTATCTTCTACAAAAGTTGGGACTCCATAGTTTCTTCATTCCAACTCTGTTTTTGCTTCAAATGGAGCCATTCTTCACCGAAAAACTCTCATCTTGGATTGCAACTTTAGATGGCTCGGAAAAAGTGAATTTCTGTGGTTTCGAGATAAATGCACTATTCTGGCTGAGTTGTACCCCGCTGTGTTTTTCATTCCTTCATACCGCGGCTAGATGTTGGAACCTGGTTACACATGTTTTTAGCTTTGGAGAACAAGAGATGTGCCCTACAATCGAAGAATTCTGAGTTCTGATGGAATCCCGACGTGACGAGGAAATCCTGCCCCAGTCTCATTTTGGCCACATCCAAGCTTTAGGAAGGATGTGTGGGCTCACTTTACACAATGTCCGATCTTTGGTTCACAACGGAGAGTTAGATATTCCCAACCTCATTCATCAATTTTCTAATGCAGGCAACCGCAGTGATCATCTCCGGCAGAGTTTTTGACACCATGCCCTCCGTTGGCTTATTTTCTACTTGCCCCTGGCTCCGGAAGGTCTAGCGTTCGCTTGATCGAAGTTGCCCAAGGCTTGAAAGAGGGCAAGAGCTGCATTGGCTTGACATTAGCCGAGACTTTGATGGTCTTGGATGTCTTCCATCAACGAGAGACAAACAAATTCGCAGGAAGTCCAATACTTCTGCAAGTAATGTTTCCCACCCTTTTCACATGTGTTTCTCACATCACTCGGCCCTTAGGCTCTGTTTCTCTCTCAAAACCCTTTCTCACTTTTCTCTCTATATACATCTCTTTATTCTTTAATCTCTCTTATTTTTCATCGCTCCCCAGGTATGGCTCATGGACAGGTTGAAGGAAGTGGACTCTTGCCCTGCATACTCAGCACGAGGCTACTTCTTTCGCCAACGACTAGTTGATTTCTCGAATGAAGGGTAGTGGTGCCATTGGATGTGCAACAGATCTGCTGCTGACATTGCTTGGCATTGCCCCTGGTTTGATCTGCCTGAGATGAGCTACAGCATGTCTCGACAGCCTGGTATTCAGTTGATTGGCTTGACAGACTGTGTCTTTCATTTTCCATTCCGGTTCAGGCGTTAGTTTGAACACGACTAGATTTGCCCAGAAGATGAAGTAGAGTAACCAGCTTCATTTTCGATCCGAGGTTCACAACTAGCTCGATATCCCACTGTTTGGAGGACAAGAGAACTTCTGGCTCCCGCTCTCAATTTCAGTTGCGCCCTTTCTGGCGAATGCATAGCTTAGCTTGAAGATGAGGCACAAACTGGGCCTACTTTGGCATCTGAAGCTTCCACAAGCTCTGAGAGGGGACGCAAGAACACCTGACTCACCTGTGCCCCAAGTTTATTGCTTTAATCTGACTTTCAAGTTTTCCTTTTGAATGTAATAAAAAACAACTTCAATTTGTATCAAGAGTTTGAGAACTCTGTATTGAAATCAACGAAATTAAAGGTTGTGGGCACTGAAAATTTTCCTTTTAGTCCAAAAATGGTCTAAGTTATAAAAAGGTTAATTTGAACAAAATCAACTTTTATTAAAACTTTTCAAAACCATTTTTGATAAGGATCACAACTGGACACACCCGGAATCTATCCTTGAGATGTACAACCCCGAATCCAGCAAACGGAAAGTTGCCCCTTGTCTGAATAGCACTGCTCTATAACCAGCTCTCATAGTAAAGATCACAACCGAACTCTTGGATGCAGAAAAGACAAAGACGAGCAAAACAATCTTATGGATACAGTTGATTTGGAAGTGTTTATCGCTGGACTTCAGAATGAAGTTGCCTACGTATCCCGAAGATGGGAATCAAGCATTACGTAGTTCAGTTCAGGTTCACTCGGGTATTAACACTCTCCTTTTGCACTCTAACTTTTGCCAAGGCCGCCCTTTCTGGGCTTTCAACCTTGCGAGTTCAGTTTTTCTTTTTCAAATTTTTTGTGCTCTAACTTTTGCCTAGGTCGCCCTTTCAGGTTTTCGACCTAGCGAGCCACTCAAGGGTAGTATTTCTTCAACTTGTCCATGTTGATTGGTTGGGAGAATTCAAGGCCATCTAAGTCCATAAGAATGACAGCTCCACCCAACCAAATAGATTTGATGATGTAAGGACCAGTTCAATTAGGTCTGAACTTACCCCTAGGGTCATGGATGGGAGCTCGATTGTCTTTGAGCACCCAATCCCCTTATTTCAGATTCCTGGACTTAACTTTCTTGTTGAAAGCCCTGACAATTCTTCGTTGATAACCTTGGACATGGTACAGTGCTTTCAGCTTCCTCTCGTCGAACAACATTAGTTCCTCAAACCTATTTTGCTGCCAATCCGCTTCTGCTATCTAGCACTCAGCCATAATCCACAGCGATGGAACTTCAACTTCAATCGGCAGAACAGCCTCCATCCCATAAACCAAAGAATACAGAGTTGCCCCAGTAGATGTTTGGATTGATGTCCTGTAGCCCCAGAGAGCAAATGGCAGCTTGTCTGGCTAGTCCCTGTAGGTTTCCACCATCTTCTGTAGAATGTGTTTAAAGTTCTTGTTGGCGGCCTCAACAGCTCTATTGGTTTGTGGCCGATATGTGGATGACTTATGAAAAGTCACGTTGTATTTCTCTAGCAAGTCGATCACTTTTTTCTTAAAGTAGGAACCATTGTCCGAGATCTTATTCGGGACCCCATAACAACAAATGATGTCATTCCTGATGAACTTGGCTACGTGTGACACTTTCAACGCTGCGTAGGATTAGGTCTCAACCCACTTTATAAAATAATCTATTGCCACCAGGATATACTCATGCCCGTTTGACCCCTTCGAAGTAACTGCCCCAATAACATCAATTCTCCAGACTGAAAAAGGCCATGGCGAAGTCATGTTGTACAGCTTCGACGGTAGGATATTTATGCGATTTGTATGGATTTGACATTTATGGCATCGCCGAACAAGACCAATACAATCCTCCTCCATGGTTGACCAGTAGTAACCCTGCCTGAAAATCTTCCGAGCTAGCATCACTCCGCTCATGTGTGATCCGCACACTCCTCCATGGATGGCCTCCATTAGGCGCCTCGACTCTTCTGCATCAACACACAACTTGTGCATTCTCAGATGGCCTCGTTTGTACAATGTACCCCCGCAAATGATAAACTAAGCAGCCATTCGCCGTATTGCCCTTTTATCTTTGGCATTTGCTCTAGTGGATAAGCTTCCTTTTTCCAAGAAGTTCCAGATATCATGATACTAGGGGTTCTGATCTTGTACTTCATCTATCACGGCAATTAACTCGTAAGCCGAGACATATCTCTGTTCAATAATGATTGGACGCATCCGAACTCCCAAAGGGATGTCTATCATGGAAGATAGAGTTGATAAAGCGTCAGCGAACCTGTTGCTCTCTCTTAACGGTTGCGTGAAGGTTAGCTTCTCAAACCTGAGAATAAGAACATCCAGGGTTTGGTGATAGATTTTCATCCGTTCATCCTTAACCTTCCAATCTCCTTTCACTTGAGACACAATAAGGTCGAGTCCCCAATGACGTCTAACCGTTTTGCCCCTAGTTCCAAGGCGGCTTCTAAGCCAATGATACATGTCTCGTATTCTGGTTTATTGTTTGATACCTTGAATCGGAGTTTGAAAGCTAAAGGTATGTGGGAATTGTTGGGTGCTATCAGCAACACCCCTATCCCATAACCGTACTGGTTAGACGCTCTGTCAAAGTACATGGTCCAAATCTCTTCTTCAACTTACAGAATGGCCTCATCTGGGAACAAATACTCTACTGCTTCATCCCCCTTCATTGGGTGATCGGCTAGGAACTCCGCTACCGCTCTCCCATTGACAGACTTACGAGTCATATACTTCAAATCAAATTCGAAGAGAAGAAGCAACCAACGGGCTATCCTACCCGTAAACGCTGGTTTCTCGAAGAGATATTTGATGCGATCTAATCTCGAAACTAGAATTATGAAGTGAGCTAACAAGTAGTGCCTCAACTTCTTGGTAGCCCATACCAAGGCTAAACAAGCCTTCTTGAGCGGAGTGTAACGGGTCTCATATTCCAGCATCTTCTTGCTCAGGTAATAGATGGCTTTCTCCACTCTATCCTCAGATTCCTGTGCAAGCATGCAGCCCATTGTCATGTCTGTTACTGACAGATAAAAAATCAACGGTTTCCTCAGCTCTGGCAGTGACAACACGGGTGGGTTCTATAGATACTGGTTGATCTACTCAAAAGCAACTTGGCATCGGTCATCCCATTGGAATTTCTTTTCTTTCTTTAGGAGACCAAACAGTGGTTCACAAGTCAAGGTTAATTTTACAATAAATCGTCTTATGAATTGCACTTTTCCCAGAAAGCCTCGCACCTCATTTTTAGTCCTTGGTGGTGGCATTTCTAGAATGGCCTTGATTTTGGAAGTATCGACTTCGATGCCCCTTTGTGTAATCAAGAACCCCAGCATTTTCCCTGCTGTGACACCAAAAGTACATTTCTGAGGATTCAGTTGCAACCGATATTCTCTAATCCATTGGAAAAATTTCTTCTAGGCGGTGTTGTGGCCCTCTCTTTCCTTAGACTTGACAATTATGTTGTCCACATACACCTCAACCTCTTTGTGGATCATATCATGCAAGATCGTGGTTGCAACCCGTTGATAAGTAGCCCCAGCATTTTCCAGACCGAACGGCATCACCCTATAGCAGTAGGTTCCCCACGGCGTGGTGAAGGCAGTCTTCTCTCTATCCTCAGTTGCCATCAAGATCTGGTTATACCTGGAAAATCCATCCATAAAGGAGAGCAATGCATGGCTTGCGATGAAGTCCACTAATTCGTCGATATGCAGTAGAAGAAAGTCGTCCTTTGGACTAGCTTTGTCCAGATCTTTGAAATCCACACACACTCGAATTCTGCCATCTTTCTTCGACACCGGAACAATGTTGGCCAACCAAGTAGGATACTCAGATACTAGCAAAAACCCTGCATCTATCTGCTTAGTGACCTCTTCCTTGATTTTCAGAGCCCAATCCGAGCGTATTCTCTGAAGTTTCTGCTTGACGGGTCGGGCCTCAAGGTCAAGAGGGATCCGGTGCTGTACAATCTCAGGATCGATTCCAAACATGTCTTTGTAGGACCAAGCAAAAACATCTTTGAAATCTTTTAATAAAGTGACTAAGCGCTCGTATTCCTCTGAAGACAACGTGGACCCAATCTAGACCAAACGCTAATCCTTCTCAGTACCCACATTAATTGAAGTGATTTCATCAACCAGGGGTTTTACAAACCTCTCCTCCTCTCGATCAATCAAATGTTTGAAAACCAGAGGAATTCCTTCCTTGTCATTTTTATCAAAGTTTTAAAAGTCATGATCAATGCAATACACAAGTGGCACAGAAAAGTACTCAGAAACAGTAGTGGTACCATTCTCATTCACAACTTCCAGTTTGTCCAACTCCTCGGTTACAACCGACTCAAAAGAAAAGGAAAAAGACGACCTGAAAAAAACAACGGCATCCGGGTTATCAACCCCAGGAATACCGAACTCGGACTCAGAAGAACTAGAATCTGATTCCGACTCCACAGACTCTATGGAATCAGATTCCGATTCACTACCTGATTCAGAACTGCTGGACAAAAAGCCCTCCTCAAATTGCCAAACGAGGGAGGGTACGATAAATGCGTCCAGAATGCCACCGGAAGGGCCCACAGCCGATTGATCTCCAATAATGGAAACAGAGAAGTCATCCCCCAAGCTCTCCGATGTAATCTGAGGATCTGAAAGGAGACAAGCCAACGCTGCTCCTATCTTAAGTTCTATGCCATTGGACTCATCCTCTACACTCTGTTCAGCCTCAGTTGGTAGGTCAGTCTATTCCTCTGCAACTTCATCCTCTTGTAGTTGTAGATCGAAGAAGATCTCAAAGCCAAGCAAACGCCGCTTCTCAGAGTTCAGCCATGGCTCAGGAAAGCCGCAAAATGGGAAATCTTCCCCCTCTCGGACAAAGCGGCCGTTTAGGGTTCCTTGAATAGGTCTATGCACCAACTCATAGTGCTTCCTAATTTACTTAGCATTGGCTCTTCCTGCCATTTCCTTTCCCTTTCTTACCCAGTCCTCTTTGGTAGGCGTGTAACCTAGACCAAAGGTATGAGGGTTATGTGGCACTTCGGCCAATACAGCAACGCCCTTCCTGCCGCTCTTTCCCAATCCTATTCCGGGTACATGTTACAGCTTATTCATGAGGTAGACGGATTGAGCACTGACATACAACCCCTCATCAATAGCCAGAATATCTTGCACTACCCAGGCCTCGGCCAAGGTAAACCCAGACAAAAAGACATCCTCATCACTGTGTACAATTTCTAATACTGGTGTAGTGACTTCCGATGGAGGATGTATCGAAGAATTCCCAAAAACAAAAGCTACCCCCTTCCCATGGGGTTACTTCAATGTCTGATGCAGAGTGGAAAAGACGGCTTTCACTTGGTGCTGCCACGGCCGTCCAAGGAGTAAGTTGAAAGTGGCTAGAACATCTAGGACGGGGAACTCAATGTCCTGTTGTGCCTGGCCAACCTGCGTTCTAACCCGAACTGTCCTCACCACTTCCCGACTTGTATTGTCATAAGCCCAAATCACCTGGGCCGTTGGTGCGAAGTTTGCTGGCTTCAAACAGATAACATAGGCCGTGTGTGACGGACACACATTAATTGCAGACCCGGTATCAACCAAGACAACTGGTATCTACTTCTCTTTACATTCAACAGAGATGTATAGTGGTTTGTTATGCTCAGAGCCCTCAGGCGGCAATTCCTTATCTGTAAAGGTCAAAGTCAGCGAAGCGCCTCCCTGGAAAACCAGTCCCACTACCTGCTCAGGGGTTGTGTCAATAGAGAGCTTAGCCTTATCCATTGCTGATAGGACAGCTTGTCTATGTACTCGTGAAGCCATGAGCAATCCCCAAATGGATATGTCCGCTTGAATCTTTTTCAGCTACTTCAGTACAACTTCCTTCTCTAATAGTTTATCTTTCTGTTTCTCAGCTTCCTTATCTTTCCTAGATGCTTCTAGTTGGTCCAGATGTGGGGGCTTAAAGTACCGCCCGCTCCTGGTCATGTGATCGACTTTCTCAGAATACCATGTATCATCTGGAAAAATATATCCCCAATCTTCATCAGTGTGGGCAAGATGTAAATCATTATCTTCCTACCACATTCCTTCGGCAACCGACAAACAACTGTCTGGTTTCGTTGTAAGTACTCCTATATCCGCAACATAGTCAGTCCCTGCAGGGCCTTTGGCTTTTCTAGCCTTTTAATCATTCTCAGTTCTTTTATACTCTAACCACTTCAGCGCGACCTTCTATTTTGTATCGACTGTACCAATGCTACCCAATTCTTGAGCAAAATTCTTAGTACCGGTGCTCTCCGACAACTTTCCCTTGTCGTCGACCATTCTGGCCATTGCAGAAATTCTTGTTTCCAACTGTCCCTGCTTTGGTTAAGACCCCTCATCAATATCTGGTTCATCACTGAGCCACCCTGTATTATCCGTTGATCCGTTCATATCAAACCAACCAATCTGTACATTCCCTAGATCTTGCTCATCGAAAAACTGCAGATTACTGATGTCCTCCTCAAGTTCAGCTAAGTCATCCAGTCCCTGGCTTGGTCCATCCTCCCGGACTACATTAACCTTTATTCCTGTCAACAATTCCACCCCTGGTCTGGCTTGAATTGTTGGCACAATGTAGCGACACAGATTATATGCCTCTTAAGTTAAGCTCACGGAGCCCTCAGGCATGTCTTCTTCTACCAAAGCCACCACCACAAGTTCGGGTTAGGATATGGGCGCGCTCATCATGCACAAGTCTGTGCTTTTTGGGATGAACAACGCTGGCTTAGGTAGATGGGAGGGGGTGATGTATATGCTGGGGTCGTATGAGACGGTTAGTGTTTGGATAAGGTTTACTTGCCTAGGTGGCTGGGGTTGGTTATGTGGTGGGAGAGGATTTGTAGTAACAGTAGGCTTTTCAGGAGGCGCTATCATTTGGTGTTAATGAGATCCTGAATCTCATGACGTAATCTAAAGCATAGGTCGGTATCATGACCATGCTGCTAGTAGAAGGCGCAGTACTTGGCCGGGTTATGTGTAGGAGGGAGGGGATTAGGCAAGGGGCGTGACCCCAGGGGCTTTAGATACCCCTTTCTGATCAGGACCCTCAAGGCCGTAGATAGACACATGTAGAGTGTAGTGAAAACCCTTTGGCCCCAGGGTTGGTGTTTTGCAGGTTGTGAGGTGGTTTTGGATGTACTAGTAAAGGGGTGGTTGTTTTCGGTGTGGTGGTGACCATACCAACATCAGAAGTCCTTGCAGCTACATTACTACTCGTAGCCGCATTTGAACTGCGTGTAAAAGCCCTCTTGGGCTGCTCTTTTCCATGGTCTATCAAACCCTGCTTCATCGCATCCTCTATTTGCACCCCTATCTCATGAAGGTTAGCAAATATAAGTAGAGGTAGGACTATCATCTTTTGTAGTAGCCTCGGTTACAGATTACGGATGACCATTCTTTTTCAGCTGGCCGGGTGGTCATCATGGAGACCTTGGCCCTCTACCGAGTAACAAAATTAGAGAAGCCCTCCTTCGGCTCTTGACGAGTTGCCTCAAGATCACAAGTTGTGACCTCGATTTGAGTATTATAGGAGTATTAAGCAATAAAGGCCTCGGCTATCTCTTCCCAACTCCTCTTCACAGAATCTTCCAATTTAGCATACCAGATGGCCGCGATACCTGACAAGGTCCGGCCGAAGAGGGATAACTTCTACAATCTAGTTAGGCCCATCCGCTGCAGAATATCTGAAAATAACCGCAAGTGGACCATGGGATCACCTGAACCATCAAAGCGGTCTATATGTGGCATTTTAAACCTATCTGGCAAGGTCACCGCTGCATCGGTATAGCCATCCTCTATATCTGGGATCGAATCGACACCCTGAGCTCATTTAAAAAGCTTCTCAAGCTTGCTCACTTTCAGAGCGGTAGGGTCAACCTCAAACTCAAACGGTGCCTCCGTTGGGTAGACCGGTGCTTTGGAAGTCTGAGGTGGGACTGGCCCTGCCGAAATGTCTGCATTCTCCTGGACATTAGTTTTATCCCTAGGTATTAGAACCCTGACTGGGGATGGATGCGAAGCAGAAGCTGCTGCTTGTTGTGGTTGTTGTTGCTGTTGAAGCCTAGCAATCAGTTCAGCTTACTGGGCTGCAATCTCCGTTTGACGAGTGGTAACTTCCGCTTGGCGAGCAACGTCCGGCTGCATGGCCTCAATGGTTTGTTGAAGTTGACGCATCATATCCTCCATATTGTCTACGGGGTGCTGATTTGTCAGATCTGGTGTATACTCTCATTTTGAGGTGGAAGTAGAAAACTAGGCCCGACTGAGCACTGGTGACGTAGATAATGACCGTTGAATTGGCGACTGTTGAACCGGTGATCTATGCCTGACTCTCCTCTGTCTCGTTACCGGGGGTAACGAAGCAAACACTAGTTGTCCTCCAATAAGATCCTCAGATCGGTAAATCCTCCTGGCTCGAGTCCAGAGTGCTCGGGAGGTAACTGTCTCGTCGGAAGCAATTGTGAAATACTACCTTGCAAAAAGAAAAATAAAGCAAAAGAAACAAAAATCAAAAAACACATAGCACCTCGGCTTAGACAGAGACAACACACAGTTGAAATCATAAGCTGGACGACTGTACTCAGACACCGATTTCTGCCTCAAATTTTTACCTCAAAACTGATACCCTCAAACTGATACCCAGACTTGCAACCGATACATACATTCCTGCAGAGTTACACTCTAAAAGCACATATCAAGCAAGTGGGAGCCAAAACACCCCTATGGTGGGGTAGGGTTTCTCTGTCCTAATTTCGTCAAGAACTAAAGGTTCGCTACACAAGCGAGTGGTTTCACACATACCTACATTCAGGTGAGCAACCTGTCCTAGTTTGGAGCAGTCTCTAAGGCTTCTGATATGCAACTAGGTCGATTGGTCAAAAAGGGTGCCTCGGCAAGACCACCTAATATACCTCTCGCTCCTAACACTGAGAAGTGAAAGGAGGATCAAACGGTATAACGGTAGTCTAGATCCAAGGTTTGTGTTCCCATCGTGGCAGAGCCCGCAACCGGTCTGCCTAATGGCAAGCTTTTCCGAGCAAGTCTCCAGCAAACCGCTCAGGAATAACAGATGGCAAACACTGTGACTTAAGCGCACCAATGCAAATGCAAATGCAAAGAAACACATAAGTGTAAATAAAACAACATATCATAAGTTCGAGTCAAATTCTCTAAGTCCCCAACGGAGTCACCAGAAACTGTAGCTCGACTTTTTCGCGCCCCCTTTCGGAGAGCTCGAATTGGTCCTATAGTTCGGACTCCTGTCATGGTTCTGAATCTAGTCTCACAAGTGCAATGTGAAACTGATAATCACCAAAGAGTCCAATCCGGCAACTCATTTTGAAAAATCAATTTTGAATCAAATAATGCCAAAACTGGACTGCTTTGCTAGATTACAGAGTCGCCACCTAAATATTTTGTTTTTGGGAAATTCAGGAAACCCTAACTCGTGCCAAAGGCCATGTGTCCGTCATCACCAAAGTTGTCTCGGCTCGGGAACTTGGGTACAAGAGGGGAAGGTCCTGAAATGAGCACCCCCGCTCGCCCAATCAAAGATCGGTCTCTACTAATCATGATATGTTCTTTTATAAACATTATGCGTTCTTATTCCGGTTATTAGCTAACTTTACTATGTGATGCGCACGCATACAAGTATAGACTAAGTTGCAAGACTTGGAACAAATTCAACTCATGCATGGTTTCGAAAATGGTTTGAATTTGCCACCCTCAAGTGGGCTAAAACGCAGATTTGCCACCTCAAGTGGGCTTAAAACATACATTCGTTGAATTGTTCCAATTCAAACAACAAGCATTCATCCACAGGCATTCATGTAGTTAATCATTTAAGCAAATAGCATCATTGCAAGCATGCTATCATGGTAACATGGCAATCGCACTCATGCAAGCATGCTAAAGCGTAAAAGCTTACCGAGTACTCCAAGCTAAAACAAAAGCTAGTTAGAAAGAATGCATGATCCTAACTATGTTAAGATGCCTAATGCAACACATGCAATAATGCAATTAATAGGCTCGGCAACTAATATGACATATGATACAATTTGATAACATGCTTTGAAAAACGTATTCAAATAAGTTTATGAAAATGCAGTTTGAATGATACGCCAAGCCTCGGTGCATGCAAGACAAATGAATGATGCAAACATGCAAGCATAAGGTATGCTAATCAAAACGTGTCCTTAATCTAACCATCGAAAGCGATTAACTAAAAGGGAGAAAGATGTGGGGTTGGAAGACATGCACACACATACGCACACTTATTACAACATTGTGCCTTTGCAAAGGAGGGTCCAAATAAATAAGCTAAACTATACTAAGCTAAGCTAATTATTACAAAACGGAACTAATTAACTATTCTAATTAACTAATTATTACAACATAATTGAATAACTAGCTATGCTAAGCTAATTAAAACATTACAAAATGAATTAAGCTAATTAATTATAACACATGTATGAATGAATTAGCTAGCTTATTCTAAGCTAACAAAGAGATTAAATGGCCTCAGGGGCGAGGGACGTATGCATGCTCGGTTGCTCCACCCGAAAATGCCCTTGCCTTGCCATCGAATGTCTCTATTTGTGTGACGTCCCAAAAATCGGGAACATCAGATAATATATTAACCATTAAATACAGGGTTTATCTAAGGTTACAAGAGTAGGAAACGTCACTAATGAGTCATTTGGCTAATAACCAAGCAAGATCCCAGGAAGGTCGGAGGAGTCAAAATAGCCTCACTTCTAAGTCCAACCACCTTAGATAGCAAAGCTTCCTTTTGACAGATCTTGACAAGATATTAACACAAAGCCTACATGAGTTGACGAAGTATAAGGATAGGTTACAAATGTTATATATATACAAATTACAAATCATGTCTTAAATACAATATGGGATCTATCACTTACAATCTCAAAACACGTTTACCATAACTAGTTCCTAACTCTCATAGGATAGCCATATGTCCTCAAATACTTCAGCTTTGACTTCGACCAGCCTAATAGTCTTCAATACCTGGCATGAAACGCCGTGAGCTTTGAATGCCCAGTAAACGCATACACACCCCGCCCTTTTTTCCCAATCCAATACACCATCATATTTATAGTAAGCAAATAATGAAGCATGATATTCAAGTCAATAATAGCAATTTCAATAATAGAGGAAAGAAACATGTCATTCAAATAGATAACAAGGTTATAATGTTAGTGGTTAGTATTCTAGAAATCCCCCAAAGAGATTTCATCCTCCCAACCACAAGAATTGGACACCGAACTATTCAGAACTCCCCCTTTTGTTGCTTTGTTGCAGAACTAACCTCGAATGCCTACCAACGGTTATATACCGCGTAGCACCAACCGCAGGGCCTCAAAAGGGACAGTGAAAAGAAAAAGGTTTTATCTCCTGAATCCAACCTTATCCTTCCAAAATGTTTTATCCGCCTGAATGTCCCATCCAGACCCAACCTTATCTCACCAATCAAACCATCGTAAAGAGTCTGAATACGTCCGTTCTATTCTAGGGTTTACGCGACAACAGCTTGAGCAAGACTTAACCTTCAATTAGGGAGCACGTCCCATCAATCCATACATAACACATAATCATCTCTTCATTATTCAAGTGATCCAAAACCTAATACCATCCCAATTAAGTTTTCTGTTTGGATCAATATTTTTTAGAACAAACTCAACAAGATAGTAATATCCACATAAGCATAAGCATCATTAAAATGAAGAAGATAAGGAACATAACCATAACACATGCAATATCATACAAAGACATGATCATAAACTAATAAGCATATTCATGAACACAAGAGCATAAAACACTCATGCAAAACTAAATTTTTAGATTCAGTACCATTTAAAGATTAAAATCAAAAGGGCTATTTTAGATTTTTACCGAACTCGGCCTTCTTATGGTTCGTAGAGAATTTAATCTAGTTTTCAGAACATGTTTCGGAAATGTGATAACTTTTCTAGATTTTTAGTTATTTAAGAAATGTTCCAGCGCTGTCCAAATTCGTCGACCGTTACGAAAATTGGGGTTTCTCACAAATCGCTCACTCGTTTTTAATGAAACCAATTTTAGTTGGAAGATAAATCCTTAAGGAATATGTTAATAGAAAAATGAGGTCTAGAAGATTTTTCTAAATTTTCCTAGAATTTTCGAAAGTTGGATGTAAAATAGATTTTTCTGGCACAGTTCTTGCAACAAGAAAGTTGGTGAGAAAAGAAGTCAACTAGGGGAAATTTTTACACTTATATTGTGATGAAAACTTGCTAAATAATATGTATTAAACTCAAAAATTTAAGGTGAAGGTGTGCCTTGGAAATTTTGAGAGTTTGATATGGAAAAAGGTAGTCTTATATCGATTAAGAGAAATACAAGAAGGGTAGAATCAAGGCTCAACTTCTTTCATTTTTAACATGAGAATACTATCAAAACACATCTGAAATGAATGTTTAAAACTTCTAAGAGCATGTATCTAGAAAAGGAAAATAAAAGAGAGAGTTGTGTTATGGCTTACTCAAATGTTTATGGAACTAGTTTTGCAAGACTTGCTCACTTTCTCTTCTTTCTCCCACAAGCTCACTCTCCACTCCTCTCCCTCTCTCTATGACATGTGAGTGTGTGGGTGTGGTGTTTGATGTTCAAATAGATGGAGGATGGTGGTGTATTTATAGGAAAAATGGTGTGAATTGTCTAAAATGTCCTTTGGTTGAAATGTAATAGAATTGAGTTGTATTTAGTTCAAATGAAATGGAAAAGTGGATAATTAGAACCTTAATTATGTATTTAATTATGATCTAGTTAGGCTTAAGTCTAACTTAATCCATTCTAGTTACAAGTACATTAGATATATACATGTATATATATAGAATTAGTACCAAGGTCATAATTATTTCCATGATTCAAGGGATTTGTCTTTAAAGTACAATGATTATAGCCTAGGAGGTATGATGGCGGCCATGCGCTCAAGATTTTGGGGGATTTTCCTATTTATTTTGTGTACAAATTACATAGATATTGTGTACAAAAAGATTTGATGAATAAGAGGTACAAATATATATATATACAATGGTACTAACTTGGGGTCAATTTGTGATTTAAGTAAAATATAAGGGCTAAGGCCTTAATTTATGAATTGGAACATTTATTTTAGAGTAGAATTTAACTAAGTTAGGGTTAGAGAATCTAATTCGGTTTGAATTTCTTGTTTCGAATAAAAAGGCTATCAATCGACGAGCGTGATAAAAATCAAAAAAATCTAGGGTTTTCAAGTGGTAATTCTACGTTTATGGAGTTAATTAATTAGTATTAGGGTATTAGAATAATTTCTAAGTTATCAAAATCGATCAGGGTTTGCGAGTTTTCAGTTGGTGCATGTATTTTGATCCTAGGGTTAAAATTGCAATTAATTAAGAAATTGAGCGATTTCAAAGAAATAATTTAAAAGTAAGGGACTTAATAGGGTTTACAAAAGTTAAGGGTCTCACAGTTTGCACTCATTTGATTACTGAAAATTGTACCAACTTCCAAATTGCCTCTGCTCTAACACAGGAACACATTTGTGCAAAAATTCACTGGTGGCTGGTCGACTACAAAACGTGGTTGTCGGCTACCCTAACTGGCCGGTCGGCCACCTCAAGTGGCCGGTCGGCCACCCACCCACTTTTCTAGATTTCTTCTTTTGCTGCAACAGAGAGCAAACAGAGGCAAAGCAATGCATTTTCAAGAAATGTATGTACTGTTACCCTTCTTATCATCTCTCAAGCTCAAAGGAGTGTAGCTCTTGGCTCTCAAGCCATCAACTAAGCATTTTCAATGCATAATGGCTAAGGAACCAAGCTTGTACAAGGTTAATGAATGCACAAACAAGACCAAATAACCACCACCCTATCATGCATGATCAAGGGTGACAATGACCAAGAAAAGTGGCACGTTTCATCACTTTGAGTATGAAACATCCCATTTTTCTTGTGTTCAGATTAACGTCTGATCCGAACACATGCAATGCAACACAAAGATGCTCAATCTTGCTTTGTTTTTTACTTTTTTCATTTTGTTTACTCATTTTAACTTACCAATCCATTCTTTAATTGATTAGTCCAAAAGTGAGTGTCCTCTAATAGAAAGAGGGATTAAACCACAAATACGATGAGCATGAAAGAGGCCTCATGTTGTTGGTAATGAACTCCCAAAGGAATTAAACCATTAGGCATAAGGGTCCCAATTCCACACTCAAGCCAACAAAGGGTTTGAAATCACTTTCAAAACAAATGAAAGAGTGAAAATTAGAGGGAGATTGCAGAGATTTCAGTGCTGAAATGAAGTGCAAAAAGACACTAAAACATGCAAGCAACTCATGCAATACATGCTAAAAGGCCTAACTTGCTAAGCTAGGGAAAGAGATTGCACTACAACCATACAATACAAGCCTCAAAGAGCCAAACCAACTCAAAACATAGTTAAAACCAGTCAAAACAGTGACTAAATCATGCTGAGATTGAGGTACAAAATGCTAGAAAAACATGCTCATATGTTAGCTTGCAAACAAGACTCAAGACATAACTCTCAAAAGCAATGAAAGAGTGAAACAAATGAGCATGTGACAGAGCTATATACACTGAAATGACATGTTAAAAGACACTACAACATGCAATCATTCCAAGCAAAACATGTTTAAAGGCCTAAAATGCCAAGCTAATGAAGCCATTTTCACTACAACTATGCAAAACAAAGCTCACAAGACCAAAGCAGCCCAAAACAGAGTTAAAGCATGCCAAATCAGAGGTAAACACATGCTGGAAATAAGCTAAGTTAAGCCACAAAAACATGCTACCATGTGATGTTAACTAGGCATGGAAGTGAGACACAAGGAGGGGAGGCTAACCCCTCCATTTTTGGACTTCAAAACATGCTTTTTACCACTGAAATAACTCTAAGTTTCAGTGGTTTAAAGGCCCAAAAATTTTGATTTTAATATGCTAAAAGATGGTGCAAAGGCTCACACAAATAAGCAACAAGAAGGGTAGACAACTCCTTAGCACAAAATGGCTTCAAACCAACATGTTAAGGCTAAAAAATCAAAGCTTTTTGTAGTTGAAAAGTAGGCCCAAAACAGTATTAAAAGATAGCCAAGCAAGTGATTAAAACTAAGCCTACAAGGGATCTTAGTGTCACGACCCAAACCTGGCCCTATGGGTTTAGCACCGTAACCGGCCAGTAATCCGAGATTACCAAAGGCCTGCTTAACAGTAGCACAGTAAAACAGAGTATAGGGCCTGGCGGAAGCCAAAATAGTAAAGAAACAATGTCCAATGAGCTGTGACAGTCTGTATGCAAAAAGACTTTTCATACATATATACATGAACGGTACAGAACAGTATGCACAATATATACAATCATTCAAACTAGGGACTCAACCCTTCGCATCACAGTACAATAAGCATTCGGTCTATACAAAACAGTAAGGCAGTACAGAAGGGGGAATTGTAAAACACCCCTAAGCCTTAACATGATAAGCTCGGAACCTCACAGTGAGGCACGGTAGTTGGCTTGACAAAACTGGAGTAACCCTGACGCTCCTAGCCGCGGTCTGGTGCCTGAACACCTACATATATATATGAGCAGTGAGCTAAAGCCCAGTGAATAACATAATGCGTAAAGAGGTTAAGAATGAATGTCCTTACAGTAATGAAAACAGTTCATTAAATCAGTATTTCAGTCGTTCAGTCAGTACAATCATATGTGGTACATCCATTAGCATAACAGTACAGTAAACAGTAGGTCTTAAAAGACCGAACAGTAATGATGGCCATCAGTCAGTAAACAGTAGTGGTTCCAACAAGGGAACCGACAGAGAATTCTGTCACAGTAACAGTAAACAGTAAGTGCTAAGGATGCCACAATACAGTTCAGAATATAGGACATACATTCATTCAATTAACAGCATTCAATTCAGAAACAATACAGTTCAGTTGTTCAGAAACAGTACAGTTCAGTTGTTCAGAAAATAATCATTTTTGAACATATCTTTACACAATCGTTACTCACAGAGTTCTGGGCTACAGTAAGCTAGAGTGTGCCTCCCCAGTCGCCAACCCTACACAGTTAACAGATTGAACACACTAAGCTACACAGCTAGGAAAGATAATAACTTAATCCCTAATTTGCCTCGGTGTGTTCTACATCTATATTCTCAATAAGATGTCTTAAACTAGGCCTAAGAATGCCTAGGATGAGATGAGGATGCAAAGATGTGATCAGAAAACAGTTTCAGGAGTTTTCAGAAAAACAGAGTCCCGCTCGAGCGCGGTTTTCCCCGCTCGAGCGGTCATGTAACAAAGGTACACGCTCGAGCGTCAACTTTCCCGCTCGAGCGTACTGTAAAAGTACTGGATGGGTGAAATCTCCGCTCGACGGACGCTCGACGCCCGCTAGATCGTGAGACACATGCATCCGCTCGAGCGCCCAATCCTCCGCTCGAGCGGACTGTAAAACAGTGCAGAGAAAATACTGGATGCTCGGATTCCACGCTCGAGCGCCACTTTCCACGCTCGAGCGAATGTGCTAAATCTGGAAAACCCAGATTGCACCTTCAAGCCAAAAACCAAGTTTAAATGCATCCAAACCGATCCTCTTGGGCTGAATTTCGAGAAAACACTTGTAAACATATAGAATGACATTTTCAAAACTCAATTTGAGAAATCAAAGCCCAAGGGTGTTTAATTCAAACTCAATTTCAAACCAATTTTCATGAACAAGATGAACATGTAATATGCATGAATTCAAACCATCTCAAAGCTTCAATTTCATGCTCTAGTGAGCCAAATCTTTCAAAAACATGATGAGTTCATGGTCTCTTGTAAAAATATGAGCATGCATGTACAATTTTTATGAAAGACAACTTCAAAACTTCGAAATGAAGGCATGCATGCATGAACTAGGCTCCAATTCAACATACAAGGACCAATTCAAGGCTCAAATCACTAGAGGCTCAAGAACTAAGCATGAACAAGTTTAAATACATTACTAGAAGGTTAAATTCTCTTACCTAAGTCTTGAATTATAGGCAAGGAAGCTCAATTATGCAAATTTATACTTCAATCCTCTTAATTTCCAAGCAAGACCAAGCAAAGTGAGATGAAATCTAACTCTCTCCCTTATCTCTCTCTCTCTGGTCGGCAAAGGCAAGGAATGAGCTGAGCAAATGTTTTGTAATGCATAAGAATGAGTCCTCAAAGTATTAAGTAAGTGACCTACTAGGATGGCAATTTGGTAATTAAGCCTAACTCTTAATTGGCTTGTTTTAAACTAATTTAATCATACCAGATCAATTTTTGGATAACTATACCATAAAATCACATAAATTACAATAATCATAAAACACTAATCGGTTTCCGGTTCAGCCGCCGATAAGACCTTCAATTTGCAGTTTAAACATAAAACGTGAACAGATCCAGTAAACAATCAAACAGATAGAATACAGATTAACACACATACTCAGTCAATTCAGTTCCAGTTTTCAGTCAGTCAGTTCAGTACTTTAATCAGTTCAATTATCAGTCATAATCAGTTCAGTTTGACGATAATCAATGTTTATCGGTAAGCAGTGATGAGGGTTATTACACTCAGCTCCAAGGTGGTCCAATTCGGTTAAGGGCTAGTGTGCAAAGTGTAGAGAAAATCAACTATCAAGCATAAAACAAGAGGAAAGAGAGAGAGAGAGAGAGAGAGAATTCTAGAGAGAGAGAGAGAGAATTTTAATCCAAAGTTTTCTAACCTCTCCAAATAGGGGAGAGCCTCCCCTATACATAGAAAATCAAACTAAAGGCTTGTATTCATCCCTCTATACACGTGTATGGAGATGGCCTTCAATGAACAACAGTTGGCACATCTGGCAAACAAATATCTGAAAAAGGGAACAAATGGCCGTCGGTCACTTTAGATAGCCGACCGGCCACTTCAACTGGTCAACAGGAACAAAAGATGGCTGACAAGGCCAAAAAGTGGCCGACAAGGCCCCTCCCCCTTCCAGGAAAGAGGCACCAAGATTGGGTCCAAAAACAAGCACAAAACAAAAAAGGTTTAGAGGCTCAAAGACAAGGCGTTCCACCGAGAACTTCGGACCCTCAAAACAAGCACAAACAAGCACAATCATCGAGTGCACAAACGATGACGTCTAAGTCTTGAGGCCGGTCAAAAATGTGGTGTCTACACCACCTTTCACCATTTTACTGTGCATGACCATTGAGGTGGGACCTATCAGATAACCAACCAAACGTCCAACTGAATGTCCCCTCGGTCATCCTCTTTCTTGAACAATTCCCACAAAAATAGGCAACACAGAGTGTTAAAAATGGTTTGTGCAACCACGACTTTTGGTTAACTTTGAGCCTAAATTGAGATGGGCTCTAGACATCAATTGAGGTGCGTCTAGGTGGAAACGCATTCTTTGTCGGGTGGTGATTCACTTCGTATATTTGGTTGTTCAAACCATTTTTCGAGTGAATGCAAAATTGACTCCGAAAGAGGGTTCGATAACACGGTAGTTAATCGAATTCAAATTGAATTTGTCTCTGGTTTCTTCATCAACAACGAGTTCACAAGCACCCAAATCTTCAAGGTCAATCTTCATCAATAATGAACTCACACTCTCAAATTCAATCTTCACAACCCCCCTACCCTCATTTCTAATTCTTCATCAACAAAAAAATCAAACAACAATGAGTTCAAAATCACCCAAATCTTTAAGATCTTCAAAAACCCAAAACCAACCTTCAAGATCACTTTCCTCTTCATGGTTGAGCTGAAGTAAAGAATCCTCACTTCTCTCTCTAAGCTCTCTATCAGAGACACCCACCAGATTGCCATTGAAGACTTCGAAAATATCATCAAAAACATCTCTCCTTATGGCGTTTCGATGCTCTTCAATTGCCTTTACGAATCCATCAATGACCGAAAACTCGTTGTGAAGAAAGAGTCGATTTGCCTCATCACCGTCCTCTGCGCTTCCCATGGTGATTCTACGATGACCCATTTGACGAAAATCATTGCCACATTGTGAAGAGGCTCAAGGAATCTAATTCGGGAGTTAGGGATTCATGTCGCGATACGATTGGGGCGCTTTCGTCGCAACATTTGAAGGATGAGGGAAAGAATGAGGGGGTCTTAGGTCAGTGGTTTTTGTCATGACCCAAACCCGCCCCTGTAGGTTTAGCACCGTAATCTCCCAGTAATTCGTAGATTACCAAAGGCCTCTAAAGACATTAGCAAATAATAAGGGGCTGCGGAAGCAATAATACAAAATAGACAAGGTCCAATGAGCTGTGATAACGTACATAGGACAGAACATTTCAAAAGTTATTTATATATGCAGAAACATGCTAGTCCAGATACACAATATTCACAAGGTATTTACAGAATGTACTTCCCAAGACCTGACTTTACAAAGTGTACATAAAGACTAGAATGATTACAAAAAAAACAGTCATGGCTTTAAACTTCATTCGGAACCTCCTCGGGAGGAACAACAGTTGGCCGACAAAAACAAAACAGAAGGTCGTCAACTGTGGCCCTGGTCACATGCCGGCTCATCTACATACATAACATATACTGTGAGCGAAGCCCAGTGAATAATAATAGAGTAAAGGGTTTCAATGAATGAGTTCATACAAATTCAGAAATCATAATTTAGATTTGTATCAAATTCATCATTTGCCCAGATCATATACAAACAGAAATCATAAGTCATGATTAAGTTTACGTGATACAGCCATTAGCGTTAACAGAATAGAACAGAATAGAACGTATACATGTGAGGTTACGACTAACCAGTTCCATAATGAAACCTCCAGATCCGAGTAACAGAACAGAACAAAAGCTGAGCCCCCGTGACAGGGCCTCCGATACGGGTAACAGAGTGCGGACAGAAATAAGTTCCACAAAGGAACCTCCGATACCGGGCAACAGCTAACAGATATCACATGATGCTAAGGACGTCACGAATACATATCAGAAATTAAACAATCATTCATTGTACAGAACATATCATTTCGGAAAACAGATCTTGTTTTATCACACAGAAAATAGATACAGTTGAACATAACTTTACTATGTTATTACTCACAGTTGGTCTTGAAACAGACAGAAGGAGCAGATTGATCACACGATACGCGGCACGTGACCTACATAACACATAACGGACACACACTTGAAACACACATTCTAATTGCACAAAACTTACGTCGTTGGTTCTTAGTGTGTTTCTAACCTTAAATCCGCACTATAGAGTCTTAAACATGGCCTAGGAATGCCTAGGATGGAATGAGGATGCAAAGATACCTTGGAAAATATTTTTCAAAACTTGCTGAAAACAGGGGTCTCGCTCGAGCGTAGCTTCCTTCACTCGAGCGAGCTTGTCAAAATAGAGGGGTCGCTCGAACGTAGACTCCTTCGCTCAAGCGGTCTGTAAAAATGCAAAAGTACTGGTTGTTGAAATTTTACGCTCAATGCCTGCTCGATGCTCGCTCGAGCATGAGACACAGCTCTTCGCTCAAGCATAGGTCTCGTCGCTCGAGCGTGCATCTGCGCGCACCAAAAACCTGACAGCTTGCAATTTACGCTCGAGCTACCATTCCTTTGCTCGAGCGAAGCCCTGAACAAATGATGGTCGCTCGAGCATGGAATCCTTAGCTCGAGCGAGGAAGCCAAATTCTGAAATTTCCAGATTTGCCTCCCAAGCTCAAACCAAGCATTCAACACCTCAAAACTCGGCCTCTTGGCCCCATTTTCTGGAAAACACTTGTAAACTCATAGTATAAGATGTTTCAAAGATCAATTTGTAAAATCAAAGCCCAAAGGTGAGTCAATTAAACACAATTTCAAATAAAACTTCAAGAACAAAACAAGAGCTTAACATGCAAGTGTTCCTTTTAAATCCAATGCTCTAAAACATGACCAAATGTAAGATTGAGCTCAAAATCATGATGAATTCATGGACTAAGGCTAGAATATGGGCTTGCATGCAAGAACTTCCATGAAAACACTTCAAAATGCTAAGATATGAACATGCATGCATGATTTCACTCTCAAATCCAACTCTTTAAACCAATTCTAGACTTTAAACTCTAATCTTCCATGAACCATGTAAGAATTAAACTTAAATGCATAATTGAAAGGGGAATCTCCTACCTTAAGTCTTGAGTTCAAGGTGTGCTAGCTCAATTGTGTATTTCTTCTACAAATCCTCAAATTTCCAAGCCAAATCTCTTGTTGAACTCAAATTCCTACCTCACTCTCTCTCTCTCACGATTTTGGCAAGGAAAAAGGCTGGAAATGGTGTATGAATCAATCTCAAGGTTGCCTTAGGTAATGGGCCACTCAATGGCAATTTGGTAATAAACTTAACTAATGTAATTTAATGTTATTTAATATAATTTAATCATACCAAATCAAATTTTAATTAAACCTACCATAAAATCACATATATTCTAACTAGTCTAAAACACTAATCAATTTCGAATTCGGCCGCCGATAAGGCCTTCAATCCGCAGTTTAAAACATAAAACATGAACAGATCATTTTATGACAAATAGACAAAAACACAAAGATAATGCAATACATATGCAATTTAATTTCGAATTCCTTCTAAATTACTGTTAGGCATAAATAATCATGGTTTAGCATTAATCGGAGGTCGGGGTTATTACAGTCTTCCCCCCTTAAAAGAGTTTGGTCCTCCAAACTCAGATTACCTGCATTCGAAATCAACATTGGGTCCAATGGGAACAAATCTGGATATCTCTTCATCATGTCTTCCTTAGTTTCCCAAGTTGCATAGGTTCCTCCGTGATTTTGTCAATCAACTTTTACCAACGGTATTTCTTTATTCCTCAACTTTTTGATCCGATGATTCACAATCTGGATGGGTCTTTCCTCATAAGTGTAGTCATCTTTCAGAAGCACATGTGTCGGTTCGATGACGTGGAGTGGATCCCTCAAATATTCTCGTAGCTTCGATACATAAAAGACATTATGCATGTGTTCCATTACTGGAGGTAAGGCTACCTGATACGATACCGGATTGATCTTTTCGAGGACTTCATAAGGCCCAACATATCTTGACGCCAATTTTCCCTTAACACCAAACCGAGTTTGACCCTTCATCGGGGTCACCTTTATGAACACGTGGTCCCCAACTTCATATTCCCTCTCTCTTCTTCAAACATCGACATAGCTCTTCTACCGACTATGTGCAGTTTTCAGACGCTGCTGTATCAATTTCACTTTCTCGGTTGTTTCTTGCACAAGTTCCGGTCCCAACAAAGGTCTATCACCTACTTCAGCCCAACATATCAGAGAACGACATTTTCTTTCATACAAAGCTTCATAAGGAGCCATTCCAATGCTTGAATGGTAACTATTGTTATACACAAATTTAGCTAATGGTAGATAGGTCTCCCAATTTCCCTAGAAGTCTAATACACACATTCTGAGCATATCCTCTAAAGTTTGGTTAGTTCGTTCAGTTTGTCCATCTGTCTGTGGGTGATAAGCACTACTCAACCTCAGTTCAGTCCCCAAAGCTTATTGTAAACTCTGCCAAAATCTTGATATAAACTTTTAGTCCCTGTCAAACACAATAGATACTGGCACTCCATGCAATCTCACAATTTCAATCATATAGATATCGGCCAATTTATCAGTGTTATAAATAGTTTTGACAAGCAGAAAATGGGTAGACTTAGTTAAATGGTCAATTATAACCCAGATAGAGTCCATACCTCGAGAAGAACAAGGCAATCCCAAAATGAAGTCCATGGTGATGTGCTCCAATTTCCATTCCGGTATTGGGAGTGGTTATAGCAAACCAACGGGTCGTTGATGTTCAGCCTTAACCTGTTGACAATGTAGGCACCTAGCCACAAAATCAGTAATACTCTTCTTCATTCCAGGCCACCAAAAACTCTGTTTCAAATTATGATACATTTTTGTGTTCCCTGGATGCATAGCAAATTTACTACTGTGAGCTTCGGTCATAACATGTTTCCTCAAATCATAACAATCGGGCACACAAAAACGGTTCTAAAATTTCAGCACATCATTCTCAAACACAAATCCTGGCCTCGGTTTTGAATCAAATTCCTCCGTGATCTTTTTCAAGTATTCATTCTCGCACTGTTTTTGTTTGATCTCGTCAAGAATTGTAGGTTGAGCGGCAACAGCAGTAAATAGCCCATCTTGTTCTAGGTCAATCAACAATTCTTTTCGGTTGGATAGCAAACATGACAAATTCGCGCTGGATTTTCAACTCAAGGCATCTGCTACGGTATTAGCCTTTCCTGGATGATACAAGATTTGCAAATCATAGTCCTTGATTAGTTCTAACCATCGTCTCTGTCTCATGTTCAATTCCTTTTGGGTGAAGAAATTTTTCAAACTTTTATGGTCTGTATACACCTCACAAGTTATCCCATACAAATAGTGACGCCATATTTTCAAAGCAAACACCACAACCGCTAATTCAAGATCATGTGTTGGGTAATTCTTTTCATGAGGTCGAAGTTGTCTAGAAGCATAGGCAATCACCCTTCTGTTTTGCATTAGTACACACCCTAAGCCTTTGTGAGAAGCATCACTGTAGACTTGAAACCCATCAGTACCATTAGGCAAGGTTAAGATTGGTGCAGTCACTAACTTGGTTTTCAACTCTTGAAAAACTGCCTCTCTTTGTTCATTCCAGGCAAATGGCACATTTTTCTGAGTTAACTGAGTCAATGGCATGGCAAGCTTAGAAAAGTCTTTTGCAAATCTCCTATAGTAACCTGCAAGTCCCAGAAAGCTTCAGACTTCTGTCACATTTGTTAGTTTAGGCCAATCCACGATAGCTTCAATTTTCTGAGGGTCAACAGAAACTCCATCCTTGTTGATTACATGACCCAAAAATGTCACACTGTCAAGCCAGAATTCACACTTGGACAATTTAGCATACAATTTCTTTTCTCTCAAAATCTGCAAGGTGGTTCTCAGATGATTCTCATGTTCTTCCTTGTCTTCAAAATAAATCAAAATGTCATCAATAAATACAACAATGAAGTCATCCAGATATGATTTAAACACCCTATTCATAAGATCCATGAAAGCTGCAGGTGCATTGGTCATCCCAAACTTCATTACCAAAAATTCATAATGTCCATATCTAGTTCGGAATGCAGTTTTCTCTATGTCCTCAGCTCTAACCTTTAATTGATGATACCCGGACCTGAGGTCAATTTTGGAAAACACCTGGGCACCCTAAAGTTGGTCAAACAAGTCATCTATTTGAGGCAGAGGGTATTTATTCTTGATAGTCACTTTGTTTAGTTCCCGGTAGTCTATACACAATTTTAAAGATCCATCCTTCTTTTTAACAAACAAAACTGGAGCACCCCAAGGTAAAGTACTCGGACGGATAAATTTCTTATTTGGCATTGGTTTTGGCCACAGAAGCAGATCCCGTTGAACTTGCTGCAGGACGGCTAGTAGTCTCAAACTTGAGCGGGCAATGTTTCACTACATGACCTAGCTGGCTACACCAGAAACAAGCACCGGACACCCAGTAGCACACACCCTTGTGCCTCTTACAACAATCAGAACAGACCATAATAGACCCACTATTCTGACTCGAGCTGCTCGAAGTCCCTGTGTTTTGCTTCTTACTAACAAAGGACTGACCTTTTTTAAAACCAAACCCGGATCTTTTTCCTCACCACTCAGTTGTTGTAATTACTGGGGCTTTACCTTGTTTCATGGCGGCTAGGGTGGCCTCTGCCATTAAGGCTCTGTCTAGAACTTCCACATAAGTAGGTAATTTCAGGATGCCTACCCGATCAAACACCTCTAAATCCAGTTGTAGACACCCCATTTTTGACTGACCTTAAGACTTAAACGTCATCGATTGAGCGCTCGGTGATTGCGCATGTTGTGCTCGTTCTGAGGTTACAGAGTCTCGGCTGAGAGCAAACTTCGGGACTCTTTTGTGCTTTGCCTCGGTTTACAAACCAGGTCTTGTTTTCTCTTCCCGATGGGAGGGAGAGGTCTCGTAGACCATCTCTCAGTGGCCGTAGGCTACTTTTCGTGACCAGTTTCCGATTTTCGAAGCCGTCGGTCGTGCGCCTCAGTTCGGGACCGCTTAACTTTCTTCGTTTGCTCCGGTTTTTGGCACACACCTTGTTTCCTCTCTCTAGAGGGACACTGTGGCCCGGGAGACCACCTTCGTGGTCGCACGCCACTTTTGATGCTTAACACTCAGTTTTCGGGGCACCCGGCTGCGCGTTTTGGCCCTCGAACCCTCGTTTTGCATCGGTGTGGGTTCATTTTTGGCATGGACCTATTTTCTTTGTTGGAAGGTGGTACAAGGGTGGGAGACCACCTTTTCTTCTTGGAGACCACCTTTCTCCTCGCCGATCGATTTTCTTGACAAGAAGCTGGTCTCATTGGTCTTTGGGCCACATTTACTGGTCTCCCACCATACCACTAGCTTGCATTCAGTTGGGAGACCACCAAATGGGGCCGCCGACCACTTTTTATTGAGTTGACCCTTTTGGACTGGCTGGCTGACCACCTAATTTGGCTGGCCGACCACCTGAACTGGTCGGCCCCTTTCCTCCTGTTTTGTCTCTGTGAGTTGTTGCCAGCTGTGCCAGCTAGAAAGCATAGACTGCATCCTCCATACACGTGTATGGAGGATCTTTGGCCTTGGTTTTTAGCTTCTTGGAGAAACTTTGGCCTCCTTGATCTATAAGAGAGGCTCTCTTCTTCCTTAGGGAGGGTTCTGAATTTGGCTGAAGCATACACACATATACCTCCCTCTCTATCTCTATTTTGGCTCCAAAATGCATAGTTCTTGGCCTTTTTACACTACACCTCCTAGCCTAACACTTCCACCATCAACCTAAGCTCCTTGGAGGTCATTCTCAGAGGTTAAAGGTTGAGTTTTGGTCCAGAGGTGTGCTGTTTTGTTGAAGCTACAAGGGTAACACCCTATTCCCTCTTTTGAGCTTTTTTTTTCTTCATCTTTTAGCCATACTTGCAAGCATTTTTGAGCTTTGGTGTAAACTGAAATAAAGTTTTATTTTGAGGTCCTTAACATGTTTGTTTAAGATCATTTTTCTGTTGGGGGTCATATACCCCCTTGCATGCTTCATTTTGCCTTATTTTGAGCCATGCATTAGGGCCCTTGCATTGACCTTTGTTTGGCCTTCTAGCCACTGAAATCCAATGGATTTTCAGTGGCTAGCATGCTGTTTTGAGTGCCAAAATGAGAGAGGGGTGACCCTCTCTCCCCTTGTTTTTTTTCCTAGCATATTTAGCCTAACAAAGGAGCCCTTATTTGCATGCTTTCGAGCCATGTTTCAGGCCATTTTTGGTGAGTTTTAGGACCTGCATAGGCTCTTTCCAGAGCTTGTTTTTCCATATTGGGTGTCCATCTTGCATGTGCAGAATAACCCTCTTCATAGCTTATCAAAGGAGCATGTCATTCTTGCATGCATTGACCATGTTTCAGTGGGTTTTGGGGATTTATTTGGCATTTCATACCTCTGTATTATGCTGGTTTAGTGGCCTCTTGAATGCTTCACATGCTTGTAGTGTAAATCCTCTTCACTAGCTTGTAATGCATGTTGTTTTGGCCTTTGATTCTAGCATATTTTGGCCATACTCCAAACTGATTTTGTGCATGTTTCGGACTTTCTTAGCTCTTTTTGTAGGCATCTTGGTCGAATGAGTCTTGCTATGCATGCTTGTAGTGAAATGCCCATGCCTAGCTTTGAGTTTTGAAGCTTCTTGCATGCTTGAATAGTGGTGTTTTCATGTTTTGGGGTCATTGAGCATGTCATTTTAGAGTCTATATTTGTGCCATATTCCCATGTTTTCCACTCTTTAAATGTGTTTGAGAGTCGTGCTTAAATACCTCATTTATGGGCCATTACATGAGCTTCATTTCCATGCCTTTCGAGCCATCATTTTAGTCCATTTTCCTACTGTTTTAGGCCTTCATAGGGACTGTTTGGGTCAGGTTTGGTCATTTGTGCATTGCTTTGCATACCTCTAGTGTAAGGCACTTCACTAGTTTCGGTATCCGGGCCATCTAGTATGCATTGTGTGAGGTGTTTGCATGATTTGGAGCCACTTTGTATGACATTTCAGAGCTAGAAAATATGTGATTGTATACCATATTTCATGCTTACCATGCTTTGGTGGAGTTGCACTTTGTGCCTTAGGTTTGGTCCCTTGCATTTGTGCATGTTTGCATGTGTGTTGTTGCTTCATTTTCATCATGTTTGGCCACTGATTTGGGTGTGGCTAAGGCTCACCTATCTTGGTTTAAGTCCATCTTGCATTGTATATGCCATTTAGTCCATGTTGTTGCATGATTGACCATTGCATTGTGTATGCCTTGATCATTTCATTGTTAGTCTCCATGTGTGCATTGCGTATGCCATATAGTTTTCATGTGCATTGAGTATGCCATTGATTATTTCATAGCATTGTGTATGCTAGTAGCATGTTTGCATATCATCATTTGCATGTTTGCATCATTTAGTGGCATTATGTTTAGGTTACATGTTAGAGTTGCATTCATGCATGCCATGTATATTGCATTATGTTAGGAATAGGGTTTAGTCCAAACACGGGAAATGAGGGACGTTTCGTACTCCAAGTGACGAAACGTGCCTCGATTCTCGGTCGCCGACATTCTGGATTACCCATGATGGAGTTTAGGCCTTGTTGTGTTCATTTGGGCATCCATTTCACATTGAGTCATGCAATTCGACTCCTCGGCCATCATGCATCGAGATGCGTGATTGGTGGCACGAGGATCGAGGACTACACTCCCTAGAGCTTACGCAATGACGAGGAGAGTGGTCGTGCATACATATGTTGAAAATACTTTGCCATGCTCCTTTCTTGCTCTCTGTTGCAGCAAACCGGAAACCAGCAGCAAAAATTGGTCGATAGTATCCCTACAGCATGGTGGAGTTTTAGCCTTCTGGAGTTTTGTACAGTGTTCAGGGACTAGTTGCAAACAGAGGCAAATCGGGGCATTGCAATGGATTTTCCGGCAAGGCGACTCAAGCATGCATACACTCCTTATCATTCAAGACCGAGCTGAGGCAGTCCATTTCCTATGTTTTGCATGCTAGCTTATTTATTTTAGTTAATTTGTTAATTAATTAGGGTTGTGTAATAATTAGCTATAATTCGTTATTCATTCGGTTTTGTATTATTTATTTGGACCCTCCGAAGAGGGCAATGTTGTAATAAGTGTGTGTGTGTGTGATGTATGTTTTCCAACCCCACGTATTTCTTTATTTTATTTACCAGCTTATGATGGTTAGATTAGGGCATATTTTAATTAGCATCCTTCGTGTTCGCATGTTTGCATCCATTCATCTGTTTTGTATGCACCGGGCTCGGCGCATCATACTAATTGCATCGTATTTCAATTCCAAGTTGAATACATGATTTTTGTAGCATTTCATATGCCATTTTAGAATAGCCGAGCCTATCTTAGTTGCATACCTGTATGTGTTGTATTAAGCATCTCAGTATAGCTAGGATTCATGCATGATTTCTAATTAGCTTCTTTCTTTGGCTCGGAGTACTCGGTAAGTGTTTATGCTTCAGCATCCTTGCATGTGTGTGAGTGACTACCATGATAGCATGCTTACCATGAGGCTAAGTGCTTATGTGATATAACTGTCTGATTGTGGGTGAAGGTTGGATTATCTGAATTGGAACAATTCATTGATTGCGAGTTTTAAGCCCACTTGAGAGTAGCAAATCACCATGTTTTCTAAGCCCACTTGAGGGTGGCAAAATCCGCATTTTAGCCTACTTGCGAGTAGAAAACCGTTTTCAAAAACGAATATGAAATGTTTTGTTCCAACTCAGGCGATCCAGTCTATACTTGTATGTTGCGCGCATCACATAGTAATTCTAGGCTAATAACTGAAATAAGAGCACATAATGTTTTCAAAACTCGATATCATGGTTAGTAGAGGCCGATCTTTGATCGGGTGAGCGGGGGTGCTCACGAAGTGGCCTTCCCCAATCGTACCCAAGTTTCCGAGCCGAGGCAATTTTGGTGATGACGGACACGTGGCCTTAGGCACGAGTCAGGGTTTCCTAAATTCCCCCAAAATAAAATATTTAGGTGGCGACTTTGTATGTGGCAAAGCAGTCCATGTTTGGCACTTCTTTCTAAAAAATCAGTTTTTCAAAACGATTTGTTGGATTTGGAATCTTTGATGATTCATCGGTCTTGCATTGCACTCTGCGAGATTAGATACAGGACCGTGACATTAAGTCCGAACTGTAGTAAGCCCTAATAAACAAAATGGGATTCCCTCCCAGGACGTTCGGAGACGTCCACACCAGTCCACCTTCAAACTTTCGTGCTTTCTTGTAATCAGTGTCCACCATGTGTGGAGCAAACCGTGCCAGTTCGATGAATTTAGCTTCATATTCCGCCACAGAAATTCTTCCCTGTTTGAGTTCTTGAAATTCAGACACTTTCCGATCCTTGAAACATTGGGGAAAATACTTGTCGTAGAAGATAGCATTAAACTGTGCCCATGTCATATTTCCATTGCCACTTCGGATCAGTAACCACCACCTACGAGCTTCATCTTTCAGAGTGTAGGTGGCTAGGAGGACTTTCTGAGTTTCAGAACAAGGAAATACTTCATACAATTTTTCTATCACTAGCAACCATGTCTCAACTTTCAGAGGTTCAATTCCACCATAGAACGTTGGTGGTTTCATTTTCATGAATTTCTGTGTCAGATTGATGATGTCATTATTATTTGCCTCGGCTTGTGCCGGTGGAGGTGGGGGGGCAAAGGTTGTTGTCTATGTTATTGTGTCAAGGTTTCAGTCAATGCTGCTAACATTTGTTCCATTCGGTCCATGCGAGCCTCTGAAGATTCACTTTCACCACTTCCCCTTACATTCTCCATCTTACTATACAGACATCAAATGATAATAAACACAGGCATAATCTTTTTCATTTCCTTCAATTCATTGGATTCAAATGTACATTCAGTTTTCATATTCAGTTGCATTACCACACATTCACACATGCAGATGGAATGCCCCTAACTCTTACTAGGACATCCTAAGCTCATACGGACCTGTGTGTGCGGTAGAACACGTGCTCTGATACCACTCTGTCACGACCCAAACCCGCCCCTGTAGGTTTAGCACCATAACCGGCCAGTAATCCGTGGATTACCAAAGGTCTCTGAAGAGATTAGCAAATAATAAGGGGTTGCAGAAGCAATAATACAAAATAGACAAGGTCCAATGAGCTGTGATAACGTACATGGGATAGAAAATTTCAAAAGTTATTTATATATACAGAAACATGCCAATCCAGATACACAATATTCACAAGGTATTTACAGAATGTACTTCCCAAGACCTGACTTTACAGAGTGTACATAAAGACTAGCATGATTACAAAAAAAACAGTCATGGCTTTAAACTTCGTTCGGAACCTCCTCAGGAGGCACAACAGTTGGCTGACAAAAACAAAACAGAAGGCCGTCAACTCTGGCCCTAGTCACATGCCGACTCACCTACATACATAATATAAACTGTGAGCGAAGCCCAGTGAATAATAATAGAGTAAAGGGTTTCAATGAATGAGTTCATACAGATTCAGAAATCATAATTCAGATTTGTATCAAATTCATCATTTGTCCAGATCATATACAAACAGAACTCATAAGTCATGATTAAGTTTACGTGATACATCCATTAGCATTAACAGAATAGAACAGAACAGAACGTATACACGTGAGATTACGAATAACCAGTTCCATAAAGGAACCTCCGGATCCAAGTAACAAAATAGAACAGAAGCTGAGCCCCCGTGACAGGGCCTCCGATACGGGTAACAAAGTACAGACAGAAATAAGTTCCATAAAGGAACCTCCGATACCAGGTAACAGCTAACAGATATCACATGATGCTAAAGATGTCACGAATACATTTCAGAAACTGAACAATCATTCATTGTACAGAACATATCATTTCGAAAAACAGATCTTGTTTTATCACACAAAAAATAGATACAGTTGAACATAACTTTACTAAGTTATTACTCACAGTTGGCCTTGAAACAGACAGACGGAGCAGATTGATCACACGATACGCGACACGTGACCTACATAACACATAACGGACACACACTTGAAACACACATTTTAATTGCATAAAACTTATGTCGTTGGTTCTTAGTGTGTTTCTAACATTAAATCCTCCCTATAGAGTCTTAAACATGGCCTAGGAATGCCTATGATGGAATAAGGATGCAAAGATGCCTTGGAAAACATTTTTCAAAACTTGCTGAAAACAGGGGTCTCACTCGAGCGTAGCTTCCTTTGCTTGAGCGAGTTTGTCAAAACAGAGGGGTCGCTCGAGTGTAGACTCCTTCGCTCAAGCGTAGACTCCTTCGCTCGAGCGTAGACTCCTTCGCTCGAGCGGTCTGTAAAAATGCAAAAGTACTAGTTGTTGAAATTTTACGCTCGATACCCGCTCAATGCTCGCTCGAGCGTGAGACACAGCTCTTCGCTCAAGCATAGGTCTCGTCGCTCGAGCGTGCGTCTGCGTGCACCAAAAACCTGAGAGCTTGCAATTTATGCTCGAGCTACCATTCCTTCGCGCGAGCGAAGCTCTGAACAAACGATAGTCACTCGAGCGTGGAATCCTTAGCTTGAGCGAGGAAGCCAAATTCTGGAATTTCCATATTTGCCTCCCAAGCTCAAACAAAGCATTCAACACCTCAAAACTCGACCTCCTAGGCCCATTTTCTGAAAAACACTTGTAAACTCATAGTATAAGATGTTTCAAAGATCAATTTGTAAAATCAAAGCCCAAAGGTGAGTCAATTAAACACAATTTCAAATAAAGCTTCAAGAACAAAACAAGAGCTTAACATGCAAGTGTTCCTTTTAAATCCAATGCTCTAAAACATGACCAAATGTAAGATTGAGCTCAAAATCATGATGAATTCATGGACTAAGGCTAGAATATGGGCTTGCATGCAAGAGCTTCCATGAAAACACTTCAAAATGCTAAGATATGAACATGCATGCATGATTTCACTCTCAAATCCAACTCTTTAAACCAATTCTAGACTTTAAACTCTAATCTTCCATGAACCATGTAAGAATTAAGCTTAAATGCACAATTAAAAGGGGAATCTCCTACCTTAAGTCTTGAGTTCAAGGTGTGCTAGCTCAATTGTGTAGTTCTTCTACAAATCCTCAAATTTCCAAGCCAAATCTCTTGTTGAACTCAAATTCCTACCTCGCTCTCTCTCTCGCTCTCACGGTTTTGGCAAGGAAAAAGGCTGAAAATGGTGTATGAATCAATCTTAAGGTTGCCTTAGGTAATAGGCCACTCAATGGCAATTTGGTAATAAACTTAACTAATGTAATTTAACATTATTTAATCTAAGTTAATCATGCAAATCAAATTTTGATTAAACCTACCATAAAATCACATATATTCTAACTAGTCTAAAACACTAATCAATTTCGGATTCAGCCGCCGATAAGGCCTTCAATCCACAATTTAAAACATAAAACATGAACAGATCATTTCATGACAAACAGATAAAAACACAAAGATAATGCAATACATATGCAATTTAATTCTAGATTCCTTCTAAATTACTATTAGGCATAAATAATCATAATTTAGCATTAATCGGAGGTCGGGGTTATTACAGTTTTGCTGTTTCTGAAGCCATTGTTTGAGGCTATGAATGAGCAAATAAAAAAGATAGATTTTCCGAATTACCTTGCCGATCGACCGGCCGATCATCCTCCCAGTCGACCGGCATTTTGCTAATAGCCAAAAATACACCGTTGGAGAGCTGGATATTAGATAGAGAAATTCCTCAAATTTTTACTCAGATTTAGTGAAATATTTTATACACCATTGGAGTTGCCCTTACATTAGATTGTTACATTTGGAATTATATTGATTGGAGTGTTATGTTTGAAAAAAATACACTAAAGAGTTTTTTTTTTAGTGTTACGTAATTACGTTTGAGAAAAGTATACCATGGAGTTTTGTAGTTTGTTACATTAAAGTATTACGTTATTTGAGTGTTACATTAGAGTGTTACATTTTTGTTCGTAATGTGAGATTTGATCCAAAATGAGAAAAAATCCAAAACTTCTATAGCGGCCTCGTTTGGGAAGTGGCTATTTTAGTAGGCTATTTGGCTTTTTGACTATTTTAGTAGGCTATTTTAGTTTTGTGCTTGGGAAGATGAGATGAATTTTTAGTTGAGTTCTTGTATTGGAAAGTGTGTTGAAATGATGTTTAAATTTAAAATGACAAATTTGTCCCTAACTTTTTATTTTTTAAATTGATATAAAGGGGCAAAATGGTAATTTTGCCGTTGATGTACCAATTTCCGACTGTGACACTGTCCAGCGCAGAGCCTATTTTCTTTTTTTTTTGAAAAAACTGTGAACAGTGCCGCTTTTTTGCTTATTTCTCATTTTAGGCTATATTAGCCTCACCCACCTCTTCCCAAACGGCGCCAGTATGGATTGCCCAAATATATAATTTTACATTTTGAGAAACTCACTTTTATTCCTAAAAAATTAAATCTAAACATGTAAGTGACTACCCTTTTATGTAATTTTCACTTTAATGGGACTTTTGGGTGCATAAGAAAAAATAAAAGATTAAATAGTTCACAAGATCACATTTTGGGATTTATTGATGTTTCATCCAATAAAAAAATAAGGGAAATGTTTCGTAGCTCGAAACATTTTGCCCCAAATGGCTCGAGGGAGAAGACGCAGAGAGAAGCAGAGGGAGAGAAAGAGAGAAGCAGAGGGAGAGGGAGAGAAAGAGAGAAGCAGAGGGGAAGAGAGAGAGAGAAGACGATCGTCGCCCCGGCCAGCCGCTGATCTGCCGATCATCGCCCAGCCCAGCCCCGCCGCAGCCTCCGACCGCCGTCGCCCCGCCGCAGCCTCCTCCTCTCCCGAATATTATGCCCCCTCCAGTCCTCCTCCTCCTCTCCCTCCTTCCTCCTCTTCCTCCTCCTCCTCCTCCTCCTCCTCCTCCTCCTTTCTTCCTTCTTCTTCTGGTCTTTGTTCTTCTTCTGCAAAAAAAAAAAAAAAAATTGAGCCATTCGGGCTCCCCGTTTTCGAGCTACGTAGCATGATCGAAAAAATAAAAAATAGTTTAAGGTAATTTTATGGTAATAAATTAGGGAGTTTGGTTTAATTCATGATTTAATTTGTCAAATATATGATTAAGATAGAAAATTATATGTATTAGAGAAGAGAGAAATAGAATATCACATAGGGGTGTTTGGTTTAACAGAGTTAGTTTTACACTTTAGTCCAAAATCATAAAGAGGTTTTCTGTCTATATTTGAATTATAAGAGGGTAAAATGCTCCAAAAACAAACCATAAGGGTGTAAAGTGATTTTGCCCATAAATATAATACATTGTAGGGGAGAGCAGCGGATATACAGATCCGTTCAAATCAGTCGGACCGAACCGAACCGAATCGATCCGTTGCATTTTGGACAGATACGTGATGACGAGTGGACAGTTGCGGATTGATTTTTTTCAATTCGTCTAGTTTGGACGGATAGCGGATTTGAGATTTCTTTAGCCGCAACCGAACCATCAAACCACGAGCACTTCTAATAATTTGTAAGACTTTGTATTTTTAATTTGTTTAGACATTCTGTTTGTGTTTTCAATTGAAAAATAGTTTAAATATTTTGTTGAATATATTCTGTTGAAAAGGAATTTTCACCTTGAATATATTTTTTGAATTGAAAAAATAAATAAATGTATTATTTATCAATATATTTTGGTTTTTAAATCTAACTCTAAAAATAATAAATAAAAAATATAATATATGTTGGTTGGTTTTTGTTTTCAAAAACAAATATAGATGCAACAATGCAGAGGCATACAATCTCTACTACTGCTCTGTTCATGGTTTAGGTGGTTTGAATTATTTTTATATTTTAAGAATCACAGATTAATTGTAATACTTTATGTAGATGAGGCATGCAGTGATTGTAATATTCTAAAATCTCAAACTTTCTTTCTTTGGATGAGGCATGCAGTGATTGTAATACTTTTTTAAGTCATTGACTATAATATTTTTTATTTATTTTTTATTTTTTAGAAAGTGCACATGTTGGATTATGTTGAAAATTTATAAAATTTTAAACCGCCAAATCGATTCGCATCCATCTGTCAATCTGTCAATTCGCTCAATCCACATCTGCCGGATTGGCAGGCGAATGCAGATTGATTTTCTCCAATCCGCCAATCTAACAGACAAATGGCGGATTAGAGGTTTCGTGGCTGCAACCGACCCGCGTCCACCCCTAATACATTGATTTTAAAAGTTATCGTTAATAGCCTCAAATTTACTATCAATCTAAATTGAAAATATTTATAAAAAAATTATCAATATTTTAAAATTATGATTTTATGACTAATTTAATTAATGAATTATATTGATTTCTGGTTTAATGAACAAGTCCGCGTGTATTATTGCCAATCAAATATGGATTTGTTAAAATTAAAATCGCAACTTCACATTAAAATTGACAAATTATGACACTAATTCGGATCATGATAATTTAACCTATTATTTTTTGTAAGAATAATATTTTGACAAGTCTTATAATATTAACAGATCAAATCATCATTAAGATATGAATTTTGTACTGAGTCCAAACAACACCTTCAGTCAGCAAACCTTTCCCAAAATTTGTTATTTTATATAGGTGCCGTTTGATAACACTTACGTTTTCAATTTTCTATTTATATTTATAAAAATATAAAAAACTCAAATAAAAACTTATTTCGTAAAATTTTTGATTTATAAATCAGTGGTCTCGGTTTATAAATTTGGTCAAAAAATAAAAATACAAAAAATGTGTTTCCATTTTGAGTTTTGAATTTTTTTTTTTTTACCACCGAACACTAGTTACCACCCGCCACCATTTTTCACCACCGTCTTCCGCCACCACCCCCCACCACCACCTGCCACCACCACTCATCACCCACCTGCCACCATCACCCACCACCCACCACCCACTCGCCACCACCACCCACCTCTCGCCACCACCACCCACTACCCACCTGCCATCCACCGGCCAACGGCCACTACCATCTACCGCCCGCCACCACCACCCGCCACCTACTTGCCACCACCACTCACCACCCACTTGCCACCACCATCCACCACCAGCCACTTGCCACCCACCCGCCACCACCACCCACTACCACCACCACCATCACCCGCCACCCACCTACCACCACTACCACCACCCACTCACTACCACCCGCCACCCGCCACCGTCACCCACCCACCCACCACCACCACCACCACCACCTGCCACCACCACCCACCCGCCACTACCCACCACCACCCACCATCCGCCACCCACCCGCCACCACCACCACTACCACCCACTCGCTACCACCCACCACCCGCCACCGTCACCCATCCACCCACTACCACCACCACCACCACCCACCCGCCACCACCAGCTACCCACCGTCACCACTTTCCACCACCGTCTTCCGCCACCACTTGTCATTTTTCACCATTTTTTATATTTTTAAAATTTTTTAAACATTTTTTCAATTACCAAACGCGTTTGTAGTTTATGTTTTTTTAAAAATAAATAAAAGATAAACAAAAATCAATTTATAAAATTTTTATAAATATAAACTAAAAATGTAAATGTTACCAAACACACCCATAGTATTTTGTTTAATGAAATGGTGTTAGACAGACACAAGTGGAATGATTTTATTTAACTTTGCAATGAATTAATCATTCCTATATCTAATAGATACAATTTTTAGACAAGAAGTAATTATTAGTTTGAGATGGAACGAATTGAATAAATTATTATTGAGGATCTACGTAAAGGTCATATTAAATAGATTTATTGTTTAATAAGTTCTATGGTAATTAATGATATTTTTTTATTAAATCTTATTAAAAATATTATTAATTGTTAATTTTTAGTGACAGTTTAAAAATTTTATCACAAAAAATTTCACTAATTATAAGTTTTAGCAATAATTTAAAAAGAATCACTTAAAAAAGAGTCACTAATTTTTAACTTTTAGCGATAATTTAAAAAATTCGTCACAAAAAAATTTATTAATTATAAATTTTAGTGACAATTTATAAAAATCGTAATAAAAAAATATTATTAATTTTTAATTTTTAACCACATATATAAAAAATCGAAAATGCTTCCGACCTCTAAAACGTGATCACTAAATCGTCACTAATGACGTGGCTGCCAACGTGGAAAGCTGAGATAAACTCGCCCGTTTCTCCCTCTTTCTTATTCATTTCAAATTTCAAATTCATTTGCACAAAACATTTGAAGACTCTATCTCTCTCTATTCTTCATTCTCTTCTCTTTTCTGCTGTGCCTCTTTGTCGACGAGCTCCCGACGAATGCAGCTTCTACAACCCCGACGAGCGCAGCTTCTCACGAGAACGACAAGCGCAGCTTCTGAAGACGACCGACGACGACCGAGTCTCTCTCCGTCTTCACAGATCTGTCTGCACAGGTCAGCTCTCTCTCTCTCTATATATATATATATATATTTATATATCTATATCTATACGCCCTGATTTGTTGAGATTTTTGACTTTATTTCATACCCTGATTTATATCTATGTATATATCTATATCTATATGCCCTGATTTGTGTCTTTCACTTTGATTTCATCTGTTTAGGACGAATTTGATTTTGATTTTGGACAGATTTTGGACTGGTTTTGGAGTGATTTTGTACAGAAAAAAAATAATTTTAACTTTAATTTTAATTTTTCTTGAATGCTTCAATGAAAAAGAACAGTGAACCTGATTTTCAACTTTAATTTTTTTCCAACATACGCCCTGATTTTTTCAAGATTGGTAAACGAGTTCTTTCAACATACGCCCTGATTTTCAACTTTAATTTTTTTTTGTTTTTTTTGTGCAACTTATTGAGAGAACAGTGACCCTAAGGTTTGTCAAATTCAAAAAAATTTGTGTGGAGGAAAAGAAACATTTCTACACATTTCAACTTTAATTGAAAAAAAAATTCACAACACATTTCAATTGAAGTCAGTTTGTTTAGAGGAAAAAGAACAGTCCAAAGTTTGTTTGTAATGGGTTACCTCGTTTTTTGGATTGATGGGTTACAGTCATTATGTGTTGTATTGAAATCTTTGGGCAATTTAGTTTATTGGAGAGACTGTAATCACAAATCACAAATATTGACTAGTCAGTGATCTTGCAAGATATTGACAAACCACATAATTTCTCCAATTTTTTTACTCTTGGTTTGTGTTTTCTTCCACCTATGTTCAGGAGTTCAAATTTCCAACAAAAACCACGCTCCTTAATTTTACTTTTACATTGTCGTCTTTCATACTTGTTATTTTTAAATTCAATTTTGTAAACATTTCTTAGAATGAGCCAAACTCTTGTTTACCAATCTTGAAGTAGTGGGTTAGAATCAAAGGGACTTGGTGCAATAATGTCAAAGCTAGATCCATACCCAATCTATCATTCTATGGTGACTAAACTAAGCGTGCATTTTTGTTGTTAATTCGCAACTCCGAGATGAAAAAATTGTTTTTAAAAGTCTGCCAAACACCGTCAACTTGGGTATTGTTATTGAAAACTGATTTTTGTTCTAAAAAACAGAGAAAATAAAGAAAACCCATTTGCCAAATTGCTAAAAAAAAAATCTTGAACACATACCTATGTTTAGGTAACCATTTTAATAAGTTTCTAAAGTCTTTGATTCCTTACAAAATGAAGGAATATGATTATGATGAAAATTATAACAAACAAGTCAAATGTCCCAAAGAAAACAAGATTCTATAGAGCATCTGTGTAGTTGTAAATTTCTAATCATGCTTAGCCAAACATATATAATTCAATAAACAATAACTACAAAATTATATTATATTTGTGATTTGTGATTGCTGGAAATGCAAGATCACTGACTATTCATTATGTGTAGTAGCTGAGGAAGAGTGGAAGTGAAGGAGACAAAGAGGAGAGATTATAGAGAGAACCAAGTTGGCTTGGTTCGATGATTGGTTTTACTATTTTCTACTAGTTAATATTTAGAATGCCATAATTAGAACAGTTACTAAAGCTAGACACAGCTTAGTTGGGCCAATTGTAGAAGACTTGCATATTGCTTATCCAGGCCTATTGAATTGAGGAATAAAGACTATTTGCCATGAATGATGCAAGACAACAATGCTGCTATCCTCTTCAAGTCTTTTTTTGGACTTGGTTGGATTCTGTTCCACATATTTTAAAGAAGCTCTTACTTCTGTATAGATTGTACCTTCTTTACTTGAGTAAGATATATGTGTGTGTATATGTACCAAGGCCATAGCTTTGAATGCACTTAAGTTCTCCATTTTCTGAGTTCCCATTTGGGAACATATCAGCTGCATGCTATTTTTCTTTCCGCATTGGACAGTTGAACCTCACCTAATATAAACATTTATTTTCATTTGATTAAGTGTCTAGATAATTTCAACAATTCTCAATATTCTCAAATTATTTATCCCATGCATATGAGATTTTTTTAGATTTGCAAGCATATGGGATTAATGGTTACAATCAAGTAAGTACTTCCTATAATAAACTAAACACCAAATTGATAAAAATCTCATGGATTATAAATCCAATTCCACCCAAATTTATTCAGCAAGCATGAGCCAAGTGTTTGTTTTATTCTTTATCATATATATTAATTAAAAATATGTGTGGGTGAAGAATAAGGTTCTTGGAAATAGTAATATTACAATAATGGTTTTTTCTCTTTTTATAAAAGGGATGAAGGAATTATCATGCATAACTAGTAAACAGAAAATAATAATAAAAGCCATGTATTGTTAATTGTTTCGAGCTTTTAGTATTTAATTTTTTTTTTATTTTGGCAAGATGCTATGCCTTAAACAAGTCTTTAATGTACAAACCAGAGGGACATGCCAACCTATAAACTACTGGAGTCAATAGTCAACATTATTAGTCACATGTACACTTAACCATTAACTTAAAATCCTATTAATCTATTAGAAGGTTTAGCCATACTTCTGTATAGATTGTACCTTCTTTACTTGAGTAAGATATATGTGTGTGTATATGTATATTCAGTTTGGTTTGGGACCTCGAGTAAGCTGACCCTGCAATACATAGCCAAACAGCCTTTTTTTTTTTTTTTTGAAGTCTAAAACTTTGAACTGGGAGCAAAATAGAAGCATTGATGAACAGAACCAAAACAAGCCAATCAGGGTTTGGTTCATATTCTAGGTTTCACCAAGAATATGTAGAATGTGGACCTTGTAGAGGTCAGTACTCTGATTTCTTTGGGTGAACTAACACTTCAACTAATAACTGATATCACATATGACATATCAAGGCCATAGCTTTGAATGCACTTCAGTTGTCCACTTTTTAAAAGTATAGTTAAGTATACCAGTTATGAAAAAACTACTAAACCGTTCTAATAAAATTTTGCTTATTAAAAAAGTATGAGAACAGCAAGAATAGAAGACACTAAACTTAAGAATTTGTAGCATAAACATGATTGTGTTGATTGAATTATTTACATGATTTAAAATTTTCCACAAGTTCTGGAATAAATTCCAACTTACAGCAATAAATTCCATGTCTCTCTGGTTACCTATTTATAGAGTTCTAGTTAACTTTATTGGTAGATGAGGAATAATAATATCTACTAAACCCAACTTCAAGGGAATTTGAGACATATTCCAATAGCTCATCTCACAACCACTACACACAAGACCAATTGCACTTAAAAGAGCATGCCCAGCATGATGTTATAATCATGCTGATTGGCCATAACCTATGGCCCAAACAGTGGCCACCCCTAGCCTTCAAGGAATCACCTTTGTTTCTAGCAAGTTAAATAGTCCTAAGACTAATACACTAACTGATTGAGATTTTGATTCATATTTTTGCAGATGTCAACTTCAAGTGTTAACGCCAGTACATCAGATCAATTGACATTTTGCAACAGAAATTGTCCTCAATGTCGGAAAAAAGAAATTATTCTAATTTCGGAGACGGAATGAAACAAGAACAAGCTTTTTTATTGTTGTCCGGATTGCAGTGGGTTTATTGGATGGTGCTTGCCTACAAATTCACAACGTAGGGAGGAAGGGCAAGTGCGAATGGACAATACACCAACTGTCACCGAACAACTTCAAAGTATGGGCGAACATCTTCGATTTCAAAGCGAACAACTTCAATTTCAGAACGCGCAAATGCAAAACTTGCAAAGAGGCATAAATAGAAATTCGTGTTGTATTAATGGGATCTTCATCTTACTTGTAATTGGTGTTACATTAATTATGAAGATGTAATAATTTTTATAGAAGTTAGAACATGTAATTGGTGTTGTAGTAATTATGAAGATGATATGTATGAAGATTTATGATATATTACAATTATGGATTGAGAAGTATGAATATGTAATCATGTCGATTGTTTGTTATCTGATTGGAACTTTGGAAGTTATTTGTTTGTCTGTTTGAACACATATTATGAACAGATTTTGGACTGATTTTGGGTTGATTTTGGACTGATTTTGGACACTTTTTGTGCTGATTTTGGACACTTTTTGGACAGATTTTGGGTTGATTTTGGACTGATTTTGTACTGATTTTGGACTGCTTTTGGACACATTTTCTGCTGATTTTGGACACATTTTAGACAGTTTTTGGGTTGATTTTGGACTGATTTTGTGCTGATTTTTGACAGATTTTGGACACATTTTGTGCTGATTTTGGACACATTTTGGACAGATTTTGGGTTGATTTTGGACTGATTTTTGACAGATTTTGTGCTGATTTTGGACAGATTTTGGGTTGATTTTGGACAGATTTTGTGCTGATTTTGGACAGATTTTGGACTGCTTTTGGACACATTTTCTGCTGATTTTGGACACATTTTGGACAGATTTTGGGTTGATTTTGGAAAGTTATTTGTTTGTGTGTTTGAACACATATTTTTGACAGATTTTTGACAGATTTTGGGCAGATTTTGGACTGATTGTGGACAGATTTTGGACTGTTTGTCTGTTTTTGAACACATTATGTATGAAGATGTATTTGTCTATTTGAACACAGGTGCTTCACAGATTTGCACACTGGTTTTTGACACAGTTTGAACACTGGTTTTCAACACAGATTTGAACACTGGTTTGAAGACAGATTTTCAACATAGATTTGAACACTGGTTTTTGACACAATTTTAAAGACATTTTTTTCTCACACAGGTTTTTCAAGACAGATTCAAAGACAGGTTTTTTTCACACAGTTTTGAAGACAGATTTTTCCACTCAGGTTTTTCAAGACAGTTTTTTTGAACACTGGTTTTTCACACAGTTTTGAAGACATTTTTTCACACTGATTTTTCAAGACAGATTCGAAGACAGGTTTTTTCCACACATTTTTGAAGATAGATTTTACCACACAGGTTTTTGAAGACAGATATGCAGACATAATTTTAGAACAGATTTGTAACAGATTTTTCACACAGATTTGGAACACATTTATGGGACAGATTTTTTCGAACACAGATTTTGGAACACATTAAATCTGTAACAAACAGAGCACAAATATAACATCAATTGGGAACATTAACTATAACAACAAAGTAGGGAACAACATCAATTTGTTCTTAACCAAAAATACATTAAATAAACTATTCAAAACAAAATAAACTCCAAGTTTAGTCACATAAAAGGCATTACAATTACAACTTTCCAACTAACGAAAACTACCACCATGGTCATTGCGGTCCATTTGTACATTCAAGTCAACAAATGAAGACGGTACGGCTCCATAAATTTGATGCGTAGCAATCATGGATTGTTGAGTTGTCATAAATCCCGGTGTGCCTCCAATACAGTCTGACAGGGTCGGAGATGTGCCAACTCCATAAATTTGAGTTGGGGCATTCATGAAACTTTGTCCTCTCATAATGTCCACACTTGCCGGGGTGAGAGATATGCCTCCAATAGCATTGACCATGTGTCCCTATTCAATTAAAATGAAATGTTAAAACCAGTTTGCTAAACATTATTGAAAAATAGTTTGCTCGATATACACGTACCGGCACACATATACTATTTTCCATGCCAACCATATAAGGATAAAGCTCTCTACGTGCACCACGTTCAGGTTGAGATTGACATTGACCTTCACCTTCACCTTCACCTCCAATCACCTTAGTACCCTATATTGACAAAGGTTAATGAATGGCTCAAATGTATGACATGATTACAATAAAATATGAGTTGAATAGAGAGTAATGATACAAAACGGATGGATATGTATGAAAACAATCAATTTACCTTTGATTTGTTATGTTTTCTTTTGCTTGCCTTTAACCGATTGACTATTTGATCTACTTTGGCGACCTTTCTTTTAGTAACTGGACGACCTTTTCGGCGAGCAACCAAAGGACTAAGCAACTTGGTATGACTGATTGCCTTTCCATTAATACTGCCAATCGGGAAAGATGAGACATTACTAGTAATAGGTGGTACATTACTAGTCGAAGGTGCTACATTACTCCCACCACCTTCATCATCTTTCATCACTTTCGCCTTGATTTCATCCAACCCACAGTCAATAAGTTTTATTTTCCCTTCAAAGTTTCCAGCAAATTGTACAATGCCAATCAATTTTCTATTCATCTTATCATACACCTTTGCATTGAAATCATCCCCAAAGCCAGTGTATGTGGCTTTTATGCATGTGTACCCTCTATCCAAATTTTTTCTCCATCGTGGTAGAATATATTTATTTGGAACCTCATTTATGCATCTTGCAATGAGCACAACGAGTGAGTGAGCACACATGATGCCCCTAAATTCAAACAACCGGCACATACATTGCACATCAAATTCTGTCGAATTAGAATAGACAACAAAGTCCACATGTTTCATCTTCCCAAAAACTACCATGGCTTCCTTCACAAAATATGTACAAATTGAACCCTCTTCTTTGATAAGAAACGGTTGACAATAAACTAGCCTCTTCATCTCAGCTTGAACTTCTTTGAATTTTGCATTGGTGTACGCATCTTGAAATTGTTTCTCAAAACCATACACAGTTAGGCAATCAAAGACTTTGTGCCGAGACTTGAAGTCAGCTTTCTTCTCTTTCTCTACCTTACTTCTCAAGGCATTGTCATATTGTTCAACAAATTATTTTAATGTAGTCTTTGGGTTGACATATCCATCAAAAAAAGCATTCATGCTCTCACTTCGTTGTGTCGTTGACATGCCAGCCCAAAAAATATCTTTGACATAGACAGGAACCCATCGATGTCGCTCATCATATAACACCCCCAACCACTGATTCTCATAAAGATTGAATTTTGCAATCATCTCTTTCCATTTCATCTCAAATTCATCTTTTGTGAAAGTGTCATAGACTACATTTTGCAAATCCATCTTCATGGATTCATATTGGGAATACTCTTTCAACTTCTCTGGAATCTTCTTCATGATATGCCATAAACACAATCGATGTCGAGTATTGGGGAAGACTATTTCTATAGCCTTTTGCATAGCTTTGCACTGATCCGTTATTATAGCTTTTGGAGGATGATCTGACATGCAATTTAACCATGATTTGAATAGCCAAACAAATGTATCAGTGTCTTCACTAGATAATAGACCACAACCAAGCAAAATCGACTGTCCATGGTGGTTAACTCCTACAAACGGAGCAAATGGCATATCATATTTATTAGTGAGGTAAGTTGTGTCAAATGAAACAACATCTCCAAATTCTTCATAAGCCGCCCGACTCATTGCATCGGCCCAAAACAAGTTTCTTATGCGAAAGTCAATATCAACATCAATCATATAATAGAAACTCGAATTTTGTGCTTGCATTCTCAAAAAATACTTTTGAAGTGCATCGGAATTTCCTTCTCCAAGCCTCAATTTTCTAGCTCTCTCAATGTAATTCCTTGCATCTCGCTCATCAAATGTTAAAGACTCATAACCCCCAGCTTCAACAACCATTGAGTTATAATTCCTAGACACCCCAATCCCTGCTTGATCATTAATTTCTAATCTTCTCTTCATAGGACTAAGGATTTTCTTATTCATTGCAAAATGGCGTGAGTCGGTGGGGATCAAGTCATGATTATGTTCAAGGTTAACTGTGGTTAACATAAATCTCCCATCCTTTTGTAGGCTTGCTCGTACCCTTGCTTTGCAATCAATTTTTGTGGACAGAGATGGCTTTAAAGGGTTTACTTCTGATTTTTTAATTCTCTTCCCCAATCGAGAACATTCAACCCCAAAGTATCTTAATTCCCCATCATCGTCGATAACTTGTGTTTTACAAGCTATAGAAAACCCAACATGTTTAGCATATTTGGCATAAAATGTGTACGCTTCTTGTTTTGAGGTGAAACACATACCCCTCTTAGGTTCCTCAACTTCTTCACTCTCATTTAATAAAGGATTCTCAACAGTATTTGAATCAATCTCCATTTCTGCTCATTCAAAAATTAAATTCAAGAATTAATAACAGATTATTTTCAAAAATTAATAACAGATTATTCTGTTTTAATAACAGATTAAAATTTCAATAATGGACTTGAAGTATAAACCAAAATTGAAGTATAACAGCTGAATTATGGACTTCAAGTATAAACCAATGTTTGGACCAAAACTAAAGTATAAACCAAAATTAATAACAGTTGAATAATAGACCTGAAGTATAAACCAATGTTTAGACCAAAACTGATTAACAGATTTATGTTTGGACCTGAAGTATAACAGATTAAACCAAAACTGAATTGTTGTGTTGTGTTGTGTTGTGTTTTTTTTTTTTTTTCATATCTATCTGACCAAATGGAAATGCCATGGTGGTAGTTTGCTTCTACTGATTGGTGGTGGTGTATGTATTCAGTGGTGTGAATGGTACCTAATAGTTAATCAAGTGGTGGGTCTAATAGTTAATCAAGTAAATCAGTGTCAAATGGAAGCAAACAGGATTGAAATCAGTCCCATGGTTGTCTTCAAGGAACCATCATTGGTTTCATTAACTCAAATGTTTCACAAACTTATAAACATCTATCTTCAACTGTTTTTTTAACTGTTATAAACATTTGACTGAGTTCAAACCTGTTTTTTAAACATGGTTATAAACATCGTTCTTGAATTGTTTTTTAAACATCTATCTTGAACTTATAAACAGGGGATTTCTGAACTCTGTTTTTTTTTTTATTTCATATCTATCTTGCTATGTCCAACTCTGTTTGGACCAAACCTATCTTGCTATGTTTGGACCAAAGCTGTTTTTTTTTTTTTTCCATATTTATAAACAAGAGATAGAACTGACCAGATGGAATTCCAACTCCGACAAGGACGTCGGACGGTGGAGGAGGGAGAAGACGTCGGACGGTGGAGGAGACGAATGGTAGAGGACAGATCTACAAATGCCGAATGAGACAGCAAACGCCAAACGGTGGAGGAGAGGGACGACAGAGGAGAGGGTTGACGCCGGACGGTGGAGGAGAGGGCAAACGCCGGACGGTGGAGGCGACGAAACGGTGGAAGACAAGCTCAGATCAAATGTGCAGGAAATTTTTTTTTTCTTCTATATACATGAGCTCGATGGATCAACATTTGCGCGGGATTTAATTTTCTTTTTTTTTTTTTTTTTTTACAGTGCGTGAAACACACGCACTTAATATGCAAATAGCCTTCAGTTTCATGCCTCACATGCCACCTGGTTAGAGCTCGTTTTAGAGCTCGTCTTCTAGTGGTCCGTAGCAGGACTGATAAAAAATTATCATAAAAATTATTTTCAATAACGATTTTATTAAAATTTATTTTTAATAAGATTTGATAAAAATTAAATCTAATTATTTATTATTATATTATCGTTTTTGGGTAAATCAGCACAGCATTAGGAATTTCCATGCTCTAAAAATGGGGGGACTTGCAAAGGGCTTGACTGATGACCGGGAAAGAGTTGAATGTGAAGGCGTGTGTGACCAGAAGAAACGGGGGATGTCCGTATAAACGAAGTGGGAAGGAAATTGGGGGGGAGAGAGAGAGAGAGAGCGCGTGGAAAATCAAATCCCTTTACTCTCTCGCACCTTTCCTTCTGCAGAAACCAGATCTTCATCTTCCTCCGCGACAAAGTAACAGTGCATGTGCCCTCTCTCTACAGGACAAAGGGGAGAGAGAGAGAGACAAAAGAAACAGAGCGTTTGAAAACAATCTTTTCATCGTCAAAATTGTCCTGGATCGTCTTCTCCTTCTTCTTCTTCTTCTTCACAATTCGATAATCATATCTGCTACCGTCGGGCATACGCGCTCTCTCTCTCTCTCTCTCTCTCTCAGATCCCCTTCCTTTGAATGGTGTAATTACATTACAAGTATCAGATTTGAAGTGTCTGTCAGCCGGGTGCCAGTGAGAGAAGATTAAACGACAAGGGAAGGGAAGACAAAAATGGAGGAGGGGAAGAAACCTTCAGCGATATCCGACGTGGGTGCGTGGGCAATGAACGTAATAAGTTCAGTTGGAATCATCATGGCCAACAAGCAGCTCATGTCCCTCAATGGTTATGCTTTCACATTTGGTCGGTATCTCTCTCTCCCTCTCTTCTCCCTCCCTTTCTTCCTTGGATCTGAGAAAAAAAAAAAAAACTTCTCTCATCTCCTTTTTCTTGAACCAAAAATAGATCCCAGCTCGCTCCAACTTAACCTGTTTGTTCTTGGTTTCATGCGGATCTTCCATCTTATTCGCGTTCTCATGTTTTTTTCTTTATTTATTTATTTATTTTTTTGGTCATGCACTCACTTATTTAGGCCTTGCACTTATTAATTAATTAATTAATTTTGTCGCATCGCTTAGCGTATCTCCAAACCTTACTCTCTCTCTTTTTTTCATTAATTTGAGTAAAGATTTGAGTTAAAAAGGATACCGCATTCCAACTTTAAATTTTTAATTTTTATCAAACAACCAGTCGAGAGATGTCCGGCGGTCATCCGACTAGTGTAAATTTTCTTTAAATCTTTTCCAATCTGGTGGTCCACCCTGTTGATCAGCTGGTCATCATCCGGTTGTGCACCAATGGTCACCTGCAGGTTTGATGAAAGGTTAAACCCTAAAAAAAATAGGGCTCCCGAGGAGAAAACTTCCTATACGTTTCTAGGGTATTACTCATCTACACCTATCCCAATGAGCCGTTTATCGAATCGTTGCAATTGATGTTCCATCCCGAAGAGAAGGAAGAGATCTTCGGAAAGGCCCCGTTGAGTTCTTAATAATAATCAGAAATTTTCTCCCCCTGTATAAATGACAAAAAGAAATTTCAAAAAATGGGCTTTCTAGAAAGCCCCCATGACCAATCTTCACATGAATTGATAAGGATCCAATAAGTCCAACATTAATTCCTTGAGATGTATCAATTGGGCAAATACATCTGTAGTGACTAGGATGGATATCGGATACATACCAATTTGTTGAAACGGATTATAGACATGTTTGTTTATAAGGATCCAAAAAAAAACACCGCTGTCAAGAGGTTATGGAAAATGGTGTTTTTTTTGCATCCTTATCAATTGATGATAGACATGCTTATAAATTTGAGCTTATGGCTATTGCAGGGCATTGCTGGGGTTTAAGTTATGGACTTACAGTGGGTTTTTTTTCAAAAAAATTTTTAATTTAATTTATTTATTTTTTAATCCTTTTCGATTTCCATAGAGAGAAGCGGAAAGAGTCCCCTGTCAAGAGGCTTGGGATGTTTTTTGGGTGTGTTGGAATGGGAGGGGGAGTTGAACTCATGATCTCCTAGCGAGTTACATGAGTTCTGGCCACTGTACTAAACTCAGTGATTAGGAAACTTGGGAAATTAAGGGCAAACCCATCCTTTTTGACCGGTTGTTGCTACAACTTGGGAGCTGCCCCAAGAGTGCTTTGGATCAAGGCACTTGGTTTGTTGGTGCATTTACGGAATGAAGGCATTTTTTAAGAGTTAAAGGTGATGAGGCAATGAGGTTCAGGAGTTAGTTTCTATGGGCTAGACTGTTCGTGCTATGCTTTGGCAACAAGATTCTTGCTTTGGTTTCAATTAGAATGGGTTCTTGGAGGTTCGAAGCTTCAATTTGTGTCAAATCAGGGCCTCACATTGAAAACCAATCATTTTCAAGGACATAACGGTGATTGGAGGCAAGAAAGATGATGGGAGACTATAAGCATTTGGTGTTTGCACAGCGGGAGAGCTGGGATGGGAACCAAAGGTTTCATAAGGGGTGGGCCAGTTGGTGTGCTAGAAGAATCTGGAAGCAGGAATTTAATTTTTGAAAATGGTGATTTAGGGAAGGAAGCAAAGTACAAAAGTGGAAATTTGAAATTCCTGTGTTCCTATAGAAACATACCAAAACACTAAAACACTACAAAACATTTTGAAAAATGACTTGTTTTGACGTGTACTAGGAATATGTCGAGAACAAATAAGAATCTTATAGTTATTAGAAAATCTGATGAAGTAGAAAGGAGAGGAGGACATATGGAAAGATGAATGGAAAATGGCCGTGGTTAAGACACTCTTTCTTTGTTGGTGTAGGTACTTTTTTTTTAATAAATATTATCAGTTGTATGTAGTTTTCTTGAATACCTAGTACTTCTAAAAACTAGCTCTTTTTTTATGATCTCTTTTCCTAACTAATCACTGAAAACCTTTTGTTCTCATTGACCTTTATCGAACCTTATGATTGCTTTTGTTATATATATATAATATAAACGCTAAATATGTTTTTGTAAATGACCTCCCACATATTGGGAACTTATTGACCTTTGTTTACCACTAATGTCCTAAGGGTGCTTCTATTAACACCACAAAATTACCTTATTGCTCCCCTACATTAAAATTACCTAAAAGGACATAGCCCCAAAATTTCAATACCCTAATTTCTCTAGCCACCCATCTTCTCCCACCACCTACTACCATCACTTAGCTCCAACGTCAACGTCTACCCCACTTATTGTCATCCCATATCCCTCTTCTTCTTCTTGTTGCTGTCTCTCCTTACCACCCCCAATCCCCTTCCTCTCTTCTTACCCATCCCCCCAGGTCCTTTATCCCATGCACATCCTTTTCTCTTCCTTCCCTCCCTTCCCTTCCCCAATAACCTCCACTTCCTTCTCTCACTTCCCTGATACCTAGCTTTGCCTCGCCTCCCCAACCCCTCCCTCTCCTACAGTTCTCTCTCCCACTCTCAAAACCCTAGCCCCTTTCCAAATCTCCCCTCTCCTACCCTTTAAACCCTAGCCCCTTGTTTGATCTACCCTCCCCTAGCCCTCTCCCCTCTTTCTACCACCCTCAGTTGCCCCTCCTCTCTCCACCTCTGGAAAACCCTATCCCCTATCATTTGAAACCCTAGATTTGGGATAGATAGGGGAACAAGTGAGAGAAAGAGAAGCCGCCCCAGCAACCATTGAACTACCGTCGAACTTCTATCAACGAAGAGAGAGAGAAAGAGAGAGAGGTTAGGAGAGAGGAGAGAGGAAGACGCACAGACACTTCTAAGAAGGTGGTGTATCGTGTTGTTCGTTGGACACTCCTTAACACGTGTTCGACACTCTTCAAAACGTGTCCTATTGTTTGAAAAGATTTTTAGATTCGGACACTCTTCCGACACTGATGTTCATTGCTTAAACATACGTGTCCACCAATTAGATATACATGAAACTAATTATAAGTTTGAACTAAATAATTTAGGATACAATAATAACAAAAAAAATAATGTAAATTTATAAAATGAGTGTTATATTTATTATATATCATATATAAATATATAAATTATTGTTAAAATCCACCTACTCTCCACCTACTTCACCCACTTAAACCTACTCCACTAAACCTAACCCACTACACCACTACCACCTCACCTACTCCACTAAACCTTCACCCACTTAAACCTACTCCACTAAACCTAACCCACTACACCACTACCACCTCACCTACTCCACTAAACCTAACCCACTACACCACTACCACCTCCACTTCACCTACTCCTTACCTACTACACACTCACCCTCTTCTATATATAGGAATCATGAATCATTGTAATAGATATCAATATAAATCAATCAATAATACAATTCTCTATTTCTCTTTATACATTAAATTTCTACATGGTATCAGAGCAAGGTTAAGCACTTAGTATTTTTCGTTTCACCGGCGGGCGGCAACCTCGCCTTGGCCGCCCGCCGGACCTCAACCTATTCCGCTTATTTTCTACACATACCTTCCCATCACTACCTAAATCCTCTCTCTTGAGGCCAATGTGAATTCCTCTTCTTCATAATCTGCACTAACTGTGGCATCTTTTCCTGGAGCAAACTCTGCAACCCAACACTCAATCTATGCTTCTCCTCCATGCTCATTTGCCTCTTGTTAGGATCCTTCGCCTTCGGCTTTGGTTTGGGCTTCGCCACAGCCTTGAGCTTCACTGCAGCTTTCAGCTTCACGGCAGCCTTCGGTTTCACAGCAGCTTTTGGCTTCGCAGCTGGCTTGGCCTTTGCCGCTGGCTTGGGCTTCACAGCGGCTTTAGCTTTTGGCGCAGCAGCTTTTGTCTTAGCCGGAGCCTTCTTTTTCCTTTTTCGCTTTTACAGCCTTCGGCTTTGCAGCAGCCTTCGGCTTTGCTTCCCTCTGGTGGCTCCCCAGGTTCCACCTGAGCTGCATGATTCATTTATAGCTGAAATTGATAAGGGAAGTATTAGAACAATGCCCAATAGAAGTATGCCAGCTGCTCCTTACCCTACTCCTGGAGCACTATTAATAGGTGATGCTTTCAACATGCGTCATCCTTTAACTGGTGGAGGAATGACTGGAGCCCTGTATAAGGTGTTTTGTGCATCTCCTGATCAAGCAAGAAAGGAAATGCGTGAAGCATGTTTTGATTATTTGAGCCTTGGAGGTGTGTGTTCAACAGGACCAGTGGCTTTACTCTCTGGTCTAAATCCTAGCCCATTGAGCTTGATACTCCATTTCTTTGCTATAGCCATATATGGTGTTGGCCGTCTCTTGCTACCATTTCCTTCCCCTAAGCGCCTGTGGATAGCAGCTAGATTATTTTTGGGTGCATCGGCTATCATTTTTCCCCTCTTTCTCTCACATGGGCTTGTCCCCTCTCTCTCCTCCGTTTGATTTCAAAATCCATTATTTTTATTTATTTTCTCCAAACCACTTTCCTTATTTCCCCCATCTTTCATTTTGATTTCAAATATATTTTTATTATTTCTTTCTTTATTTTTCTTGCACATTATTTTTTAATCTTTTTCAAATTCCATTCATACCATATAGCTTTGCACACCAAACCATCTTTTATTCATCTCAGGGATCAACCCCGATCACAATTTTAACCAAAAAAAAAAAAAAAAAAACCAACCACAACAACACAAACCACAAGATTTGTTTTCTTTTCTGCAGACGGCCACCCACCGACCTCACTTTTTCGCCTATTCCGCCGGTCTTTTCTTCTTGCCTCCGTCCTGGGCGGTCCTTGAAGGTGTTGCCTCCGTGTTTCCCACTCCACTAGGCACGATCACTCCTCCCTGCTCCTCCACTACAACATATGGTGGCCCTCCAAATCGGAACATCACAGTGGCCTTCCGCTTCAGCTCCTTGTTTTCCGCCTTTAGCACACTTATCTCTGCTCGCGCATCCTTATACATGCGTTGGAGCAGAGCCAGCTGGGAGTTTAACTGTTGCACCTCATTTGTCCTGCTCTGCAGCCGGTGCGACAAGTTTGTGACCGCAGTCATGGTTTCCACACATGACTTCAGAGTATACTGATTGGCCTCAATATCAGTTTGCACCGCCATTTTTTGCTCCACCGACCGCATCGGAAAGTTCAACGGAGCAAACACAGAGATGTTTGGTTGAGGTTCACTGGCCACCGCACCAGTTCTCTCTCTTGTTGACTCATTGAGGTCTGGAAAGAGAGTGAGCAGACTACGGGACGAAGAGGCCATTTTCTGGGCAACCGAGTATTACAGAGTGTTTCAAGATTTGCAGCTCTTAGAGACACTCTCTCAGCAAAAGGAACTATCTCTCTCAGCAACACGAAGAGTTTTTTTCAGAGTTTTTTAGCGGGTTTTCTGCCTCAGCCTCAGCCTCCGCTTCGATTTATAAAGACCTTGATGAAGAGGCAGACACGCGCATCATGAGCCGCTCGGCGCTCGCCGACAACTTGGCACGCCTTTTGATGGCACGTCTTTTTATGGATTGGGCACGCCTTTTGATGGCACGCCTTTTTATGGATTGGGCACGCCTTTTGATGGCACGCCTTTTGAACAATTGGGCACACCTTTTGAGGGTGCGACTTTTTAAGGGTCTGACAAAACTCTGTAAACTGTCCCGACATTGATTCCGGTTAGCTCCTTCATGGGTCCGACAAGACTCTGTAAACTGTCCCGACATTGATTCCGGTTAGATCCTGTATGGGTCCGACAAGACTCTGTAAACTGTCCCGACATTGATTCCGGTTAGTTTCTACAAGGGTCCGACAAGACTCTGTAAACTGTCCCGAAATTGATTCCGGTTAGTTTCTACAAGGGTCCAGCAAGACTCCGTAAACTGTCACCACAACTGTCACAACATTGTCTGCTACAACGGTCCGACATGACACCGCCATCCAGTGTCCTCTACACCGTTATGACACCACCATACAGTGTCCTCTAATTGGTTCTGACACCCCCATACAGTGTCCTCTACAACGTTATGACACCACCATCCAGTGTCTTCACCAATGGTCTGACACGACCATACAGTGTCTCTTATCCTCTTTTATTTTTATGTATTTTCTTGTTTTGTTACTCTCTCCAAACTCAAGTTGGTTAGTTCCTATCCCCCTTGAGTTTGCGGGGGGCTATTAAAATCCACCTACTCTCCACCTACTTCACCCACTTAAACCTACTCCACTAAACCTAACCCACTACACCACTACCACCTCACCTACTCCACTAAACCTTCACCCACTTAAACCTACTCCACTAAACCTAACCCACTACACCACTACCACCTCACCTACTCCACTAAACCTAACCCACTACACCACTACCACCTCCACTTCACCTACTCCTTACCTACTACACACTCACCCTCTTCTATATATAGGAATCATGAATCATTGTAATAGATATCAATATAAATCAATCAATAATACAATTCTTTATTTCTCTTTATACATTAAATTTCTACAATTATATATCATATACAATGTGTGTGTCCCTTACGTGTCATGTCTTGTATTTTTTGAAAATTGGCATGTGAGCAATTCCGTGTCTTATTTGTGTCGTGTTGCATGTCCATGCTTCTTAGGTTGGGTGTAAGGATGGGATATTGAAGTGTGTAAAAAGATAAAATATTTTTTTCAAACCATTTAGATTGGTGTAATGAGAAAGGGGGTCTAGTGAGTTAAATCAGTGGTGTAAATAGAAACTCCCATGTCACACTTATTATTTTTTTTGATATTTTGATAAATTGGTTGGATATACACATCTAGAATTGTATATTGCCTGCTTGATAAGATAGATTTGTTTGACTCAAATTTAGTGCTTCTTGGTTCTCATGGAATTCACTTCGAAATTGTTCATTTGTGCCTTTTTATGTAAAGAGATCTGTATACTTAAATTATGTCAATTATTTAATTATTGAATTTTTATAAACATTTTATATGTTTTAAACTTTTTGGTTCCAAGCTAACCAAAACAATACATTGAAATGAAATTTTGCTCTTTCGATGGAAGAACCTTTTGGTCCAAAATTTATGGTTTCTAAGTATTTCCAGGGATCTAATGTTGTGTTTTCCTTTTGCTGTTAAACCTCTTAAAACACGTTGAGAATGCATTTGCTTGCATGTTATTTTTAAAGCTGAAGTTACATTTTCAAGCTTGATGGTTGTCAAATCTATTATGTTTTACATGAAATTTTTTACTGATAATCTATTAAGTGTGTTTTATTTGTTTTCTGTTTCATTCCACCTAAATTTGCTTTAAACTGATCACAGTTTGACCAGATCTTCATGCTTTGCTTTCTCCAGCTACAACCTTAACTGGATTCCACTTTGCTGTAACTGCACTGGTGGGTCTGGTGTCCAATGCTACTGGTTACTCAGCGTCAAAACATGTTCCTCTGTGGGAGCTTCTCTGGTTCTCAGTTGTTGCCAATATGTCTATCACTGGGATGAATTTAAGTCTCATGCTGAACTCAGTTGGATTTTACCAAGTATGGACTTCTAAAGCGCTATATACAAATATATTTTTTACCATTACCAGATACTAGTTCTATAATGTAGTCAGTATGTGTTCTCTCTGTGTGTGATTCTAATTACTCAAGTAATATTTTGACTAGGCTAGTTTATGTAGAAGAATATACTCGATATAGTTTTTCCCTTTGATGTAAGAGAAGTTGCTTCTTTAGTTTTTTACGTTTTGTATTTAGAAGTTATCATAGACATGTATATGCAATGGTAGGATACCTTTGTATTATTTCATTTATGCTTACTGTTTACTGCAATATTATAGAAAACTTCTTATTAATACGAAATCCTATGAATCACACACACTTCTAGTTAGACCCCATCTCTCTTTGGACACTTAGGGACACGTGTTAATCACTTTGACACACGTAAAACTAATTATAAATTTGAACAAAAATACTAATGATACAAAATCAAAAAATAATGTAGATTTATGAAAATTAATGTTATTTTACATCTTTTTCGTTATCTTTGAATGATATTATTTATACATATGACCCATAATAAATGTATAAAACTATTTTGTGCATGTTCCCACGTTTCGTGTCTTACTGTGTTGATGTATCCATGTTCATGCTTCGTAGACGAAACCATATCCAATAAAATTCAATCCATATTTGAGAAAATGATACCAAACCAAACTAAGCCTTGTGTCCCAATCAAGTGAGATTAACAACGTGAATTTGATTTCACCATTCCACTATGTTAAGGGCTATATACTCAGTTAAATTAAATAATTTTTTTGTTCCTTTTTATTAATGCATCCCATGTTAGTTTAAGTTGTCTCCTTCCCCTAATATTTCCATTACTGTGATCATATCACTCTTTCTTGGCATTGCATCTATGGGGGCTTCATTGTATATGACTAAACTATCTTAGCTTGTTCTCCCTCAACTTCTTTTAATGGGCGCTTCTCCTACCATTTCACAAATAATTTATTTGTAATTCTATCTTTTCTAGTCATACGGCATATCTATTTAAGCATCTTCATTTAAGCTACACTCATTTTATACACATGTCATTTCTTAGTTGCCCAACATTTTGTCTCATAAAGCATGTGCTGACCTTATAGTAGTTCTACAAAAAAATGTTTCTTTTAATTTTGTTGGTATTCATAAATCACCTAATATGCTAGAAGCATTCTTCCACTTGAAATCAAAAAAATAAAATAAAAAATTCTACTTGAGCCAACCTATTTGATTCTATGGATATGCCATCATACTAATAATTTACATGTAGCAACGTGGTTTCTTTTTTCCTGGTAAGTAAAATACATATATATGAAGGATATGAAAATATGTAAACAACTTAGAGGGGCATACCCCAGGATATACAAGATATCTTTGTGTAGCAAGCCTATACTCTAGAAGGCTATACGAGGATTTATTTATCCTAACCCATCAGTATGCCTATCTTGCAATCGCATACAGAATCTCAGTAGACAACCATTCATAAGCTTCTAGATTAACAATAAAGATTACAAAAGAATTACAGCATCTAACAGAAGAATACAACTACCTCCACCTGTTATGGCACATCCATCAATGCATCACCTTCTACTGCACATAGTTCCTTAGCAGCAGAATCATGTAAATGCAGCAATAGAAGTATATAGCTCATTTAGCAACATAGGATATAAGTGTCGTCAAAATAGCTATAACCTTACAACGCAGCAACCAAGCTCACATGCAACATTGAGATCATTCAAAATAAGCCAAGATTCAAGGCAGCTAATCAATGTCAACAAATTGCAGCAGGACAACACCACTTGGAAGAAGAAACAGCCTCCAAAATGCAATGGCTTTATCAGATGCAGGGAGCCATAGCATTAGATGCTATCACAGTAATCAACTTCTACCGCCAAACTCTAATGCAGGAAGATGTTGACCTCAGACTTGAACCCATGCTTTTTACTTATAGCTAGAGCTTTCATCACTGTATATGACCCATGGTTCCTGTGATATGGCTCAATATGCTTGTCAGATCTATATATCTTCTCAGTCAGTCACTGTCACTGTCACAATCATGATCATCTTCTTGTATCATTCAACGTAAAGCACGTGACCTTGAAATCAGCTGTGCTTTTGCAACTGATTAAGTGTGATTTCTGGTTGGAGAAGACAAACTAGAATAGAAAATTGACACCAACATGCAACATCTATGCAATGATGACACTATTAATTATGCATTTGTTAGAACCATTAAGTGAAGTGATAATTGAATGCCTAATTTTGATTTTCTTCTCCTGTTTAGGCTTGATGCACAAAAGAGTTCCACACATTTTTTTTATTTAATTATGTACTTTTTTACTTGATCCTTTTTTTTGCCCATGCACTCATGAAGATAACATTGTCCTTTTGGTGTAGATCTCAAAACTGAGCATGATTCCAGTGGTCTGCTTAATGGAGTGGATCCTTCATAACAAGAACTACTCGAGGGAAGTTAAAATGTCTGTTGTGGTTGTGGTCATTGGTGTCGGGGTTTGCACTGTAACTGATGTCAAAGTTAATGCCAAAGGTTTTCTATGTGCATGTGTAGCAGTATTGTCTACGTCATTGCAGCAAATTGTAAGTACTTCTTTAATTCCTCTCTTATGTATTTGCTAGTTATGCTGACTAAAATGCTTTGGAAAGCAGGAAGGAGATTGGCTTATTAGACAGTGGTTCAACTGTATTGGTAGCCCAGAATTGATTTTAATGCATTTCAATGATACAGGACTATTTTTATGGAACTTAAACTAGTAGGTAGATTGAGAGTTGAGAACTTGAAGGTTTATTAAAATGGTATGGCCGTGCAACGTTCACCAATTGATGCACTAGCTAAGAAGCACAAATATTCCTATGAAGGTGTTGTGTCTGTGTCACACACTGACACTTGTTGCTCACTTCTTTACATGTGTCGGACACACCATAAAATGTATTTTGGGTAGTTTGTATTTACCATAGGGGTATTTTAGTCTTTAGGGTTAATTAGAGTTTTGATTTTTATGTATTTTGTGTAAATTGTGTAATTGGGTCTTTTGGAGATTAGGTTAATGCAATAATAGGTTGTTCTATTCTCCCTGTCTGTATTGTATTTTGTCACATGTGATATGGTATGGGTAAAGTTAAACACCAAAAGCTAGCTTCTGAAGTGAAGGTGCCCTCTTTAATAATTATGATGTTCACCCATTCCTAGAGTAAAACAAAAATTTAAAACCTATCTTCAGTAGTGTCAAAAGTTCGCGACTCGTAAGTCTTAACTACTACATCACTTCGCTGAAATTAAGGGGAAATTTCACCTACAAGTGTGATCCTGACTTTTTATGATGTACTCTGTTTCTTGCATTCACTGCGTAATTTCAGTCGCCCCGTTACATTGTCTATGGCATAATGATTTTATTTTGTGGTCTTGATTCTATGGTTGAGCAAACTTCCTTTGCATACAGTCGATAGGATCCTTGCAGAAGAAATATTCAATTGGATCTTTTGAATTGTTGAGTAAGACAGCTCCAATTCAGGCGCTCTCCCTTCTTTTGTTTGGTCCTTTCATTGACTACTATCTTAGTGGAAAATTTATAGCGACCTACAAGCTGTCTTCTGGTGCCATTGTAAGTTTTTGTCTCTTATTCAATCTTACTCTTAGCATGTAAGATTTTGTTGCATCTATGGAATCTTCTGTACATGAGATTTTTTTTTTGGGTCAAATATATCTAACACCTGGTTTTAATATGGGCAGTTATTCATTCTACTATCATGCTCCCTAGCGGTGTTCTGCAACGTGAGCCAGTACCTCTGCATTGGACGCTTCTCAGCAGTTTCTTTCCAGGTTTTAGGTCACATGAAAACAGTATGCGTCCTCACCTTGGGGTGGCTTCTGTTTGATTCAGAGTTGACCTTTAAGAACATAATGGGGATGGTTATTGCAGTTATTGGCATGATAATTTATAGTTGGGCCATGGAGGTTGAAAAGCAGTCTAATAACAAGATCACACCCCACGCAAAGAACAGCCTTACAGAAGAGGAAATTAAGCTATTCAAGGAGGGAGTTGAAAACACTCATGTGAAGGATGTTGAACTTGGTGAGTCCAAGGGGTAGATGTTGACATCCATTTTGTTAGGAAAATCACTTGTTCTTTAGTTCCCCTGATTTATGTGGTCACGTCAAGGCCTTGGTGCACATCACCTGACCCTCACATCCGTTTAGAATTTAGATTTAGAATTGTGACCCCCTGTTGCCCATACTTTGCACTTTCCCTACTTTTTTTCTTGTTAATTTAATTTTTATTTAATTTAATTTTATATTTTCTTCGTGTTCAGATAATGAAGCCATGAGTATGGAACATGTTAAATCTATCTGTTCTTACAATACTATAACAATTGATTTATTCATTGCTAAACCAAGGGTTTTTATCATCATTATTGGTTCTCTTCTTTTTATTTTTTACATTTCCCATTTCTCCTATTCTACCTGGTCCTAACTTGTGACCAGCTGTGAATTTTGTGGGCTTGCCCGTGATTCCGGGAAAAGTGAATCGCATAGCTGCTAAGGCTAGCAATGTTAGAGATTCTAAAAATTTTAATAAAATTTTTATCAAATGTCTCACATGAGTGTGTGACTCACACAATGTGGGTCTTACATACATGTGAAACATTTGATAGAATTTTTGAAATTTTTAATATTTTTGCTGCTAAGGCTGCTGTATGATTTGTGGATTTTAGAGTGGTGGTCTCTCACTGTTAAATGATGTTTAGGATTCTGGGGTGTGCAGTGTGATTCCAGTGGTTTAAGAGTAAAATTATAAATCGAATAGCAAATTGACAAATTGTAGTTTGAGTAATTTTTGGTGAATTGAAGAATATTCTAATTAATTATCAAACGTTTGCATAATATATAACACAAATTGATTTTATATAATATTTTTTATATATATAACACAAGTTAATCTTACATAATATTTTTTATGTATATAATTACTAATTTTTAATAAATTTTACATATTAAATTTCTTTCACACTTATTTTACTTTGATATTCCGTTATAGGTTGAAAAATATATGCATTAATTATGAATTTTAAAGTTTAAACTGTAGTTAGCAGTGTTGTTTTAGTGGATTAGACGGTATTTTGCACAATCTTATTTAGGATTATTAGGGGTGGGACCACTTATGCCAACTTCTGAAGCCAAATTACATTGGATAATATAATTTTTTTTAGATAAATTACATTGATAGTCTTGATATTTAGGATATGTTTGATTAACATGATTAAAATATGAAATTAAAATTATTAGTCGCTAGACCTAATAATCTTGCTTTCGTTTTCTATTTTTGTTCCGGATTATGTATGTGTTGGATAATTAATCAAACAAAAAAAAGTAGGATTATTAACACTGGGAAGGGGATGGAATTATAAGTTCACATGCTGAGGAAATAGAGTGAAGACACTTTAGTAGCATTTGATAGAGTTTCTTAAATATAATTCAGAATAGGAGTTATATTTTGAGTTTATGAATTTTGGAATTATGATTTGAGTGTAGAAAATTTGTTTGATGGATGAGTTTTAAAAAGAGTTTTGAATTGAGTGGAGAATTCTTGATGTGACATATGATATCTGATACAAAAACTTACAGCTCATAATCAAACACATAACTCAAAAATTTATTAAAAGCTCATAAAAAATTTTAAATATTGTTTTATTAAAAATATATTTATAAAAAAAAAGTGCCAATTGCAAAAATAAAATAAAATCTCACTGTTTAGGTCAACCGGCCGGACGTCCGATAGGCCAAATTTCAAAATTTAAAAGCCCGCCTGGAACTAGGAATGGCAATGGGGCGGGGCGGGGCCGGGGATCGCACTCCCCGTCCCTGATTCCCGAAGCTACAAAACTCCCCGTCCCCATCCCCGATCCCCGACGGGGAACCCATCACCCTCCCACCCCCGCCCCCAACGGGGATCGGGTTTCCCCGACCCCGGAAAATCCCCGTAGCTCCCTCAACATCATTTTCATCAACGGCAACATCATCAACCACAAAAAAAAAAAAAAAAAATTAATAATAATATGGAGACAGACAGATTACACACAGTGACAATACAAACACACATATATGTATATACATAAATGGCGGAATCTGATCTTCTCAGATCTGAGATGTGAGATGTAAGGGCTGCAGTGGTGTGGAGGAGATGGGATCTACTCAGATCTGTCCAGATCTGTCGTGGTGGTGGGGACCGAAGCCGGAGGAGGAGGAGGCGGCGACGGAGGAGGGTGTGCGTACTGTCGCGAAGGAGGAGATACACCGTCGCAACTGGAGAGAGACAGGAGATCGCACTCTTTGTCGCCACTGGAGAGAAGAGGAAATAAGAGAAGACAAGAAAGAGAGAGAGAGAGAGAGAGAGAGAGAGAGAGAGAGTGTAAGAGATAAGAGAGAGTGAGTGTAAACATATATATATATATATAAAATATTTAAAGAGTGTTGTGTTCAACCAAACCACACTCTAAACATATATATATATATATAATATATAATTCGGGGCTGGCCGGGGCAGGGGGCCGGGCCGGGCCGGGGATGAAATATGTATCACCGTCCCCGGCCCAAATGTCACCGGGGATTTATTTTTAAATACCATCCCCGGCCCGTAGGGGATATTTTTCGGGGAAAAACCATTCTTATCGGGAACAGGGGGTCCGGTCCCCGTCGGGTCGGGTTCAAATTGCCATCCCTACCTGGAACGAGTTTTCAAAAGGAGGGGTGAAATTAATTTTCCAAAATTCAAACCAAACATCATACTAGAATGTAGGGGTAGAACTATGATTCCAAAACCCTTCTCCAAACACAATTTTTTTTTTTTTTCTTCTTTCTTTCTTTCTTTCTTTCCCATGGGCATAATAATATTACTCTTTTTTTTATAATTATTTTTATTTTTTTTACGTACTGTGGATTGAAAAGACATTTTTTTTTCTCCATGGGCCTAATAATATTCACTCTGTTTGTTTTCAGTTTTCAGAATTCATTTTTTAGAAAATTTTATTTGTTTATTTTCTGTATTTTTTTTTTGTTTTCACTGAATTTTTTTAATATTTTAAGAATTTTTTTTTTTATTTTTAAACATACCTAACATAAATACACTTAGAAAGTATGATTTTTCTGAAAAAAACTTTAAAAAATTCACTAAATACCAAAAATACAAAAAATAAAAAAATCAGTATATTTTTCAAATTTTTGTGTATTTATTAGTTTTTTAAAATATTTTTTCACAAATAATTTACTATTTAGATACATCTAAGTAAGGTACATCTAAAAAAGTAAAAAAAAATGCTTAAAATTTTAAAAAAATTCATTAAAAACAAAAAGACACGAAAAATAAAAAACTCAGTTTTCTAAAAACTGAAACGAAACACACTGATTATTCTCTCTCTCTCTCCGTGTGTGTGTGTGTGTTGGATTTGTAAATTATAAAAATTTGAGTGAATTGCACTAATGATCTCTATAGTTTGGGCCTTATGTCACTTTAGTCATTGACTTTTCAATTGTGACGCATTTGACCCTAGATTTTGAATCTTGTTCCAGATAAGAATAATTGAATATACCATCGCTCAATTTCAAGGGAAAAAAATGTCAATTTGATAAAATATAAATTGATTTGATAAAAATAAATGTCAAAAAAATATTTTTAAAATTTTAAAATTATTTCTACCCATTAAAGATAAAATTATGTAAAATTGATAAAATTTTCTGACATTTATTTATTTATTTTTACCGAATTAATTTTATTATGTGTTTGGATGATGATCATGTAATAGGTGGCTGTTTTTATTTTCATTAAATTAGTTTCTATTTTTTTCAAAAGCCAAATATGGCAATAACTTTGATATCATTATTAAACTAATCCATTAAATCAAAAAATCCAAAACTAAAAATATTTCATATATTAAATATATTGATTACACATTAAAAGCCTAACAACCACCCATTACATGATCATTATCCAAATACATAATAAAAAATAATTTAGTAAAATAAATAAATAAATAAATGTCTAAAAAATTTATTAATTTTACATAATTTTATCTTTGATGTGTAGAAATTATTTTAAAATTTTGAAAAATATTTTTTTGACATTTATTTTTGTCAAATTAGTTTAAATTTTATCAAATTGACGACTTTACTCTTGAAATTAAGTAATGGTATCTTTAATTGTCCTTATTTGGAACAAGATTCAAAATTTATTATCAAATGTGTTACAATTAAAAAGTTAAAGATCAAAGTGACACGAGCCCCAAACTATAGGGATCGTTAGTGTAATTCGCCCTAAAAATTTTGTATCTTGGCCATGTTTGGTTTGGTTTTCATAAATTTGTTTAAGAATTTTTTTTCTAAAACTCATCATTTTTATATAATTTTATCTTTTGGGAGGTTAAAAATAATTTTTAAAATTTAAAGATATTTTATTGATATTTATTTTTATTAAATTAGTTTTTCTTTTTTGAAAAACAAAACTGAAAAACAATTGTTTGGCCTTTTTATTTTGTATTTTTTTTCTTTTATTTATTTGGATATTTTTTTTTTCAAAATCACTACCATGAACAAAGTTTTTGAAAAAATATTGATAAAGTAAGGGTTGTGGAGAAATATTGTAACAACCCTGATCCCTGATTAACGTTAATCCGCAGTTAATTATGCTTGATTGGTAATTAGGGTGAAATTCTGGATTAAATTACTTGTGTGTGTTGCATGAATTATGTCTATATTTGTTCAACGTAGGAAAATCTGCTTATGTTTTTCTTTCGGTTTATGAATTGAAGGTCCTATCGGCATCCGATTTAGAAATTAACTTGATTTATGTGTTAAGTAGGATTTATGAGATTTTATGGTAATTTTAATTAAATGTTGATTTGGAATGATTAAATTAGAATAACTAATGTTAATTAGTTTAGCTTAAGTTATTTACAAGTGTGCCATTGAGTGGGCTTTTACAAGATTGTTTCACACCTAATACATATTTTGACTCTATTATCTTCCATCTTCAACACCAAACGTGAGAGAGAGTGAGAGAAGGGAGAATTGGTTCAAGACTTGAGGAATTGAGCTTAAACTAAGGGAGGTGCTAGGAAATGTTGTTAATTGAAGAAAATTTGTAGAGCCTCAACATCAATTTTTGTAGATTGAAGCCTCTAGGTAAGAGACTAAACTCTTAATTGAGTAATTGAATTAGATTCTACAAGATCATTAGTGAATTAAATGAATTCACATAAGAATTGCACTAGAAGTGGAAAGAATTGGGCCATGCTATGCATGTATGTACATTTTCTCACAAATTGAGCATGAGTTCAAAGATTGCTTTCATGCATGTGTTCATCTCACTTACATTTTGGGAGTTCATCATGTTTTCCATTAGATTGTCAAATTTGATCATGTTTTGAAAAGGTTGGATTCAAGAAAAAATCATGCATGTTGTGTTCTTCAAACATTTATAAAGTTTAAGTTGAATTTTGTACAATTGGCAAACTCTTGGACCATAATTTTGTGAAATGATCCTCAATTCTTCATGCTTTATAAGTTTGCTTTGTTGTCTCAAGTTTTGGGGCCCAAGAGGTGTGTTTTGAAGATTTGGAATCATGTTTTGAAGCTTGGGAGCAAATATGGAAAACCCAGAATTTTGCTTCCACGCTCGAGCGAGGAATCCTACGCTCGAGCGACCATGTTTGTTTTCATTCTTCCGCTCGAGCGACAGAAGGCTGGCTTGAGCAGAAATTGCAAGCTCTCAGAATTTTGAAAGTGTAAAAGCACGCTCGAGCGACAAGACTTGCGCTCGAGCGAGGACCTGTGTCTCACACTTGAGCGAGTATCGAGCGGAGATTTTCAGCAACCAGTACTTTTCACATTTTTGCAGATCGCTCGAGCGAAGGAGTCTATGCCCAAGTGACCAATCACATTTGACATGTACGCTCGAGCGAGACCCCTATTTTAGCAAAATTTTGGCTAAGTGTTTCAAGTACATTTTTGCATCCTCATTTCATCCTAGGCATTCCTAGGCCATGATTAAGACTCCATAATGAGGTTAATGGCTAAAAACACACTAAGAACAAACGAAGTAAGTTATGTATAATTCGAGCTTGTGTTTCAAGTGTGTATTTGTATGTGTGTTTGTGTAGGTCACGCGCCTCAGGATAAGTGAAGTGCCATTTTGCCATCTAGTTGGGGCGACCAATTATTTGTGAGTAATAACTTTGTAAAGTTATGTTCAATATTAAGTATTTTTCTAAATAATATGATACGAAGTAATTAGTTTTCTGAAATGCTATGCTATATTTGAAACGAATGAATGATTGTCCAAGATTCTGAAAATTATTCGTGGCATCCTTAGCATCATATAATATGCGTCCCTTTATGGGTCATCAGGTCCTTTTATGGGTCATCAGAAACGTCTCTGTGCACATGAGTCATCAGAAAGCCTTCATGGCAGTCCCTATGGGTCATTAGATTTGTAATGCTAATGGATGTGTCACGTGTTATAATGATGCATGTAGAAGCTTTGAATACGAACGTAAGTATGCCTATGAATCTACTCTGTTATGATAACCGATTATGTACAAGGCTTTGTTTCTGTATGGATATCATTCTGTAAAATCTTTACTTTGTTTTTATTCACTGGGCTTTAGCTCACTATTTATATTATGTATGTAGGTGAGCAAGCACGTGATCAGGCCCAGAGTTGATGGCCTACACTTCGGTTTTGTCAGCCAACCCTTGTGCTTCCCGAGGAGGTTCCGATTGAAGTCAAGTTTCACGGCTGTTTTTGTAAACACTTTAGACTATGTTTATACTATGTTGTGTTTGGTGAAGATGTTTGTTGGCATATACTTGGTATGTGCGTAAATATTGTATCTTGTTATAAAGAAGTTTTAAGCTATCTGCCTCATGTATGTCAGTACAGCTTAATGGACTATTCGTATTTTGCATGATGCTTCCGCAACCCCTTGTTATATGCTATTATGTCATGAGGCCTTTGGTAATCCGAGGATTACTGGCCGATTACGACGCTAAACCTATGGGGGCGGGTTTGGGTCGTAACAAATATTATGGAAGGTAAGATTGAAAAAGATAAATGTAGTTTTAATCCTATTTATTCAATGCAAAACAAACAATGGACGTAATAATTTATCTCAATAATTTAATTGGATAACTAATACTATATTAATTTTATGGATTATTAATACTTTCACTATTAGTCATTTGCATCAAATAGGGCCTTTGACTCTTATGTCATTTTGGTCTCTGCACTTTTAATTAGTTCAATTTTGACATTTAATTTTAGATTTTGTATCAATTTAGTCAAATTGATAACTTTGATTAGGGTTTTTGAAGGAAAATTGTTAATGAGCTAATTGTGATTAAGTCACTGAGTTGAACAAATTTACAATTTTATCTATAAAAACATAACATGTCACTTATGTGCTCATTTTTTATAATATATATATATATATAATTGTAATCAATTGGATCAAATTGAGATAAATTTATAAATTTAGAATTAAAATTAAGTCAACTAAAATTACAATAACTAAAATGACACAAGACCGAAAATATAGAGACTCAAGATATAATTTGCCTTTCCCCTCCTCCATTATATACATTAAAAAGACCTAATCACAGAGGGGTGACCTCTGGGGTTAGGCCCTAAGAAGTCGAGGTCTCAGAGGTCATCCTTAGATAGTGCTACACAACAGTCATTTAATCATATAGCAGTAAGTTGCGAACTCGCACACAGGCGGGCATTCAAACCCACATTCTTGATACTAGATACCGTTTGCTCAGACTTACAAAATTTGTCCTTTCGACTATATTTGTTATCGTCCCAATAATTAATTTTGGAAGAGTTGAATCTAGGATCTTGAGATTTGTATCCCTAAATGATTGTTAAGTGATAAAAAAGGGAGGGGAAGGGGTAGGGGTAGGGGCAGGGGTAGGGGTGCATAGATAATTAAGAAGTTTGCCTAGAAGTATAAAGTAGCCACTATTGATCGAGCGCTAAGACCTTATCAATCGGCCACCCCCCTTGGGGATTCTATTTACACCTAAAAAATTATTAAGTATTCCCAATTTTTAAGTACACCCTATCTAATTATATAAATTTTATTTTATTCTTATTACACCTTATTATTTTTCCCAAATTACCCTTAAGATAAACCCAAATAATAAATAATAAACAAACTAAAAAAATTAAATTATTTCAAAAACTTTTTAATATAGAAAATAATTCTCAAATATAGGGAAAAAACAAAAACCGAACTTATAAACATATAAGCATTATAAATATAGAAAAAACAAAACTTTTACATAAACGTTATAAAATATTTCAATATAGGGAAAAAAACTTTTACATTATAAATTATCCACAAGAATATTCGTGGAAAAGTAAAAAATCAAATTTATAAGCACATAAGCATCAGAAACTAACAAGAAATAGTAGTTCTTAAATAATATATTATTTAAGTGATAAAATAAGAATAACTCCAATAATATGTTATTGTTAATTTAACTAGTAGACTCTTTAATTTTTGTCAAAAAAAGATATAGAAAATAATTGATGGTACTCTACAAAAATTGCGAAACTTCTTTATATGAATACTTACCTCATTTTTGACGAGTTGATTCAAAAAAATATTTTGATTATTACTCTCATCTATTATTTGATTTTGTTCAAACTTTCTTTTAGGGTTTAGGGTTTCAAAATAATAAAAAACAATAATTTTGATGATGATGATGGTGAGTTTTGATAGGATGGATTGGAATTTTAGAGGGAGGATGAAAAAGAAGAATAAATAATTTTGATCTTTTAAGGAAGAAGATACAAAAATTTAAATAAGAACAAAATGAGAAAAAAAAAATTTATTTTAGATTTTAATATATATTATTCTTATTAGTAAATATAATAGAAATTAAAATTATGAATTTAAATTAGGCGCACTGAAACATATTTTGCGTTCAAATAAAATCCCCTTCGGTTCCATCGTAGAAAACTGTGGCCCAAAATGAAGCCCAATTACAATTTGACAAATGCAATCAAAGGCCCAATAACCCAAAGCATCTCATCGAGTCCACAACCCCACTCTGTTTGTGTAGAAAGCGACAGAAGAGGATAGGAGAGGAGGAACAGAGAAGAAACGAAACCCTAGAGGAAGGCAAACCAGGAAATCAAGCATGGTGTGTATACGCAAGGCTACCGTTGACGACCTCCTAGCAATGCAAGCCTGCAACCTGTTTTGCCTGCCGGAAAACTACCAGATGAAGTACTACCTGTACCACATCCTGTCGTGGCCACAGCTCCTCTACGTAGCGGAGGACTACGGCGGCAAGATCGTTGGCTACGTGCTGGCCAAGATGGAGGAGGAGAGCTCGGAGTGCCACGGCCACATCACCTCCCTCGCTGTGCTCCGTACCCACCGCAAACTGGGTCTCGCCACCAAGCTCATGACGGCGGCTCAGAACGCCATGGAACAGGTGTATGGCGCCGAGTATGTGTCCTTGCATGTGAGGAAGAGCAATCGAGCGGCATTTAATCTGTACACGGAGACGCTGGGTTACAAGATTCATGATGTGGAGGCCAAGTACTATGCTGATGGCGAGGACGCATACGATATGAGGAAGCTACTCAAAGGTAAGCAGCACCACCACCAGCACCACCCTCACCCTCATCACCATCACCATCATGGTGGTGGGTGTTGCTCCGGTGAGGCAGTGAAGAGTGGGGACACAAATTCGGAATCCAAGGCCGGGTCCTCTGAGTGATGCCTCACCTCAGAGAGGTAAATTGAGATTTGGAACAATATATTTAAGTTATGGAAATTATTATTATGTTTATTTGAACTATGTTGTGATTTTGTTCACTGCAAGTTTTATGGGTATGTGTTAATGGTTGTGGAAATGGTTCTCCATGTTAGTCACATCACTTTTTTTTACGTAATAATTCCTATAAAATTGCTTTGGCAAGTTATGTATTCAAGTGGTTCTCTACCTGTATATACTTTTGTGATATTATTAGGATTATTTTAGTGATGAAGGCTTTGTGCCTTTCATTTGTGTTGATCGATATCCCTCAAGTTTGGGACAGTCACCCGAAACAAGTGAAGGGGTAATAAACCAGTCTCTCCTATGACTGATACTGATTCTATGATTATTTCTATGAATCCTAAAGGCTACTTACAACCATACCTAACAGGGGTAAAGCTTTTTACAAGTGAAAAACTATTGTATTTAGGGCTTATTTTGTACCACCATGACCTTAATTTAAGGTATTGGTATTCCTAAGAGGAGACACCGCTCCAGCAGTGAGGGCTTCCTCACTAGCTTTGATTTGCCGTGTGGGTTCTTAGGTGTATCCCCGCTCTAGGTCTATTTAGAAGCTTCCATATGGAGAGTTCTGACTTTCTTTAGAGGGTTGAATCCCCTTAGGGACAAGCAACAAGCAATGCAGAGCTACTTATGAGAGTGTGTTTAGCCAAAGAGAATCCTTGCCTCTTCTTATTGAACTCTACCCCTTGTTTTGAGTCCATGAAATTAGTTAAGTGACTGATCAGTATAGGTCACGGATGAGCTACCAACAGAGAGAGAACACGTTGCACTTTTAGCTTCATTTTCTTGTCTTTATGGCGAAGAACCCAATTAGTCTCACATTTGGATTTATGGACTTCAAATGAATAGATTTAACATTACTCAATCAAGGAGCATAATTTGTAATTCAATATAATATTTTGTATCTAGTCATCTAGATTCCAAAAATGGAGTTTGCTTAGATTCATGTGTTTGAAATAATTTCGTAAGTATATTTATTTAAAATCCATGAGTAATTTACTTGTACGAGTATTTTAAGAAAATACATGTTTTCTATCTCTACTCAATCATTCACTTTAAAATTATAAATATACCTCCAATCAGTGTTTTTAAAGGCGAAAGCGCAAGGCGAGGCGTTTTACCCTTATTGAGGCGAGGCGTTGAGGCGTAAGCCTTTTAAATTTTGATTTATTAAATTTTTATAAAATACAAAATTAATTAAATATAGCATAAAAAGAGTACAAAAAATAAGAATTACCAAATAAAATTCTTAAAGGCCATTCTAAGCATATAACCAAAATTAATTAATAATTTCAAGTATTATAAGTGCTTTCTAAGTCATTCTCATTAATACGATAATAAAAAAATAACTTAAGTGATAGTCAAAATAACTTAAATTTCAATTGTTCAATAAACAAAATTACTTAAAACTCTAATACTCTATAAACAAAGCAATAAATAAATAATAGGTCACTCTAAGTCATCCTCATTAATATTGTCATCATCTTCGTCTGCTATATCTATAATGGGATAGGTTCCATCATCTATTCCACCAACTTCTTCAAACTCCATATCTTCATCCACAAGGGTGCATCTTGCTGCCTTGCCTTTTCCTCTATCATTTCCTACACAAGAAATATGATTTCAAATTAATTAAATAGGCACATACAATAATATGTATGCAACTAGTCCATAATTGTTTAACAACTTACTTGAACCTTCACCAACTTTTCTTTTCTTTGCATTCGAAGATGAGTCAACATTAATTGTAGTCGTAGTTGATCGATTCTCCACACTTCTATCATATGTAGTGATAGGCACAGTCCTAATTGCTTCAGCATCGAACAATTCTTCTTCATCAAGCCAAGAAGCATCAAGGGAGAGGACAGGATCTTCTTTTTCAGCAATCCATTCATCATCCGAATCAATTTCATCAATTAGTATTGGATCAATGTTTTGTCTTCTTCTGATACTCCTCTCTCTTAGTTTAGTGTTGTACTTCACATAGACCAAAGCATTCAAACGTTTGTGCTCAAGCCTATTCCTCTTTTTTGTATGAATCTAATATAATAATATAAGAAACGAAATAAGAAACATGAATATTTTATTTCATGCATACGAAAGTTTAGGAAAGAAAGATATATTACCGACTCAAAGGTGCTCCAATTCCTCTCACATCCCGAAGCACTACAAGTTAGACTAAGTACTCGAATAGCAAATTTTGTTAACTTTGGTGTTTTGCTCCCAAAACGAATCCACCAATCAGCTACATAATTTGAAAAATGCACAAATAATTTCAATCTCGTATTTTAATTTTATAGAATGTAATTGGAAAATTATTTTCATATTAGTTTCTTACCGGGAGAGCGTATCGCTCTGGAATCAATTGCAACACGACTTCCGAATTCCCCTTTTGCTTGATCATAATAGTCCAATTGGATATCAGCCTTGAGACGCTCATCATAACTCAACATTCTATCCATGCACTGATACAATCCTAGCCTTACCTCCTCAACATTGGAGAAGGAATCTCGATAGCGCAACTGAGGGTTTAGATAATAACCAGCAGCATGTAAAGGTCTATGAAGTTGTGGTGTCCACCTTGCATCTATCTTATTCCAAATTGGTCCGTACTTCCTAACATTTCCTCCACAATTGAAAGCAATCTTTTCTTTAGCCACATCCATCAACTCATAAATGTAACCCATAGCAGCCCTCTCCTCTGAATCAACTTCTCGCAAAACACTAACCAAAGGTATTGTGCTTTTGATACAAAAAGCAACATTAGGCCAAAATTTTGGATCAAACAACACAGTTGCACGAGCCTGTACCCCTTCAACCTTTCTTGCCCAACTACTAGAAGCCCACTTTTCTGAAGAAAACATAGCTTGGAGTGGTTGCTTTTGTTTGTAAAGACTTTGGAGAGTAAGATAAGCAGTGGCAAACCGTGTTACTGCTGGACGGAGTAGTTCACTGTTCTTTGTAAATGATCTCATCATTGAAAGAACCCAACAATGTCCATATATAAACTTGACCACTTGCCTAGCTAACGAGAGAGTTTGGTCACAGATTTTTAATTTTCCAATGTCCTCCAACATTAAATCAATACAATGTGCAGCACATGGAGTCCAATACAACTTCTTCCTCTTCTCCATAAGTCTTGACCCGGCATTGACATAGTTTGAAGCATTATCAGTAATAACTTGAACAACATTATCTTCCCCAATTTCATCTACGACACTATCAAGATAGTTAAACATCAACTCCCCATTTTTTATAGTATCAGATGCATCAATTGATTTTAAAAACCAAGTTCCAGCAGGGCTATTCACAAGAAAATTAATAAGAACTCTACTTTTCCCATCTGTCCAGCCATCAGACATAATTGAGCATCCATATTGTTTCCATGCTTTCTTATGTTCCTCCATCATGACATTTATATCCTCTACTTCTGCTTTAAGAATCCAAGTCCTCAATTCATGCATAGAAGGGGGTTTCAAACTAGGTCCATAATTTGCAATTCCATCAACTGCAGCTACCCAATACGGATCATTCACTAAATTAAATGGAAGAGCTTTACAATATATAAAACGCCCAATCTTTCGACATACATCTTTTCTTTCTTCTTGTTTCCATTTGGAGTTCAGTGTAGATTGTCGTGCTTGAGAACTAGCAAATTTATCCATTGGACCCCTCGGTTTTGGTGGTTGTGTCATACTACCAGTATCGCCTTCAATAGATTGAGAAGCACCACTCTCGCCCTTTGCTCCAGCACCCATCCCAATTTCATATAGCATCTCATTACGGGCACTTTTTTGCTCAAAGAAATTTTTTAATGCTTGTTGGCATTCCAACTTTACATCTTCAGGAACTTTTGAACACGGTTTAATGCCTTTATGCGTACCGGCTAGATAATTTTTAAATCGACTTACAGTACCACTACAAGTTTGATCACAAAATTTGCATCTAAAATATTTTTCCCCATCAACTTCTTTTATATACTTCCAGACAAAATCTTTTCTTTGGCCTTTGGGTTCAGTCATCCTTTTTTTTTTGTTATCCCCACCAACTTATCAACTATAAAAATAAACAAATAAAAAAATTAAAAACAAAAAATATGAGAAGAGAAGCTCAATTAAAAAAATTAAAAATTAAAATAATAATAATAATAATAAATTAAACGAGAATATATTAGAATTACATTGATAATAAATTAATGAGGGAGGACTCAGTTATATAATAATAATATATTAATAAATTAATGATGGATGACTCAGTTATATAAATTAAACAAGAATAATATATTAATAAATTAATGATGGAGGACTCAGTTATATAAATTAAACAAGAAGAAGCTTAATAATAATATTAAATAATAATATATTAGAATTACACTGATAATAAATTAATGAGGGTAGACTCAGTTATATAATAATAATATATTAATAAATCAATGACGGAGGACTCAGTTATACTTATACAATAATAATATATTAGATAAGTGGAGTGGAGATATTTGTGTGGACAAATACAGAGAAGAGAAGCATCGGCCATTGAAAAAAAAAAAGCAAAGCAGAGAGATAGAGACGATGCAGACAAAAATGAGAGAGTGACGATGCAGACAGAAGAACGAGAGAAAGACGATGCACAGGGAGACGATGCAGACAGAGCTGAACGAGAGAGAGAGACTCAACTCAATTCGAGAGAAAGAGAGAGACAGACTTCGTACCTGGAAAACCCTAATTCGTTGAAGAAGACTGATTCGAACTTGTTGGACTCCGATTTGAAGAATATGGACTTCCAAGGTATTTATATTATCTTCTTGAGCAATTTCTGTTTGAATCGAAGTCTTTTTCGAATTTTGATTTTTGAAATCGAAATCCTCAAAAGGCTTGCGCCTCACTGTCCAAAGCGTGAAAATCGTATAAAGCGTTTCAGATGCTTACGCCTCTGTCTTTGATACGTACGCATAGCTGGTGTGTCGCCCAAAAGATAACGCATCTGTGCGTTTTCCGTACGCCTCGCCTCAAGTCGCGTCTCAAGTCGCGCATCATATACGCCTTTGAAAACATTGCCTCCAATAGTTAACTTTCTTACAATTTTATAAAGTCTGAACGTAAACCCCTTCATTTCAAACCCACTCATGTTAATGGATCTCAACCCAAATTCTTGAAGTTTTTCGGGTACAAATTAATGTGGAACGGTCGCATGGTGCTTTCTTTTTGGGTGCTTTGGTGTATTTGGTGAAAAAAGAACATTGACAATGAGCTTCTATGCACTTGGGTTTTTGTCACTTCACTAATACAAGCTTTAGTCATATAGGCAGAAAGAAGAACGGATAATTTATATGATTAGAAACTTCTTTGGCATTCAGTCGGGAAAATGTAGTTTTGAAGCAAGCTAGTTGAATTCACTAGTTGTGTAGTCAGATGTGATGTTGAAGCAAATAGTACAAGTAATTGAAGATTTACATTGTCAAGGATGTTGAATTGCACCAAGATAGATTGCTTAAGATGACTCTAAATTCTGTTAAAGATGTTGTGACTAAATAGGTTGCTTTAGATGCTCAAGCTAATTGATGCACTTGCTGGGAGTTGTGCACTCAAATGTAATATTGAAAGTAAATAGTACAAGTAATTGAAGGTTTACATTGTCATAGATCTCAAGTTGTGCTAAGATGGGTTGCTTTCGATCACTTCGTAAATTCTATTAAAGATGTTGTGAATTCTTAACTAAGGTAGGATGCTTTAGGTGCTTTTGCACTAATAAGTGCATATTTGGTGTGTCATCAAACATAATATTAGGATTTCTTGTCGGCTCAGAACAGATGAGAAAATGTCAATTTTAACTTGCTACTTTGTTGCACGCACCTTTGTAAGTTTAGTTGAATATATATCTTTGTTCTAAGTTTCATGAACTTATCTCCATTCAAATTTGATTATCATGCTTTTCAATAGGTACCTTGTGAGGAAAAATGGTGAGATTTCCTAATAATCTTTCTTGATTCGAAAATAGGTTGAGTCTATTGGCAAAGCAATCTGGATTCACTAAAGCAAATCAAAACTGTCCCGTATTGCTGTGCTTAAATTGCTAAACTTACACTACTTTTATAGAAATTTGGGTGCCAGTTAGTTTTTACTTATTAGTAGTCTTGGAAACAACAAGTTATGCTTTTCAGCTATATTGCACGCTATCATTTTGTGTGATTTTAAGTTGCCTGATATGGAAAGATCATTTGTATTTAGAATAGAACACCTGAGGGCTCATGTCAATTATTCATGAATACTTGAGCATATGTTGTTGTCGGTGTGGGGGAGTGGTTCTGGAAATACTCTTTGGATCCAACGGGGCACTCGAGATCCTTAGCTAGTAACCTGAAAAAGAATGAACACTTCGGTCCGGGGTGCCGGAATTAGCACTCTGACGGATAAGTCAGTATATACTTTCTCGATTGCTTGTATCTTAAGTTAAGCGTACTAGTTCTCACATACCTCTTTTGTGGCTGTTCTTCTTGTATTTATACTTGCCTCGGGGTCTGGCCCACTTTTAATCCACCTTGTGAATGCTCACTAGGTTTTTTCTGTTATAAATCAATTCTCGCTCAGCTTCCCGCTTAACTGGTTCAGGGGCCGATTAGGGCGTTCGTCTTCCGAAAGATGCAAGGTGGGGCCGAATAGGGATGTTCATTCAATAAGCTTCCAAGCATGTACACGGCCCCCTCTGCAGTCCTTGAAACTCGGCTCCCACAATTGCCCCCCAAACATTCCACTAACAACTTAGTTGGCGTGTTTGGTTTCGGACTTGAAAGGTCAAAAATATAGGTTCGGCGGCTACCCTCATTCTAACGTAAATGTCAGAATGCACACAATTTTCGGTCATTATTACACTCTCCCGCCCCCTTGTACATTTCCCTAATTTATTGTGATTTGAAACTTCATTGTCTCTTCGAATGCATGTTTTTTGAATACTCGAAGCTCCTGGACTGCCAGTCGATATACATCCTCCATTTCGCATCCTCTGCAACTCCTTTCCGTATGTCGTTGTCTCCTTTGCTCCTTGTAAGTTCTCTTCCCCTTTTTTTCGAATCCCATTTCCTTGCTTATTTGTATTTAAGCACTCTCCTTAAACTTGCTAGTATGGCCAAACATTTGAAAGATCTACTTTTTGCGGACCGTATTTCTGGGTTCCAATGCCATTTTTCCATCCCCGATGATGTCTATTTGTCACTCGTAACAGACAGCACTCTTGATATGAAGAGGGATGATGAAAGTACAATAATCTTTCCTCACTTATTTATCGCTGAGGGCGGAGTCCGTTTTCCCCTTCACCCATTTCTTAGGGCTGTCCTTCGCCATTGGGGTCTAATTCCTTCGCAACCCAACGTAAACTTTTTCCGCATCGTAATGGGGATTATAGAGTTGAACCGGCGTCTTAGGATCAACCTTGGCATACCTGCCATTCGGCACTGTTATGTTTTGGCCAAATCATCTGGTCGGCTAGGGCGTTATTTTCTCAGGGCCAGGGACACTGACCATCAGTTGGTAACTATGCTTGCCAGCTCTGGCAATTGAGTCGACGATGTCATGGTTGTCCACGGTAACTGGGAATTTTGCGAAGGCGAGGATCGCCTAGACCCTATACATAGATAGAAAGGTGAGCCAGGTTACTTTGTAGCTCCTTACGCTTATCTATTTTATATTTACTCGGCCTTCTCTCGAAGTACTAATAATTTTATATTCGTGCAGGCAACAATTTGAAAAAAGTTCTGGTTTCGGCCGACAACGCAGTTCTTGTGGACATCAAAACCGCACTCCAGTTTTTTGGCCGTCCAAATATCCAGAAGCACGGGAGAGCCGCCCATATACTTCTGAGGTACGAGCCGACTTACACAACATTTTCGGCTGCGGAAAACATTCCGATTCCACGCGGCGAACAACGTCTCACGGCTGTTATCTTCCCCCGCTTCAAAAGCCTTAGGCAAATCGGTTTCAAAACCTCCGATTCAGAGCAGGCTGCAGAGCCAGTAGCCAAGGATATAGTCGAACAACCGAGCCAATCTGATTTGAAAGCCGAAGTCGACGAGGCTCTTCACTCGGCGTTTGAAGCAGCCGGCCTTAATCAATCCGATCCTCCCTCCACTTCAGGTCAGGAGGAAATCCCTTTCGAAGATATCTTACTGATTTAGGAGATCTCCTCGGCTCTTATCCTGAGAACATGGCGGGGGAATTGCTCACGCAATTTGGCATGAAGGAAAAATGCCGAACAGATGGCCGCCCGGCGCAGAGTCGAGACCATCCGTTCCGAACCTGCCACGGCTCAATCCTCCGAGCCTGTTGTCATAGAAGAAACGACACAGGTTGAGACGGCCGAGACTGAACTGGTAGTCAAACGGCTGAGCCCAGAGGCTGATCAGAGGGGGGAGAAGCGTGCCGCCGAGAGCGAAGCTGGCTTTGAAGAAAACCCTACCGACAAACGGCCGCGCTTAGAGGAGTCGGATTTGGCTGAGCCTTTTGTTGTTCAACCAAGGATAAAAAATGTGCCGATTTCCTTTAATTCCTCGGCTTTAAAAGACCCAGCCGTGGCGTTGAGCGTGGCTTCCTCGATCTCCCTGCCGGTTGACAAGGCAGTTTTTCGGGGCGGAGTCAGACTTGCTGGCGATAGCATTAGCCGATCAGTCGGCCCTTCTGGTATATGACTAGATCTTGTATGTAGTTTTCTGCCTATGTTTTTGTTCTAATTCCCTGTTTTGCAGACGGTCGAAAGGATAGCCGAGATAGGCCGCCGTCAGCATGACGCTATTGAACAAATTGGCCTTTTTAAAACGGAAGTTGAAAGTGAGAAGAGCAGAGCCGAGTTAGAGGCGGCGAGAGCGGCGATGGAAAGTGCAAAAGCGGACGCCAAAGTGGAAAAGGCGCGGAGTTCTGACTAGCTCAGATTGGCGGCCAAGGAGAGGGCAAACGCGAGCGAAGACGTGCTCAAGTTAGCCAAGGAGGTGATTGCCAAGCTGGAGGCCGACTTGGAAGAATCGAAGTAGGCGAAGGAAAAAGCTGACTCCGAGACATCCAAAGCGTTCGAGGCTGGGAAGGATGCCGCCCTTCAAAATTATGTGAAAGAAGTCCCCAAGTTCGAGAATCGGGGATTCAAACACGGCTGGCTCAAAGCCCTTGCTGCCGCTGATGTGACATTGGCCATGCTGATTCCATACGCGCAGGTGGACGTTGGGCCGCTGGAGTCTAACCCCGAAGATTGACTAGGGCGACATTCTGATTTTGTTAGGCATCTTTTGTGAACAATTGTAATTGTTTAATTGTTTCTTTGTTTTTTGTTTGTTAGGTTTCTGTTAGTTTAAGGTAATTTTCATGTATAAAATGGCGACTATCTGCGCTCAATTTATCAATGAAAATTTCCTTTTCATTTCACTATTAGCTGTACTTAATTTTTGATATTAATGGAGAGTTTTGCTTTTCACTACTTTGGATAAAATGATTACTGTTTATTGTGCATGCTAACTATCGATCTGATAAGATGTATGATCATGAGATGAGTAAATTAAACATCCCAAAGAATGGATGTCGACTAAATAACAGTGCAACTTGGCAATTTAGTGATTTAGCCGAACAAGTAAATCGGCTCAGGGCCTTGTCGTCTAGCCGAGCCTATGCGCACGAGCAGTAGGGTGACAAGGGAGCGGGAGAGACGCCAGCCCCCTCGTCGTCAAAGCAGGTCTCCTAGAAGGGAAAAACAACAGCGGGGCAAATCCCCTCAACCACGCTCCAGAGGAGAACTCGGTGCGACACCGCGCCCGTTGAGTTTTGCGGTCTTTGTGGGGAACAAACCGATGACGGAGGCGGATTCAATCGTTTATGACCCAAATGTGGCGGTTGAGTTTGCTCGACAGATTTTCCCACTAGAAGCCCAGCAGTCGATGGCCGGTCGATAGGATTTTGAAGTATTTCGGGAGGGCATCCATGGGGCGGTGAAGGGGTTGTACACCGCCTATGAAATCGGCATGCGTCTACGTGCTGCCCGGCGGGATATAAAGCAGAGAGATGAATGCATTCAAAGCTTAGATGCTCGCGCGGAGAAGGCCGAGCGCGAGCTAAGAGAGGCCAAGGCTGTCGAGGCTCAATCGGCCGGCAAAGCGAACCTGATCGTGGGGGAGAGAGTGACCCAACGACTAATAAGTCATGCGATTGCCGATCGAGACACGGCTAGTATGTTTGCGATTGAGACTGCTAAGGCTAGGGCTTATGAAAAAGGCTTCCATGATGGTTGAAAGGTCGGGATAGATAAGACCAAGGAAAAACTCGCCGAGAAAGTCTGCTGATGAGAATCGTGGATTCAAACACGGATGGATCAAGGCACTACAGGCCTTGGATGCTCTCCGGGCGGTAGGCGTTGATTCAGCGTCGCCGTTATATCAGAGTCGTCAATTTCCCTTCTCGGCCTTCGAAGTTGAGAAGAGTGATGATGAGGGAGACACCGACTTAGACTAGATATTGTAAATACTCCCAACACAGATTGGGAGCAAATTATGTATTGATTGGTTAATTTAATGAAAAGCTCTATTTTAAATATTTGCATATTTCGATTTATACATTTTGAGCTAGTCGGCAGGTGTAATGAAACATTTCGTTTTTAGTGCGTGCATGTTTCAACTTTCGCCTACTACGTCTGCTTTTTAATCGTAGTAATAATGAGAAGCGCGCTGAATCCACAGCTTTTAATCGGCCCAAAAGGGTCATGCACTGATGGGGTTCCGAATTCGGAGACTTGGCCAATCGTGATATCTACGAACGACGCTCCGAATTCGGAGGCTTAATCGGCCTAAAAGTGTCCTGCACTGATGGGGCTCCGAATTCGGAGACTTGGCCAATTGTGAGATCCACGAAGGGCGCTCCGAATCCAGAGGCTTAATCGGCCCAAAAGTGTCCTGCACTGATGGGGCTTCGGATTCGGAGGCTTTTTTTGTCTTGGCCAATCGTGATATCCATGAGGGGCGCTCCGAATCTGGTGTCTTATTCGGCCCAAATGTGACATGCGCAGATGGGGCTTCAAATTTGGAGACTTAAATCTTGGCCAATCGTGATACACGAAGGGCGCTCCGAATCCGGAGTCTTTATTCGGCCCAAACGTGACCTGTATGGATGGGGCTCCGAATTTGGAGGCTTTTGTTGTCTTGGCCAATTGTGATATCCGCGAAGGGCGCTCCGAATCCGGAGTCTTATTCGGCCCAAATATGACCTGTATGGATGGGGCTTCGAATTCGGAGACTTATCTTGCCCAATCGTGATATACAAAGGGCACTTCGTATTCGGAATCTTTATTCGGCCCAAACGTGACCTGCATGGATGGGGTTCCGAATTTGGAGGCTTTTTTTTTGTCTTGGCCAGTCGTGATATCCACGAAGGGCGCTCCGAATCCGGGGTCTTATTCGGCCTAAACGTGACCTGCACGGATGGGGCTTCGAATTCAGAGGTTTTTTTGGCCAATCGTGATACACGAAGGGCGTTCCGAATCCGGAGGCTTAATCGGCCCAAAAGTGTCATGCACTAATGGGACTCCGAATTCGGAGGCTTTTTTTGTCTTGGCCAATCGTGATATCTACGAATGGCTATGAATTCGGAGTCTTATTCGGCCCAAACGTGACCTGCACGGATGGGGCTCCGAATTCGGAGTTTTTTTTGACTAATCGTGATATCCACGAAGGGCGCTCCAAATTCGAAGTCTTATTCCGCCCAAACGTGACCTGCACGGATGGGGTTCTGAATTCGGAGGCTTTTTTGGCCAATCGTGATACATGAAGGGCGCTCTGAATCTGGAGGCTTAATCAGCCTAAAAGTGTCATGTACTAATGGGGCTCTAAATTCGGAGACTTATCTTGGCCAATCGTGATATATAAAGGGCGCTTCGAATCTGGAGTCTTTATTCGGCCCAAACGTGGTCTGCACGGATGGAGCTCTGAATTCGGAAGCTTTTTTGTCTTGGCCAATCGTGAGATTCACGAAGGGCGCTCCGAATCCAGAGGCTTAAATCGGAAGACTTTTGAACTGAATTTCGCAATGAGAAAACATGAAACTTTGCATTGCAAAAGTGAAATATGTACATGGTAAACCATTCAAAACGAGTATTATGCCCCACAGGTCGGGTTTAATGATAGAATTTACGCAAGTGCGTTGAATTCCAAGGCCGTGGCAGACTCCTCCCAGACATGTCTTTGAGCCGATATGCCCCTACTCCCGCGATTGAGTCGATCTGATAGGGGCCATTCCAGTTAGGACCCAATTTTTCATCAGTCGGATTCCTGGCGGCTGGAAGCATTTTCTTCAGGACCAACTCTCCTGGTGGATAGCAGTGTAGTTGAACACGTTGATTATACGACTTAGCAAGCTGCTGTTGGTACCGTGCCATGGATGCAAGGGCACGGTCTCTTTGTTCTTCAATCAGAATCAAATCCAAGGCTAGCATCTTGTCGTTTCGGCCCATATCAAAAACTTTTGATTTCAAGGTTGGGAGTCCGATCTCCAAAGGGATGATTGCCTGCATTCCGAAGCACAAAGCGAACAGAGTCTCCCTAGTGGACCGCCTCGGAGTAGTGCGATGAGCCCATAACACACTCGGCAATTCGCCGACCCATCTGCCTTTAGCTTTCTCCAGTCTCTTCTTGATGCCGTCCAAAATAGATTTGTTGGAGGCTTCAGCTTGGCCGTTACTCTGAGGATAGGCCGGGGTGGAAAAATAGGGCCGAATACCATACTTGCTGCACAGTTCTCGGTAGACACCGCAATCGAACTGGGAGCCGTTGTCTGAAATAAGTGCTCTCGGAATGTCGAATCGTGTTATGACATTACTCCATACAAAACGCTTCACATTAGTATCTCGAATGTGCATTAGTGCCTCCGCTTCCACCCATTTCGTGAAATAATCTGTTGCAACAATCAAAAATCGCTTGTTGCCCGGGGTGCGAGGCAATGGTCCGACGATGTCAAGTCCTCATTGGGCGAATGGCCAAGGACTGGTTATAGAGCTTAACTTTTCAGCAGACAAATGGGTTAAGGAAGAAAACTTCTGGCATTGTTCACATTTTTTCACATAACATTCGGCATCAGCTCATTGTCGGCCAATAATACTCCTGTGTCATAGCTTGATGGGCCAAAGAGCGCTTGCCAGAATGGGCACCACAGCTACCTTCATGTATTTCAGTTAGGAGTTCTTCGACTTTATCCGGATGAACGCATTCTAGGTATGGGCTGGAAAGGGATTTTTTGTAAAGCTTTCATTGCGGATCCAAGTAGTATCATAGCGCCTTGTTTTGTAGCTTATGTGCTTCTTTCTTATCCTACGGGAGCTGTTCGGAAGATAGGAATGCAGCAATGGAGTCCATCCAACTCGGACTTGACTCTATGACATTGATCTGGACTTCTTTTGAAGGACCAATCCTCGGCTTAGGGATGAAACTCACTTCAATTGTTCGTTTAACCTCTGAGTTAATGGTAGAGGCTAGGCAAACCAGGGCGTCTGCATGTGTGTTTTGATCACGGGTTATTTGGTTCAATTCATGATGATCAAATTTTGCTAGCAAGGAATTTGCCGTTTTCATGTAAGTGGCCATACGGTCGTTTTTGGCTGCGTACTCCCCCTTTAGTTGATTGATCACAAGTTTTGAATCACAAAATATAAGTAAACGCCGAGCACCCAGGAGATGTGCATTCCGCAAGTCGGTTAGCAGGGCTTCGTATTCGGCCTCATTGTTCGATGCGTCGAAGCCGAGCTTGACAGCCTGCTCAATTATTGCTCTGTCGGGAGCCATGATCACTACTCCGGCTCCGCTGTCGCATTGATTGGACGATCCATCACAGTACAACCGCCAAATGTCCCCAACATAAATTCTCCAGTTCGGCTTAGGTTGAATTTGATCAGACTTCAAGTCGGCAAGACCCCCAGTGAATTCGGCCACAAAGTCGGCAAGCACTTGCCCCTTGATTGAGGTTCTAGGCAGGAATAGAATATCGTACTGGCCGAGTTCAAGAGCCCACTTTGAAATGCGCCCTGAGGCTTCTGCACTGCGGAGTACTGCCCGGAGGGGGTAGTCCGTTAGTACCTCGATGGATGCCCCTGAAAGTAATGCATCAGTTTTCTTGCTGCCATGATGAAGGCTAGGATGAGTTTTTCCAACGGAAGGTAACGTGTTTCGGCGTCAACCATTGCCTTGCTCACATAATACACTGGCCGTTGCTCCCCAAGCTCTTCCTTTAACAGTACGGCGCTGACGGCCCGGTCGGAGACTGCCAGATATAAAATGAGCGGGTCACCTGCCGAAGGTGTTGTCAAGAGTGAAACTGATTGGAGGTAGGTCTTTAGACCGTTGAAAGCGGCTTCGCACTTAGAGGTCCATTCAAAAGCCACCCTGCCGTAGGGTATGAAAGAATTGTTGGCAGCGATCTGTGGAATGACTGATGAATTTGTTGAGTGCGGCGGCCATCCCCATGAACTTTTGAACCTCCTTTACCGATCGAGGGGAGTCAAGTTCCAAGATTGCTGTGATTTGCCTCGGGTTGACTTCGATTCCTCGGTGGTTGACAATATAGCCAAGGAATTTGCCGGATCCAATCCCGAATGCACACTTGGAAGCGTTCAGCTTCATTTTGTACTTTCGTAAAATGCCGAATGTCTTCTCTAGATCGGCTAGATGTGTTTGCTCTTCCTTGGACTTGATCACCATATCGTCAATGTACACTTCCATAGTACGGCCAAGTTGCTCCTTGAACATGGCGGTGACTAGTCTTTGGTAAGTTGCCCCTGCATTCTTCAGCCCAAAAGACATAACCTTATAGCAATAGGTTCCTCTTGGGGTGAGGAATGCAGTTTTGTCTTGGTCCTCCGGATGCATAGCGATTTGATGATAGGTTCTGTAGGCATCGAGGAAGCTCATACGTAGATAACGTGCCGGGGCATCTACAAGTTGGTCTATTCGGGGGAGAGGAAAACAATCCTTGGGACAAGTTTTATTTAAGTCCGTGAAATCCACACAAACATGCCAAGTCCTATTTTTCTTCTTAACAACCACAGTGTTCGACAACCATGTAAGGTAGGTAACTTCCCGGATTGCCCTGACATCGAGCAATCGGTCAACTTCCTTAACAACGGCAGCAGTGTGTTCTGCGGTTGATCGCCGGCTTTTTCTGAATAATTGACTTGCATTTAGGGTCGACGTTTAAACGGTGCTGCGAAACAGACGGATCCACACCCGGCATCTCATATGGTGTCCACGCAAATACATCAAGGTTGCCGAGTAAGAAGGAAACTAGACGCTGCCTGTCGGCTTCATTCAGGGAGGCGCCGACCATGAAGAACTTGTCTGGATTTCCGTCAATTTCAACTCGATCCAGGGCTTCCGTGGCTTTTTCACTTGGGAGCCGCCCAACATCGTCAAGGCTCTCTCGATCTGGCACCTCAATAGAATTAACTTCCAACTCTTTTGGTGTCTTTGCAGCAAGGAGATAACATGCTTGTGCCGATTTCTGGGAGTCACGGATTTGCTCAATGCCGCGTTCTGTCGGGAAGCGGAGCAGTTGACGATAGGCGCTTGGCATGGCCTGCATGGTATGCAACCAAGTTCACCCCATGATGAAATTATACGGCGAAGGAGCTTGACGACCAAGAATTTCACATCCACTGTTCGGGAGCCCGCTCGAATTGGTAGTGTGATTTTGCCCAATGGATATTCTGGATTAGCGTTGAAGCCGAATAATGGATAAAGAGCCGGAGATAGGTCTGACTCGGCGAACTCGAGTTTGATGAAAGTCTTGTAATACATAACCTCCGAAGTACTCCCTTGGTCTATGAGAACGCGTTAAACAGTGAATCAGTTTACGCGTAATTCGATGACTAATGGATCAATGTGGGGGAGCGTCACGCCGATCAAATCAGAATCGTCGAAGGTAATATTCGGAGCTTCATGGGGCCGTTTGGCTGGTGTGATTTGTTTTTGGGGGCTTGGATGCGACTAAATTGCATGCACGGTTGGGGCTGTTGGCAGGCTGTATATCATATGGATGACACCGAGCGGAGGTGAATCCTGCCGTAGGGCAACTGTTTTGGTTGAGTTGTTCTTTTGGACGTGTTGCTGGAGCCGACCGTCTTGTACCAACTCCTCAAGGCGGTCTTTCAAAGCATAGCAACTGTCGGTATCATGATTGTGATCTTTGTGATATTCGCACCGCCTATCTCGTCTCCTTGTGTCGGGAGGTCCCACCATTTTTTATGGCCATTTGAAGAACGGAAGGTGTTGAACTTTAGCCATAACCACACTGATAGGCTTCGATAACTCCGTGTATTTCTTGTCGGCACGCCTTGCGCGCCTGCTATCCACTTGAAGCTGCTCATTAGCTCGGTGTAGACATTGGTCATTTGATCGGCGTGAATCCCGTCTTTTATCTCGCTTAGCCCGATTCCGTGATTCAGGGCTCCGTGGTGGTACAGCGTTTATCGGCTGCACGACTTCAGGCGGGGCAGACTTAGTGGCTTTATGTCTTTGACCCGAAGGGTATCATCTTCTACTTTGCAGTATTCCTTAACTTTTTTCATCAACGACCAGACTGTTTTTGGGGGCCGTCTGGTCAAAGAGCTGCGGAGGGCACTGTCTGGATGTAACCCCATCTTGAAGGCGGTAATGGCCATGGAGTCATTGCATGCATCATCTACTAGATTAAAACATTCCCAATACCGCGCCGAATATGCACGACGGGTTTCCCCCGGTTGAATTTGCATTGCCCACAGAGAATCAGCTTGCTTTGGCTGGACCTCATTAGTGATGAACCTTGCCCTGAAGGATTTTTGGAGTTGGTGGAAGCTCTTGATTGAAGCCGGCTCCAGTTTATAATACCACCTGACAGCCAGTGGTCCCAAACTGCTCGGAAATATTCGACACATGAGGGCCTCGTCGTTTGCATGGAGCGTCATGGCTTGCTTGTAATGGCGAATGTGATCGGTGGGGTCTGATTTACCATCATACAAGGTGAATGATGGTGCTTCGAACTTTTTGGGTAGCACTGCCCTTGCAATCCACCGTACAAAGGGGTCATGCTGATCCTCTTCATCTGAATCATTTCTTCTTCGCTTCTTCCGTGCACGCGGACTTCCCTCAGAAGAACTAGAGATGTTGACTCGTCCCTTCTTTGTAGATTCTGGGGATGATGAGTCAGAGCCACTGCCACTATCATGTCTCCGAATTTGAGATCGTCAACCATCCCTTCTCAGAGGTCGTCTCGGGTCTTGGTGTGCGGCTTGTTGGGATTTTGCCACTTCCAAGGCCAAATCTTGTCGAAGGCACTCATTCTCGGCCATCATGTTTTCCAACCGCTATTCGTTTTGCTTCGCTTGCTCCATAATCGCTTGCATCGTCTCTTATGCTGATGTTGAGGGTGAATCGAAGTTCAAGACCTTTCTTTCGGTAATATTCTCTGGCCCAAGCATGTTGCTTGGAGTGGTTTTGTCTTGTGGCATAGGGTCGCCAGCGACTACCGGAGAATCTTCCGTCACGCCCGCCATGGATGTGCTTGAGTATTCCCACAAACAGCCCCAATTGTGGGGGAGTGGTTCTGGAAATACTCTTTGGATCCAACGGGGCACTCGAGATCCTCAGCTAGTAACCTGAAAAAGAATGAACACTCCGATCGAGAGTGCCGGAATTAGCACTCCGACAGATAAGTCATTATATACTCTCTTGATTGCTTGTATCTTAAGTTAAGCATACTAGTTCTCACATACCTCTTTTGTGGCTGTTCTTCCTGTATTTATACTTGCCCCCTGGGCCTTAGGGTCTGGCCCACTTTTAATCCACCCTGTGAATGCTCACTCGGCTTTTTCCGTTATAAATCAATTCTCGCTTAGCTTCCCACTTAACTGGTTCAGGGGCCGATTAGGGCATTCGTCTTCCGAAAGATGCAAGGTGGGGCCGAATAGGGATGTTCATTCAATAAGCTTCCAAGTATGTACACGGCCCCCTCTGCAGTCCTCGAAACTCGGCTCCCACAATCGGTATTTTGGTTAATACTGGTACAATCTATATTTCAATTAATCAAATATTTAATTCATATATTTGTTCATTACATATTTTCTAGATAGGGGGTTTCTAGTGGCCTTTACAAGGCTTGGATGACGCATATAGGCTAATCTAGATATATTATTAACGAAATCTCCAATTAACTAGAGGCTTAGGAGTGCTAACAACTCTCTTCGGAACAATAAAAAATATTTGAGCACCTGACCACACTACTACATTATTCTAGAAATTTTCTAATTATCCCCAACACCCCCGTAATTTAAATTTTCTTGTTTATTCAGAATCTTGAAAACATGTTCATTAACTTCACAAACTCCAATTTCATTTTTTTTATGGTACTTGATGAAGTGTTTAAGATTCTCTAGGCCATCCAAAAGTTGTCTCGCTTCATATCTTGTAAAACTCCATATTTTCTTGGAAAATAATTTCCACCGTGCATGTTTTTGACTTTATTTGAGTTTGCACATTTCATGAGTTTTTCCTTCTATTCTCATCACATGGCAGTGACACTTCATATGTGAAGAATGCCATTCCACAAGTTTTCATATTCTTAGTTTCCACTGATGTCACCGAACTTGAAACATCATGCTTTGACGATTTTGGACTTAAACTTGCAAGGTTTTATTAAATCCTTCTTGGTTATTCAATTGGTACGACAAGAGGGTAAAGTCTTACCTGCTGCCATTTTTATTTTTGCCATTGTTGCGTTCTTCTTTTTGCTAATGATAACAAATTCATCATTATCAAAAATCACCAAGTAACCTTTTTGCAATAACTATCCAACATTAAGCAAAATTTGGGTTAGTCTAAGAACATACAGAATATCATGAATGAACTTCTTACCTTCTCTTCCATGAACAACAATAATTCCCCTAACATCTTTTATTTTTCCATTTTCATGCTTCACTTGTGAGTGAAAATTATCATTGAGATGCACAACAAATTTCTGGTTTCCCGTCGTATGATTACTACACCACTATCTAAATGCCATGCATTATTTTTGTTTTTGTGAGGCAAATTGTCACACATAAAACCAACTTGCTTCTCCTTCTCCTTCTCTTTCAGCCTTCTTTTTTGAAAAAATTGCTTGGTCATTGTTCTTCTGAATTGGCAATTCTTCTTAATATGTCCAAATTTCTTACTATTATGTCATTGCGGCTTTCCAAGGGACCAACAATCAGATGTATCATGATTTGATTTTTTGCTTACTTTGCATGAAAAAGTAGAGTTTTCAAATTGATACCTTTTGGAAAATTTCTTTCTTGTCCTTTTGGGTTCATGTGTGGCTCTCCAATACTTGAATTTCTTTTTTCAATGCGATTTTTGTCATACCTTAACTTCCTTTGTTCATGTGCAAGCTATGCAGCATGGACACGCCAAAATGGAAGTCGTGGCGGTGTCGGATACGGGGACACGCCAAGGATACGTACGGGACACGGCATCTGGCGTTGTTGGCACATAAATTTCAACTAAATTTATGACGCGTATAGAGCCTATGATACGAAGGTTGTAGATAATCACTTCCTAAAAAGATCAATATGATCCGTTGAAGTGCATAAATAAAACGACATTGTATCTCAACGACGTTATTCAAGATGCTCAAGTGACACGTGGAGTGTACGAAAGATGACACCTGTAGAGCCTACAACAAGGACACTACACAGGATGAAACCCCAAGGATTAATTCGATTAATCAGATATACGATTCAAAATTCAAATGGCGCTATCATTCAATTTGAAATTCAAATTGAGGGTGAGGCATTCTTATCACCTGGATGGCCCTCTATAAATATGAGGACCATCACACAAGACCGAGGATCAGAAATCAGAAGTGTGAATATCAGAGAGAGAGAGAAAGAAAGAAATCAAAAGCTAAAGAAGTCGTTACAAGAAAGAAGAAAAGAAGCCTAAAAAACTCAAGAACCTACACTACAAACACAGAATGACGATGAATAGGTAAAGGGTTCCAAACCCAATAATTGTACTTTGTTTTCAAGGGTTTAAAACCCATAAAAGTTTCAATAAAATAATTATTTTTCTTAAATTGTCTTTTGTTATTTATTTTGTTCTTCATTAATCGGAGGTTTCATTTATATAAAATGTGTAATTAACGATCTGGAATACAGATTGGAAATAGGAACCTGCTATTCAAATAATCAACACTGTTTAGTTCAAAAACTAAACAGTGGATATTTGTAACATAAAATTTTGAAATGTGTTGAAACATTTCATGTTTCAAAATTTGTGTCTACAAATTTTGGCACGCCCAGTGGGACTTATTTCTCCTCCCATCTTTTGAAGAACAGAATATATATTTATATACATAGTTGAAACTGACGTATTCTTTTGTTATAGGAATGCTGAAGCACCTGTCAAGAGACAAACTTACACTCTAGTGGTTCTGAAATCACCAAGGGTGGAGATGGCACCCATCACCCAAGGGGCTCCAGAGCGAATGCTCTTAGTTGTCCCAAAGGTAGAACCAGCGAAATCCTGGAAAGATGCACTTCTTTCCCCTATCGCCCAAGGCGCTCTGGAGCGAAAGCTCTTGGCTGTCCCGAAGGTAACTGGTGTGACGAAGAAAGTCACACTTCTCTAGAAAGTTGAAAGTTTGAGAAAGAATATTGAAGATTATGTGAAAGCGTCGAAGTAGTATGCAACTGTGAGGGCTACAGCCTGAACGAAGAGCTTTCTAATGCAGGCAAAAGATTTTAATCAGGTTACAACTATGGCCTTTGTTGCAGCTTCAACGAGCGCCACAAAAATTGTTGCGGCCCAGCTATTCACAAGGGTAGAAGACTTCATTAAAGTGGCAGTCTGCCCAGAAGAAAGGCTCTGTTGAAAACATTGCCATCATTAGGGCCATTGGGAGGAGGGTAATGACCCAAACTCCTGTTGATGGAAAAAAGGCCCCTGTTGTTGAAAAAATAGTTGTGCCCTACTAACCGACAGTTCTGTTTAGAGTACAAAATCGGTCAAACCAAATCTCAGTCAACTCTCAGGAGCCAAAGGAACACTCGTTGGCTCGATAGGGTTTGAATAAGGAACACCCGTTGGCCCGATAGGGTTCGAATAAAGAACACCCGTTGGCCTGACAAGGTTCGAATAAGGAACACCTGTTGGCCTAACAGGATTTGAATCAACATCAATTGGTCCGCTCTAAAAATGTAGGGACTGTTTTGAAAATTCATGAGGAATTTGCAAAAATGTAAATGGTTCCTTCTATGCCCCTAGGGGCTTGACTTGATATGTCATCAGGTCTAGTTTCGAAAAGACAAAGGCGAAGAAGAAACAAGGCCTTAAAGAAACTGGAACCAAGAACAGTGGCAACAAATGTGATAGAAGCTATTGAAAGGGCTCTCTCGAAAGATAAACGCCAAAAACAAATTGGAAGTCCTGTCTTTGTTGGAAAGTCAAAAGTGGAGGAGGGTAAGCAACCCTTGGCAAATATTTCTACTTTGATTAAACTATCTATGGAGGGAATAAGAAAAAGGCTTGTAACAAGGTCCATAACCCGTGAGGCTCAAAACGAAGCATCGCCGTTAGATGCTTCAAATATGAGTAATGTTGTGGGGGTTGATAATCCTTTGTACAAACAAGATGATTCTATCTCGTTTATTGGAAACAATGAATTGAGAGATATCAATAAAGTCGCAGTTATGATGACTGAGGTTGAGAAAGAAGGTGAAAATTCATAGGTCCAACAAGACCAAGGTCTCAAGGAAAAAGTGGTGGCCCTACAAGAACAACTTGAGATAAGAGAACAGGAAATGGCTGCTATGTTGGAGCAAATGCAACAGTTGCAGGCCCAAATGACAGGAACAGGAAGTGCACCCAAACAGATGGCATAACCTGTTGTGGGGACATCTGTAGGCATACAAAGCACACTAGCCCCAAGGGGCAATGGTCCTTGTTACTCTGATCTAACCAGTGGTGGTATGAATCCAATGCTCATGGCTATGATTGATGATATGGTGAGGAGACAAGTAAAGAAAGTCAAAGAAAAAGATGATGAGAACTTTCCAATAATTACAAAACCTTACCCAGCATGGGTAGATGCTGTTCTATTCCCTTCTGGTTTTTCCCAATCAGATTTCAAAATGTTTGATGGAATAGGAGATCCAAGACAACATGTGGCTCATTTTCTTTCAAGATGCGGGCCAATAGCCCAGAATGAGGCCCTGTGCTTGCAGTTATTTGTCAAATCACTTGAAAGTTCTGCATTTACTTGGCTTGGTATGCTAATCTTCTTGAGGGATCAATCCCAAATTGGGATTTCGTGGTGTAGGAGTTCCTTAAACAATTCTGTAACACACAAAGGCGAGTTGAAGTACCGGAACTAATTGAGACCAAGCAACGTGACAATGAGTCTGTTACAGATTTCCTTGCAAGATGGCAAGCTTTGACGTTTGCTTGTCCTCAAAAGTTTACGCAATTAGAGTTAATTTGGATGTGCCTTAACAACTTTCGGCATGAGCTCTCTACGGCTCTTATGGCTCAAATTTTTGAAGGATTCAACGATCTATGCACTAAAGCTCATGATATGGAGCTGCATCTAGCTAAACGAAGGAGGCCTAGGGCCGTTGAAAGGGTTGAGTCCTCGACTGCAGCTATAATTGAAACCAGAAAGAAGGGTCTTGTTGTAGTAGGGGCTAAAAAGCCCAAGGAATTTAAAAAGGTTACTATGAAAGAGAGGTTGGAGAAGAAATACTCTTTCACGGATGATCTGGTCGAAGACCTATTTGAAGACCTGTTGGAGCAAAAGTTGATTGCTCTCCCTGAGGTGAAAAGACCACATGAGGTAGGAAAGACCAAAGATCCAAAGTATTGCCCCTACCATCATTTGATTAGCCATCCGATAAAAGAGTGCTTTGTTCTGAAAGATAAGATTCAGGAACTTTTGGACTCTAAGATTATCGAGCTCTCTTCTCAAGAGAAAGCACCTGCTAACCCACTTAGAAAATATGAGGAAGAAGAACTCCGAAAATATGAGGAAGAAGGAATATATTTCTGTTATATTCAAAACTTCTTATCTTACAAGACCAAATGACACTCCTTATATAGGAGATATTACAAACATCATTATAACCCATTATATGCCACTTACATATTATATATTACCATTATCTACCACTATCATATTCTATACATGCCACCAACACCACTATCATATTATATACATGCCACCAACACCACTATCATATGCCACTATTTTATTATATACATTAACACAAATTTCCAGCACTCCCCCTCAAGTTGGTTTGAAGATATCTTCCATAGCCAGCTTGCTAGTCAGCTTATCAAATTGCTTCTTGTGTAGTCCCTTCGTTAGCACATCAGCTAATTGTTCACCTGTTGGAAGGCAAGGTTGTTAAAATCGGGATCCTACGTTGGATCGTTGGAGGTGTTGATAGGATCGGATCGTAGAATCGGATCGAGGATCGTAAGATCCTACCGAAAAGGACAAATTACATAATAATTTAATTTAAATAAATATTTCTTATAAAGTATACACGAAATGAGCCTATATTCTATTAAAAAAAAGTGAAGATATTATGAAAAATATAATACTCTATGTAAAATGTACATGTAATATTATACAATAGAAGACTCGATGGCAAAAGTATTGTATTTCATCAAAAAAGAAGGTGAAGAAGAAGAAAAATTCTATAACAAAATACTTTACAATCTACAATAATGCATAAAAAGTGAAGAAAAAATATTTAACAAAGTTGGATATGAAAATATATTAAAATTCAAAAGAATAACTTAACCGAATGATAAGGTTTGTCGTTAACATCCCTGGTGGAGCGGATTCAAGTTACAAAAATAATCTCTCCAAATTTTTTTTTTAAATTACCGCAATATTTGAATGTTTGTTTTCTAGTTTGTTTTTCTTAGTCTATTTGATTCAATACTACTTAATTTTTATTATTTATTTTGACCACATAAATTGGTATTTAGACAACAAACATAAAATTTACAATAAAATATGTCATACAATACAAAATAAGGCTTGTAAATTGGATCGGGATTCTACGATCCTATAAGATCCCACTACCAGGATCGAAAGATCCTACCTATAAGGAGTTTTTTCCACGATCCGGATCGATTGTACTTAAATAGATCGTAAGATCGTAGGATCGTAAGATCCGGATCGGGATTCTGATAACTATGTTGGAAGGTAGGTCATACAGATTATGCCAGCATTGATTTTCTCCTTGATGAAATGTTTATCCACTTCTATATGTTTTGTGCGATCATGTAGAACTGGATTATGAGCTATAGATATAGCTGCTTTGTTGTCACAATAGACCTTCATAGGTGTCGGGTGAGAAAGCTTTAATTCTTCAAGAATTCTTTTAATCCACATTACTTCACAGATTCCATGGGCAACAGCTCTGAACTCTGCTTCTGCACTACTTCTAGCTACCACATTCTGTTTTTTACTCCGCCATGTAACTAGGTTCCCACCTACAAAGGAGCAGTATCCGGATGTTGATCTCCTGTCTGTAACACTTCCTGTCCAGTCTGCATCTGTGTATACTTCAACTTGAAGATGTCCATGTTTCTTGAACAGTAAGCCTCTTCCTGGAGTTCCTTTCAAATATCTTAAGATCTTATAAACGGCCTCAAAGTGCTCTGCCCCTGGTGAGTGCATGAACTGACTTACCATGCTGACTGCAAAGGCAATATCAGGCCGCGTATGAGACAAGTAAATCAATTTCCTTACAAGTCGCTGATATTGTTCCCTCTCTTTGACTTCTTCAGCCTTAGCAGCTTGTAACTTCAAGTTAGGCTCGATCGGAGTCTCCACCATCTTACAACCAAGCATACCTGTTTCTCCAAGGAGATCAAGAACATATTTTCTCTGATTAACGAATATACCTTCCTTGGATCTTGCAAATTCCATTCCGAGGAAATACTTGAGGGCTCCCAGATCCTTAGTGTGAAATTCTTTTGCGAGTTTCTCTTTGAGGGCTGCTAACACTGCTTCATCATTACCAGTTAAAATGATGTCATCAACATAAACAATCAAAATTGCAATTTTAATGTTTTTTGAATGTTTATAAAATATTGTGTGATCTGCTTGACTCTGCGAGAAGCCACAACTGATAACTGCCTTTCCAAAGCGTTCAAACCACGCTCTTGGTGATTGTTTGAGTCCGTATAATGACTTGTTCAATCGGCATACTCTGTCGCTTCCAAGTCTCTGCTCAAATCCCGGCGGTAGGCTCATGAACACCTCTTCTTCAAGATCACCATTGAGAAATGCATTTTTAATGTCAAGTTGATGTAGAGGCCAATCTGAATTTACTGCTAGAGATAACAGTACTTGGATGGAATTTATTTTAGCAACAGGAGCAAACGTCTCCTGATAGTCGATCCCATAAGTTTGAGTGAAGCCTTTAGCCACCAGTGTCGCCTTGTATCTCTCAACGCTTCCATCTGCGTTACATTTTATCGTAAACACCCATTTACACCCAACTGTTTTCTTGTCTTTGGGTAGATCAACTATCTCCCAAGTACCACTTCTCCTTAAAGCATTCATCTCCTCCATGACTGCTAATTTCCAATTCGGATCATCCAATGCTTCCTGTATATTCCTTGGAACAAACAAGTGTGAAATCCTAGATGTGAAAGCTCTATGGGTTTTAGACAGTCTTTGATAGGAGAGGTAATTTGCAATAGGATGTTTAATGCAATTTCGGACACCTTTCCTAATTGCTATAGGAACATCAAGGTCGGAAATAGAAGGAATAGGATTACCTAAAATTTCGATGCCAGAACTCGGGTGGACATTCGGGTCATTAGGATGGACATTCGGGTCATTATTCCTCAGATGAAATCGCTTCCTAGTATAAACCTGAAGCTCAGGATTTACATCATTTTGTAGTACTTCTCCCCCTAAACAAGAATCTTTTTGACTAGGCACCATAGAACTTGGTTCTCCTAAGTGATCATTATCAGACAGATGTGGTGTTTGTGTAGGATAAATGACATTGGGGAGCGGGATAGAAATATCTCAAAAACGGTCTTCTACTCCACTTGTCTCCCCCTGAAGAGAAGTGTTGGGGAAATAGGATTTTGTTTCCACAAATGACACATCCATACTCACATGAAATTTCTTGGTTTGAGGATCGAAACACTTATACCCCTTTTTGTTTGAGGAATAACCCAAAAAAACACATTTTATAGCACGGGGGTCAAGTTTTGAACGAAATTGACTGGGAACATGAACATAGGCAGTACATTCAAAAACTTTGGCAGGTAAATCAGAAAACAACCTCGTGTCAGGAAAAAAAGTTTTGAGACAATCAAAAGGTGTTTTGTATGTTAACACCTTTGTAGGTATCCTGTTTATCAAATAAGAGGCTGTTAAAATTGCTTCACCCCATAAATATTTAGGAACATGCATGTAAAACATTATAGCACGTGCTACTTCAAGTAGATGTTTATTTTTTCGTTTTGCAATGCCATTTTGTTGAGGGGTATCCCGACATGTAGATTGATGAAAAATCCCATTTTTTTCCAAAAACTCACCCAACTGCTCATTGAAATATTCTGTTCCATTATCAGAATGTAAAATACCAATTTTGGTTTGAAATTGGTTTTCAATCATATTGTAAAAATTTGTGAATAAATTTTTCACGTCAGATTTTTTATTCATCAAATAAATCCAACATAAGCGGGTATGGTCATCAATAAATGTAACAAACCATCTTTTACCAGAAAGAGTAGTGATTTTAGAAGGGCCCCAAACATCACTATGAGTTAAATAAAAAGGTTTGGAAGCCTGGTAAGGTTTTGGCAAATAAGTAGAGCGATGAAATTTTGCAAAAATGCAACTTTCACAATGAAAAGAAGAACAATTAATCCCTTGAAATAATTCTGGAAATAAATGTTTCAGATAAAGAAAACTAGGATGTCCTAGCCTATAGTGCCATAGCATTATTTTTTCTCGAACAGAGATTGAACTAGTACTATTAAAGCTCTGAGCTTTTTTATTACTAACAGGTACTTCATCAAAGTAGTAAAGACCTTCAAGCATCCTAGCACGCCCAATCATCATCCCTGAGTTCTGGTCCTGAAATTCACAATGGGATTCAAAAAATGTAACACGACAATTAGAATCCTTAGATAGTTTACTGACAGACAAAAGGTTACAGGCTAAGTTGGGGACGTGAAGAACAGCATTGAGATTAATTTTCTCAGTTAGTTTAATAAATCCTTTCCCTGCAATAGGTGAAAAACTACCATCGGCTATTCTGATTTTGTCATGACCAGAACAAGGGAAATAGGTACTAAATAAATGGGAAAAACTAGTCATGTGATCGGAGGCACCGGAATCTATGATCCACGGAGAGAAGTTTAGGCAAGAGAAGGCTTTAGGATTTCTACCTGTTTGTGCCAACAAAACACTAGGAGTACCGGATGAGGAGTTGGATTTTATCAGCTTTAAGAGTTGATCAATCTGCTCTTTGTTGAAGGGACCTGAATCGGTTTCATTAGCGGTAGGAAAGCCACGATTCTTCTCTCCTTGTTTGCTGCTTTTCCAGTTGACAGGTTTGCCATGGATCTTCCAACACGTTTCGCGTGTATGGCGAGGCTTGTTGCAAAAATCACACCAGACCCGTGGCTTATCATCAAACCTGCGCTGGTAATTTGCAGCCTTGTTGGCCGCAGCATCGTTAATTAAAGCAGAAATTTGAATTGATTCACCAGTACCTTTTTTCTTAAGCATGACGCTCCTTCGGCTCTCTTCCCTTCTGACTTCGGCAAATACTTCCCCAATGGATGGTAGAGGAGGTCTGCCAATAATTCTTCCTCGCACTTCATCGAACTCAATGTTGAGGCCGGCAAGAAACTTTTAAATACGGCTGTCTTCCACAGTTTTCTTGTGGTGGTTGCAGTCGTCAACCGATTTCCATTCGTATGTGTTGAAGATGTCAAGATCCTGCCACAACCTTTTCAACGAATTGAAATATTTGGTGACGGAATCATCTCCTTGACGAATTTCTCCCAACTTCAAAGTTAATTCGAAAACTTGAGATTGATTTCCTAGGTCAGAATACATCTGACTAACATTATCCCACAATTCTTGTGCAGTAGTATAGCACATGTAATTAGAGCTTATATCCTCCTCCATGGAATTGACCAACCATGTCATAACCATGGAGTTTTTAGCGTCCCAACTGTCGAACAGCGGATCATTAACAGCAGGAGCCTTCTTGTCACCAGTGATGTAACCAATCTTTCCTTGCCCACGGATATACATCCGGACAGATTGTGACCAGCGGAGAAAATTATCACCATTTAGGCGGATGGTGGTGATTTGGACAGAGTGAGAGTTGGGCGTTTTCACCTGAATGACAGCGGCAGGGGTTGAAGTGGTTTCGGACGTGACTTCCGACATGGCTATGACGGTTTTAGGGCTGCTGTGTTTTTTGTTGCTCTGATACCAACTTAGAAAATATGAGGAAGAAGAACTCCGAAAATATGAGGAAGAAGGAATATATTTCTGTTATATTCAAAACTTCTTATCTTACAAGACCAAATGACACTCCTTATATAGGAGATATTACAAACATCATTATAACCCATTATATGCCACTTACATATTATATATTACCACTATCTACCACTATCATATTCTATACATGCCACCAACACCACTATCATATTATATACATGCCACCAACACCACTATCATATTATATACATGCCACCAACACCACTATCATATGCCACTATCTTATTATATACATTAACACAAATTTCCAGCAAACCCAATCACTATCGACAATGATAATGAAGGTGAATGGGTTGTTTATCAGTCAAAAAGCATGAAGAAAAAATAAAATGCCACAGTGAAAGCTAGAAATGTGGTTGCTTCAACAACACAAGGGCCAAAAGTTTCCAAAAAGCAAAAACCAAAAGTTTTCAGGAAACAGAAAAAAGCCAAAGTAAGTAAGAGAAAAGGAAAGAAGAACCCAAAGAAGGAAAAAGGGGAGAAATTGGTCCCTGATGAGCAGTTAGAGTAATGTCCCCTTGTCCCAGTCACATTGGTGGAATTTCTACCTGCAAAATTTCAATCTGTGGAGTTACAAACATACTTTGATAAAAGGAGGGAAGAAAAGTTTACTTTGGCCGCTTGCCTAACCATCATTGTTTTGAGTGATGATGAGGAAGATGAGGGTGAAGTTGGTTCAAAAGTTAGGGAAGGAGATTGCATTACATCTCCTATCTGTATACCTACTCTCCAGAGTATACACTAGCTTCTCCATAATACATACCAGAAGCCTTTTCTCCAGAGTATTCGCCAGTACCACCAATGTACTATCAAAGCACTCCAGGAGACACTGGGTGTGGTCCGATTCTGAGCTTGTGAAAAAGGCGAAAAAACGACTACACTTCAAGGATGATGAGGTGAATGGCAGGTGTAAGTCAGATGATGAAGTATGGAAGCATTCAAATAAACAAAGTCATCTCAAATTGAGGATCCTAATGAAGATTGGGAACTTGACTTTTCTCCTGATAGTTCACCATACACATCTCCAGCCAGGACATACGATGGAGAAAGTGTATCAAGTGACCACTTTGACTTTCCTTGTAATGTCATCACTGTGGATGTAAATTTTGAAGAGCGAGAAATACATATCATTCGCAATCCAGGTGATGATGAGAAAGCAAAAATTGAAGCTAGAAGGGAAGCAGAACATCAGGCAAAAGTAACAGTCTCTTTAAAAGATGAGGGTTTTGAAGCCCATCAAAATTTGATTATTGAAATAAATCAAATTTCTGAACACCCTTTCCCTAATTGGGTCGAATGGGTTCAGTTCCCACGAGGATATACAGTATCTCGTTTTCCCTTATATAATGGGACAAGTTGTCCAAGGCACCATTTGGTTCGTTTCCTTGCACAATGTAGAAACACAGTAAAAAGCCAGGCGATACTTCTACGGCAGTTCGTTCTTTCTTTGGAGGGGTGGGCAACAGGTTGGTACTTCAACCTGCTCTCTAATTCAATCCCAGATTGGGACACGATGGCTAATCGATTCTATAGGACATTTTATAAACCATAGCCAATAGAAATCGAGATGTCAGAACATTTGGAGGACGAGAGTACATCTTTTCAAACATATGATTTCATAGAAGGCACAATTGAGGAGAAGATTGAAACTGCCCTTGATCTTCGAGAGATGGGCACTTATCGCCCAAGGGATTTGTTTCCTTTATGGGTAGAGCAAACACCATTTCCCGAAGGATACGAACTTTCAAATTTTGTCCTATATGAACGGTATGGAGATTCTCAAAAACATATTAGGCGTTTTTTGAAACAGTGTGGGGAAACGGCTCAGAATCAAGCACTTTGCCTAAAACAATTCCCCCTTTCTTTGAAGGGGATTGCCTTTAACTGGTATTGCTCCATCGAAGGGGTTGTGGTGCCTAGTTGGGAGGCCATGAAGAACGGTTTTCTAGAATCCCAATGCTTTTATAAGCGTGACTCGCAGTACCTAAGAAATGGGAGAAGAATGCAGCTCCAAGAAGATGGAGAAGTGACTGATGATGATGATCACCCTGCAGCTGAACCAGTTAACATGGTCCAAATAGGTGAGGGAACAAAAGAAGTTGAGGCCAACGAAAAGGTGCTTGCTGAAGTATGGCAGACTGACTTGACCTATCGGAGGAAATCATGAAATCCTCAGGACCCTCAAACGTCAGAAGTTCCACAGGTTTTGTTGGAGGAAGAGCAAGTGAAATATGATGTATTAGCTCATCTGAAGAAAATTCCAGCATTGTTGAGTGTATATGATGCACTGAAAATGTCTCCAGAGCTTTGAAAGTCTTTAATATATGGCTTGTCCAAGCCTGAGGATTTCCTCAAAGAAATCGAGGGTAAAAATCAAGAGAAGACATCCACATGCATGGCTATGGTAACCTTTGGTGACAAAGACATGTGCGCTGAAATGACAGACCATAATCGGCCTTTGCTTATCATTGGGCTTATCCATGATGTGAAAATTTCTCGAATTCTAGTTGATGGAGGATTTGCGGTAAACCTCCTGCCTCGGAGGGCCTTAAACTTATTAGGGGTTCGAATTTCACAACTTCGCCTAAGTTGTTTGGCCATTCAAGGATTTAATCAGAATGAACAACGCCCAATGGGGAAGATTGAATTGCGGACCAAGTTTGGGGATATTGAAGAAAGCACTGAGTTCTTGGTCATTGATGTAGACACCTACAATGCTTTGCTTGAGAGACCATGGATGCATAATCATCATGCAGTTCCATCAACTTATCACGAATGTATCAAGTATCTGTTGCCTTCACCCAAAAAAGAGGGGACAATTGTGGCTGACAATGATCCATTTGGAGAAGTAGAGGCTTGTTATGCTGATGCTCGCTTCTATACAAAGACTTCACAAAGAAAGGGAAAAGATGTGAAGAAGTCTGAAGATACTCCAAATGTCAAAGATGCTCTAGAGTCTACTCTAGTTTCAACAAAAAGAACTTTTCGATATGTGCCAAAATCTGAAAGAAAACCGGGGGCAAAGGCTCTAGCCCTAATAAATGCAATTTTGGATCTCAAGGGTGAGTTCGCGTTGCCATTAAGGAGGACAGAATGCACCTATGTGGAGAAATATAATGAGATTGTGGTCCCTCCTAAAGGAAAAGGGTCGAAACCCATCATATTCCACTCACTTGGAGATGTTGAACAGAAAGTGGAAGTTGAACAAGTGCCAGAAGAAAACATCTCGCGTTTTGAGAAGCCTACCTTCAGTGCAGAAATTACACAGATGTTGGTAAAAGTTGGTTTAGATCCTGAAAAAATACCGGGGACAATGACACCCTTTGACTTTGCATTAACACCTTCGCAGAGGTAGGCTATCCAGCAAGGCGGTATTATCACCGCCAGGACAAAAGGGTTAGGCTATCAGGGGGATGAGGAAAAATTTCTAGTAAACATGACTATCACTCAAGATGTGTTAGAAGATGTTGACCAAGATGAAGCTCAACCTGCACCAACAGAATTTGAAGCAGGAGGCCAAGCCACCGTAGATGAAACAAACCAACCTTCGTTAGTGCAAATTTAAAGGAAGAAGAAGCTCAGCAATATATTTCCTTCTTAAGGGAGTGTCGTGACATATTCGCATGGAACTACAGTGAGATGCCTGGTCTTAATCCAGAGATTGCTGTCCATAAGCTTGCAATTCACCTTGTGAAACAGCCAGTTAAACAGCCTCAGAGGCGAACTCGACTAGAGCTTACAACCCAAATTGAAGCTGAAGTCGACAAGCTTATCAATGCAGGATTCATCAGGGAAGTCAAATATCCAACCTGGCTAGCAAATATAGTGCCGGTCAAGAAAAGAATGGTCAAATCAGGGTTTGCATTGATTTTCGTGATCTCAATGAGGCTTGTCCTAAAGATGACTTACCCTTGCCCATCACTGAACTTCTTGTAGATGCAACTACTGGATATGAAACCTTGTCTTTTATGGATGGATATTCAGGATACAATCAAATCCGAATGGCACCAGAAGATGAGGAAATGACTGCATTCAGGACTCCGAGAGGAGTCTTTTGCTATAAGGTAATGCCCTTTGGCCTGAAAAATGCTGGGGCCACGTATCAAAGGGCGATGACTGTAGTTTTTGGTGATATGCTCCATGACACTATGCATGTGGACAATAGATAACAGCCCTGGATGGTTTGTTAGGGGCACTGTTGGCATAACATGATGAGCATGAGAAAGAAAATGCCTTGTATTATTTGAGTTGTACTCTGGTTGTCGTACTCTGGGGCAGAAGTCAATTATTCTCCTATCGAAAAGACATGTCTTGCCTTGGTGTTCGCCTTGCAAAAACTAAAGCACTATGTCTTGGAATACGAAGTCAAGTTAATATCAAGAGCAGACCCTTTGAAATATATACTTTCACGGCCCATACTTTCATGGAAAATTGCAAAGTGGGCTGTAATTCTCCAACAATTCGCAATTGAAAATGTTCCTCAAAGAGCTGTAAAGGGGCAGGCTCTAGTAGATTTTTTGGCAGCACATCCTATACCTGATGACTCACCTCTAGTAACTGATTTACCAGATGAAGAGGTTATCCAAGTAGAAATTCAAAAAGGATGGGAGATGTATTTCGATGGAGCTTCAAGGAGTCCAGATGGCAAGAAGTAAGAAAATCCTAAAAACAATAAAGCTAGAATTGGAATTGTGCTTGTGACTCCTGACAATGCTATAATCACTCATTCTTTCGCCTTAAGTGAAGGATGGTCCAATAATGAGGCGTAATATGAAACTGTAATTGCTGGATTAGAATTGGCATTACAAATTCCTATTGAAGAACTCTCAATTTATGGAGATTCAGAACTGGTGGTAAAGCAACTCCGTGGAGAGTACATTGTTAAGAAAACAAGTCTCATCCCTTATCAGGAAAAGGCTGATGAATTGATTTCACAATTCAGGAAAACACATTTTCCACGTGTAGAGAAGAACAAATAGTGGAGCGGATTCACTAGCAAGTTTGGTTGCATCACTAACCCTACCAGATAGCAAAACAATTACTACCACAGTAGGCGAAAGAAGGGTGTTACAACCTTTAAAAGAGGTTTCTGACTTGGTTTCAATCTTGGTCGTTACCAGGAAAGGAGAAAGCGAGGAAGATTGGCGGGAACCATTCATAGCTTACCTTCAACATGGTAGGCTACTTGAAGATAAAGTAAAAAGAATTGAAGTGAGACGTAGGGTTACCAAATTCGTCCTGTGGAAAGATGGGTTATACAAAAGGTCTTTGGATGGAATGTACATGCGGTGTATAGCCAAGGAGCGTATTCAAGAGGTAATCGCAGAAATACACGCAGGTGTTTGTGGGGCACACCAAAGTGGTCCTAAATTACATATGTAGCTAAAACGGTTGGGATATTATAGGCCGACTATGATTGCAGATTGCGTAGATTATACTCGAAGATTCCAAGTCTGCCAATTCCATGGAAATTTTCTCCACCAACCCCCAGAGTCTTTACATTTAACAACTTGTTCTTGGCCATTTGTAGCATGGGGTATGGACATTATTGGTCCTTTTGTACCTCCATCTTCAGCAGGATATTGATACATCCTAGCTGCTACTGACTATTTCTCAAAATGGGCAGAGGCCGTGGCTTTAAGGATATAAAAAGCACAGTTGTCTCTGAGTTCATCCGAACCCATATCATTTACAGGTTCGGGATTCCAGAAAGTATCATCATGGATAATGGACAGCCGTTCAGGAGTGATGCTTTGAACAAGTTATTTGCCAAGTACAAAATCAAAAACAACCATTCATTAAGATATCATGCACCTGCCAATGGTTTGGCAGAAGCTTTCAACAAGACATTATGCAAAATTCTCAAGAAAATGGTGGATAAGAACAAAAGAGCTTGGCATGAAAAGTTACAAGAAGCTTTGTGGGCTTATCGGACTTCGCGCAGAACTCCTACTCAAGCAACCCCTTATTCGTTGGTTTTTGGAGGAGAAGCAGTGTTACCACTTGAGGTTCAAATATTATCATTGCGAGTGTCAATACAAGAGTCCTTAACAGAAGATGATAGTGCAAGAGTGAGGTTGGTTGAGCTCGAGACCCTAGATGAAAGAAGGTTGTATGCTCAATAGAATTTGGAGATCTACCAACAAAAGATGGCAAATGTGTTCAATAAAAGAGTGAGGCTCCGCTCCTTTAAAAAAGGAGACATGGTCCTAATGGTTAGAATACCTATAGTAGTCTCAGGAAGAACCAAAGGAAAGCTTGACCCCAAATGGGAAGGACCTTATGTGATTGAGAAGGTTTATTCTAATGGAGTCTATTTGTTGATAACGATGGTGACAGAATCATGCCCCCAACCAATGCAAGGTTTTTGAAGAGATATTACCCTTAAGGATGTGCACTAGGTTGAAAACCCGAAAGGGCGGCCTAGACAAAAGTTAGGGCGAAAAAAAAAAAAAAAAAAAAACCACCAACGGTATTGCATGTGGTTAAACTGCTAAAATTCCCCACCGAAATCTAAGGTGGTAAAACATTGGATACTCCTGGCACACAAGAGTATAAACTGTGTACGACCAAACATAAGTTGAAGACCACCAACAGTACTGTATATGGTTAAACTGCTAAAATACCCCACCAAAATCTAAGGTGATAAAACATTAGATACTCCTGACCCGCAAGAGTATAAATTGTGAACAGCTAAAAGAAGACAAATCAATGTATTGTATTGAGAAATTTCATATAACAAATAAATCTATCACTGAGCGAAATTTCATAAATACATTATGTTCGGATGAATAACAAAATAAAAGTGCATTAATTCATTAAGAGAAGCCTTAGCCCTTTCAAAAGCACGTTCCACAACACTGTGTTGTCCATTCTTCTTCTTGTGCTGGCTCAAAACATTCAAAGCAATTTGCACGTCTTCTTCTAATTTAGAAACACTCTCGGAAGCTTGTGCAAAATCATACATAAATGATGCATGTTCCGCTTGGGTGGATGACAATTCCTCTTCAAGTTATTTGAGTAACTCTTTGGTTTGAATGAATCTTTTGATTAAGACCCGCAATGTGCTCAGTCGATTTGATAATTGAAGCAGACAACTGTTCATGTTCGCCAGAAACTTTGTCGAAATGAAGCTTGTTCTCATAGTATTGGGCATCAAATTATGAGGTAGAAAAGTTTGAAGAATCTGCAAGTTGGGTTTTCAAAGCAAAGCATCCAAGGAATATCTTCACCTTCTCGTAAAAGGAGGTGAAGTCTACACCTAAACTCTGAGTGTCTTTTCCATGGTGCCTAAAAAAAAAAAAAACAAAGAGTTCAGTGAAGGCAAAATGTCATAATATAATGAAATTGACGAAAGCCCCTTGCCAAGGAATTAAGCCGTTGGGGTGACAGACACATTCACTGCCAAGGAATCAAGCCGTTGGGTTGAAGGACACATTCACCGCCAAGGAATCAAGCCGTTGGGGTGACGGACACATTCACTGCCAAGGAATCAAGCCGTTGGGTGACAGACATATTCACTGCCAAGGAATCAAGCCCTTGGGGTGAAGAACACATTCACTACCAAGGAATTAAGCCATTGGGGTGAAGGACACAATCACTGCCAACGAATCAAGCCATTGGGGTGAAATGACACAATCATTGCCAAGGATTCAAGCTATTCATTGCCATTAGACTGGAAGGGGAAATGATACCTGCAAACAAACTCTGACACCTTGCGTGTTGCCTGCAAAGGGGAAAAAGACATGAAACAATTAGTCATCATGATTCATACAATTAAAATTCACTTGCACGAATCACGAGGGGGCAAGGCTGATTCGATTTTCAAAAAAAGAAAAAGAAAAAAGTTTTGTTCAATTGGGCCAATTGTACAAGGGGCTGCTACTAATACAAAATAAAATAAAAGACAGCAGACTTTTAAAAAAAAAAAGAAAAAAAGTATGTTCTTATTTTTTTTTAGCAAAATCTGCTAAATAAAGAAATATATGCTGTTACACAAAAGGGTATAGCTGGTTTTTTCATTTTAAACATGAAAGGTCTTTGTTTGGGCTCATGGTTAGCACAACAAAAAAAAAAAAAGGGGCAGCAGCCAAAAAAAAAAATAGTAATAATTTAAAAATCTGCTTACTTGATTCTACTGTGAGTCAAAAAAAAAAGACCAAACAGGTTGCTGCTTAAAATCCTGCTAAAGTGAGTTGAAAAAAAAACCAAACAGATTGCTGCATTAAAAAAAATATATGGCAACAGCAGCAGAGAAGAAAAAAGATGCTATGGATAAAAGGCATATTGCATAGCTTCAAAAAAGAACTTGTTCTTTCTTGAAGAAAAGGAATCTTATGCCTTAAAAAATGTAGAGATAGAAGTCTTGTTAGGTCAAGGGATGCCACTGCATGCAAAATTTATGAGCGTGACATCCGTGAGGTTGGTATGGGTGTTAAAACTTTCTTCTGGCAGTAGCAAAAAAAAAAAAACTGACAGCAGGTTCTACACAGGTTCACGTGGGCTACAAAAAAGGTTCATGGAGAAGAAAATTTTTGTTGGAAGGTAAAAAAGAGAGGAGGTTTCAGATTCTAAAACAACAAAAAATAAAACAGAGGCTGATGCTGTAAAAAAAAAAAGAACCTGCTTGTATCATTCTCTTAGGTTTGTTGTCTAGCGAAAATGGGCTCTCTTTATTCATATCTAGGCCATATCTGCTAATGACAGCAGGTTATACACATGGGTTTCTATGTGCTATAAAAAGGGTTCATGGAGAAGAAAATTTCTGCTGGAAGGTAAAAAAAAGAGGAGGTTTCAGATTCTAAAAAAACAAAACAGAGGCTGATGCTGTTAAAAAAAAAGAACCTGCTTGTATCATTCTCTTAGGTTTGTTGTCTAGCAAAAATGGGCTCTCTTTATTCATATCTAGGCCATATCTGCTAATGACAGCAGGTTATACACATGGGTTCATATGGGCTATAAAAAAAGGTTCATGGAGAAGAAAATTTCTGCTGGAAGGTAAAAAAAGAGGAGGTTTCAGATTCTAAAACAATAACAAAAAAAAAAACAGAGGCTGATGCTGTTAAAAAAAAAAATGAAAAAAGAAGAAGAAGAAGAAGAAGAAGAAGAAGAAGAAGAAGAAGAAGAAGAAGAAAGACAAACAAAAGAAGGAAAGCATACCTGATATGAAGGGACAAATTCTGCTTGAAATATGCTGGAAAGATAAAGGGTTCGTTTGGTTTGTATTTCTGAAAAATTTTTGGGAAATTTTCTCTACAAATAAGTTTTTAAAAGTAATCAAACCAAACAAATTTTCCCAAAAAAATTTCTCAAAACTTATAAACCAAACAAGTTTTCCAAACAAATCTCTCTCTCACACATATCAAATGAATCACTTTTTCCAAAACTCTCTCTCAAAATAATTTTCCAAAACATCTTTTGAAAAAAACCAAACCAAACAACTTTTCGTACTTTTTATCTCTAAAACACATCTCTCAAACACAAACCAAACATACCCAAAGATTTTCTGCAAACAAAAATCTGCTGGAGGAAGAAAGCTGCAGGAAAAATATATATATATATGTTGTATGCATGAATAGGTGTTATATAAAGCAAAAAGTCTTGCTTAAGAAAAGAGATAGTGGTCTCTTAAAACACTCCAAAGAAGCAAGAGTTCATATAGGATTAGAAATCCTAGTCAATGCCAATCCATCCTATTTCATTTAGACAAACTCCTAAAATATATTGTTAGAATTTCCCATCTTTACCTTCACCTACTCCACTACACACTCCACTTCACCTACCTCCACTTCACCAGACACTCCACTTCACCTAACCCACTATCACCTCCACTACACCTACTACCACATTTTCTTCTATATATAGATTGTATAGGAATTGTAATTAATCAATCTTGTAATACTACATCAAGACAATCAATCAATAATACATACATTTTAACATGGTATCAGAGCTATAAGATTTAGGCCTATACTCCTTTCTTTCCGGCGGGCAGCCGGCCGACAACCTTGCCTTCGCTGCCCGCGGGAGTTTTTCAACACATCACAAACACATACCAGAATCGAAGTCCGATCTCCTTTGCCGGTCGATTTTTCGAGTTCAGAATCGAAGCTCGCTGCTTGATCGCACGCCGCTGCGGTCTGATCAAGATCCTCGCCTGAGATCCATGAGCCGGTCGATGTGCCGAGCCACTGCGACGTCCTTGCAGTCGGCTTTGGCGAGGTCTAGACAGAAGTCTCCCAAATCTCTCTCTCTCCACGTCGATGCCTTCATACCTGAAGGATGCCACAAGTTCCTCGTTGTCATGCTTACTTCTGCTGTCGTTGCCAAGACTGTTGGAATCCGGCGGTTTGGCCCTTATGAGGCCTTGCCTACTGTGGCTTCTGCTGCTGCCGCCGACTCCAATCACCTCCAGATGGATCTCTCTCCTTTTTTTCTGTCTCTCATCAAAGTGTGCTTGCTGCCGAGACCGACCTCTCGGACAAATGTGCAACGCACTGTAAAGTAGACACAATAATAATGAGCTAAGCCGTTTCTTTCCACCACCCACCTTTCTTTTTATTATTTTATTTCATCTTTCCATTCACACGGTTTCACCCCATGTGCCCCATGTGCACCATTCACAGCCCCATGTGCACCATTCATCTTCTTTATTTATTTTCTTTATTTATTTATTTATTTTTTTTTCATTCAAAACAAAAAAAAATAAAAAAAAATAATCATACTAATAAAAAAAAAAACAATAAAAAAAAAAATAAATAAATAAAATAAATCACACACCTTTGCAGGTTTTCAAAACCGTGGGCCCAACGCTCCACTTTCTTTCTTTTCTTTTATTTTCTTTATTTATTTATTTATTTTATTATTAAAAAAAAAAAAAAAAAAACAAAAAACAAACAAACAAACAAACAAACAAACAAACAAACACGGAGGAAGAAGACGAACTGCAAACTCATTTTATTCATATCGGGCCTCACCCCGATCACCATTTTACACACAAAAAAAAAAAAAAAAAAAAAAAAAAAAAAAAAAAATACAAACAAAACAACCACACCCACAGTGGGATTTTTTTTTCCCTTCTCTATTCTACTGCAGGTCTCTTCTTCTTACTTTTATCTTGGGTGTCCCGTGCCAGTCCGGTCTCCGTGTTTTCTTGTCCACCGAGCACGTTCACTCCCCCAAACTCCTCCACTGCAGCATATGGAGGACCTCCAAATCGGAACATCACGGTGGCCTTCCGCTTCAGCTCCTTATTTTCCGCCTTCAGCACACTTATCTCTGCTCGCGCATCCTTATACATGTGTTGGAGCAGAGCCAGTTGGGAGTTTAAATGCTGCACCTCATTTGTCCTACTCTGCAGCCGGTTCGACAGGTTTGTGACCGCCGTCATGCTTTCCACACATGCCTTCAGAGTATACTGATTAGCCTCAATATCAGTTTGCATCGCCATTTTTTGCTCCACCGACCGCATCGGAAAGTTCAATGGAGCAAAACCAGAGGTGTTTGGTTGCGGTTCACGGGACACCGCACCAGTTATCTCTCTTGTGGACTCGTTGAGGTCGGGAAAGAGAGTAAGCAGAGGGCGGGACGAAGAGGCCATTTTCTCAGACAACAGAGTGTTACAGAATATCTCTCAGAAATCTCTCTCAGAAACTCTCAGAATATCTCTCGCAAGTTTTTTGTCTCCGCCTCTGCCTCAGCCTCAGCCTTCGTCTTATAGCCGAGGCAGCCACGCGCATTGCGCGCCTCTTGCCACCAGCCGACAAACGGGCACGCAAGCCAAGGCGCCCACGTGCCTCGCCATCATGTCCGGCACACCTTTTGATGAATTGGGCACGCCTTTTGATGGCACGCCTTTTTATGGATTGGGCACGCCTTTTGATGGCACGCCTTTTTGAAAAATTGGGCGCACCTTTTGAGGATGCGATTTTTTAAGGAGTCCGACAAGACTCTGTAAACTGTCCCGACATTGATTCCGGTTAGCTCCTTTATGGGTCCGACAAGACTCTGTAAACTGTCCCGACATTGATTCCGGTTAGCTCCTTTATGGGTCCGACAAGACTCTGTAAACTGTCCCGACATAGATTCCGGTTAGTTTCTACAAGGGTCCAGCAAGACTCCGTAAACTGTCACAACATTGTCTTCTACAACGGTCCGACATGACCCCATAAACTGTCTTCTACATCGGTCTGACACCACCATACAGTGTCCTCTACAACGTTATGACACCCCATACAGTGTCTTCACCAACGGTCTGACACGACCATACAGTGTCTCCTATCCTTTTTTATTTTTATGTATTTTCTTGTTTTGTTACTCTCTCCAAACTCAAGTTGGTTAGTTTCTCTCCTCCTTGAGTTTGCGGGGGGCTGTTAGAATTTCCCATCTTTACCTTCACCTACTCCACTACACACTCCACTTCACCTACCTCCACTTCACCACACACTCCACTTCACCTAACCCACTATCACCTCCACTACACCTACTACCACATTTTCTTCTATATATAGATTGTATAGGAATTGTAATTAATCAATCTTGTAATACTACATCAAGACAATCAATCAATAATACATACATTTTAACATATATATATATATATATCTGCTGTAAAAAAAAAATCTGATCCTTAAAAAAGTGTGGCAAGTTGGAGGCCCACAAGAGAAAAAGCCCAATTAAATCTTTGCCCTTACCCATCAATATCCATGATGGCCTAGAAAAAAAATATGCTTAAAAAAAAAAAAAAAAGGCAAGTTGGAGGCCCACAAACGAAAAAGCCCATTTAAATCTTGGCCCTTACCCATCAATATCCATGATGGCCTAAAAAAAATCTGCTGTAAAAACGAAGTGGTGGCAAGCAAGAGGCCCACCAAAGGAAAGGTCCAATTAAATCTTGGACCTTACTCGTGACCCTTAAAAAAAAAGGAAAAAAAAAAATCAAATCCACAAAATGGACCCATGCAACAAAAGTATAAGGGCCCATGAAAAAAAAAGGAACCCATGGACTATAAAAGGCAATTAACCCTTTATTATTATTATTATTATTATTTTTTTTTTAAAAAAGGGATCAAGTCCACAAAAAGGACCCATGCAACAAAAGTAAAAGGGCCCATAAAAAAAAAAAATAAAAAAATAAAAAAAGGAGCCCATGGACTATAAGGAGCAGTCAACCCCCCCCCCCCCCCAAAAAAAAAAAAGGCTGGGGACCAAAGCAAAGAAATAATTCCATCCACGACCTAAAGATTATCCAGATAAAAGTACCAATTGTTGTGACTCGCACAGTTAAGAAAATTCACTTGTGCAAGTCACGAGGGGCATTTTTTGGTACATAAATTTCAACTAAATTTATGACACGTATAGAGCCTATGATAGGAAGGTTGTAGGTAATCACTTCCTAAAAAGATCAATATGATCCATTGAAGTGCATAAATAAAACGACGTATCTCACGACGTTATTCAAGATGCTCAAGTGACACGTGGAGCCTACGAAAGATGGCACCTATAGAGCCTACAACAAGGACACCACACAGGATGAAACCCTAAGGATCAATTCGATTAATCAGATGTATGATTCAAAATTCAAATGGCGCTATTATTCAATTTTAAATTCAAATTGAGGGTGAGGCATTCTTATCACTTGGATGGCCCTTTATAAATATGAGGACCATCACATAAGACCGAGGATTAGAAAATCAGAAGTGTGAATTTTAGAGAGAGAGAGAAAGAAATCAGGAGCTAAAGAAGTCGTTACAAGAAAGAAGAAAAGAAGCCTAGAGAACTCAAGAACCTACACTACAAACACAGAATGGCGATGAATAGGTAAAGGGTTCCAAACCTAAGAATTGTACTTTGTTTTCAAGGGTTCAAAATCCATAACAATTTCAATAAAGTATTTATTTGTCTTAAATTGTTTTCTGTTAGTTATTTAGTTCTTCATTAATCGGAGGTTTCATTTATATAAAATGTGTAATTAACGATCTGAAATACAGATTGGAAATAGGAACCTGATATTCAAATAATCAACACTGTTTAGTCCAAAAACTAAACAGTGAACATTTGTATCATAAAATTTTGAAATGTGTTGAAACATTTCATGTTTCAAAATTTGTGTCTATAGGCCTGTCCCTTTAATTTAATTTATTTTTTTGCAGGGGACACACGTGTCCAAATCTGAACTCGCCATGGACACGGTGAGAAGAGTAAATGAAAGGGAAACGAGTACAAACCTGGTCGGTGACGATCCAAAGCCCTTCAACCTCGACTTCGACGATTCGGAGCTCCATTCGACTTCGACGATCTAGAGCCCCCTTCGACTTTAACGAGCTCTCTCTCGCCTTTGCCTTCTCAAAGCTCTCTCTCTCTCGCCTTCTCTCTCCCTCGCGATCACGATCGAGATCGTCTTCCTCTCTCTTGCTTCTGATTGCGATCGTCTCCCTCTCTCTCGCTTCTGTCTTGCTTCTGTCTCCCACTCTCTCGGTTTTCTTCCGTCTTTGTCTTCTTGTCTTGATTCATATATAATATATATAACTATTATATAATAACTATTGAATATATAATATATATAACTAATAACTATTATTATTATATATTATATAACATAAATATACTTATAAGATAATGTATAATACATATTATAAGATAACATATACTTATACATATTAATAAACAAAAAAATAAATACATGTATGTAAAATAAAATAAAAAAAATTAATTGGGACAAATTATTTAAAAAATATAATAAATAAATAAAATAATTAATATGTATTAAAATAAAAATATTTATAAAAAAAATTAAAAAATTTGCCGTGTCTCCTGCCGTGTCCGTGTCTCCATTTTTTAGAAATTACTGTGTCCCGTGTCCGTGTCCGTGTTCGTGTCCGTGCTTCATTGTGTGCAAGCAATGAACTCATCAATTCCTAAACCGTTGATGTTGTGATATCTTTTAATTTCTTAATTGCAGTGACAACATTTTCATACATCTCATTCTTGGGCAAAACTATTAACTAATAAGAAATTTCTCAATGATCTTTTGACTAGAATTTTCTGCGCTAGATGATTTCATTTGGTTAACAATTTTCGTAATTCTTGTAAAAAAAATTTCATATCTTCTGATTCCTTCATTCATAGATTCTCCAGTTCTTTTCTCAGTGATTGAAGCAGTCACCTTGGTACCCCCTTCAAATTCTTTCTGTAAAATCTCCAAAGCTTCCTTCGCTTTGGTGGCATTTATGGTTATTGGAAAAATTGCATCTAATACTCTTTGTTGAATGTAGAGTAATTTTATTCTTGGAAAGATTGCTATTTTTCTTTAGTTAGGTAGTTCTCATGACTGCATGACCCTTTATGAGTGAGGGGAATCGAAGGCCAGGGAAAGTTTTTTGGCAACAGGGGATCGTTTCTCACCCTGATCTACCTACCCTATGTATTTGAGGGGGAGGCTGGAACTGAAAAAGACTTGATTTGCATTGTCATGCGATTCTCATTCAACATTGTCTTTCGATTATTTGAGATATGCTTCATTCTTGGCTTGATGTAGCCAACCTAAACAATATTTCATAAATTTTGAGACAACAAAGTCTCTGAAAACACTTGGTGTCTAGTGCTTTGCTTGTCACCACAAACGAGATGATGTTATTTGGTGCATTTAACTATAGAATTGGATACCATCATGATTTGGATAAGAATTTTGTCAGCCTTTAAGATTTTGTTATTGTACTCCCACTAGTAGTAAGAGTAAAAATGTCTTTGCTTTTGGTAAGATTATGAACTTTGTCCATCCATATATGAACCTGATTAAAAGTTACTTCTTCTCGGTCTTTGGTGAATTACTGGTGTTATGAAAGAAAAAGATCAAATCCTACTTCAAACTTGTGGATGCAATTGGCTTTGCTCCTCTCTTGGTGCCTGTGTTTCATGTTTTGTGTTGGTTTTTGCTTGTATTGTAACTTTAGACGATGTGGGGCAACTTTAAAAAAGAGATTGGGCATCTATGATGATTAGTACATATTGGGAGTTTCAACCAATTGGTCTGAATTATTTTAAGAATTTACGTGATGATCTCAAGAATGTGTGTTGGCTTGCTCAATCTGATCAGCAACAGGGGTTAGTTTAGTTTAGTATAATGTTATCATCATATCTATAAAATAATCAATTGTGAAAGGATATTGCTAAATTCTTGTCCTTTTTATGTATAACTCTCTATCCATATAGCCAACTTGCTGATTCAGTACACAGGTGATGGGCAAGGCTCACATTTTATGAGAGAGGACTGTTTGTATTCAACTGAAAAATAATGAATTTTGGATGGATACAATATATTTAAATTACAGCCACACCACAAAAAAGGCCGATATATTGAATTTTTGGTGATATTTATTCTCGTCCGATATGGCCAATAATTTCAATATAAAAGATGTTGCTTACATGACATTTTATGCTCAAAGCCATATGTTTATTAGTTTTGAAGAGTGGATTGCTAGAGATGATTTTATGTGCCAAAAATTTATTCTACATGATAATTTGAAAATAAACATATTCACTTCTTTCCCAAGCTTTTCATTTCAGTTATGAAAAAGTGGGGTTGTAAAATGAATCATGTTACTTGACCTCGACTGTTGTTTTAATACATTTTGAAGTTAATTATTTTTTCAAGCTTGCTTGAACTCAACTCATAAGTTTATACTTCATACTCACTAGAAATCAAACCAAACCAAACCAAGCCTTAAGTTCCATCAAATGGGGTCGGCTCACACTTACTAGAAATATATAAAAATAAATAAATAAATAAAGCTGCTTGAGTTCTGCTCTATTGAAACTTGTTTGAGATCAATTTGAAAGATAAATAAATTAAGCTTAGACGCCTTTTGAAACTTACTGCCTTAGATGTAAGTACGTGTCAAAATTAGACAAAAGGGATTGTATGTATAGCCGATTGTCTTAATTTTTCTATCATTACAAAGTAGATCCTCCTCTCCTTCATGAATTCATGTGGAAGAGTAAACTTGTTACAAGTTTGTAGAATTTGTTCTATTTGATTGTGCTTTTTGCTTGTATTTTTTTATTCCCCAGAAAACACAGTGCAGGAATGATATCATTCCCCGACATAGTTGGAAAATATTAGTTTGTGTTTACTACCTGGAGGTTGGGGAATTCTTTCTTATCGTGGGATTCTTTGTTGCATTGAGTTGTTTATTTCTTCTTGTTAATGAGCTATTTTTTGTGATTATTGTTGGATTGCTAGCCATGTATTGTTGAACTATAATTGTTTTGTGTACTTTTTTGTATATTCGATCATCAGCAGGAACGATTTTATAATTCTTGCCAATCTTTCTGGCTAGCATCAATTATAGTCGAGTCTGGAATGATCCGTAATTGAATATTCTCACTTGGATATTAATACTACTACCCACAAAGTTTTCTCACCTTCAAAATTATTCATGGTTAGGAAATGAGTTGATGCATCACCATACATGATGATGAAGATGCATTGTGATCTTCTATAAGCATTTTGCTATTGATCCTAACCAATAGCCTTTTGCGATGTGGGGTGACAACAGAAAAGAAAAGAAAAGAAAAAATATATTAGCTTCACTATTTCTTAACTTCACCAACATCCCTCTGTGCATTGTATGCTTCTCAGCAGTTTCTTTCAAGGTTTTAGGTCTCACATGAAAACAGTATGCGTCCTCACCTTGGGGTGGTGGCTTCTGTTTGATTCAGAGTTGACATTTAAGTACATAAATGAGGATGATGGTTATTATTGCAGTTATTGGCATGATAATTTATAGTTTGAGCCATGGAGGTTGAAAAGCACTCTGACAATGGTTTCTCACTGTTAATGACACATTGATGATGATGATTTGGGCTGTTTGAACTCAGAAGTACTTCACAAAAGAGACCATCTGTGCCAACTTCGAACTGTATTTTCTCTTTCACACTTTTTTTTTTTTTGGTTTGGGATTTCTGTTACTTATCAAAATCGATTGTGTTTGAATATCATGTGCTGAATTGATTTTTATTCGATAGCTGATGTTCAAACAAACCTTGTGGAATGAAAGCTCCCTTGTTAGACAGATGAAGGTATCATATACACAAGCTAGCACATGTTATAATCTACGACCAACAACCTTCAAGATGATTTGGGATACCTATTGGGATCTTTGGTTCCGGAGAGGCCCTAGTTTGTTTTTTTTTTTTTGTTTTGACACAATGTGTTATGCAATAATTTTTCATGTAAAATGTTTTAGGTAGATATCTAATCTAATATATAATGTTCCTAAAAGCTTTTGCAATAAAATGTTCACTTTTAGGGACGAAAATATGTCTTTGATAAAACGGTAGTATTTGTTAATAAAGCATGCACAAAGAGGCAAATATTGGTGCTTTGTTTTGCATAGTTTAGTGGTACGACAAAATTTGTAGTTTAGTAAATTAAAAAAAAAATAAGAAAGATCTAGCAAATTTCACTTTTCATCGTAGGACTTTGTAACAATTGAATCCTAATATTTTATTGCGGTTCTCTTGTCATTTCTATTTAAATTTTGAACAAAAAGTGTTCACGTACGGATGATGTGAGCATATTTAAGGGGTACTAGAAAAAAAATTATTAAGTGAGTGATTAAAGTAAATTTGAATAGATCTAGGTTGTAGTCGAAGTGGTCATGAATAGAATAGGGTACTTAGGTATTATGGTGAGATTTCAAATTTGAGTATATGAAAAGACATTAACTTGTGTTGTAATTTAATTACTAATATAAATTTGAATGAGAAGCGTATTTGCTCATTCTAATTTTGAACTCATTCTAATTTTGAACGAGGGACGGGAGGATTGTATTGAATTATGGAATGGTCTGATGAGTCAATTGTTGCAGTTAAAAGGTGATGGTTCAATGGATTGATCCGATGACTCAATTGTTGCATTTAAAAGGTGATGGTTCAAAGATAGGTAAGAGTGAAATATTGAGCTTAAAAAGTGCAATTTATCTAAAAACAAAAAGAAAATAAAAGAGTATAAAGCGCAAATATGATGATGACTATTTGACATTTTTAGTGTTTGAGTTTTCGGTAGCATGTTGAAGATTATAATGGTTAAATTTGTGACATCAAAAGTTGATATGTAATATGTCATTGTTTGTACCCAAAACGGCACGGTTAATGGGAGGCCGCCGTGTAGCATTACTTTCCAGCATAGAGGGAAGCCATAAAGCCCAAGTTGCTGTGCAAGGTTATGTATGTAACAATTATAAAATAAATTTGAATAAGATGAAGATAACTCACCTATGTGATCCTACAAAGGGAGGAGTTAGATATTGGATGGTAATGTTTTCCTGCCCCGCTCTCGTTGCACCTTACACCGGTCTTTTGCTCCCCCTATATCATTCTATCCCTCCCCACCCCAATTTTATGTATTAAATGTATTTATATATATAATTAATTTTTTTAATATAATAAGATTAAATCATTAAAATATTACACTTAACATTCATTTTTATTTATTTATTGTTTTATGTCTTTTAACTCTTATTAATTATAAATCATTATCCATAATATATTATATTATTTTTAATTTTTATTAATTTTCTTAATTTTAAAATAGGATTTAGGGTCCAGCAACTTTACATTTTCTTTATCTCAAACAAATATTTTCTGTAACTTATCTTCCGTAGCTTTGTTCCAAATAACTTCTTATTTTTATTTTTATTTTTTTATCATCAAAGGTAATGTTTATTTGTTTTTTTTTAAGTTTTATCATTTTTTATTCCAGCTGTATGAGGACAGTCTAGCACTCTAACATGTAGGAAATAGATAAGTTTTCATTTGGTTTAAAAAGTTAAATTGGAACATTTTGCTCTCATTCATATACAAAAACTATCTTCATTCTTTAATTGTCGATTTTTTTTTCCCATCAATAATGATATCATTGTAAATTAAATTAAAAGAAACATTTTAAGAGTTTTGTAACATTTGTTTTGGGATTTTTTTTAGGATCCTTGTATTAAGATTTTATAGCATAAAAGATATTAAATATTTTCATTATGTCTAAAGTTTCTCAATATCGATTCAGAGAAATTTCGATCTTAGAGAATTTTTCTGGACTTTTCAAAGAATTTCTCTAAGTTCAAACCAAAGAAAATTGAAATTTCTCTAAGTTCAAACCAAAAGAAAATTGAATGTAGCATTTGGTAGAGTTTTTTAAATATGATTTCAGAATATGAGCTATATTTTGAGTTTGTGAGTTTTGAAATTATGATTTGAGTGCGGAGAATATGTTTGGTGAATGAGTTTTCAAGAGTGTTTTGGATTGAATAGGAAATTTTTGATGTGACATATGATATTTGATACAAAAATTTACAACTCATAACCAAACACATAACTCAAAATTTTATTTCAAACTCATAAAAAAAATTTAAAAATTTTGAATTTTTTATTTATTAAAAATATAAAAAATAACAGGTGTCAATTGTAAAAAAATAAAAATAAAAAAAATAAATAAAAAATTGCACTGTATCAGTCAATCGGCCAGACATTCGGGAGGACGACCGGTTAGCCCAAATTTTCTCGGCTTCGACCGAGTTTTCAAAAGTAGATGTGAAATTAATTTTTGAAAACGGTAACCAAAAATCACGCGCAAATTAAGAGGTAGAAATACATTTTGAAAACTCTTCCAAATAGAGTAAATTTCTCTAGCTTTGTTCACAGAGAATTGAAATTTCTCTAGCTCTGTTCACAGAGAATTTCTATGGTTTTGTTCACAAATTTCTCTGTGTTTGTTCACAATTTTAAACCAGAGAAAATTATTTTAACCAAATCAAAGAAATTTTAGCACAATGATTTTAAATCAGAGAAATTGTTTTAACCAACCTAGAGAAAATTTGATTCATAAAATTTTTCTGGGTTCAAACCAGAAAATTTTTCTACCTTCCCAATCACGATATGCAATACATAAATTGGTGATCACAGCCAAAGAAAATTCATACTGTCAGAAAAAATTAAAATTTTTCTGAATTCAAACTAGAGAAAATAAAAATTTCTCTGGATTTGTTCATAGAAAATTGAAATTTTTTTGGCATTGTTCACATACATACGATAATTATTGAATTCTTAATCAATTTCGAATTTTTTTTTACTTGCCAGATCCAGAGCTAGGCAAGACTCCATATTCATTCGTATCAAATGAATGAGGGTTGAAGACAATCAAACAACATTAAAAGTTTAAATTAAACAACAGTATCCACATTGTAATCAAACTATATTATCCCTAGAACATAATTATAAAAACAAAAATTTAAAACACTATAAACATAATAGAACCATAATTTAGAGAATAAAAAAAAAGACAAAATGGTTGAATCAAGGCTATTGCTGAGCAGCAGCCACAAACCCAGCATCAACAAGCACTTTCTCTCTCTTAGCCAATTCAATATCCTCATCAGCCATCAACCATCATCTTCGGCAGCATCTTAAACCCAACTTTAGGCTTCCAACCCAGAACCTTCTTGGCCTTGCTCGCATCGCCCTTCAAATTATCAACCTCAGTGGCCCGAAAATACCTCTTATCAATCACAACGTGGTCTCTCCAATTCAACCCAACAGACCCAAATGCCACTTCCAAAAACTCCTAAACAGTATGCGACTCCTCTATGGCCACCACATAATTATCTGGCTTCTCCTATTGAAGCATCATTCACACCACCTTCACATAATCTCCAGCAAAACCCCAATCCCTCGAAGCTAAGAAATTCCCCAAAAACAGCTTACTCTGAAGCCCGATCTTGATTCTCCCCACATCCCTTGTGATCTTCCTTGTCACAAAATTCTCTCCCATTCTGGGCAATTCATGGTTGAACAAAATCCCATTACAAGCAAAGATCCCATAGGCTTCACGGTAATTCACAGTGTACCAATGAGCAGTGTATCAATGATCCAGAGAATTTCTTTGTGTAACGTGATTTACTTTATGGCAAGATCGTATAATAAGGAAGACAAAGGCTCATTATCTGTGTAGGGAGAGAGAGAGAGAGAGAGAGAATGGGGAGAGACAGAGAGAGAGAGAGAGAATGAGAAAATAGGTATTAGGTGGGTAAGATATATAAGGGGTGAGTAAGTAACCTTATACACCATAAAATTATAAAATAATATTGTAGACCTCTCTCATTATTAAAGGTGGGGAAAGGACGTTAGACTAATTTTTTATTTTGTTTTTTCCTAATTTTCAATTTGAACAATGTTATCCTTGTCAAAGTTTTTTTCTTGATATTTAAACCTATTTTGAGAAGTTGAAAAAAAAAAAAATTAATTTTTTTAAAAAATATATTAAAAAATTAAAAAGATAATATTATTTAAATAAACTAATAAATCAATCAATTAATTTTTCTCATAATTGTCAAAATAGACAGGATTTGGGGTGGCTGTTGTGCCCCTTGCACAGTAGCCACTGCTATGCAGTCAAATGGGTTCATTTCAGGACCCATTTGGATTATCTGAATCATTCACATTTTAAAGTATATAAAGTAAAACGTACCTATAAAAAATAAAATTAATCGAATATCGTTAATTCTTTTATCTACTTATATTTGTGTATACAAAAATAAATGATAATAGTGATTTAAATTATTAAAATTAATATAAATGTGAATGGAAGAAAGAGTTAACGATATCCGATTAATTTAATTTTTTTTGAATATGTTTTATTCAATATATTTTAAAATATGAATAATTTAAATTATTAAAATAAAATCTTAATAAATCTTAAAATAAGCTCATTTAACTAACAGTATAGCAGTGGCTGCTGTAGCAGCCCCCAAATTGAAACAGACGTTAGAGCCTACGGTGTACCTAAAAATGCGCCAAATAAAAATGCGCACGCAATAGAGGTGACATGCGAACACGTTACATTTATGTGAGCCAGAAAAATAAATAAATAGAAGTAAGAAAAAGGAAAAAGGAAAAAGGAAAAAGGAAAAAGGAAAAAGAGAAAACGATTTGAAGAACGATAAGCATGAGTATGAGTTTTCTCGCACTATCTTCAACCGGCGGTCACCGCGGCGTGGTGTCGTTTTCTCCGTACGCAGGTGCAATTACAATTCCAAGGCCGAACAAACGAAGATTGGCACCGCCGCCGCGAGCAGCGGTTGTGGAGGCGACACCCTCCCAATCCCAATCCCAATCCCAATCCCAATCCCAATCAGTGCCTGCAATTAGCGGCAATAATGCCGTGTCAGTCTCCTCCTCCTCCTCCTCCTACCGCTATGTTCTTTCTTCCAGGGACCGAACGGACGATATGCAAGCCGAGGCTAGAGCCATGGCCCGTGCCGCCAATGCTTCGGTCTACAGCCCCGAACTTCTTTCCAACAACTACGGCTCTCGTCCCATCAAGGTATAATCATCATATTCATTATTCAGCACAACAACAGCCGATTGATTATTATGCTTTTTTTTAAAAAAAAATAAAAAAATCTCCGGCTTTATATTTTATATGTTTGTAGGTAGTGCGGAGGACTCTGGAAATATTTATTGGCCTGGGTTCATTTGCGTTCAAGCTATGGATGGACCAGTTGAATGGCCAGCTCGATCAATATCAGTACAGAAGATTGCGGGCCGTTCAGCTGAGGAAGATTTTCACTAGATTGGGGCCTACTTTTGTCAAAATTGGGCAGGGCTTGTCCACTCGACCTGATCTCTGTCCACCCGAGTATCTCGAGGAGCTCTCTGAACTCCAGGTAGGTAGGTATGTATGCATGTATGTATGTATGTATGTATGTATGTATGTGTGCCCCTTTCTACTTTCTACCTTTGTAGTCAGTCAAGCTCAAGCTCAAGCCAGCTAACCACCCTCCCCATTCTAGCCGATTCTAATTCAGAAACTAAGATGAATTGACAACTATGAATACAGACAGACCAAGGAATGCCCTAATTTTCCCTAATTCTAAGCCCCTTTTTTTGACCTTTGGAGATTTTGTCCCATCAATGGGGTTCTTCATCAGCGATCTGGTTTCTCTTTGACTCAGTCTAGTGGCTCTCCCAGCCGTATGCCTCATCATTCCCTCTTTTCCATTGGCATCCTAATGCTCAAAAGTAGGGCCTAGGAACCTAGTTGAAGCTGGTGCATTGCTCATGGTGGGTTGTGTTGGGGAATTTTCAAAATGGGTTTCAAAATTTAAGTTTAGTTTTTGGGTGTTTTCAAAATTTTCTTTGTTTTTCTTTGGAAAGTTTGAAATAAGCTTGGGAACTTTGTTCCACATTGGAAAGAGAGCAAAATATGGAGTACTTAATAAAGTGCTACATGGAATATTCTTTTAAATATAGTATTGTGGGATGGATGCTAGTGTGCATGTACTCACACCGCAAGAATGGTGCTTTGCACCATCCGTGCACGCACGCACACGGGGCGTGGGCTGTATGGCATTTGATAGCACACTTTGCACACGTTGCATGGGCGCAAGGCGCCATGAGGGCACTTTCCTATTTGCATCAAACAGGTTGGAGCGATGACGTGGATCCAACGTGGCATAGGTGACGTGGAATACAATCAGCTCCATGTGGCAGTGATGTGGTGTCTGTTGGCGATGAGTCAACCAACCGATCGAACGGTTGTGTGTTCGATCTGTAGTGGTTTGATCATAACTGTTGATTAGAGATGCGTGCAATCGAATGGATGAGATGACACCCGATCGTGATTAGGTATGATCAGTCAAGGCATCTATTTGGTGTGAGAATGATCTGCACTATAGATTGTCGATCCAACGATTAGATCTGATTGGATGCGATCAAGGGACATGACCATTCGATCAGATGCATCAAGGCCTATACATAGGCTGCGAAATTAGCCATTTCAATCATCCAAAATTCAGAAAGCATTCTTGCAATTCTTTCTCTCTCTCTCTCTCCCTCTTGATTTAGAGTTTTCGATCAAAATTTTTTTAAGCAAGCTTATGCTTTTCTTACTGGTAATCAAATTCTGCAGACTTGATTGTCAGTGTCTTGGTTTTCTTGATTATATCAAGAGTATTCTAATCTGCTGTCGTCAGTGCAGACGCCGGTAGACTTGATCTTTAGATCAAGCTTTATCGTATTCTTGAGGCAAATTTGCTGTAACCCCTTGCACACCTTTTGGTGGGTGCAAATATTGTCTTTAGGAAAACAATTAAGTAATGTGACTTGAAGCACCAAATTTCTGTTCTACATAGACAAGATCATCGCCAAGTTTTAAAGACCAGAAGACCACCAACTGAAGAATTCAAGATGAATTGTTCTAACAATCTAAAGACAGTATTTAGATATGGCGATGTCTATTCATAAAAAATGACTCAAGATTTCATGAAGCTTGACTGATTTGATGGCGGAAATTTCCGATGCTGGCAAAAAAAGATGCACTTTTTGCTCACCACTCTCAAAGTGGTCTATGTGCTGACTAACCTCTATCCGGTGGAACAAGAAGACGAGACTATGGAGCAAACCCGTACCAGAACCAAATGGAAGAATGACGACTACATCTGCCAAGGACACATTCTAAATACGCTGTCAGACTCTCTGTTCGATGTGTATCAACATCTGGAAACGGCAAAGCAACTCTGAGACATATTACAATCAAAGTACCTCACTGAGGATGCCACTAGTAAGAAATTTCTTATTAGTAATTTTATGCGTTTTACTATGATTGATACAAAGCCTATTATGGAACAATTTCGTGAGATCCAACATATTCTGAGTCAGTTTTGACAGAAAAATATGAACGTGGATGAATCTATTGTAGTTTCGTTTATAATAGAGAAACTTCCATCTTCTTAGAAGGATTTTAAGAAAAACTCTGAAACACAAAAAAGAATATCTAACTTTAGAGGAATTGGCTCAACACCTCCAAGTTGAGGAAGAGTCAAGACTCCTTGAAAGTAAAGAAAACTAATTGGCTCAGACTTCCAAGATTCACACGGTGGATGATGGCAAGAGGTTCAACAAAAAGAAGCGTAAGCGCAACCCCCAACTTGAGAAAGATGCTAAGAAGTTGATAGGCACTTGCTGGCACTGTGGCAAGGTAGGGCACTTCAGAAATGAATGCCGGTCATACAAAAAGAAGCCAGAAGCATCAAATGCCAAGAACAAGTTTGTGGCTGTTGTATCCGAGGTGAACATGCTCGAAGATGCTGGTGACTGGTGGGTTGACTTATGAGCAACCAGGCACGTCTGCAACGACAAGAGCCGTTTCACTACTTATGAACAAGTGAGTGATGGAATAGTTCTCTACACGGGCAACTCTTCAACTGCTGCTATCAAAGGCAAATGGATGATGGATCTAGAGTTCACATATGGAAAATTCTGAAGTCTTAATGAAGTTTATCATGTAACTGATGTAAGGAAAAATCTTGTATCTAGAAGCTTGCTTAATAAGCATGGTTTCAAGTTAGTATTTGAGTCGGACAAATTTGTCCTGTCTAAGGGTGAGATTTTTGTTGAGAAGGGCTACATATATCAAGGAATATTCAAACTTAATGTTATCAATAATACATATGTTTCTGCTTATATTGTTGATTCTTTTTCTTTATGGCATGTTCGTTTAGGTCATGTTAATACTAGGAAAATGAATGATATGATTAATTTAGATTTAATTCCTAAGTATGATATTGATATGTTTGAAAAATGAAAATTTTGTGTGCAATCTAAAATTACTCGCATTCCATTTCTTGAAGTAGATAAATCCACATCTCTACTTGAACTTGTGCATAGTGATGTATGTGACATGCATAGTGCCCCCACTAGAGGTGGTAAGAAATATTTTGTAACATTCATTGATGATTTTTATAAGTACTGTCATAACTATCTTTTGCATTCAAAAGATGAGGTGCGTGATAAATTCAAGATTTTTAAGATAGAAGTAGAAAATCAGTGTAATGTCAAAATAAAGGGACTTAGGTCTGATAGAGGCGGTGAATACCATTTTCAGAATATTATGAAAATATTGGTATTATTCATGAGAAGTCTGCACCCTATACATCACAACAAAATGGAGTAGTTGAAAGAAAGAATAGGACATTAACAAAAATGATTAATGCTATGCTTTCTTACTCCAGTTTAAGTTTTGATTTTTGGGGTGAAGCCTTGTTCACTGCCAGTCACATAGTCAATAGAATTCCTCTCAAGGGAAGAAATGTTACTCCTTATGAACTTTGGAAAAACAAGAAACCTAATCTAGGTTACTTGAAAACGTGGGGTTGTAGAGCAATAGTCAGATTGCCTAAACCTAAAAGGAAGAAATTAGGTGAAAAATGAATTGAATGCATATTCCTTGGCTATGCTATACATAGCAAAGCATATAGGTTTCTGGTAGTAGAGCCAAATGTTTCAGTGGAAACAAATATCATCATTGAATCACATAATGCGGTATTTTATGAGAATTGTTTCACAACCATTCCAAGGTTGGATTCTAATCAAGGAAATGATCAACTTCTTTGATGTCTACAGAGGAAAGTGAACGACATGAACCCATTGAGCCTAATGAGCCTAATGAGCTAAGGAGGGGTAAGAGGGCTAGGACTGAGAAGTCATTTGGCCCTAATTTCATTGATTACCTTGTAGAAGGAACTAGGAAAGCTTATTGTAAGCAAACAATGATTTCTTTGAATATAGACTCAAATCCATTAACCTTTGAGGAGGCTATGAAGTCTCAAGACGTTGCTTTCTGGAAAGAAGTAATAAACGATGAGATGGATTCTATCATGGGTAACCTATGAAGCATGGACACGCGACACGCGACACGACACAGACACAGGGACATGTAAATTTTCAAAAAATGGGGGACACGACACGCTGAGGACACATTCAATATATATAATTAAATTTATTTATTATGTCATAAAATTATAAAAAAAATCATTAAAAGATAATAAAAAATACAAAATAACACTACTAAAATTATAAAAAATAAACATTTAAAAATACAAATAATATAAAATTGCATTTCATCAATATAAAAAAAAAATTAAAAAAGTTCAAAATATAAGAGAGAGACAACTGATGATTTACACTGACCATATAAAAGGGAAAAAAAAAGAAAAAACAAAATAAAAGCTCAAATCAGAGGAGAGAGAGAGAGAGAGAGAGAGAGAGAGAGAGAAGATCGGAGAAGAAGAAGAAGAAGAAGAAGAAGAAGAAGAAGAAGAAGAAGAAGAAGAAGTGTACCTTAGATAACTGCAACAGTAGCGAGCAACGACCACCGACGAGCGACGAAAGACCACCGACGACCAAGTTTCTCTCTGTTCTCTATCTCTTCTGTTCTCTCTATCGATTTAGGGTTAGATATTGTTTGGTTTGTGTTTTTTACAAATTGACCCCATAGAAGTTTCATAAATTATGAAATTAACCCCCGAACATGTCCCAATTGTGTTCGCTACGTGTCCACTACGTGTTCGACTACCAAAAAATCAAAAAAAAATTCGGACACTCTCTGCTGCGTGTCGGACACGTGTCCACCGCGTGTCGGATGCATGTCCGTGTCCGACATGTGTTTGACACTGATACGCAGTCCTCATACAGGTGTCCGTGCTTCATAGTGGGTAACAATACCTGGATACTTGCTGATTTGCCACCTGGATCCAAACCAATTGGTTGTAAATGGATTTTCAAAAGAAAAATGAAAGTTGATGGCATAATTGACAAGTTCAAAGCAAGATTAGTTGCTAAGAGTTTTACTCAAAAGGAGGGTATCGATTATTTTGATACATATGCTCTGGTGGCTAGAATTGCCACCATTCAAGTGTTAATTGCCTTAGCCTCAATCTACAAGCTTGAAATCCATCAAATGGATGTTAAGACTGTTTTCCTGAATGGAGAGTTAGATGAGGAAATCTACATGCAACAACCGGAATGATTTGTTGTACATGGTCAAGAACACAGAGTGTGAAAACTCATGAAGTCACAATATGGACTGAAACAAGCTCCAAAACGGTGGCATGAAAAATTTGACAAAGTAATAGTGTCAAATGGTTTTAGGATACATGAATCTGATAAGTGTGTGTACAATAAGTTTATTGACAATAGAGGTGTAATCATATGCCCATATGTAGATGACATGCTTATTTTTGGTACTGACAATGATGTCATTGAAAGTACTAAAAGTTTATTGTCATCTAGCTTTAGTATGAAAGACATGGGCTTGGCTGATATAATTCTAGGTATCAAGATCAAGCGAGAGGACAATAATTTGATTCTTATCCAGTTGCACTATATTGAGAAAATTTTAAGAAATTTAATCAATATAATTGTACACCTATGTCTAAACTTTTTTATTCAAATTTGAAATTGTATCCTAATGTTGGAAGAGCTGTTGATCAGCTAGAATACTCAAGAGTGATAGGTAGCCTGATGTATGCCATGACTTGCACTAGACCTGATATTGCATTTGCAGTGAGAAAACTTAATAGATACACTAGTAATCCCAGTAGTGTGCACTAGCATGCTGTTAACCGTATACTTAGGTATTTGAGAAAAACGATAGACTAGGGAATAATCTATAATGGCTGTCTAGCAGTGCTGAAAGGATTCACGAATGCTAGTTGGATAACTGACTGTGAAGATCACTCGTCCACGAGTGGTTGAATTTTTACTCTTGGAGGAGGAGCTATCTCTTTTGGTTCTAAGAAGCAAACATGCATAACAGACTCAACCATGGCCTCAAGGTTTGTAGCATTGGCTTCTTGCAGCAAATAGGTAGAGTGGCTAAGGAATCTCTTGTTAGAGGTTAAGATATGGCCAAAACCTATGCCACCATTATCTTTGCATTGTGATAGTGAAACAACTCTATCACGGGCCTATAGCCATGTATATAATGGAAAGTCCACGTATATAGGACTGAGACATAACTATGTCAGGTAGTTAATCACAGAAGGTATGATTACCATTAGTTATGTAAAGTCAAGTGAAAACTTGGCTGACCCCTTAACAAAGGGACTTGCAAGGGATTTGGTATGGAAAACATCAAAGGAGATGGGTCTTAAGCCCACTTAACATAATCACTCCCGGTGGAAACTCGACTCAACGCTTGAAGAAACATTAAGTCTTGAGTTCAATATGCCCAAGTACACCATATGTCGTGATTGCAAGCACTTAGTTTTATTTTATTTTCATCCCAAGGTTGAAGTGCTTGGTACCTGTAATATGAAAAGAAAAGGATGACTTACCAAACTCTTAATAAGCTTATAACTGGGTTGTTAGGGTACTCTCAATAAGCTTACCTATGTGAGTGTAGGAGGTGGTGCCGCTTCCTATGAGTCCAAGGGCTTGAGTCTAGAGCGCTTATGAAACAGGATATAGACACAAGGCCAATCCACGTGTCGGTTTGTTTGAATACTTGAGGTAACATGTACTGTGCGTGAGACATGTCTGGTTAGTCATATAAGATCGCTAGTTCAAAGACAAGTCTACTATGCCATCTTGACTAACTTTAAGGTGTCTTCACCAAGTGAATTATTCAAATCGTAAGATATCTTCACCTATGCATAAGGTTGCCAAGTGAACCAAGAGTCATCATCTGGTATTTTGAAAACGGTGGGGGAATGTTGGGGAATTTTCAAAATGGGTTTCAAAATTTAAGTTTAGTTTTTGGGTGTTTTCAAAACCTTCTTTGTTTTTCCTTGGAAAGTTTGAAATAAACTTGGAGACTTTGTCCCACATTGGAAAGAGAGCAAAACATGGAGCACTTAATAAAGTGCTACATGGAATATTCTTTTGAATATGGTATTGTGGGATGGATGCTAGTGTACATGCACACACACCGCAAGCACCATCTTCACACGCACACCTACACGCGCGTGGGCAGTGTGGGCTGTGTGGCGTTTGATGGCGCACTTTGCACTTAGCACTTAGCACTTAGCGCGGACGCATCGGTGAAAGGCGCCATGAGGGTGCTTTCCTATTTGCATCGGACAGGTTGGAGCAATGACGTGGATCCAACGTGGCATAGGTGATATGGAATACAGTCAGCTCCACGTGACAGTGATGTGGTGTCTGTTGGCGATGAGGCAACCAACCGATCAAACGGTTGCGTGTCCAATCTGGAGTGGTTTGATCATAGCCGTTGATTGAAGATGCTTGTGATCGTACAGATGAGATGGCACCCAATCGTGATCAGGTATGATCAGTCAAGGCATCTATTCGGTGTGAGAATGATCTGCACCATAAATCGTCGATCCCATGGTCAAATCTGATCGGATGTGATCAAGGGACATGACCATTCGATCAGATGCATCAAGGCCTATAAATAGGTTGCGAAATCAGCCATTTCAATCATCCAAAATTCAAAAAGCATTCCTACAATTCTCTCTCTCTCTCTCTCTCTCTTTCTTGATTTAGAGTTTTCGATCGAGAGTTTCGTAAGCAAGTTTCTGTTTTTTTTACCGGTAATCAAATTTTGCGGACTTGATTATTAGTGTATTGGTTTTCTTGATTATATCAAGAGTATTTTGATCTATTGTCGTCAGTGCAGACGCCGGTAGATTTGATCTTTAGATCATGCATTCATTGTATTCTGGAGGCGAATTTGCTATAACCTCCTGTACACTTTTTGGTGGGTGCAAATATTATCTTTAGGAAAGTGGCTGAGTAATGTAACTTGAAGCACCAAATTTCTGTTCTACATAGACTAGATCATCGCTAAGTTTTGAAGACCCGAAGACCACCAACTGAAGAATTCAAGACGAATTGTTCCAACAGGTTGCCTATGCACTACCTTTGATTGCTTATCCAACTCTTCTTGTGGGTCTTGAGCTTCATCGAAATGGAATAGAATGAAATCATGGATGCAATAGATGAATTATGAAATCCAGATAAACAATACCCCTCCCATTTCCCACATTGAAGTGAATTAAAGAACTAAACTGAGACAACCCTTGACAAATGAATTTCGAAGGAGATCTAGAATTCCCCAATGTTATCTATTTCGGGCACTATTACATGGACTCTTCTATTTGTCCACAATACCCATGTCAACGAGATATGACATGGGTGAAGGTGTGTCTGACACCCATACTCAATTTAGACATTTGGATCCTTTCATTTTATTTGATGTTTGAAGAAAAGCAGCTCATATTTGCTAGTAACATGAATGTGAGAGAGAAATTATATATTTCTTGCAAATCTTATTTGATTTTAAGTACATTTTTAAATAATTTACTTATCTAGGAATATTATATAATGTACAATATATAACTGTGCAAGACAGGTCCCCATACCCATACCTAATTTGTGGATACGTATCCCAATGATCCTAAAATTTAAGTTTAGGAAAGTAAGACTGTTGACACGTACTTGCACCTGTTAAAATTTACCATCACCTACCACCAATTTACCATCACCTACCACCACCTACTCCTCACCTACTCCTCACCTACTACACTCACCCTCTCCTATATAATGAGCCACTCACCATTTGTAATAAATACAACAACATATATCAAACAATAATACAATTCTCTATTTCTTTTTATACATTGAATTTTTACATGGTATCAGAGCTATAGGTTAAAGATCTTGGCGTTCTTCGCCTTCCGGTGGGCGGCAACCTTGCCTTGACCGCCCGCCGGGTCTCAACCAATTCAAACCTCTCTCTGTTTTCAAATCTCTGCTTTTACACATTCTAGATATGGATAGTTTCCTCTTCACCTCGGAATCTGTCAATGAAGGCCACCCTGACAAGCTCTGTGATCAAGTCTCCGATGCCATCTTGGATGCTTGCCTTGAACAAGATCCGGAAAGTAAAGTTGCTTGTGAAACCTGCACAAAAGTCAATTATGAGAAGATAGTTCGCGATACTTGCAGAGGTATTGGTTTTACCTCTCCTGATGTTGGCCTCGATGCTGATCACTACAAGGTCCTTGTCAACATTGAACAACAGAGCCCCGACATTGCACAGGGTGTTCATGGTCACCTAACCAAGAAGCCCGAGGAAATTGGAGCCGGTGACCAAGGCCACATGCTTGGCTATGCCACTGATGAAACACCTGAACTCATGCCTCTGACTCATGTCCTAGCAAACAAGCTCGGTGCCAAGCTCACAGAGGTGAGGAAGAACAAGACGTGCCCTTGGCTAAGGCCAGATGGTAAGACCCAAGTGACTGTTGAGTACCGGAATGATGGTGGAGCCATGGTCCCCATTAGAGTTCATACTGTTCTCATCTCAACCCAACATGATGAGACCGTCACAAATGACCAAATTGCGAAAGATTTGAAAGAGCACATAATCAAACCCGTCATCCCTGCCCAGTATCTGGATGATAAGGCCATCTTCCACCTCAACCAGATGCTATGGTATTCATGGCGCCACCAGATGCTCTCTCTCTCCTCTTCCGGCTACAGAGCAATCGCCCCCGATCTCTGCGGCTACGGAGACACCGATGCTACTCCTTCCGCCAACAGCACCAACGTCGATCTTTCGGCGAAGTCGGAGAGCAAGTCGGCCTCCGATCTGGACCAGAAGTCGGCCAGATCTCGGTTCTCGCCGGGCTGCTTCACAGAAGAGAAGGCCAGGCAGCTCCGGCTGATGACCAAGGAAACGTCGTCGTTCCACGACGTCATGTACCACTCCGCGATCGCCTCCCGGCTCGCTTCCGACTTCCCGAACTCGTTCGATCGGTGATTTTATTTTCGACTGCCGGCGATCCTCTCTGTCACTCTCTCGGCCCCCCCCCCCCGTTCCTCTGTCCTTTTCCATTCCAACACCGCTCTCTCTTTAGTTGAAAGAGAAGAACCACAAAACAAAACAGGGGGCTGCTTTTTCAGTTGCCCACAGATTCCTCTTCGTCCCAAATTTTTTTTATTATAAAACTTAATTGGTGCCCTATTTTTCTTCATTATTATATATTCATCATCACCATGCTTATCATTTCATCACTATCTCCATATTTTTTTTATTATTCGATTCCCTTACTTTTTCAAAAAAAAAAAAAAAAATAAAAAAATTCATCATTCCACAAACTCATTTTATTCATGTCGGGGCTCACCCCGATCACCATTTTACACCATTTTACACCAAAAAAAAAAAAACAAAAACAAAAAAAAAAACAAAAAAAAAAAACACAACAACGGCTTTGTTTTCTTTTTTGCAGACGGCCACACACCAACATCCCTTCTCTACTCTGCCGCCGGTCTCCTCTTCTTGCCTCCGTCCTGGGCAGCCCTTGACGGTGCTGCCTCTGTGTTTCCCGCTCCACTGGGCACAATCACTACTCCCTGCTCCTCCACTGCAGCATATGGTGTCCCTCCAAATCGGAACATCACGGTGGCCTTCCGCTTCAGCTCCTTGTTTTCTGTCTTTAGCACACTTATCTCTGCTCGCGCATCCTTATACATGCGTTGGAGCAAAGCCAGCTGGGAGTTTAACTGTTGCACTTTATTTGTCCTGCTCTGCAGCCGGTGCGACAAGTTTGTGACCGCAGCCATGGTTTCCACACATGACTTCAGAGTATACTGATTGGCCTCAATATCAGTTTGCACCGCCATTTTTTGCTCCACCGACCGCATCGGAAAGTTCAACGGAGCAAAACCAGAGGTGTTTGGTTGAGGTTCACTGGCCACCGCACAAGTTATTTCTCTTGTGGACTCGTTCAGTTCTGGAAAGAGCGTGAGCAGACCACGGGACGAGGAGGCCATGTTCTGGGTAGCTGGACGGGAAGAAGAGACCATGTTGCTGAGTGTTTCAGAGACGGGTTGGTTACAGAGTATTACAGAGTTTCTCTCTCAGCAAAGGAAGAGTTTTTTCAGAGGATTTGCAGAAGTTTTTTGTCTGCCTCAGCCTCAGCATCAACCTTGGTTAAATAGCCAAGGCAGCCACGCGCATCATGCGCCGCTCGGCGCTCGACGCCAACCTGGACACACCTTTTGATGGCACGCCTTTTGATGGCACGCCTTTTGATGGCACGCCTTTTGATGAATTGGGCACGCCTTTTGATGGCACGCCTTTTGATAGATTGGGCACACCTTTTGAGGGTGCGACTTTTTAAGGGTCCGACAAGACTCTGTAAACTGTCCCGACATTGATTCCGGTTAGCTCCTTTATGGGTCCGACAAGACTCAGTAAACTGTCCCGACATTGATTCCGGTTAGTTCCTTCATGGGTCCGACAAGACTCTGTAAACTGTCCCGACATTGATTCCGGTTAGTTTCTACAAGGGTCCAGCAAGACTCTGTAAACTGTCACAACAATTGTCACCACATTGTCTGCTACAACGGTCCGACATGACCCCATAAACTGTCTTCTACATCGGTCTGACACCGCCATCCAGTGTCCTCTACAACGTTATGACACCACCATACAGTGTCCTCTACAACGTTATGACACCACCATCCAGTGTCTTCACCAATGGTCTGACACGACCATACAGTGTCTCCTATCCTCTTTTATTTTTATGTATTTTCTTGTTTTGTTACTCTCTCCAAACTCAAGTTGGTTAGTTTCTATCCTCCTTGAGTTTGCAGGGGGCTGTTAAAATTTACCATCACCTACCACCAATTTACCATCACCTACCACCACCTACTCCTCACCTACTACACTCACCCTCTCCTATATAATGAGCCACTCACCATTTGTAATAAATACAACAACATATATCAATCAATAATACAATTCTCTATTTCTTTTTATACATTGAATTTTTACTGATACTCATATCTGAGTCCATATAACATAGATCTCGGGTGATTTATTTTTCGTTTTTTTTTTTTTTTTTCCTGCAAAATGAGAGTGTTGTGAAATATAGCCTAGGCTTTGCACTATGCATGTTATAAATAGAGGTTTAGATGTAAAGAGTCTAACAACCCTCACTGCCATCTTATGATTGAGCAGGATGCTTTGCCAACATTTCCAGATGCAGAGGCATTTTCTTGCATTGAGAGAGAGTTGGGAATCTCACTTGACTCCATCTACTCATCGATATCTCCTTCTCCAATTGCTGCAGCCAGTCTAGGCCAAGTTTACAAAGCTCAGCTGAAGTATTCTGATCAGATTGTTGCTGTGAAGGTGCAACGACCTGGTATTGAAGAAGCTATAGGACTTGACTTTTATCTGATAAGAGGTCTAGGATTCCTCATAAACAAATATGTTGACATAATATCCAGTGATGTTGTTGCCCTTATTGATGAATTTGCTCGCAGAGTTTATCAAGAGCTCAATTATGTGCAGGTTAGTTTTGCCATTAGTGTTTATACACTACCATCTCAACTCTCAAGCATGCATGTCGGCCTCTGATTTTATCCAGGTGTAATATTTCTGTGACTTGAGTGAAGGAGAAAAAATACAGTTTTGGTAATTTATAAAATATTCTTCTAGGTTTGAATGTTAATTTTGACAGGTCTATGCAGGAGGGGCAGAATGCAAGGAGGTTTAAAAAGTTGTATGCTGATAAAGAAGAAGTCCTTGTCCCAGATATTTTCTGGGACTACACCAGTGGGAAAGTATTGACAATGGAGTGGGTGGAAGGTGTCAAATTAAATGAGCAAGATGCCATTGAGAGACAAGGGTTGAATGTTTTGGATCTGGTGAACACAGGTATTCAGTGTAGTCTGAGACAGCTGCTTGAGTATGGATATTTTCATGCAGATCCTCATCCTGGAAACCTTTTGGCAACACCCGAGGGAAAGCTTGCTTTTCTTGATTTTGGAATGATGAGTGAAACCCCAGAAGAAGCAAGATCTGCTATCATTGGTCATGTTGTTCACATGGTTAATCGGGATTATGAAGCTATGGCTCGTGATTACTACGCTCTAGATTTCTTGTCCCCAGATGTAGATGTTTCCCCAATTGTACCAGCACTTCAAAACTTCTTTGATGATGCACTTAATTCAACTGTGAGCGAACTCAACTTTAAAACACTAGTGGATGGTCTGGGTGCTGTTCTGTACCAATATCCATTCAATGGTAAGCTCCCAGTGTCTTATTTTATCAATGACTTTCACATTCTTCTCACCTGATTTGTGCTGTCTTAGTCTGCAAGTGGCTATGGCAAACTCAGCCAACTGTATTATTTTTTGATTGCCAGTAGGAATTCACAGAGCAACTCTTTTTTTTTTTTCCTTTTTTTTTTTTTTGTCTTTCTTTCTTTCTTTTTCTTTTATAATTGAGGCAAATGTAGTAGATAACTACAGTTTTCACAGTACTAATGGTCACTCCTTTGGCTGATCAAATGCCTGCAGTCCCAGCTTATTATGCATTGATATTGAGGTCGCTTACCGTTCTAGAAGGTTTAGCCCTATATGCTGACCCTAATTTTAAAGTACTGGCTGCTTCATATCCTTATTTTGCGAAAAGGCTTCTCACAGATCCAAATCCATATCTGAGAGATGCTCTTATTGAGTTGCTTTTTAAAGATGGCAAGTTCAGGCATGTGTTTACTGCTGTCCTAATTTTATATTTCTTCCATTTGGATTGAGGAATTTGATTCTGTTTAGTGCTATAGCTCTTACTATTGCTCTGGTACAGGTGGAATAGACTTGAAAATCTACTTGTTCAAGGGAAAAAGGATAGGGATTTCTCTGCAAAAGATGCTTTACAACCTGTCCTGAAGCTATTGTTGGGTCCAAATGGCAAAGAACTCAGGGCTTTAGTCATCAAAGAAGCTGTCCGTGTTACTGAAGCTGTTATTTTAGGCTCTGTGATTGATACTTACAATTCTGTTCCCAGTCCTATGAGGACTCTTATGTTCAATGCCAATTCCACTGGGCCTCTTATAATGAGTGATGCTGAACAAAGCAACATTATGGAGCTTAGGGCACAAGTGTTTAGGATATGGGGGCTTCTGCGATCCTCAGAGAATTTTGATCCTACTGTTTTGCAGCCTATTTTGCAGGTGAGAACTACTTTTCAATATTTCCCCTTTTCTCTTTGTTTTATATTATTTTTAGTTTTGAGTGGACATGACATGATTATTTTATTCTGTAAGTTAAAACCATTGTGCTTGTACTACTCTAGTAACAAGAGTTGATATTATCAGCGTTAAAAGCGTAAAAGAAAATTTTCTGTGGTTCTAGGAGTGAGAAAATGACCTCAGTTTAGTTTCTAAAAAAATCCAGTAAGGCCATCGAATTTGTTTTGGGATTATTGCTGAAAAAGTGCATCTTTAATATTGTGAACAAGGTTGTTAAAGTTGGGATCCTAGGTAGGATCGTTGGGAAGGACTTGTGGATCGGATCGTAGAATCGGATCGAGGATTATAAGATTCTACTTTCAATGTAAAATAAAACGAAAAAAATATCCATAATGATAATGTATCTTAAATAATTTGAAATTCATTAAAGAAAAATGATAAATTTGATGTAATGCATCTTTTATGTCAACATAAATTAGAGGAGATGTTTGGAGAAATAGTTTATAGTCAAATTTCTTATATAAATATACAAATATACATGCATATATAAGAAATAAATAACAAGAATTTTTTTTTAGTAGGATTGGGATAGTAATAGAATCGGGATCGTAGTGCAATTCTATACGATTTTATGACTAGGATCATAGTTACTTTAAGCTCCTACTGAATTTAAGAACCTATTGCGATCCAGATTGTTTACCCCAACTATAATCGTAGGATCTTAAGATCCTACGATCCGGATCAAGATTCTGATAACCATGATTGTGAATTGATATTAAACTATATTTTACTATTGTTTGTTATTTCTATGCTTCTAAATCTATAACAAAAATAAGTAAAGGCCTCTTTGCTACAACTATAAGCTTGTGTTATCCCTTGTCTTGTGCCTTTTGTCATGCCTCACCTTTCACTTTTCTCATAGAAAATACTTTAGTATCGATCTCTATATAAATTGATGAGGAATTCAAATTGCCAAAATCCGATTGGAGATTTAAAATTTTAATCTACTAGGGGTTGAGATTTAACAAGTACCATTGCTTTTCCTCTTCTCAATGATGTATTGTGTTTGGTTATAGTGGTCTTCCATCTTATTCATGAAAGTCTCTTCAAACTTGTGCTCTAGCTAAATGTTATATGTTCATCACTAGTTTGATCCCACTATTCCTTCTCCTAATGCTAGGTATCTTTTGGACATTTTCTCATTTTTTTCCTTCTAGTCTTGTCTTTGTTAGTAGAGTAACTAATTTATTTATTATATTATGCTTGTGGGACGGGTGTTCTATAAGGTGTTGAAATTTGTTGATGCCATTTAAGATCAATGAGGGGATGGAGTGTGCAAAATGATTAGCTGGAGTTTTTATATGTTAATGCCTCTCAAAAAGAGGAATCTATTGATCATTTATTCTTGCATTGTCCAAATACTTAGCTGGAGTTTCTAATATTTTGCTTTATAAAAGGACACATCATATAACACTATTTATTGCATGAAATTTAAATAGAATATATATATATATAAATTTGTGTTAATACTTGCAAAAGCATACTCAACTTGAGAGAAAGAGATGAGGTAGAATTTTAATTGCCATGAGATTGAACCAATAGGGTCAAATTGAACTAGACTCCAAGCTTTGTCGAGTCTTTCACATGGGACTTTCGTGAACAGTTTGTCTCAACCCAACAGATTGTTCTCTCCACCCAAAGACTCCATCACCTACCACCCGTCACAGCCAACTACCACCTATTATCACTGCCCTTATTGCAGCCAATCACCACCCATTATGACGGCCACCCATCGCAGTCAACCACCACCAATTATCTTGGATTGATCTGGCGATGCAGCAGAAGGGCTTCGCCAAGGAAATCATACTGTGAGACCCATTGCTTGCAGATGATGAAGATGCCACTGATCTGTTTGGACAGAGGGACTAGGGATTTGATTTTGATATTGGGGGCCTTTCATTTCATAAAGACGCCACGAGAATGCGCTGTGGGAGGTCATGAACACAAGAATTCAAGCACTCCATCTAGATTGTGGTGTATATTTTTTGGAGTCCGTTGTGGGTATTGGTGGTCGGATTAGGAGTTGGTTAATTGGGGAAATTATTACTCTCCTTGGAAATTCATTTCTCAATGCCTTTTTCAGTTTTCTCGACATGTTTGTCTCATTGTGGGTGGTGGGCGAATGCTTGTTTTGCGAGTTTATGGGTGTTACGATTGAAGAGGAATGCAAGAATTTTTTGAAGAAAAGTTAGTAGATTGTGGGAGTTTATGGCATAAAATATGTTATTTGAGTTCTTTTTGGGTTTCAACATCATCTTCCTATTAAGTCACCAATTTTTCCAAAAGTCTAAGCTGTTAGGAAACGGGCCCAACAAAACTATATAACACCCTCCCTCACGTGCAATCCCGTTTTGCATGTGGAGATACAAATAGAGAACCCAATAGAAGGAGAAGCAAACAACCAAAAAGAGAGAAATAAACCAAACGAAGACCGAATACCAAATGCCCATGGAAAGATTTGAACCCAAGATCTCTCTTAATTTGAGCTTTGATACCATATTAAGTCACCATTTTTTCCAAAAGCCTAAACTGTTAGGAAATAGGCCCAACAATTTATATCAAGCCATCTAACACTTCCTTCGAGGGAATTCCTTTATTTTTAGGTAGTAGTGATTTTATATGTGGGATGTAGCTTTGGTTTTTTTCTTTTCTTTTTTCTTTTGCTAGTGGACTCCTTGTCCCCTGATTTCTCATTGTACTCTTTCTGTATTTTATCTTTCTTAGGGGTTGCTTGGGATAATCTAAATAAGTGTACTTTTTGACTTTTTATGAAATATGGGTTGGGTTTGGGTTAGGTTTGAAGTGATGTGTTAGAGAGGTGATGTGACGTAAATAAGATGATGTGACTTAAATAGGATAGTGACTTTTTGACTTTTTGTCTTTTTCAAGACATGCCAAACTTGGCTTTAATATTGTCTTTGTTGCTGTTCTAAAAAATAAAATAAAATTAGTGGTGTACAAAAACAGCAACGCACTTTTCATTGAAGTAAAAACAAACACTGAATTTGCATTGAAGGCAAAATTCATTTTACCTCCTGTCGTATGACTTGATAGCACTTTACCTCCGTATCGTTTAAAGATAGCCATATGCCCCCAATATGGTTTTGGACTAAAATGCAACCACTAATACCATTAACTATAGGTATAAAATGACTATAATACCCTTAAACCTTATATTTTTTGTTATTTTCTTACTCTCTCATCTTTCGTACACATAATTTATAATGTTTAGTGTTAATTCAATTAAATCACAATTAATTATAAATTCTTAATTATTTATTGTAATTCTTAAATTTTTATTCTAAGTTTAATTTAATTATATTTTAGATCACAATTAGTCCTAAATATTTAACTATTTATTGTAATTACTAACTTTTTAATCTAATTTTAATTTAATTATATTTTAGATCACAATTAATCCTAAATTCTTAATTATTTATTATAATTTCTAACATGTTAATCTAATTTTAATTTAATTACATTTTAGATCAATTCTTAATTATTGTTTATTTTATATTTTATTTAATTAAGTTTTAAATCAATTCTTCATTATATTTTAATTTTATTTATTTTATTTTATTTTAATTAACATATTAATTTAATTTTAGGTTTGGAGAAAATGGGGGTAAAATTGTTATTTTGTTGTATTAATTGCATTCTAATTTTTCAGAAAACAAAACCCACTCTAAAAAAAGGTGTGTAATATATATTCTGTTAATTTGGATGAAAAAACTAACGGTAGCACTTTAGTCCAAAATCACATGAGGACTTTCTGGTTATATTTGAACGATAAGGGGATAAAGTGCTCCAGTCCCAAACCACAAGGGGTTAAAATGAATTTAGCCCTTATATTTATTTATCAAGCTAACTGGAGAAACATACATGAGCAGGTCCTTCAAGAACCGGAGGCACGCAGTCTTGGGGGCCGTGTTATCGGTGGAATCACTCAACGTCTGGCAGCACGCTTACTGCAACAAGTTCTTCGAGTTCCAACAACACCTACTTCAACTTCATGAGCATTGTTAACAGCTTTTGAGTATGCTAATACACATGATATATTTAGAAAGATACTGAACATAAAAAGATACAAAAAGAAAAAAATTGGGTGGGGGGGCGCGTTCAGTCATCTGTGGAAGTTGAGCATGCAACACTCTTTTCCATAGCTTTGAAATGATTCAATCTTCTTGGTCTTCACAGCATTAAATTATGCAATCAAGTCCTTTTATTTCCATAGGATATCTGGAAGAGTGGAATTCAGGAAGTTTTTATCAGAAATTTCTATCCCATGGGTCATTGGCTCATTGCTCATTGCTCATTACCTTTCAATGAACCTCTTTAACTCATTTTATACAGTCAGCTAACAACGCAGCAATATGTTTTTACAATTTATTAAATGTGATATGTAGCATGGAACTGAGCCATGCTTGATGATGCCTTCCTATTTATTACCGACCTGGAAGAAACCATACATGGAAATTGGCCTAGTTAAGAATGGGAATCAAACTGTAGCCTCTGGTTTAGGATGCATTTGTCTGAATGGGTTTTAAGCAGGTAACATTTCCACCTTCAAATGCCTTCTAAATGTTGCTTATGTTTGGGGAGTTGGTTGAATTCCTATCAACCTAATTAGCAGTAATATGAAGGGAGCATGTTAAGTGATTATATCTTTGCACTTTGATGTAGTCATTTCAGAGTAGTCTTCTAGAATGCATAATCAGATTGAATATAGCATGTTTTCTTCCAAATTAATATCTTTATGTATTATAGATGTAATAATTATTGAAAGAGGAAAGTAAGAAATGGTAAATACCATGATAACATATTGGACAATGGTAGAAAGAATAAGAATCATACCCTTCAACACTTCCCTTAAGCTAGATAGGTATAGGCATAGTTGCACCCCGTATACAAATTTGTTATAGTTAATTGTATTCCGTGAGAGGGAGGGTATTAGTGGTAATTTCTCAAAATTTGTGGGAGATACAGTGTACTATAGTGCAATTTTTCAGTTTTTGGTTAGGTCCACCAATTTTATTGACGATGTCAATAGGTTGTCATAGTAATTTCTGATTTAGATTACCAATTTTATTGCTGATTATCATATCTGTATTGCTTAGCCAAAAAAGAAAAGGAAAAAAAAATGTTGTTCCTCAACATTTTTAAGTCCCGTCATGGAATATAGGGTTACTTGCAATGTACAACTCATACTCATTGTTAAACATTCTCTTGGTTGAAGTGATTAAATTGATAGGAAATGTTTGTATTTAAAACCACACTCAAAGATAGGGCATTCCCATTTCTTGATCAATCCCTTCTGAATTTGTTCATTTGGAATCTTGCTCTTCTACTTCATTGTTATTATTTGTTTAGAATAATGCTTGGGACCCCCTTTTGGGGGTCACCCCCTCACCCCCCTTTGCCACATGGCAGGGGGTGATTGGTGGAGCAGGAAAAAAAAGAAAAAGAAAAAGAAAAGGTAACCAATGAGAGAGAGAGGGGGTCAAAGGGGGTGGGGGAAAAAAGGGGGATGAATCATTACTCATTTGTTTATTGCATATTAAAAAATATTAACCCAGGTGTAAAGGGAACCATTCTACCTGTTGAGTTCGTGAGCCTATATGATGAAAACTAATTTGTGCTCCATTAATGCAATGTGTATATGTCTGTCTAGTGCCATTGGTAATGCTAACTAAAGCTGGGGTTGTTAAAGCGAACTCCACCCTGGTGGAATCATATGTTGTTCAATGTATGATTTACTAGCTCCTGTATTTATCATGGCATTTATACTAAGAGTTTTTTCTGCAAATTTAATTACACGAGATTTCAACTAAATTTAGCTTGGGTATGACAGGGTAATTAAATGGTAGATATGCGTTATCTGACTGTGCTTGGGAATATTGACTAAAGGGTTGAGAATCAACTAGGTTGACTAATTCTAAGGAGTGCATATGTTTTTCAACAAGTTTATCTTTTAAAGGATATTTAGTATGAAATTGTTCCAACTGTTGTTTAAGCTGTCTATTTTCTGATACTAAAAAAAAAGAGAAAAAGTTAGCCTTAGTTTCTATCTCACGTATTTGTAGTTTAAGTTCTCTTACCTGTATCTCTAATTCTCTAATTGTTAAGTGTAATTCTTTGTTTTCTATACTATGATCTTCTCGCATCTCATTGTTATTTTCTAACGTTATCTCCTGTGTCATATTTAATTTTTCTAGACATACTATACAATAGGTTATACTGCATAATAAACATTGAGCTCTCTTATTTTTAGCGGGAAATCAATTACAATAACTGCATCTAGTGATATCAAATCCTAGTCCAATCCTAAAGTTATGCTGGCATTCAGTATTTGGATTGCATTCCATCATGGGAAGAAGATATTCCTATTTCTTGGTTAAGTTGTCCTAAAAGATTGTCTATATCGGTATCGCTTTTTGAATCATTATCTGAATTTATGACTTCTATTTGGTATCCATAATCACTGACTATGCTATAGATTTCTGAATCATCACTGTTTATGCTAACTATATCTTCTTCTAAATCTTCTATAATATGTGGTCTTTCTATCTATTTATTAGTATTAGGCTTATGTCTTTTTGGGCAGTTTTTTGCAAAATGATTGGATTTTCCACATATAAAACAATTTCATTTTTTACTACTAGGTTTTCTAATATATCTTTGTTTTCTTTTATCTTTCTCTTTCTTAGGTAGTTGTTTGTAATTTATTCTATTAAAAGTTTTACTTTTTCTAATGAATTTTTGTTTTCTCCACGGTTTTCTATAGTTTCTCTTCCAATATTTTTCCTTTCTATATTTTCCATATTTTCTATATTTTTTCTTATTATATTTATTTTCATATTGCTGAGGAGTATATATTATGCTACTACAAAAACTATAGTTTCGTTTTTTCAAATCTTTCTGTATTTTGACTTCTATACATTTTTCTCTAAGCCTTTGGAATGTAAAAACTATTCTAAGTCCTATTCCTAAAGCTCCTCTTATATTTACTTCTCCTGAGGCTATTCTTGCTAGTAAGTTTGCATAATAAATTGATCATTTATTTTCTCTCTCTCTTTCTAATTCTCTTGGTAATTTCCTAAAATATTTATTTCCTATTTCTTCATCAAAATTTTTTCTAGTTCTAGCTGCTATGGCTAATTATTCTTTGCTAAAAGGTACAATATATTTCCAACTTCCTAATGTTATCTGATCTAACTCGGTTAATACTATACTTTGAGTATAATCATTTCTTCTAGAATGGTCGTATCCAATAAACAATTCTTTTCTAAAACTAGTAAAATTCCATGGGTTATCTCCTAATTCTTTAAGTTGTCTAATAGTCTCTTCATATTTTCTTTTAAAAGTTAAATATATATTGAAAGCTGAATCTCCTAAAAGTGTTTCCATATATTCCCACATATCGTTTGATTCAAAGGGATTGTTCATCCATGCCTTTGCCGCATCTTTTTCCCATTCTTCTATCACTTCTTGCCATATCTGAGGGTTGAATGTAGCTAAGTCTAAAAGGTTTTCTTGGTTGGTTGCTGGCTGTAATTGTATACTCATATCTGGTTGTCTACGCTTTCCATGAAACTTATACTTTTTATTAGGATCTACTTTACAACGTCCTGTATTGAATAGTGGTCTCCTTCCTCCTACGTCATATTGCATTGATTCTACTGGTTCTCCTACCGTGTGCTGTGGATTGCTAGTTACTGTGCTTTCTATTGCTTGAATGTTCATATAAAAAGTGTCTTCTACGTTAAACTGTTTTGGTATTTTAAATATTTTACTTGGATATATTTTATCTTCTAAAATATCATTTACATATTCGGTATGAAATTCTTGGTCTAAAAATGACACTGCCTCATCATGGGTTATCTCCTCTAGCTATATATGCATAGTATTTGGTATCTAATATTTTATTCATATCACTAAAAGTAAAATTTTCCAAATCTATCTCATCGATATTATATATTTTATTTTGTGATATTGTTTTTTCTTTTGTCATTACATAAAATTGATTTATGTCACTATGATTATCTTGATTTTCTTTTCTATCTATATTACTAAATTCATGATCTTCGGATTTTTCTAGTGCTACATATGTATATTGAGTAAATCTTACTACATAACTTCTGTTTGCTTTTTGGTATAATAAATTATCTTGAGGGGCTAACCTATTTTGTCCTAGGAAGCCTTCTAAATTCCAATCTAGTGCTGTATTATATTCATAATTATATTTTTTTAGTTGGTAGTGCCTTTTTTCCTTTTGCGCCTAATATCTTTACTATTTGATCATTTGTAAGTCTATAATGGGTATTACTTTTTGTGACTACTAAGCCTAAAAGTCCTGTGCAAACTAATAAATTCTTTTTTCCTTTTTTCATTTTATAGCCTCTACTTTTTATTATTTTTATCTTTTTATGAAAGGTCGAGGTTGGTAAAAGGAAATCTGGTCTAAAATAAACTATTCCTCCTTTTGAATTCATACCTAATTCATAGCTACCTAAAATACTTGTCCTACATCATTAAACTTATCATCATAAAGACATACAAAAACTTTAGCTCCTAAATTTTCTCTAGTTAAAGCCTTAACTCCTATCACAACTAATCTTAAGAGAGTCATTTTGAGGTGTTCATTTATTGCATATTTATAACTTTATTTATTTATTAAATTTAGCTCTATTTTTTCATCTTCTTGAGTTACACTAATCATTTGTTCACAATAGTGTTTAAAAAAATACTGCTTTTTATGAATTTTTCCTAACTTATATACATACTTAGCTGGAATTAACTATAGTTTTTCCTTTTTAAATTTTTCTATTTGCTGTTCTACATCTATAAATTCTTCTAATTTAACATCTTCATCCTTATTACGCTTTTTACTACTACTTTCTTTTACTAACTGTTTAAACATTTTTTTTTTATTTACTATAAGTTCTACAAACAGGTTTCTTTGGTAATTTAAGCTTTTCAAAATATTTAGCTATATCTTCGTCGTTTATTAGAGTCTAGGCTTTACTTGCTTGCCCTTCTACTCTTTTTCCTTTTTGAAGTACTAATCTTTCTAACAAAACTAAACGATTTTCTAAACTGTGTAGTTGTTCTAATAATTCTTCAAATTTTTCACACAACCAGATAAGAAATAAAATTTCTATATTATTTTGTCTCACAAATATTTTATTTGACTGATTTATTCATTGATAGCTACTAATTCCCTCTAGATTATTATGAAAGCCTTCTACTTGTTTTAAAATGACCTGGTAATCTCTATTAGCTTTTTTATCGCTACTCATAAATTAAGATCTTATTAGCTATTGTAAAATTTCTAATTTTTGTTTTAAATTATCTTGAATTTGGTTGATTTGTTCCATTTGTCTAACTATTTGGTCTATCTGCTTATGAATTTTTTCAATTAGTTGCTTAAATTCTAACTCTATTTGCTTCGTGCTACTAATATTTATGGCTGAAATTAGAGTTTTTATTTCTAGCTTAGTGGGGAATTTTTCTAGATTTAAATCTATTTGTTTTTGTAGTATTGAGCTACACTGGTCTTAGATATAATCTAATTTTTTATCTTGATCTTTAATTATACTGCGAATATTACGAAGATGGTCTATAGATGAAGTAAAAAGATTACTTATTTTATCTACATCCTTTTTAATATTTTCTGAAAAATTAATCTGATGATCCGTAATACTATTTAGCTGAGAATTATGTTCGCTATGGAGCTGATGTGTAAAAGTACCTTTAAAATTACAACGAAATTTATTTTTATCTATATTAAGACGATGGTTATAATTGCTGAGTTCTAAATCTAAGTATTTTACTTTTTTTATACACAAAATTAAATCCTACTTTAAAATTATTAAAAGCTACTAATATGAAACTTATAACTAAATTGTCCAATGATAACTATTCTATTACCGTAAGCAAAATGCATAAACTAACTTAAACTATCTTAAAATCGAACACTTCTCTGATACCAATTTTTGAGGGTGTGAGTTAGTGGTTTACCATTATTTTGAAGTTGGGCTGAGAATTATCTAATTAATTCTACAGTTTTGTTGATATTATATTCTCAAGCTGCTGTATGACTAGTTGTAAGGCTTCTTGTTTTATAGTTATCTGTCTATTTATTTGTGTCTCTCAAACTATGGTGTACTTGAGATCTACTGGAGGCTAATGATAACAGAAATTGATATCTTAGTTTTTTATCTTCTAATTCTTTTATATGCTGGATTTGATTTTAATTCTAAGTTCTTCTTCTAAAAGCATAAAATTTTTATTTTAAAACTCTTGTTTTGAAAATATTTTATTGATATTTCTACTCAGATTTATCTCATTATATTCTAAAATTCTTTTTCTTATTTGGTTAAACTATTTTTAAGTAATGTTTGCTTTCATTACATGTACTCCTACCTTGAAGCTAAGTCTCGCTTGACATAGTATATTTTTATTTTCTATTTCTTACCTTTTCCTTTCTGCCTACAATTTACCCTCAATGCCTAAACGCAACTCACACGGGCTCTTCAGCTAAGGTCACTCAGTAATGAAATAGAAAACAATAGACACTATGATGGTGCAAAACATGTAATATTAATGAACAAGCAAGCATTTCATAAACTTAGTTTTTCCAAAAAGAAAATAAATCTTAGAACAGAAAAGTTACCCTTTTGAAATATCTAAGGAAAAAGAGAGATTACTCACACTTCACATTAATATATATTATACTTACAAAGATTTTGTTACAAACTTTGAGATACTGAAAGACTTGAACACTTGGAATTTTTTAGACAAGGGTTTGAGAAGTTGGAGAATTTTTTAGACCAAATCTTACACCAAAGTCTAAAGACCTAGTAAAGCCTAGTCATAGGCTTTTCAAAACTTCTACATACAATGACTTTTTACATAATAAATACAAGGACTTCGTGGCTACAATTATATACACATTTTCTGACAAACTTCCTATTACTCTAGACACAGACAGAAATAAATAAAGGGTTCAGATAATGATGCTGGGTACTGCTTTGGGCCCCATCGAACATCATTCAATCTTCCTCGTTTTGATTTTTAATAAAAATTTGACGCTTCAAAACACGTGTAAGGATTCTCACAGATTTTCTTTAATAGAACATGGTAGGTGTCATCTTCTTTGTTAAAGTAGTGAGTGAAGGAGAAGCCTTATCATTGACAAACATAAATAATTATAGACACAAATAATTACAATAGTCATCGTCGTTTTTTGGCGTGAATTTTGCTGCTTGTTGAAAAGAGGCCTTATCTTCTACAGGCTTTGTCTTTTTCTTCTGATCATCTTGAAGCCAATTATTGATGTGGAGATATGGATTATTGGATGATAGAATGAATCTCCAAGGCTAATCTTCCGTAGATACAAAAAAGATACAAAAATTCAAAGAGTCAAAAAGTCTAAATCCTATAAAGCTAAAAGTCCAAAATAGTAAATGAAATATGGACTTTGTGACTATAATACTTCCAAGATCTCTAAAGAGTCTAATTATGGAGTGCATGTTTTTTTTTTTTTTTTTTCACTCATACATTCTATCTTCAAGATCTTCAAGATCTGCTGCTGAGAGTTGATCGTAAAAATCGTCCCCATTATTTGGTTCATTCTCCCATTGGTTACTTTCTTCTTCCAATATTGGTGACTCATGAAAAACACTATGCTGATAGTTGGGATATTGACTTTCATCTATAAATGTTTCTCTGCTGAAGGGAAATCCTGGAATGGCTAAGTTACAGTATATCTTATAATTTCTATCTTCACAAACTAGATGACCATAGTTTCCATTATATGCTAATAAGGATTATTAGCAAATTTCCTCCATTTATTAAGCTTATCTCTGAGTGAAAATTTTCTACATGGCCAAGGTCTTCGATTGAGAAATCCTGGGTATCCTGGGAATGTTGAAGTTCCTCTGAGGTACATTTTATGCTTGGCGAGGATGCATCTTATTCTTTTCCATTCTGGCAACTTGCTGTCAATTAATACTTCTGCAGATGGATGATGCTCTTCCATTACACAAAGTACTGAATGAGCAAGTTTATTTCCAAAATTATCTGTCTGTTCTGGATCTGAAAAAATTATTCTAGAACCAAAGTCGTAATCTAACAATTGTGAGGCTATTAGATAACAAGTTTTGCCTCTAATCTCTATCTCCAATGCTCAAAAATTGATAAATTTATCTAGCAAAGACAGATGCTAAAATCTAGATTACACTAACATTTTCCAAAATATTTTGGCCTTTTTCTACATCTTTCTTCTTGTAAACATGGTTGTTCTTCATCATCGTAGAGATAAGTCCATTGATATGCCATACCGGGGCACTAAACTCCTGCTATGAAGAGGTCCTGAAGAAACTGCTGTATAGTGACTAGCTCACTATTTCTGCTATCTTTTGCTAAGGTGTATATATATAAGGTTTAAGGTCTTCTATTTCTCGGTTTTTCTCACAAAAAGATTGAATGATAGAATGCTTGAAAAAATACATTCTAGCACTCATTTGTTCAAATTCCTCACTAGTGAGTTTTTTGATTTCTAGGTTTGGACAGGGAGTGGGTGTTTTTTCTGGATTTAGTTTTTTAAGCCGGCTGGTTAGGGTTTGAATTGTTGCTCTCAATTGTTTTTCCTCATCTTAGAGCTGGTCTAGCTCTTTTATTGACCTTTTTGCCTTCACCCATGATTTTCTTGAAATTTTTGGAAAGGCTTTCATAATGTCTGCACATTTGGAGAGGATTTTGAAAATCTGGCTGAGGATTAGTAGTACTACATCCTGTTATCTGGCTAATTGGAACTCCACTAGTAGCAAGAATAGTTGACTGTATCTTGCTCAATGTGTCTAGATAATCTTTAGCTATTTGGCTAATAAAATAAATGGTTCCTATTTGTCTACGGGTATATTTATTAGCTGACTCAAAATCATAAAATCCCTTAAACTGAGGTACATGAAAATTTTTAACTAAAGGTTCAACTTCTATCCAGTCATGATAAATACCAGACTTGGTTCCTTTAGCTACTACATAGAAAGAAAAGTTTTTAAACAAAGGTTTATTCTGGATTTTTGAAAAATATATACTAAGAGAATTTAAAGTTGACAAACGTTTGGCTGGGTGGTTAAGTTGTTCCAAAGGTTATCTAAAAGACACTGTTGAACTAAATCTAGCTCGATTCCTGTTAATGGTTTGAACTTGTTTCTGCCTTCATAGATGGGAAGAGCAAATCCCCCAAAGTTCATTGTTTTGCTGTTCTCTATTGTCTGCACAAAAATTAAACTGATTATTTTCTTTTTCTAAATAAATTTTCCTACTTAGCCAATCTGTTAACTTATTATCACTCCTTTTAATATGTTCAAATTCTACTTTATATCCTTGTCCTACTATACAATCTAAAAATTTTGCCCCTCTTCTGCTACTAAGTTTATGCTCATTAAAGTATATTATGAAATCTAACTATAGCTTCGCAATCTGTTCTAATTGTAAAGGGCTTGTGTAAAAATAATCTAAATTTGTTTATTGCATATACTATTCCTAATATTTCAAAATCTAAGCCGGTCATGGCTGTATCTTTTTCTTTAAATTTTCCAGAACTATATCTACAAATGCGCTCTTTATTTTTACTATCATATTTGCTAGGTTTAGCTAATAGTACTGTTCCCCATCCTAATTGGCTTGCATCTGTTTTTACGACTATATATTCTGATTCTAATGAAAGTTGTAAGTCAAGTAAATTTCTGCAAATGTCTTTAATTTTTCTTGCTAAGGCTATATCTTGTTGGTTAAAATATTTTTGTCTTGTAAGTGTAGTCTTGCTATATAGAGCTCCTATTATCTTTCTAAGGTTAGGAATGCACATTCATGCATAATTTAAAATCCCTAAAAATAATTGAAATTGTTTTGTATCTTCTAATTTATCTAGGTAATTTAAAATTTTCTTTACTATATGAGGTTGTAGTCTGATTTTTCCATCTCCTAACTCCATTCCTAAAAATTCTATATAAGGTTTATTCGATACCATTTTTCTTTTACTAATTATTATTCCATTGTTTATAAATTCTTTTAACAACAATGATTCATCCCACTAAAAACATCACCACTAATAGCACTAATGCATTAAAAAAGTAAAAAAAAAAAAAATACAACTCCAAGACCAAAACATCACATCATTAATGGCGGGACCCACTGCCACCTAATTAGTGGGAGCACTAATTAGTGCTCCCAAGCATTTTTCTTCTTTTAATACTTTATATAAATGATTTATATGACTTTTTTATCTGGGCTAAATACTAATATATCATTTATATATACCAATACAAAACTATATTTGTTGAATATATTATCCATTTTACATTGAAATATGGAAGGCGCATTTTTAAGTCCAAAAGGCATGACTAGCCATTCATAATGTCCTTGTGGGCAATAAAAGGTTGTCCAAGGTATGCTTTCCTTTTCCATTTTTATCTGCCAAAATCTTGATTTGCGATAAAATTTGCTAAATATTCTTGCTGTCTATATTCTATTTATGAGCTGGTCTTTATCTAGTATACTGTATTTATCATCTTTTGTATTATCATTTAATCTTTTATAATTTATAATCATTCTAGCTTTCCCTCTTTTTATTTCTGCATGATTTTTTACCATAAATGCTGTGTTTCTATGTGGACTATTACTAGGTTGAATTACTCCTAAATCTAATAATTCTTTAATCTGTATTCTAAATTCTTCTATATCTGCTGGCGTATGATCTATTTGTGCTGATGTAATCCTATAATCTTTATTTTTTATATCTAAGCTAGCTAAAACTTTATTTCTTTTCCAGCATTTCATGGGTTGTTCTCCTAAAATTTCTATTGTTTCAACTAAATCATTTTTTGTTCTTCTATATACTGGTTTTTTTCTTCAGTTTACCTATTTTTGCAAAAATTAATTCTAAGTTAATAATTTGTTGAAAATCTTCTAAACTCCAAGAGTCATATTTTTCTTCTAATTCAAAATCTTCTATGTTTTCTAATTTAAAATCTTTTATGTCTAAATTTTTTAAAGAAGTATTTGCTATCTCTTTATTTGGTATATACTTTTGGGCTAACTCAGGAAAAATATTTCTACTAGGAAATAAAAAACTAGCGAGAACGGAATCTACTCCTATGGTACCACCACGCTTCGCGTGCAACTTTGATGAATGTGTTATGGTGCTAAGGGTATATGATGTGGGTGTATGCACTGTGCGTTTGAAGAAGAAGAAGCTGACGCTGTGAGGACTGATAAACACGCCGCCTTGAAGACTAAGTATGAAATTAAGTTCTAATATGAAGGGATGGTTTTGTCTAGCATTCGCATGGTTTTGTCTAGCATCCCCATTCCCACCCTTTGCTTTATGTTGCCTTAGTTCTAAACATGATCACCTAATATTGTAATTTTTGCAGAAATATGTGCAAAGATCAAAAGTAGGCCTCTCATCTATTTGATTTCCAGTCCTAATAGCACATAAGTAAATAAATTCAGTGAGCACTTGTTGGTTTGCTGTCTTAAATATGAGACCTTACCCAAATATGCAGCCTCTTAGAATAGGAAGACAATCTTCTTCTTTCAAGATTATAGCATAGCATATTGTTTAAGGTTTCGCTTAAACTTCTTGGGACGTTTACCTCTTTTTTTTTTTTTTTTGAGAATATGGGAAACATTATATTAATAAAACAACAACAGTACATAAATAAGACCTCAAAGGGCCATCCCAATCAAACAACAAAACAAAACAAAAATATAAATCCGCCAGAAAAAAAATAGTTACGATCCAGAAAAAATTACCGATCTGTTCAAATATGTGGTCTGAAAAGTAAAATCTATCTGAAAGCTTGCCGTCCCTATCAATGTTGTTTCTATCGCTGCCCAATTTCGCCGCCACTGCCGCCACCGGCGGAGAAGAAAGTACACTCACAATGGTATTGGAGAAGGCTTGAGAGAGGAGGAAACCATTGTGGGTGTCGAAAAACCAAAAGTCTATGTTAAAATCAGAGGAGAAAACTCTCAAAAATCCTTTTTTGGACATAAAAGTCCAGATCTACTCTCTAAAACTGTAGATCTACACTTTTAGAAGTGTAAAATGGGTCGTCGGAATGTCGCCAGAGTACCGCCAGAATATCGCCGAAAATCACCTGAACCTCTGTTGATGCTAACCTGTTTGTTTCCACTTATAAATTTAATAATACACTCTTAAACAGTTGTACTTCCAAAAAAAAAAAAAAAAAAGCTACGTTTTAAGTTAGTTTTTTTTTTTATTTAATTATTAATTTTTTTTAAAGCTTAATATCAATTTATTTTTAAGTGAAAACAAACAAATGGCAATGAGAAGGGGATGGAAGGCATAAGTGAAAGGGTGGGCCAAGTGGCTGGCGGGGGTAGATATTGGTTGGTGCGGGCTGGAGCCAGTGTCACTGCTGTGCGTGAAGCACTGCAGTGACTGTTGTGCGGCCCGTGAAACTCATTTCGAGTCATATTTTGATGATTCGAACCGTTGAAAATTTAGAAAATATCAAGAACAATATACCTGTAAAAAATTGAGTTGATCGGATATCAATAACATGTTCATCAAATAACATCTTTATATAAAAAAATGAAAATGTATGTATCAAACTAAATACGAATATTATTTGATGAACAGGTTATTGATATCCGATCAACTTAATTTTTTACAAGTACATTGTTCTCGATATTTTTTAAATTTTCAACGGTTCAGATAATCAAAATAAGACTCGAATGAATTCAACGGACTGCACAACAGTCACTGCTGTAGTTCACGCACAGAGTGACATTGTGTCCGGTGGGGGCTAGGTGACAATTTAACAATCCATCCTTGTAAACAGCGAAGGCAGGTAGGTGCATATGTATATATAATGTATGTATGCATCTACCAAAATGCCGCCAAGTATTACTGTAGTCTGTATACAATAGGACAGACAGACGGGCATAATCTTGATGTGAGGCCGCATGGCATCAATATTAGTTGACAATCAGCTTTTAGGGAATGCAAAGAATAAGAATGTTTCATCTGTTCTATACCATACTTTGACTTTTGTCTTGTTTGTTTGTATGATTAACCAGAATGAAGAAGAAAATGGGAGTTTCAGGCCCTACTTTGTAGTTGATTGTTCAACTTTCATTTTTGGTTTCTTTCTTCTACTTGCAATGCCTAGCTTAATGGGTGCTCTCTCTCTCTCTCTCTCTCTCTCTCTCTGCTGCTGCTGGTCCCTGCCATCTCTTGCCAATATTAAAAAATGGGAAGTTTGGACAATAACAACGAAATATGGTAATCAAAATGTCTCATTTTTTAAAACTTATCTAAAAATAAAATAAATAAATAAATAGTGCAAGTGAGAGTTGTGCCCCGATGTGAGTAAAAATTGTGTTATGGAGCATAGTTTTCACCTACACCTCATAAATTTAAAATTAGTTTTCATGTTTACCATTTTAGTTTATTTTTTGAAATTCTTTCTGTGAGAGAGAAACTAGAGTCCCAAGATTTTATTTATTTATTTTTTGAAATCTTATGCCAAATTAAAAAATTGGGGCATTATCTTGCTAGCTTTTGAACATTAAGACCTTCAACAATGATACATTTTCTTGGTGGATCCTAAGCCATGATGGGTTAAGTGGCCTAATAATTGTGTTAAGTCTGCATGACATTCAACTGTTCTTAATGATCCAGCGTAACTGTGAACGCAACTTCAGTTGTATGTTCTATTTTTAAAAGGAAAACATTCCTGAAGTTGGCCCATCCAGAGGGAGTAAACACACAACTTCAGCTGTATGCTTATATATATATTTAAAAGAAAGCATTCTTAAAGTTGCCTCTCCTCATCAAGATCCAGAGAAAACCTTAGATGGCTGGCTGGCATAACTGTCTATTCGTCTGGACGATGGGCACAACTGCACAAATTTTACGTATCAAATTGGAGGAGAGAGGCCAAGAAACTGACCAAATACTTAAAAACTGTCTTATTCGTTTGCAGGAAAGAATGAAAAAACTGTTCTTGTATTTGTGTAGGCTTACTGGAATCTCTTTGTTTTTTTAAGCTCATTATTATTATTGTTATCAAAAACAAAAGCAAAGAGTCGTCCTTTGCCTCCTCGTAGTAAAATAAAAAAGGAAGGTCTTTAGCTTTACCCAATGACAGACCGACTGGATTCCTATGCGAAAGGGTCCAAACAAAATCGCACCACCACCACCATGAGTGGGTCGGCATCAAGTCAAGCCAATCACTCCAGAGATATACAAAAACCTGCCACGTGGGTAGCAAATATGAGAGGGACAGAGAGAGACCATTAATTCCATTACTCTACTACGTCTAAGTATGCTCCCAAAACCAACTAAGACTCCACCCCACCCACAGCAGAAAATAAAAAGAAGGATTTAAAAATGTTTGGAAAAAGACCCACCGCAATTTGGTATTCAAAGCCCGCATTCATTCAGTGAGTGAGTGAGCAAGCGAGCGAGTTACCAACAGTAAACAGTCTTCCTCAGCATTTGTTTAGAAATGAAGGATGGTGACTGACGCCATGAAGGTGTATAAAATAGTTTATGATTTCGGTTTTCTATTATAATAATTCTTATTATAGACGGCCGGCCGGGCGGCCGAGGACCCAACCGCCAACAAATAGAAGCTTCTTTCATAAGCAAAAACATATTTTCCACTAATATTCGCATCTCAGTGTGGGCCGGCCAGCACCACGAGTTCAGACCACTTGTGCTCCTCTCCTGCTACTTTGACTTGTAACCCAAAAAAATAAAAAAACATTTTACTCACTCAACAGTTCAACCTCCCACCAATGGCCGAGCCAACCCAGGTGGTTATACAACCGGATCCCCTTTGCACATATATCATCCCCCAGTTGTCTATCACCACCAGGACTGATATGCAAGGCATCATACTAAATCAGTAAGCATTAATCAGACAGATGAAGCTCAATGATTGAGAGTGAAAATTAATATATATAAAAAGCAGGCTGAGGAGATCTGCTAGATCAGCAGTCTCATCCCTGCAGCTCTATTGTTCCGTCGGTGTTCCTCTGCGCCATATGTCTTCCTCCCACAAATCCCACCCACAGCAATGGGACACCCTCTAAAGCAGGCGGAGGTAGAGGTGGAGGATTCCTTTTCAGTGAAATCTTCTCTTGTTCCCTCTTCAAGTGCAAGGCAAAAGGGCCTCCTGACACCACTACTTCCCGAGCCCCCCCAGTACAGAAGAAGTACAAGTACCAGAAGCCTCAAATCCAGACACATTTATATGGGCTGTAGTACTGTTCCACTGCAGTGGTCAAGAATGCACGAGGGAATTCGAAGAAGAAGAAGAAAGGTATTTTGTATAACAAGTAGTAGGAGGTCCAACAACAATGGTAGAAACAAACAGAAAACAGTCACTGAAACTGAAAGCAGTTGTCGTCTACATCAGGAACAGCAGCAGGAGGAGGGACAAGACTTGTCATCTAAGGAGGAGGAGGAAGAGGAGGATGAGGAAGCTTTAACCTCAAGGGAGGAAATTTATCCAATATTATTGAGCCAGGACAAAGTCTGCCGGGGTTTACGCTTCGATTCTGCTCTGCAAACCAAAGCTGATGTCCTCCTCTTAAGTCACAAGTATCAACCCAAGCTTTTCCAAGACATCACAGGTCATGAGTTTACAGTTAAGGCCATATCTAAAGCTATTGAAAAGGCAAAAATTGCACGTCTTTATCTCTTCCATGGCCCCAATGGCACTGGAAAGACATCCACTGCTAGAATTTTTGCCATGGCACTAAACTGTGAGTCAACTTCTCTCATTAAGCCTAAGCCGTGCTGGAGTTGTAGAGGCTGCTCAAGAAGCCTTTATATCATGGAGTTGTGTTCTGGAAGTAGAATAGCTGGATTTGAAAGAATTAAGACTCTCCTGCAGAGCACTTCATTTACCCAGGCAATTCCGGTTTCAAAGTCCTAATCATTAAGGAATGCCACTCATTTAATGCAGAAGCATGGGATGAACTTTTGGGCATGGTGGAAAGGGGACATGGCTCTAGAGTTGTATTTGTCCTCATCACTGTAGATGCAAACATGGTTCCCACAAACATATCATCAAGATGTCAAAAATTCTGCTTCCCAAAACTTAAGAAGGAGGAGATGACACTGAAGCTAGCCAAGATTGTGGCTTGCGAGGGTATACGAATTGACAAGGAAGCACTGAAACTGATAATTGCCAAGGCGGAAGGATCCTTGAGAGAAGCTGAGAACTTATTGGATCAGTTGGCCTTGCTGGGATCAACAATCACTAGTTCCATGGTCCAACAGCTTGTGCGTCTTTTTAATTTCACTTTGTGTTCAAATTGTGTATCTGTGTGTTGCTTTCTGTTGATGCATGTCAAACATGTTAATATTTAACAGTACTTGCTCTACTCTTTTACAGGTGGGTCTTGTTCCCCAAAATATGCTTCTTGACTTGCTTGCAACAGCAACTTCAGGAGACACTATCAAGACTATTAGATATACAAGGGAGCTGATCGCAACAGGTGTTGAACCGCGAGCCCTTGTGTCCCAATTGGCATATCTCATTTCAGACATACTTTCAGGTGCTGTTGTATCAGATTCTTCATCATCAATGAGATCATCCAAGGATAAGGATAAGAGGCTGTCGAGAAGCAGATCAAAACTTAGTAAGCTACTTCAATTCACTACAGTATGTAACATTTTCACTACCTATCGGTTGATACTCTGAATTTATTTTGTTTGAAATTTTTTTGCAGCAATCACTCAATCAGAAAGATTGTGCCATGTGTTAAAGATACTAGTTGAAACAGAGAAGCAACTCTGGTCCTCAACTGACCAGAATACAAGAATATTGGCTGCCCTTTTAGAAATTACTTCTGAAGATGTCTGCAACAAAATATCTACAGGCATCATCTTGCCAAGAAGCATAACTTCACTCCCAGGTATTAATTATTGGTAATCAGACAATGGAAAAATGAAATTCAAAACCATGGTAAATTAATACATGAAACTCAGCACAGCACAACACCGCGCCTTTTATACAAGTTGGCTTGCTTTTGTAGGTGGCAAGCCAAATGCAGTTTCCAAAGATATACACAGCCGAGGATTATCTGGCTGCAGCAGAAGCAACATACATCATCATCCCACCAGCAGAACTTCCAAGCAACCAGATATGGACATAATTGAACCAGGCAGCCCGACCATTAAAAGCATTGATAAGATCCAAAGATCCAGAGGCAAAGAAGTTCAAAAGGAACCCAATTTGGCACACATGAGTGACATGGAAGAAATTTGGCAGAATATGCTGGGAAGAATAGAGAGTATATATATTAAAGACTTCTTGTGCCACCAAGTGAAGCTTGCATCGTTAACTGTATCCAGAGGTAATGCTGTTCTTGTTTTTTGTTTTTTTCGATTTCCTTTATTTATGCATGAAATGATATCATTGCCAGCTCTTAGAGCACGCACTTATTCGGGGGATTCATTTTTTATTCATAAAATATTAATTTCCACATCCAACAGCCAACATGATTGTACATTTGATGTTTAAAAGACATGAAGACAAGATGGCAGCCCAGATGTCAGAAGAAAGCATATCCAAGGCTCTTAAAAATGCCATTGGGTGCCCCGTCACAGTAAACATGAGCCTAGAACCAGTTGACTTGGAAATCATCAAAGCAAATACAATCTCTATTAGTAGCAGCCAGTTAGTGAATCCTTCTAATTCGAAACAACAGCAGAGAATACCTTTTTTGGGTGAATTTTTTCACAATATGAATTTTGAAGCTGCAGCAACGCGCCATACTAGTACTACAACTCTGGAATTATCTCCTCCATCAGAACAACACTCAAGGTCAAGGACTATGAAATTTATAAACTGCACAATGAATCAAAGGCAACACAGAGAAGAAGGAGAAGGAGAAGAAGAAGAAGAAGAAGAAGAAGAAGAAGAAGAAGAAGAAGAAGAAGAAGCAAACACAACTTGGCCCCAAAATATCTCCCCCTTTCTTGGACTTGTGACTCAGAAGAACCAATTTGACACATCTGCAGACCCTGAAAGAGATGTCGTTCTAAAAAGAGGGCAAAACTCAATAGACACAGCCCCCCATATCATGAAAGCAAACAAGCCGAAACACAGGTGGTTGTCATTATCCTCAATTCCGCAGAGTGATGCAAGTGTAGAACCATACAGTCAAGATATATTGTTTGAAAAGACAAATGAAAAAAGAGAAAGCAACACCAGAAAAACCCGCAAGTTCCAGAAGAAAGGCTTCTTAACGACTACTGAAGATCGTGATTCCCAAGGCAGTGCAACACATCAGTAAGTTGTGATCATCTCTTTCAAGCAGTATAAAATATAACGCACAGAAAAAAAGTAACCTATTTAGACCTTTCACCATTTTTCATGCACATACAGGGATTCGAGAAATAAGGATTAACACCCTTTGATTGTATGTGTAGAAAATTGAATCCCTCTTGGAGTTGCACCGGCAAACTCTGTCCAAGGAAGAAAAAAGGAAACATCCTGCAAGAAGGCACTGAAATTAATCCTCAGCATGGAAATTGAAGAGTGAGAGGAAGAAGTCCAGTTGAGTGAGGGATGGGATTCCATGACGCTCTGAGGGTACTTACTGAACCATGTGCATGATTACTATTATAATGTTTTGGAATCGTGAAACAAGTTTTATGTCCAGTTACAAAATCTAAATCTGCTTGGTTGATGGGATGATTTTATTTTATTTGGTAGAACTTTATACATGTGTATGCCTCTGTCACTGACTCAAGCAGTTGCAAATTCAAAAATTTTGTTGAGGGGACAAAGTACTTTTACAATTACAAAATTTCATGTGACTATATTTCTTTATTTTTATCCAAACACACTCTGACTCCAAACTTCGGTCTTTCATGCACTCAATGAAAGTAAACCTCCAAAGATTAAATTCCATGATTTCATGAGGTGACCAAAGACTAATCTATGAATGATCCGTAGAGCATCTCATATAAGCAACTAAGCAGTTGTATTTCCTACAAAAGCATGGTTCATGTAAACACATTTCATTCGACTTTGACGCATCCTTCAAATTGTCCACATATCCTGCAAGAACATAGGATGGAAGAAAGCAGGAGAAGGTATATGTAAACCTATTTATATAGATATTTTCATTGAAATTTAATGTATGTAGAAGGACAATTTTGTCTTTCAATTCTAAAATAATGTGCGTGTGTTTTTGTTTATTAAATGAAAGTGAGATCGCTTGCTTATCCGTTTGTTTGACAGAAAAGTTGTATGCATGACATATTGTGTTTTTCTCTCTGACTGAGAAGATAGTGCGTTCAGTTACATTGCAGGGATTTGAAGCATCCAAATTCCATGTGAAAGAAGAAAAAAAAAAGAAAAAGAAAAGGTTTATGGAATATGTATATACAACTTCAAGAGAAATGTGGTGCTGTAGGGAAAGAAAAAAGAAGAAGAAGAAGAAGAAGAAGAAGAAGAAGAAGGAGGAGGAAAGAGACAGAATAATGAGTGACTAGACAGCAACTCCTTCAATTTATTTTTTCATCAACAATAATTTGGAAGGAGGGATAAGTATTGTAACTATAGAGGAGGTGGCTGACTTCTAAAAGAGTAAAAATGGTATTTTAAAAAATTCGAGTGATGAGGTCTGTACATTTTGTTAACGCTACTAACACAAGTTTGACGGAAGAGGAATTTGTTACGTGTGACTAGAGCAAAATGGAGGACAGTGTCATTTTTAGAAACTTGAGAGGGGATTTCTATAATTTTTAGTAACCTCAAGGAGGCTAGTGTAGTTTACTCTTTTTTTTATTTTATTTTAGGTATATGAGATTTTCTTCATTGTTTTTAATAGGTAATTCTACTTACACCACAGAACAATTAATAGAAATTAAAATCACTTTTCTTCGACCACGTTTGCCACCAACTTCCTTTTTTTTTTTTTTTTTTTGGAACTAGATGTTTGGCACCAATTTGAAAGCTAATTTTTTTTTTTTTTTGAAATGGAGGAGCAAACAAAGGAACCCTTCTCTACCAAAGAAACTGATTTACTCCGGCATAGTACAAAGAAGATTAAACGAAAGAGGGATGATGGGTCTTTGGAAGGGATTGACGAAGATGTAATTAGTGTGGCTGGTATAAATTCTGACGAACTGCGTGGATTAGCATAAGGTAATACAGGGCCCCAAGGGTTTTCGTTTCGAAAGGCACTGTAGACACCCCATTTTTGACCGTTCTCAAGACTTGGACGTCACCATTTGAACACTCGGTGATTATCCATGTTTGTGTTCGTCTTGAGTTCTCGGAAGCCTTGGCAGCGCGCCTTGTCGCAGGACCTCTCGACTCGATTGTTTTGTGCTTGGTTTGACACCAAACACTTGTGTTTCGCCTTTGAGAGGCAGGGTAGGGCTTGTAGACCATCCCCACCCATCACCGGCCGTGGCTTGAGGCCATCGGTTGTGTTTTGTGGCCACCGGCCAAATATTTGGCCGGCCGGCACTATAGATAGCCGGTCGGCTATCTTTTTTTGGTCAATTGCATCTTTGGCCGGCCGACTACTGTGCATCTGCTTTTGCAGATATTTTGACACAACTGTCTTGCATTTGGCTCCCCTTCATACACGTGTATGAAGGGATCTCTCTCTTTAGAAGCTTGTCTTGTAAGCTTTACAAGACAATAAGCTCTATAAAGAGAGGTCTTCTCTCTTGTTGCAAGGGTTGGACATTTTTAGACAGCCATTTTAGGGTTTGAGTTCTAGGTTTAGGGTTTCATACATATCCTATCTCTATATCTTTCTCTTGTGTGTGTATAAGTGTGTTTGTGTCTTACTATTGCACACAAACACATAGTGTTACACCTTTTCTTGGTTCTTGAAGGACCAGAGGTCTGTTCTTGGAGTTTTGGGACTGGTTTAAGCTCAAGGAAGCAGCTGGTCCACCATTTGTGAAGAAGGTCTTCAAGGGTAAGAAGTTTGTCCTTTTATTCCCTATTTTTGCATTGTATTTTTGCCTATTTTAGAACTGTTTTTGAGCTTAATGTATAACATAAAAAAGTTATGCTTTTAGGCCCTCTAAATAGTTTGTTTAGAGTGTTTTGTGGTTTGAGGTTGTTTGACCCCTCTTAAGCCTTGTAAGGCTCCATTTTGTGTGAGCTCCGAGACCTTAGTGTTTGGGCCTCCTCACCACTGAAATCTTGAGGGATTTCAGAGGTGAGGATGGTGCCTTGAGGTCCCAAGAACGAGAGGGCCACCCCCTCTCCTTGTTGTCCTTGAAAAGGGCCATTTTTGCCTCTTTAATGAGCACCTAGCTAAGCCTCATGTTGACCATGCCTTGGCTGCCATTTATGCTTATTTTGCCATGAAATAGCATTGTTGTATGTTGGTTTTGGTACACCATGCATGCCTAGCATACCTACCTTGTAATGCCATGTTTAGGCCTTAACATGCCTTAGGTTGTAAACCATGGTTCTAGCGTGTTTTAGGCCTAACTTTGTGAAGCTTTTGTGCTTATTTTGCCATGTTTGAGGCCTGTCCTTAGTCATTTTGGTCGGCCATGACATGTTTAGTATAGCCCCTTTGCATTTTTGGCTTGTTGGCCTTAAGTATGTGAGGGTATAGCATGCATTACTTGCTTTATTTTAATGGTTTGGCACCATTTATAGCATCATTTTAGTCCCCTTAGCATGCTTGTATGCTTACCTTGGATGCCTCTTTGATGCCTTATGAGCTTGTGTGGTATGCTCCTTGAAAGTGCATTTGTGCATGCTTTTGAATTCAAGCCATTTAGATGCCATCTAAGTGGTCTTTTGGGCTTTGTTTTATGTGCTAAAACTCTGTTTTTGGTCATTTAGGTCTTACCATGTGTGGTCATATCAAGTGTAGTTCAATACTTCATTAGCTTGCCTTGAATACTTGGGCCATTTGTTGCATGTTTAGCCTATCTTGTTTACTTGGTTTGGCACCATGTTCTTGTATGATTTTTAGAGCTTAATGCATGCCCCATGTCTATGATTATTCCCTTTTAAGTGTGCTTAAAAGATGCCCTTTGATGCTTAGGTATTTAGGCCTTAACGTGTGCATGTGTGTATGCGTGTTTGGTCCCATCTTCTTAAGCTTTGGCCATTGTTTTGGACCTAACTTAGAGCTGTCCAATTAGTGTAAGTCCATCCCTTGCATGCCATTCAAGTGTTGTTACATTATCCCATGTTTGCATGCTTTGGTTGCATGTGTTGCATGTTTGAAATCACTCGCATTTGGCATGCATTCCCTTGGTCAAGTTACTAGCATGTTGCATGATTAGATTGCATCTTGCATACTTTAGTAGTTTGCATAGTCATGGCATGCTTGTTTGCTTGTTTGCTTAGTTTGTGTACCTAGTATACATCACTTGCTTGTATGTTCATGTTGCATGCTAGCTCACATGATTAGGATTGCATTGCATTGGCATGCATGCTCTACCTCTTGACCAAGTCATGATGGAAGTAGAAGCCCCTTGGTTTGATTGTGTGCATCGCATTTCATTTGACATGAAAATGCATAACTTGGTCTCTTGGCCCATCACGCATTGAAATGCGCGATTGATGGTCCGAGAACCAAGGACCATATCCCTTTGAGTCGTATACATGATAAGGGATAGGATTGGTGCATACATTGCTTGAATTGCATTGCCATGCTATGCCTTGCCCTCTGCTGCTGTCAATTGCAGATTCTGCAGGAACTTTCTGCCGACCGGTAGTGTTCAGTGCCGACCGGCAATTCTTCTTGGGCCGATAGCTTCATCAACAGCCGATGATTACACACTACTGCCGGTGGCTATTCTACTCAACCGGTGGGGCCTCCCAATGTCCAAGGATGCAATTTTGAGACTTTGGCAGTCTTCAAAGAGGCAGAGTAGGAAAAACAGAGGCAGCCTATGCATGGCAGTGCACTTCCGAGCAGGACCGAGCATGCATTGCATTGGGCTCTCTTCCCGAGGCGGCTTATCTGCTTTCCCTAGATTAGTTAATTTGCTTAGCTAATTAGATGGCCTGTAATATTTAATTAGCTTGTAGGTTAATTATCTGTAATATTTATTCGGTCCCTCCGAGCGAGGGCAAATTTGTAATAAGTATGGATGCGTATGTGCATGTCTTCCAATCCCCACTTCTTTCTTCCCTTTTGTTTACCTGCTTATGAAGGTAGATTAGGGCATGTTTTAATTAGCATACCTTATGCTATGCATGCGTGCATCCATACATTCGTCTTGCATGCACCAGGCTTGGTACACTATGTTAACTGCATTTGTACTTCAATTCCAAATTGAATACGTGCATCAATTGATTGCATTTCACATGCCATGTTTAGGTTAGCCGAGCCTACTCTAAATTGCATCCTGTATGTGTTGCATTAGTCAATTTGACATGAACTAGGACCATGCATGTCGGCTAACTAGTTTATAGTTTTGGCACGGAGTACGATGTAAGTATTTTTATGCTTTAGCATATCGCATGCGTGTGAATGCTATCTTGACAGCATGCTTACCATGTGGCTAGATGCTTATGTGATAAACTGTCTGAATGCCTGTGGGTGAAGGTTGGATTGTTTGAGTTGGAAAAACTCGTTGAAATCCGTATTTTAGCCTACTTGCGAGTAGCAAATTCCAAAGTGTTTTTCAAGACAAACGGATATGCAATGCTTATTTCCAAATTAGGCAATCCAGTCTATACTTGTTTGCTGTGCGCATAACATAGTAATTCTAGGCTAATAACTGGAATAAGAACACATAACGTTTTCAAAAGCGGATATCACGGTTAGTAGAGGCCGGTCTTGGGACCGGGCGAGAGGGGGTGCTCATAGCTGACCTTCCCCAATCGTACCCAAGTTCCCGAGCTGAGGCAACTTTGGTGATGACGGACACGTGGCCTTTGGCACCGAGTCAGGGTTTCCTAAATTCCTCCATTAAAATATTTAGGTGGCGACTCTGTATCTGGCAAAGCAGTCCATGTTTGACACCTCTTTTCAAAAATCTGTTTTCTCAAAACGATTTGCCGGATTTGGACTCTTTGGTTCGGATTTAGAACCGCAAACAAAATCGAGTCCAAACTGTAGCGAGGGTCCCTTGCGGGCGCGTGCTACAGTTTCTGGCGACTCTGCTGGGGATTTTAGAGAGCTTGACTCGAACTCATGATATCCTGTTTTGATTACACTTATGAGTTTCTTTGCATTGCATGTGCATTGGTGCACCTAGGAACACAGTGTTTGCCATCTGCCATTCTTGAACGGTTTGCCGGAGGCTTGTCTTGTCAAGACATGACCATAAGGCTGACCGGTTATGGGCTCTGACAGTATGGGAACACAAACCCCGATTTTACCGGGGCACCCTTTTCGACCATTCGACCTAGTGCATATTCGGATCCATAGTGACCATTCCAAGTTAGGACAGGTTGCTTACCCGATGCTAAGTTGTTTGAAACTGCTGCGTGCATAGTGAAACCCTAGCTCTTGACAAAATAGGACAGGGAAGCCCTACCCCAACATAGGGGTGTTTTGGTTCTCACTTATCTGCTATGTGCTTTTAGAGTGTATCTCTACAGAAACATACATATCAGTTTGTAAGTTTGAGTATCGGGCCCGAGGGCACCAGTATCAGTGTTGTTGAGAATCAGTTATCTGCGGGTATCAGGTTCAGTTTTGGGAACAGTGATTCTGGGGAACAGTGATCAGTAGTAGAATGCAGTTGTTCGGTTACACCTGTGATTGATCTATGTGGGTTGAAATGCTGTTTGTTTTTCCTTTCAGTTTAGAGGTTCAGAGAGTTGATACAGAGCAGCTAGTGTTCCCCCTTGCTGAGGCAAGACAGATATCTGATCCGTCAGTCCCCGTTCAGTACAGCGGACTTATGATGACGCAGAATTCAGAAGAGATTGTGATTATGACAGCTACGCTAGATCAAGGGATCACCATGCGGGATGAAACCAATGTTGATGTATCGCATCCGCCTAGGTCGCCTGTCGCATACCCGGTCTGGACTCCCCAGTTGTATCAGGCTCGCGAGCCCACCACATTTGAATTAATGGGAATGATTGGTGACCTCCAGAGATCCGTGGCCGATCTGGCCTATGGAATGTCGACTTCGCCACCAGTGGTACCGTATGCTGGGAATTTCATGCCACAGGAGCCCGCACTACTGGGGCGGGTTGTGATAGAGCTCAGCCAACCAGAGGTTGCCTCCAGCTACAGCAACGACGTGTTAGCAACAACCGGGCTTCGCTCTGATGCAGTAACCCAAACCCCCGATCAGGCTGAGGTCAGAGGTAAAAACAAAGCAAAGGCAGATGCCGATCCCGTTGAACAACTGCTGTGGGCAGTCGAGGCTTTGAAAGCCGGGGGGATGAACAAGCAACAGATATCCGCAGTTGTGGCAAAAACTGTGGAGGATACTTTCCCCACTCCACCTGAGGGCAGTTCAAGTCAGTCAAAAAACCGGGATAGACCCCGTCATGCCAGAACAGTTCCTCCTATTCCCAACCCTGCACCAGGGAAAGATCAGAAAACCAAGGCAGTGCCTGCCGACCCATTTGCTAGTGCGTCTAGTAAGAATACTCAGACTTCAAAGTACCTGCCCCGAGGGCATAGGATCTTTCACGCTCTTTACATGCCTTTGTCTAAGGCACTTCAGATCCTTGCCGAGAGGGGACACCTTAAACCCTTGGAGCCTCGGCCTCTCCCGAAGAATCTCCCTGCTACACATGATGCTGCTCAGTACTGCGCGTACCACCAGCAGACAGGCCATGCTACCGACAATTGTTTCCGCCTCCGTCATGAGGTGCAAGATTTGATTGACAACGAGGTTATCCTCCCGCCCACCTCAACCAAGTCCGTTACCACCCAGTTATTGGATTTTGAGGACACAGATACTGCAAGTATGTAATCAAGGAGTGAACCACCTGCGGGCGGCATTTGGTATATTTTGGATGTGGCGTCTGGCACGCATTTTTGAGCATCTGTGAACGCTAGCTTTGTAAATTCTGGCTTGGGTATCAAGTCAGTCTTTTGTTTTGAGTCTGTCTCTTTGTCTTGAGTCAGTCTTTTTGCTTAAGGGTCTGTCTTGTTGTAGCGAGTCAGTCCCCTTTGTATAGAATACTAGGTGATTCCGGGGTCGGTGCCTTGAACACCGTTTTGTCTTGTAATTATCCGTTTTTGTTTTTGAGTCTGTTTCTGCCGAGGGGCCAGTTATACCAACAAATCTGAATGAAACAGCAGTGGCTATCTCATTTTCATGCTTGCTTTCAGTGTAAGTTAGTTGTGCCAGAGGATTTGAATGGGCTGACAGTACATCTCGTCTGTTCTCCTGCGCGCCAAACTCATTGCATTAACCTAAGTTTTTCAAAAACCCCTTTTGAACACTGCGGTGATAAAAACAAAGAGGAAGAAATTCCTCAGGTTTTGCAAATTTTTGATCATTTTTGAGAGAAAGAGAGGCATGCTAAGCCTTTTAATGAATGAAACCATGCTTGTTAGCGTGAGTACTGAGAAAGACCCTGGCTTGATCCAGATTGGTTCCACACTATCTTCGGCGCGACCAATTTGTCGCTTTCTTAAAAACTTTCAAAAACAAATGTTTTACGCGGCCCTGTGAAAACCTGTGTGGGATCGCTCTTGAGATTGTGCAGCCTAGGATCGCTCTCAGCCTCAAGATTCGACCTGTTTGTCTTGAACCTCGAACTCATTCGGAACATTCAACGATCAACTGTCGGAGGAGGCCCGTGTGGCCAGTTTTGAAGCAGCCCTCGAACAAGAGGCACCAAAGTCGAATAAAAAAGATTAGATCTCACCAGAAGAAGCTCGTGGAGCAACCATGGTGGATTCTTCTGCAAATCATTGCAACAGCCGTTCTCCTAGATATAGAGAGGCTTTAACTTCAAAAACCATCTGGCATGGACTTGTTACACTTTTACCCTTTGAGAGGCTCGCTGGGCCGAAAACCCGGAAGGGCGACCCAGGCAAAAGTTAGAGCAAGAGAAAAATACAAAAAATGCAAAAAAAAAAAAAAAAAAGAATGAAAAGATACAAAAAATAAAAAAAGAAAGAAAAAAGAGAATGAAAAGATAAAAAAAAGAAAGAAAAAAAAAGAAAATGAAAAAAAAAACCTCGCAAGGTCGAAAACCCACATCAGGCGCCTTGGCAAAAGTTAGAGCCTAAAAAGTAAAGGTTAAAATACCTGAGTGTACCTTAACCGGAACTACGTAAGGCTTGATTCCCATGTCTGGGATGCGTAGGCAACTTCATCCTGAAGTCCAGCCCCCAACGCTTTTATAGCAACTAAGTCCATGCAATGGTTTTTAATCATCCTTGATTCCCATGTTTGGAGTATCTAGGCAATTTCATCCTGAGGTCCAGCCCTTAACACCTTCAAGGTGACTGTGTCCATATATTGGTTTTGACCATCTCCGTCTTCTCAGCATCCGAGAGTTCGTTGTGATCATCACTGGTAAGGACTGTTTACAATATGCTGCGACACCATCCAGACAAGGGGCAACTTTCCATTGCCATGAGTCGCCGTTCAAACCAGGGGCAACTTTCTGTTGCCATCCACCCCCTTCAAGCCAGGGGCAATTTTCCATTGCCTCCGATCCGAGGTTGCGTATCTCAAAGAGTAAGTTCCATGCTCGTTGAGCATTGACTGTTTGCAAAATAGTTTTTGAAAATTTTTACTAAGGTTGACTATTTTCTCGAGAATTATTTCATTTTTCCAAAACTGGACCATTTTCTTGGACCTAAAAGGAAAATTTTCAGTGCTTACAGCCTAACCTGCATGGTTTTCAAATCAAAAATCGAACAAGTACGTTAATCCGACTCTCATCTTGATCAAAATTGTTTTAGTAGAAAACCAAGACAAAAATGGTCAAAATGATAAACTAGGGGCACAGTTGAGTCAGGCGTTCTGTCTTTCCCCTGTCGTCAACATACTTGCCAGGAGGGCACTCTACCCACCAGAAGAAATAGCTGTGCGCTAACGGCGTTGGGCATGAACCCGCAACTTCCTATTCGTTCATTAATCACCTTGGGGAGGGACGAAAAATGAGAGAATAAAGAATAGAGAGGTGTAAGTCGAGAGAAAAGTAAGAAAAAGGGTTTTGAGAGGAAAAAACCGAGCTTGAGTGCCAGAGTGATGTGAGAATCACAAATGAGAAAAGGGTGGGAAACAATACCCAGAGAAACTGGCTCCTCGTGATCTGAGGTCCCCTGTCTTCGTTAACGCATCTGTATGTCGTGTCTTTTGTTTTGTTTACCTCAACTTTTGTTTTGAGTCCTTTTCGAGCGTGTCTCATCGTGTTCTGGTCGTGCACCTTTCGTTTGAGTCTTTCTCGCTGTGTTCGGTTTTAGGCTCGAGACCCAGGTTTGAAAAACCCTTATTTAATTTCAAAAATCGTTTATGCTCAGAGTGCTGTGCCATTCTCTACATCTGTGCGAAGCAAAAGAACAAAGAAATTGGGGCATCTGAGCACGCTTCAACTTCAACTGGTTCCAGCTCCGTAGTCCGTCTTGTCAAATTGGGCTGTTGGTTCAGGATTTGCTGTGTGCAAAATGGACCAAATGCTGTGTTGCGGGCTGTATACAGATTAATCCCCAGTAGAGTAAGGGCTGTGTGTCCAGAATCAGGCATTGGTTTGCTTGGGTTATTTTGCTGTTGGCTGTTTAGCTATCTGATTATTACAATGCAAGTGTTCAATTTTCAGACAACCAATCAATTTCATTTACATTGAGGTGTAATATGGTGTGATGCAATGCAAAGTATGAAATGTAAAGATATACGGATGTAAACACTTTTTCAGATAAAAAGCCTGTTTCATTTCATCATCTTTTCAAGTACACAAGTATTGGAAACAAAAATCTGCCTGCGGCAGTACAAAGTATCCTAACTACCAACAAAAGGGAAAAGTACAAGAAAGAAGAAAAACAACAAAAATCTGTATCCATGTCAAGCGGCTCCGAGGGCTATTGATCTGTCCTAGTCCTCTTCCTGGACGAAGGTCCAGGAGCATCATCAGCATCGTCGTCAAAGCCCGAGCCAGTGCCACCTCCAGTCTCCTCCTCCGATGACTCCGCCTCCGACTCTGCCTCTGCCTCCGCCTCCGACTCCTCGTCATCATCATCATCAGGGACTGGAGCCCGCGAACTACTCCCGACATGAGTGCGCCCCCCCGCCTTGGTGCGGGGGAATACTCTGCCCTCCTCATCTCTCCCTCGGGCGGGGATGGAAGGTCCAGTTGGAGCACCTCCTACAACGGGAATCTGGAAGGGAGGCTGAAAAAGTACATAAAAGGCAAATGCATCAGTATGCTGTGGACAGTTTATCAGTGCAGAATGCAGTGTATGAGTACAGTGTGTGAATACTGTGGACAGCTTATTAGTGCAGAATGCAGTGTATGAGTATAGTGTGTGAATGCCGTGAGAAGTTTATCAGTGCAGAATGCGGTGTATGAGTACAGTGTGTGAATGTCGTGAGCAGTTTATCAGTGCACAGTACAGTGTAGAATGCAGTGTATGCAGTGTATCAGACGCTGTGAGATCAGTGTGTCAGGTGTTGTGTCGTGCATCAGACTACGTGAATTAGCTTACGAATGGTTTGAGACCGTCGTCAGAAGAACATACCGGAATACTGTAGAGGGCTAGGAGGTCAAAGGTCCGCTGTAGCATCCCCATCATGGAGGCATTCAACTCCACGGACTGCCGGGTGTACTCGGAGGACGCCTGCAAGAGTACAAGATGTATTAGTATTCCGCGGAATATCAAATAAACTGAAATGAAATGCCAATGCAAGATGCAAAACGAAATAATACATACCGGAGGCAAGTCGGGGATGCCGGCTAACTCATGACCGGCCGGGGAAGGAGCAAAAGGGATCTGGTAGGTCGCCTCGTCCTGCCCTCTGTATGTCAGTAAAGTGGGTAGAGCAGGCCAACCGGTCCCCCGTCCTCCCTGAACTCCGCCCCTGCTACGGACTCGAGCCCTCCTCGATGCTCCTATTCCAGCTCCCGCTCCTGCCCTAGCTGTTGGCGCCACGGGCCTGGCTCCCTCAGCTCGACGACCACCGCTCAGAGACCGCATAATGTACGTCTGCATGTACTCTCTGTAGTCGCCGATACCTCTGAAGCGGGTCGCCTCCCAGCCGATAGTATAATCAGCCATCTGCTCGGTAGTGAGTCTCTCGGTCTCCCTCATGTCCTCAGGGGGGTGAACCGGGACTATTTGCTCTGGTAACCCTAGGGTCTGGCGTAGGAAACGCTCACCCAGGTACCAAGCCTGACAGACCGGGCCCTCCAGTAAGATCTGAAAACGCAAGGTCTCCTCAGCACCGGCAAATCGGTCCCGAATCGTCGCCGGCAACGGAGCCCAAGGCTGCCAAGTGATGACATACAGTTCGTTATTTATCGTTATTGAAATATGCAGTGAAAAGCAAAGCTTAGATAAATTCTGAAATAAAACGTACCTCGGCAGGGGTGATAGTGTCGAAGTAGCGGCGAAAGAAGCTAAATGTCTCTCGTGGCCTCCGCACGCATCTCACGTCGAAGCGTTGCGAGAACGGGACGATGAGGGGGGTCTCTGTGTCTGGCACAGGTGCAAGCCTAGGAAAGTAGGCATAGACCCACAACTGCAGAGAAAACATCAATATGATTATCAGATAAGAGCGGAATGCAAGATAAAACAGGAATAACAGGGCCACATGTTGTGCAGTGTGTTGCGCAGACAGTGTATTGTATACAGTGTACAGTGTGAGCAGTGTACAGTCAGTGTAAAACAGAGTGTATGTGTGTGCCGTGTGTGCAGTATACAGTTAGTGAAAAGCAGACTACAGTGTGTACAATACAGAATATAGTACAGAGTACAGAAGATAGAAAAGCAGAAATGAAAAGCAGAAAAGAGATGTACCTCCCAAGCACGCCAGTAGCCCCCGAGCAACTGTCCGCTGCCATGGGAAGCTGAGCTCATATACCCGTAGAGTGTGGCCAGAGCGGTGCCACCACAATCATAGTGCAAGATCTGCTTGACATCCACCAGTGCACTAAGTAGGCAGAGGGGCACGGTGTTCGCCCGGTCGGCGAAAATGGTCATCCCCAGCAGGAACATGAGAAAGCCGCGCGCATATCTCTCCACGGCCTCCGGAGTCATCAGAGCCTTCTCCACCAACGCGGGCTGGACCCTGAACTGCACCTCGAACCAGGAGTAACGAACAAAGCCTGGACGGGCGAGAGGTGGCACTTCGCCAAGTAGATGGATCTGAGTGGCAGTCCACTCGTCCATATCAGTGTCGAAGGGGATCGGATCACCCCCTACCCCGATGCCTGTGAGCATCGAGAAATCATAGGGAGTCATCGTCATGTCTCCCGTCGCAGATAGATGGAACGAGTCGGTGGTGTCCCACCACCTCTCCGCTAGAGCAGCAAGGAGAGGCCTGCTCGCGGTGAGTCTGGATAATCCCCTGCAGAAAGCGCCGAAGCCCGCCTGGTCCATAATGCGGCGAACCGTGTCGGGAAGCTCAGCATACCAGTCCCGAGCGGCAATGTTCCCATACCTGCGGACGGTATGGGAATCTCCCTGTTTTCAAACAAATAATTGCGAGGCAATACTGAATATACTAGTTTTGAAGGGCATTCAGAATTCAGTACAAATATAGCATGTATGCAAGTTTTTCAGATTCAAACAGATCCCGGGTGCTGGTGTGCTTATAGTGAACTACAACGTGTGATGTGTCAGCGTGTTGGCGTGGTTTAGTACAAATATAGCATGCGTGCAAGTTTTTCAGATTCAAACAGATCCCGGGTGCTGGTGTGCTTATAGTGAACTACAACATGTGATGTGTCAGCGTGTTGGCGTGGTTCAGTACAAATATAGCATGCGTGCAAGTTTTTCAGATGCAAACAGATATCGGGTATCGGTGTGATTGCAATAAACTACAGTGTGTGCACATGTCAGCCTCAAACAGATATCAGTTGCCAGTATGGTTGCGATCAACTACAGTGCACAGTGTGTCAGTGTATCTGAGTCAAGCAGTTAAAGAATGTAATCAGCTATGGCAGTTTTTATATTCTACATTGCGGAAAATAAAATAGAGAGAGGAATGTTACTTCGGAAGCGCCGAAGGATAAGTGAGATGTAGGCTCACGCAGGAGGAGCTCTGGTGGCATCGCTCTGTTGAAACTCCGAAACTGGCGAAGTCCGTCAGGAGGTAGCACATGAATCGCCGGCCGGTAGGTCGCTGGGTCGAACGGGCGGACGCTCAATGGGAGGAGCCCAACCCCGGGATCCATCTCGTGATCCTTGGGAGTCCCGCCCTGTGGAATATCGTCGGCCATGTCAAAAATTGTGAGAAAATAGCCGAAAAAGGGAAAATCGGGCGAAAATGTAGAAAGTCAACCGGAAAGTCAACCCGAGAGGGTGAAAAGTGGCCCAAGAAGCCGGGAAGTGGAAAAGGCACGCAAATCGAGAGAAACTCGAGGGGAATAAACCCCAAAAGGTGGAAAGGGCAAAGGAAGCACCGAAATGAAGAAATATTCGGATGAAAATGTTCGAAACGCGAAGATATACGCGAATCGAACGACGAAACGGGCGTGAAACGCAAAGAAACGGAGAAAAGAAGAGAGAAAAATGCTCTAGAGAGAGAGGGAGTGGATTTTCGGCTACAGAGGATGTGTAAAATAGGGTTTGGAACCCTATTTTAAAAGACCTGAGGTGAAAAGTCAAATCTGCCCCGATTGAGGCACTTTTGGCCGGTCGGCTACATTTTTGGCCAGTCGGCCAAATATTTGGCCGGTGGAATGTATTGATGGCCGATGGACAGCCGATGGCCTCCTCTTCAGGCCGGTGAGCCTCCTGCATCCTTGTTTGGGTCAGATCTGTAGTTTTGGCTCTTCACAGCTCAAAGAAGTACAAGAAGATGCATCTCCGACACTCAACCGGCCTCCGTTTTGACCTCGGGTCGTGTCTTCTGTGCGTGGCACTCGGACTCGTGCAAGGTGTATCCTTTCCGTATTCTTTTGGCTTTTACGAAACTCAAAAGTTGCCCCATGCGTATCGTATATCAATCGCACTATCTTGTGCACTCGTGTCGTCTAAATGCATCGCGCTAGTTTGCGCATCTCATTGCATGTTTGTTCAAATTCATTACTTGCGTAGACCGCATGTTTTGCTTGCGTGGACCGCATGTTTGTTCAAATTCATTACTTGCGTAGACCGCATGTTTTTCTTGCGTAGACCGCATGTTTGTTCAATTCCATTACTTGCGTAGACCGCATATTTTGTTAGCGTAGACCGCATGTTTGTTCAATTCCATTACTTGCGTAGACCGCATGTTTGTTCAAATTCATTACTTGCGTAGACCGCATATTTTGCTCGCGTAGACTGCATGTTTGTAATCAATTCCATTACTTGCGTAGATCGCATGTTCTGCTTGCGTAGACCGCATGCTTATGATCAATTTCGTTGCCTGCGTAGACCGCGTGCTCCACTTACATATCTGTGCCTTCACAGCATTGTTATGCTTCCCACTTGCTTTGCGTTGTCACACATTTCTAAGTACATTAATGTGCATGTTGTTAATCACATTGTACCTGTTAAGTTTGTTTTCTTTGCAGGCACGATATTGTATGTACGGTTCATTTAAGGTTAGTGCAACCAAACAAACCAGACAGGTATGATATACTCTGAGTGAGACATATTGAGAATTTTGCACGGTCTAGGAGACCTTAAATCCTTGGAAGGTGCAAGACCTTTGGTGCATTGGTGTGCACAGTTCGTTTGCATTGTCGTGCATCTCAAAAGCCGCGTGTTGTCGCGCATCCCATGCATTTCATGCATCATTTGCATTCCAAAAACAAAAACAAAACAAAATATATAATTGCATTGTCATGCATCATTGTAACATAGTGTATATTGCATTGTAGCTTTATGGTTTGCGCCTTTCCATGATTGAGTTTGGTCCGGTATGTGCCTATGCTTTTCACGTCGAAGCATAGTTCAGTGGACCGTTCTATGTTAGACACAGCTTGTATGTGCACATGCCCTTCCTAGGCATGATTTGGTTTGGCCTGCGCGCCATATCCATTATATTGCATTTCCATTCCATTGCTATTTGTAGATATTGCATTATAGTTTGCATGCATTCATCGCGACACCTTCATCTATGGCTCACGCCTTTCCATGTTGTGCCCATACTTCTCGTGTCGAAGCATAGTTCAGTAGACTGTTCTATGTTAAACATGGCTTGTATGCATACATGCTTTGCCTAGGCAAGATTTGGTTTGGCCCGCGTGCCATATCCTTCGCCATTTCCCCAGCATTTTCATTATATATTACATTGTAGTGTAATTGTTGCATCCAGCATTAGGATCATTGTCCTTTCCCCAGCGAGTCGTTTCCCCACCTTTGTCATCCCCCCCAATACTTGTTCTTATGTTCGTCTACATTACTCATAGTTCAGTTGATCGTTCTATGGTAGACGGACTTGTTACCTCCATCAATCTATTTGACATAGGTGTGGTTTCGAACCGCTCATGATTGGATCATGATTCAATTGCTTTGCATGTAGCTTGCATTGTTTCAATTACATTGCATTTTCTTTTGCATTGTTTATACATTGTTTCGTATATATTGCATATCATCTTGCATTCATTTTTGCATTGACATGCATGTTGCTAATAACATTGTACCTGTTAAGTTGTTTTCTTTGCAGGCACGATATTGTATGTATGGTTCATTTGAGGCTGGTGCAACCAGACGAACCGCACAGGTATTGTATCCTCCGAGTGAGATGTATTGAGAATTGCATAATTCTCTTACATCCTTTCTGCATTGTAGTGTAGTTTGGCGTACGCTAGCTTAAAACTGTTGCATGTGTGCTTCGTTACAGCGTTATCTTTGCATGATCATAAGTAATGCTCGGCTTCGTGCATTGTCTTGCATTTTGCCCCTGCCTTCGGGCGCATACCTTGTTTGTCTTGCATGTTTGTCTAAGTCTTCGGCCTTGTCAAAAATGGGTCGTCTCTGGGCTTTGACATTCACTCCCGTCATTGTTATGACTTTCGAGTTCTGTCAAAGAGGGGCAACTGTAGACACCCCATTTTTGACCGTCCTTAAGACTTGGATGTCACCATTTGAACACTCGGTGATTATCCATGTTTGTGTTCGTCTTGAGTTCCCGGAAGCCTTGGCAGCGCGCCTTGTCGCAGGGCTTCTCGACTCGATTGTTTTGTGCTTGGTTTGACACCAAACACTTGTGTTTCGCCTTTGAGAGGCAGGGTAGGGCTTGTAGACCATCCCCACCCATCACCGGCCGTGGCTTGAGGCCATCGACTGTGTTTTGTGGCCACCGGCCAAATATTTGGCCAGTAGGCACTATAGATGGCCGGTCGGCTATCTTTTTTTGGTCAATTGCATCTTTGGCCGGCCGACTACTGTGCATCTGCTTTTGCAGATATTTTGACACAGCTGTCTTGCATTTGGCTCCCCTCCATACACGTGTATGGAGGGATCTCTCTCTTTAGAAGCTTGTCTTGTAAGTTTTACAAGACAATAAGCTCTATAAAGAGAGGTCTTCTCTCTTGTTGCAAGGGTTGGACATTTTTAGACAGCCATTTTAGGGTTTGAGTTCTAGGTTTAGGGTTTCATACATATCCTATCTCTATATCTCTCTCTTGTGTGTGTATAAGTGTGTTTGTGTCTTACTATTGCACACAAACACATAGTGTTACACCTTTCCTTGGTTCTTGAAGGACCAGAGGTCTGTTCTTGGAGTTTTGGGGCTGGTTTAAGCTCAAGGAAGCAGCTGGTCCACCATTTGTGAAGAAGGTCTTCAAGGGTAAGAAGTTTGTCCCTTTATTTCCCATTTTTGCATTGTATTTTTGCCTATTTTAGAACTGTTTTTGAGCTTAGTGTATAACATAAAAAAGTTCTTTTTTTAGGCCCTCTAAATAGTTTGTTTAGAGTGTTTTGTGGTTTGAGGTTGTTTGACCCCTCTTAAGCCTTGTAAGGCTCCATTTTGTGCCATTTTGTGTGAGCTCCGAGACCTTGGTGTTTGGGCCTCCTCACCACTGAAATCTTGAGGGATTTCAGAGGTGAGGATGGTGCCTTGAGGTCCCAAGAACGAGAGGGCCACCCCCTCTCCTTGTTGTCCTTGAAAAGGGCCATTTTTGCCTCTTTAATGAGCACCTAGCTAAGCCTCATGTTGACCATGCCTTGGCTGCCATTTATGCTTATTTTGCCATGAAATAGCATTGTTGTATGTTGGTTTTGGTACACCATGCATGCCTAGCATACCTACCTTGTAATGCCATGTTTAGGCCTTAACATGCCTTAGGTTGTAAACCATGGTTCTAGCATGTTTTAGGCCTAACTTTGTGAAGCTTTTGTGCTTATTTTGCCATGTTTGAGGCCTGTCCTTAGTCATTTTGGTCGGCCATGACATGTTTAGTATAGCCCCTTTGCATTTTTGGCTTGTTGGCCTTAAGTATGTGAGGGTATAACATGCATTACTTGCTTTATTTTAATGGTTTGGCACCATTTATAGCATCATTTCAGTCCCCTTAGCATGCTTGTATGCTTGCCTTGGATGCCTCTTTGATGCCTTATGAGCTTGTGTGGTATGCTCCTTGAAAGTGCATTTGTGCATGCTTTTGAATTCAAGCCATTTAGATGCCATCTAAGTGGTCTTTTGGGCTTTGTTTTATGTGCTAAAACTCTGTTTTTGGTCATTTAGGTCTTACCATGTGTGGTCATATCAAGTGTAGTTCAATACTTCATTAGCTTGCTTGAATACTTGGGCCATTTGTTGCATGTTTAGCCTATCTTGTTTGCTTGGTTTGGCACCATGTTCTTGCATGATTTTCAGAGCTTAATGCATGCCCCATGTCTATGATTATTCCCTTTTAAGTGTGCTTAAAAGATGCCCTTTGATGCTTAGGTATTTAGGCCTTAACGTGTGCATGTGTGTATGCGTGTTTGGTCTCATCTTCTTAAGCTTTGGCCACTGTTTTGGACCTACTTGGAGCTGTCCAATTAGTGTAAGTCCATCCCTTGCATGCCATTCAAGTGTTGTTACATTATCCCATGTTTGCATGCTTTGGTTGCATGTGTTGCATGTTTGAAATCACTCGCATTTGACATGCATTCCCTTGGTCAAGTTACTAGCATGTTGCATGATTAGATTGCATCTTGCATACTTTAGTAGTTTGCATAGTCATGGCATGCTTGTTTGCTTAGTTTGTGTACCTAGTATACATCACTTGCTTGTATGTTCATGTTGCATGCTAGCTCACATGATTAGGATTGCATTGCATTGGCATGCATGCTCTACCTCTTGACCAAGTCATGATGGAGGTAGAAGCCCCTTAGTTTGATTGTGTGCATCGCATTTTATTTGACATGAAAATGCATAACTTGGTCTCTTGGCCCATCACGCATTGAAATGCGCAATTGATGGTCCGAGAACCAAGGACCATATCCCTTTGAGTCGTATACATGATAAGGGATAGGATTGGTGCATACATTGCTTGAATTGCATTGCCATGCTATGCCTTGCCCTCTGCTGCTGTCAATTGCAGATTCTGCAGGAATTTTCTGCCGACCGGCAGTGTTCAGTGCCGACCGGCAGTGTTCAGTGCTGACCGGCAATTCTTTCTGGGCCGATAGCTTCATCAACAGTCGATGATTACACACTACTGCCGGTGGCTATTCTACTCAGCCGGTGGGGCCTCCCAATGTCCAAGGATGCAATTCTAAGACTTTGGCAGTCTTCAAAGAGGCAGAGCAGGGAAAACAGAGGCAGCCTATGCATGGCAGTGCACTTCCGAGCAGGACCGAGCATGCATTGTATTGGGCTCTCTTCTCGAGGCGGCTTATCTGCTTTCCCTAGATTAGTTAATTTGCTTAGCTAATTAGATGACCTGTAATATTTAATTAGCTTGTAGGTTAATTATCTGTAATATTTATTCGGTCCCTCCGAGCGAGGGCAAATTTGTAATAAGTGTGGGTGCGTGTGTGCATGTCTTCCAATCCCCACTTCTTTCTTCCCTTTTATTTACCTGCTTATGAAGGTAGATTAGGGCATGCTTAAATTAGCATACCTTATGCTATGCATGCGTGCATCCATACATTCGTCTTGCATGCACCGGGCTCGGTACACCATGCTAACTGCATTTGTACTTCAATTCCAAATTGAATACGTGCATCAATTGATTGCATTTCACATGCCATGTTTAGGTTAGCCGAACCTACTCTAAATTGCATCCTGTATGTGTTGCATTAGTCAATTTGACATGAACTAGGACCATGCATGTCGGCTAACTAGTTTATTGTTTTGGCATGGAGTACGATGTAAGTATTTTTATGCTTTAGCATATCGCATGCGTGTGAATGCTATCATGACAGCATGCTTACCATGTGGCTAGATGCTTATGTGATAAACTGTCTGAATGCCTGTGGGTGAAGGTTGGATTGTCTGAGTTGGAAAAACTCGTTGAAATCCGTATTTTAGCCTACTTGCGAGTAGCAAATTCCAAAGTGTTTTTCAAGACAAACAGATATGCAATGCTTATTTCCAAATTAGGCAATCCAGTCTATACTTGTTTGCTGTGCGCATAACATAGTAATTCTAGGCTAATAACTGGAATAAGAACACAAAACGTTGTCAAAAGCGGATATCACGGTTAGTATAGGCCGGTCTTCGGACCGGGCAAGAGGGGGTGCTCATAGCTGACCTTCCCCGATCGTACCCAAATTCCCGAGCCGAGACAACTTTGGTGATGATGGACACGTGGCCTTTGGCACGGAGTCAGGGTTTCCTAAATTCCCCCATTAAAATATTTAGGTGGCGACTCTGTATCTGGCAAAGCAGTCCATGTTTGGCACTTCTTTTCAAAAATCTGTTTTCTCAAAACGATTTGCCGAATTTGGACTCTTTGGTTCGGATTTAGAACCACAAACAAAATCGAGTCCGAACTGTAGCGAGGGTCCCTCGCGGGCGCGTGCTACAGGCACTTACTAGTAAAATTATCAAACTCTAGTATAATGGAGAGAGTAATTGTGGGGATACATTTTCAGAGTACCAACACGTAGCAAAGGTGATGCCGACATGTCAGCCGAGGTGTCACGTGTCCAGATCATGACGCCGAGGTGATCTCGGCTAGGCCGAGGTTATCTCTGAAGATATCGGAATCCGAGATAAGCGGATAAGGCACAAGAGTCCTAGAATGAGGAAGGACTTCAGTATGGATAAGGATAACACTCTTAGGAAGTTTATCTTTATTTCTTGGAGAGTTCAGGATAAGCACTGAGCAGAAGTCCATTAAAGCTAGGCTTCTATGGGGACTAGGATTGAGTTAACTATAAAAGAAAGGCACCCCCGATGGGTCTAAGGTACGCAATTTATATTCTGAACAGTGAGTTTAGCACTATTGATTATCTTTGAGAGATATACTGACTTGATCGTTGGAGTGCCCCCGGGTGGACGAACCACCGCCGGTGTCACGACCCGAACCTGCCCCTATGGGTTAAGGCCATAACCGGCCAGTAATCACGAGATTACCTACGACCTCAAACCAATAAAACAAAACTCATCACAGTAAAGGGGCCAAACGGAAGCAAATTTAAAATTTTGTCCATAGAGCTATGCTTATATGCACACCATAACATTCCAAACATTTATATGTTAATAACTCACATCAAAATATGTACTAACACAGAACACTGTACATACAGGATCATACAAGTTTAAGTCAGTCGAACCCAAGACTTATATACAAAAGTAGTCCATTGCTTTCGCCAACATAACAAAAACTATGAACAAAGGACAAAGGCAAAGACAGTCTCGTGCGTGAGACGTTTGGGCTGACTCCTCAAAACCTTGACTGTTTTTCACAATTTCACCGAGGTTGGTTTTGGACGTCCCTTGGCTCACCTACATGTACATGAATGAGCATGAGCGAAAGCCCAGTGAATAATATCGAATAAGGAAGATACATAAGCAATCTTTGAAATAGTTACAGCAGACGGCCTTTGGCCCAATCACTTGTATCAATCGGCCTTCAGCCCAATCGTTTATGTCAATCGGTCTTCGGCCCAATCATTTATGTCAATCGGCCTTCGGCCCAATCTTTCATGTCAATTGGCCTTCGGCCCAATCATTTATGTCAATCGGCCTTTGGCCCAATCATTCATGTCAATCGGCCTTCAGCCCAATCATTTATGTCAATCGGCTTTTGGCCCAATCATTCATGTCAATTGTTGTCCACCATTAAAATTAATGAACTTACAAAACTTACATAGAAATAAACAATTAGACAACAACCTATTTCAAATATCTTCTTAAGATATTACTCACAGTGATCGGTTGGTTGGTTTGCCCTGGAGCTCGACCCTACACATTCCATGAACACAAAAGGGTCACAAACAATTCAATCCGTTCTAAATTCACATTTTCCTTTTTAGCCTTTATTCTTATCTCTTTAACTCAATTACAATGCTCAATGTATGCCTAAGAGTACTTAGAAGTGAAAGAGAACAGAAAACGAAACACAGAATGTCTTTTCAAAATTTCAAAAAATAGGGTCCTCGCTCGAGCGTGGACTTCCCCGCTTGAGTGGACCCATGAGGTCTGCAAAAGTACTGGTTACGTCAATTTCACGCTCGAGCGCGAACTCGACCACTCGAACTGAAGATCTGTCTACATAGCTCCCCGCTCAAGCGTGAACTTCCCCTCTCGAGAGGAAGCCATGTCTGCAAAATATGCTGGGAGCTCATATTTCACGCTCGAGTGGACATAAAGAATTCTGGGTTTTCCAGAATTTGTTCTTGAGCTCAATTCGACCTCCAAAGGTTCCAAACTCATAATTTTTGGCTCAAACTTCATATATACATGTACTAACATGGTACAAACACCAAATTACAACACAATGGAACTCAATTTCACAAATTAATCACATGCATGTCCCAATCTACACCAAATTCACTTTCAACATAACAATTTCATACATTCAAGCTCATATCTCTTATGAATGGTACATGCATGTGAGATATGGCTTCCATTTCAACTCAAATTGTAAAAATGGTGGTCACAAGCATGGATTCTAGCCACAATTTTACATGGATCATATTTTTCATGCTCAATTATGCAAATTCATGGTTATTATGCACATGCAAGCATTCCATGACTTCAAATACAACAAAATCAACCCAATTTCCTTATGATCAAACTAAATCATGTTCTTGACCATTAATCAAACCTGAATTCACAATTTACAACATTAAACTCATGAATTCACTTACCTAGAGGCTTAATTCTTCCAATCTATGGTCAAATCTAGAGTTAGACTTCAAATTTCCAAGCCTTCAAGATCAAACTTTGATTCTCCTACACTCTCTCTCTCTCTCTAGTTCGGTTCTCTCTTTTTCTTCTTAGAGTTGAAACCAGCCAAATGATATAAAAGGAGAAATCAGGCCCTTTACATGTGCTCTCATAGGCATAATTGATTTGAATTAAATAATTGAGCACTAAAGCACCAATTTAATCTATTTATTTTGATCCGAATCAATTTCCAATTAAATTTCACCGTAGGCTCTAAAAATTACGCCAATCACAAAGGCGCAATCGATTTCAGTTTCTGTGGTTGATAGGGACTTCAATTTAATTTCCAAAACAGATAGTCAAACAGATATTCCTACAGTGAACAGATAGAAATTCAAAGCCACATATTTTCACATAATGGCACACAAAATCAAATTAAACACATAATCATATTCATATTAAGGACCAATTAGCACACAATGGAACAGGGTTATCACAGCCGGAGTCTTCTCTTTCTGTTGCAGGTTAGTCAGATGCCATCTATTCTGCTAGTGCTCTCCAGCTAAGTACTAGTTTGACAGTGTGGTCGGAAATTCACTCACACAATTTGGCGCCGTCTGTGGGAAAGAAAAGAGAATAGATGGCCAATGACGGACATAAGGATAAGGTTGGGGACGAAATCCATGTTGGGAGTGGTAAACACGTTGACCTAAACGTGGAGGAAGATGGTCGCAATGAGGATACTCAGAACCAGAATCACGGCAAGAAAGACATTGGCCAGGATGGTGACGTGCCAAAGAAGCCAGATTGAACTGGATACTACAACGAGAACGACCTCCAGGTATGGAAGGATAGATGCCTGCGGAGGGACGAAGAGGTGAAAGAGATGGCAAACAAATTGGCAGACCTGCAATCGGTCGTCAATTTTATGATGCAAAATAACATCATGCAGCCACCGTTCCTGCTGCACGACACGCCGATTCTAGCAGCCAATGCCCAGAAAGGAGGGAAGAAATCAATCCCAGTAGCCCTCCAGCACACCGGGAGCGGAAAACACTCTCACTGGCCTTCAAGGGAGGTCGAAAGAGGAGAGTCGAGGAGAGAAGAGTCACGAAGGACACATCGCACCAAGGAGGCAGACCCCAAAGAACATCGGCATGTTCAAAGGCATGCACTATGCTTCGACACGACTAATGGAGAAAGATCGAAGAGGGCTCACAACGAAGCTGAAAGTAGTGCACCAAAAAGATTGAAGTCGGGAGATAGCCGAGCACCTGGGTGGAGCAAAGAAGACTTAAAAGATTACCTCAAGAGGAAGCAACAAAATGCCGATGCCGAGGTAATTTCTCCTGTTAAGCTGAGAATGCCATTCTCGGTGGAATTGGACAAATTTGAGGCTCCAAGGAGATTTAGTATGCCGAGGTTCCAAATATACGATGGCAAGTCAGACCCCAACTTTCACGTTAGATTATACCTAAACTCAATGGCATTGTACAGTGGGAATGAGCCATTGCTCTGCAAAGTGTTCCCCTCATCCTTCGGGGAGATTGCATAAGACTGGTTTCACAAGCTGCCAAAGGGAAGCGTGAAGACTTGAGAAGGCCTGGCCGAGATGTTTGTGGCCAGGTTTGTGACAAACAAGCTACAACCATTAAGGGTGGACGCGTTGATGGCTCTGAGAATCAGTAAGGATGAAGGCCTTAGGGCCTACGCAAAAAGGTACTATGAGGTGTTCAACCGAATACCCGAGTGCAATCAAGAGGTGGCGGTCGTATCTTTCAAAAACTGCCTAAAAGACGACTGCCCACTACGAAAGTCTTTGGCAAAGACATTGCCAAAAAGCATGGAAGAGCTCATGGCCAGAATTGAGAAGTATGCCAGAGCCAAGGAAGACACCTCAGGAGCTAAGGAGACGAAGCAAGAGAAGGGTAACGGTTCACCGAAGCGAGGTCGAGGCAACAACGGGTCCAACAAGCAAGAGGTAGGACTGAGTGCTGCACAGGCAGTCACAACAGTGTTCCGGATCCCAATCCACAAAGTCTTGGACAAAATTCGATCTCAGCCCTATTTCAGAGCACCAGCCAAAGTGCCAGGAGAATTTATGGGAACAAACCTTGGTAAGCATTGTGCTTACCATAACGAAGATGGGCATATAACTCAGGTTGCAGAGCCCTGATGGCATACCTAGAAGACCTAGTAAGGCAAGGCCATTTGAGGGACCTTGTAGATGAAGCTAAGACGAGGGAAGAGCATGCAAGACTGCCTCAGGCGCTAGCAGCTCCGCCTCCCCCAGCATAACAACCTCAGGCAGGAGGACCTCATGTAATTAATGTAATTCACTCGAAGGTCAACGAAAATGAAATATGGGGGGAGACCCAAAAGGTAAAGCACTTGCAGCACATGTACCAGGTCGGGGAGAAACGACATCTGGCTGAGGAGTGTTAGGGACCAGTAGTGTCCTTTACTGAAGCCGACCTTGAGATGATACAACATCCACATAACGATGCCTTGGTAGTATCCCTCCAGGTTGGGAAGTGCCAAGTGAAGCGCATCCTGATTGAGCAAGATAGCTCTTGTGACATCATGTATGTCAGGTGTTACAAGGAGCTAGGCCTTCGCTCAGACGACATGGAGCAATCCAATGGCCCAATGGTCAGGTTCAATGGAACGCCGACGTGGCCACTGGGAACAACGAACTTAGAGGTGCAGGCTGGCACTAGGAAGATACGGACAGAATTCACCGTAATTGACACACACTCCCCTTATAATGCAATTTTGGAGAGGCCATGGTTGCACGCAATGAGGGCTGTTCCCTCAACATTGCACCAACTACTGCGGTTCCCAACAGAGCATAGAATAGAAGAAGTCAGAGGAGATCAGCTGCAGGCAAAGAATTGCTCCATGGCAGCAATGAAATCTACCTGCAGCATATGAGAACCAGAGAAGGCAGAAATCGAAGATGAGGACGTGGAAGTCCTAGAAGATGTCGGCAAGGAGTCAGCTGAGAAGAGTGAAGAAGCACTAAAGAAAATCCTCGTCCAGGTAGGGTATGAAGAACGCTTCTTCCTTCTTGGCTCAGGCTTAGCCGAAGAGGAGGAGAAAGAGTTGGAGGCTTTCTTGAGAGCAAACATCGAAGTGTTTGCCTGGACACCTTACAAAATGCCTGGCATTGACCCCGAGGTCACTTGTCATAAACTGAACGTTGACAGGTCGGCCAAACCTGTAATCCAACGAGCAAGAAGACCGACGTTGATGCATGTCGAGGTAGTAGAAGAGGAAGTAGACAGACTTCTAGAGGCCAGGGCCATCCAAGAGGTAAACTACCTGACGTGGCTGTCGAACACAGTGGTGGTGAAGAAAAAAAATGGTAAATAGAGAGTCTGTGTGGACTTTACCAACCTAAACAAGGCTTGTCCCAAAGACAACTTCCCTTTACCTAAGATTGACTAGCTGGTAGATGCCACTTCAGGGCATGGAAAGATGAGCTTCCTGGATGCCTATAGGGGGTATCACCAGATAGCCATGTACCCCCTAGATGAAGAGAAAACTGCGTTTATCACCCCAAAAGGGCTGTACTGCTACAAAGTGATGCCTTTTGGGTTGAAAAATGCAGGAGCAACTTACCAAAGATTGGTAACCAAGATGTTCAGACACCTGATCAGCCGAACGATGGAGGTTTACATCGACGACTTAGTTGTGAAGACCAAGGAACCAGAAGGTCATCTGGCTGACCCAAAAACAGTCTTTGAAATCCTTAAAGCATATCGGTTCCGACTCAATGCATCGAAGTGTGCATTTGGAGTCGGATCTGGAAAATTCTTGGGATATCTGGTAACCAGAAGGGGCATTGAGGCCAGCCCAGATCAAATCAAGGCCATCCTAGAGCTAAAGAGCCCGACGTCGGCTAAACAGGTGCAAATGCTGACTGGAAGGGCTGCAGCCCTGAATAGGTTCATAAGCAGAAGTTTAGACAAGTGCAAACCTTTCTTTAACTTAGTGAAGAAAGCCACAGACTTCTTATGGACCCAGGAGTGCGAAGCCGCCTTGGCTGACTTGAAGAAGTATCTGACCACAGCTCCAGTTCTTTCAAATCCAGAACCTGGAGAGGAGCTGGTCCTGTACTTGGCAGTTTCAGAACATGCGGTAAGTGCAGTGGTAATCCGAGAAGAAAAAGGTGAACAAAAGGCTGTTTACTATGTAAGCAAAACCCTGGCTGATGCAGAAACCAGGTATTTACATCTAGAGAAGTTGGCGCTGGCATTAGTAACAGCTTCAAAGAAGCTGAACCATTACTTCTAAGCCCACAAGATTGTGGTGTTAACAGAACATCCATTGAAGTCCTTGTTGTAGCAAGGAGACCTAACAAGAAGAATAGCCAGATGGGCAGTGGCTTTGGGCCAGTATGACTTGGAATACAGACCCAGAACAGCAATCAAAGGCCAAGTCTTGGCCGACTTTGTGGCCGAGTTCACACCAGGAGCCATCGTACATTGAGCTCCGTTGAGCCGAGATAAACAATGTCATAGCAAGCAAGGAGAAGCCTAGCCGGGGGCAACGGAACAAAGGAAGGAAGAAAAACTCAGACCCTGCAGCATTTACATCGGCGACTCCTTTCGACTGTTTGTCAATGGGAGTTCAAACCGACAGGGAGTAGGGGCAAGAGTAGTACTGATATCCCCAGATGGGCAGGTACTAGAACAATCGATTCGTTTGGGGTTCAAGGCCTCAAACAATGAAGCAGAGTATGAAGCACTCATTGTAGGACTGAAATTGGCAGCAACAGCAGAAGCAGATGAGGTCATAGTCTTCTGTGACTCCCACCTCATAGTCAACCAGACAACGGGCGAGTTTGCAGCTCGAGATGAAAGGATGTCGGCCTACGCAAAGGAAGTCAACAGGTTATGGCCTTGTTTCAGAATTGCCGACTACAACAGGTTAGCCGAGATGATAACAGTCATGCCGATGCACTGGCCAATCTGGCCAGTGCAATGTAACCTGGAAAAGTAAGGACCATAATGGTCGATTACTTATCGGGCTCCAGCATCGAGCCACTGACCACAAAGCGTGAAGCAATGTGTGTGGATAAGGAACCAAGTTGGATGGATGCAATTGTAGCATTCTTAAAGGAAGGAAAGTTGCCAGATGACCACAAAGAGAAACACAAGATCAGATTGAAGTCGGCAAGATTCAGTCTGACAGCGGAAGGACATCTCTACAGAAGATCCTTCACTGGATCCCTTTTGAGATGTGTACATCCTTCACAAGTTGAAGATTTTTTATATGAAATACATGAAGGAATTTATGGAAGCCAAGCTGGGGGCAGATCACTAGCTCATAGGGCCATCACCTAAGGATATTGGTGGCCGTACATGCAGAAAGATGCAGAGGCCTATGTCAAGAAGTGTGAAAAGTGCCAAGGGTTTGCACTCCTGATACACCAGCCAGCAGCAGACCTAAACTCAGTATCCAGTCCTTGGCCGTTTGCCCAATGGGGCATGGATCTTGTTGGAAAACTGCCCCAAGCAACTGGGCAAAGGAAGTACTCGCTGGTAGCAACAGATTACTTCACCAAATGGATATAAGCTGAACCCCTGGCCAAGATCCGAGATGTGGACGTGAAGAACTTTATATGGAGGAACATCATTACCAGATTTGGGATTCCAAGAGCAATAGTTGCCGGCAATGGAACACAATTTCATAGCCAGCTAATCAAAAGCTTCTGTGCAAAATTCAAGATCAAGAATTATTTTTCAACCCCAAGCTTTCCTCAAAGCAATGGACAAGCAGAAGCATCCAACAAAGTTATCCTGGATGGGATAAAGAAGAGGCTGTAAGCAGCAAAAGGAAAGTGGGTGGATGAACTGCCAAGTGTACTCTGGGCATATTGGACTACGCCGAGAAGATCAACAAGGGAATCCCCTTTTGCCATGGCTTATGGCACAGAAGCTGTAATTCCGTTGGAGGTCGGCATCCCAGAGATCAGAACCCAGGGAACAGAAAACGAAACTAACGATGTACTTTTAGCCCGAGATCTGGATCTTTTAGAAGAAAGAAGGAAGAAAGCTGCAATTCAGCTCGCAGCGTACCAGCAGCAGCTTGCTAGGGCTTATAATAAGAAGGTCAACCCAAGGGAATTTCAAGTCGGCGACCTGGTCTTGAGAAAAGTCGTCGGCAACAAAAAGGATCCCAGAGAGGGTAAGCTTGGCCCAAATTGGGAGGGACCCCACAGAATCACTTCGGTATTGGGCAATGGGGCATATCGGCTTGAAGATAATGAGGGCAAAGAGTTGCCAAGACCTTGGAACACTTGTAATCTGAAATTTTTCTATCATTAGATTTTCCTTGTTTTTTGCCGAAATAATGAATAAAATTTTAGCAGAATTCTTCTACATTTATGACTGATAAGATACTTGCCGATGTTTCTAGAATACATGCGTAATGAGAACCCAAGTGGAACTTAAGTTCACATTAGGGGGCAGAGAGTTGGAAAATGGATATGTCTAGCACTTGTTGAAATTTGTGAAAAATTTACAAGTTGAAGTTAGTTGAGATAATGTTTAACACTTGTTAAAATTTGTAAAAAATTTACAAGTTGAAGTTAAACTATGGATACGTCTAACACTTGCTAAAATTTGTGAAAAATTTACAAGTTGAAGTTAGCCGAGATAATTTTTAACACATGTTGAAATTTGTAAAAAATTTACAAGTTGAAGTTAAACTATGGATACGTCTAACACTTGTTGAAATTAATTTACAAGTTGAAGTTAAACTATGGATACGTCTAACACTTGTTGAAATTTGTGAAAAATTTACAAGTTGAAGTTAGCCGAGATTATGTTTAACACTTGTTGAAATTTGTGAAAAATTTATAAGTTGAAGTTAAACTATGGATACGTCTAACACTTGTTGAAATTTGTGAAAAGTTTACAAGTTGAAGTTAAACCCAGATTATGTTTAACACTTGTTGAAACTTGAAAAAAGTTTACAAGTTGAAGTTAAACCGAGATCGTGTTTAACACTTGTTGAAACTTGAGAAAGGTTTACAAGTTGAAGTTAAACCGAGATCATGTTTAACACTTGTTGAAACTTGAGAAAAGTTTACAAGTTAAAGTTAAACTGAGATTATGTTTAACACTTGTTGAAACTTGAGAAAAGTTTACAAGTTAAAGTTAAACTGAGATTATGTTCAACACTTGTTGAAACTTGAGAAAAGTTTACAAGTTGAAGTTAAACTGAGATTATGTTTAACACTTGTTAAAACTTAAGAAAAGTTTACAAGTGAAAGTTAAACTGAGATTATGTTCAACACTTGTTAAAACTTGAGAAAAGTTTACAAGTTGAAGTTAAACTGAGATTAACCGAGATTATGTTTAACACTTGTTGAAACTTGAGAAAAGTTTACAAGTTAAAGTTAGACTGAGATTATGTTCAACACTTGTTGAAACTTGAGAAAAGTTTATAAGTTGAAGTTAAACTGAGATTAACCGAGATTATGTTTAACACTTGTTGAAACTTGAGAAAAGTTTACAAGTTAAAGTTAAACCAAGGTAAAACACTTGTTGAAATTTGTGAAAAATTTACAAGTTGAAGTTAGCCGAGATCATGTTTAACACTTGTTGAAATTTGTGAAAAATTTACAAGTTGAAGTTAAACTAAGGTTATGCCCAACACTTGTTGAAATTTGTGAAAAATTTACAAGTTAAGGCCAAAACTGAGTACTTATGTACTTGCCGATGTAAACCGTTGGTGGGTATAGCTGAGGTATTTGACCCCAAGAAAATTACACAGATAAAGTACATATTGAAGAAATTCAAAATATTCTAAGTATGGAATCATACAAAGAACAGTAAAGAGAAGAATACAAGCATACAGGAAAGGAAGTTGTATTAACAATCAAAAGGAGGCACATTAGCCACATGGAGAGCTTACATTGTTTCAAAAAAGAAGAAAAAACAAAGTGCAAGGCACAAAATGAAGAAAAAAGACATCAAAATTAAGACTCCTCAGCAACAGCAGATAGTTGGGTTTGAAGTTCAGAAGACTGCTAGGAAGACATCTCAGCAGCCTTCTCAGCCGCAAGCTCGGTATCTATTTCTTGAAGGGTTTGATCGAGGCTCTTGTCGGCGAAAGGCACATCCGATGATGCCTTCTCAGGAGTGGCATCCTTCGGAACCTCCTCACCCTCCTCATCTTGAGTCAAGTCTAGGACTTGCTCATTCTAAGCAGGGGACTTGATCCCAGCAGCTTCTTTTGATTTCCTAACCAAAACCTCCTCTCCAGACTCAGAATCGTTGTCGGATTGGCTTGGAGTTGGGGGGAATGGCAGAGGAAGGACGTCGGTGTTCCTGAGGGGGGAGTCATCGAGAATTTCAAGCTTTTTTAGTAAAGTCATCCAACCAAGGGTGAAACTCTTATTGCATGCTTGCTTTACTTGTTTTTTGTAATCCGTCGTGACATCGGCCACTCCCTCATTATATCCCTTCTCGTCGGCAGCCTTGACTTCGCCCTCTTTTGTGGCCAGGGCATCCTGAAATTCTTTCTGGGCCTAGGACATCTTTTCCTCAGCCTCTCTTTTCTGGGCCTCGAGAACCTTCCTGATGGCCTCGGCGGATTCCGCCTTTTCTTTGATGTCATTTTGAGCTTTGATAGCAGCCTCAGCTTGATCCTCCAAGGTCTTCATCTTTGATTGCAAGTTTTTATTAGTCTTTTGTAGACTGGAGACCTCCCTCTTCTTGTCGGCCAGCTCCTTCCGGTTCTCAAAAGATTATACTAAGAAGGAATGGGCATGCTGGATTGCCTAAGAACAAAAAAAGCAGAGCAGAAGTTATTACAAAATTTTCTAAGTATAAAAGAGAGAAAGAAAGAAAAATTGCCAAATAAAGACACTTACTTGAACAGAGCGTTGGAGCGTTGGAGCATCAGAGCATAGTTTTCATATTCACTCAACTCAGCGTTTCGGTCGAGATCGCCAAGAAGAAGCAGAGTGGTACTAAGGGCAACACCGACATTCATGTCATCAGCGCTATCGCTAGTCCTAACTGGCTTATTCTCTAGTGTGATTTGGGAGGCCCAGGGGGAATTGTGCTTTTGAGACCCCGAGGTAGTTGTAGCGGATGACCTTGGCCTCTTTGATCGAGTAGACTCGGATGGTTAGGCCTCGGCAAGCCTCTTCTCAACGACAGAATGGGACTTATCACTCTCAGCCAATTTGGAGATTGGTAAGGTGTCCTCAGTGTCAATCTGAGTCACCGTTGCCTTTGGTTAAGCCTTCTTGATCCTTTTTGTCTTCGGCTTCGGCTGGGTTGGCGCTGATTGGGCATCAACTGAATTAGGAATATTGGCCAAAAGATCCATATCGACTGCTTTTTGACGGCCCATTTCAGCAGCAAAAACTGTTCGGCGTCGTCGACGGTGTTGGGATATCGGGATCAGATATGGAGCTGAGGTAGATGGCTACTCAGTTGGATCAGAGGTTGATCCTTGATTTGGCTGAGATGAGGAGGCAGCTTGAGGAGTAGTGGCGGAAGGAGGAGACAGAATCTTCTTCTTCTTCTTTGGAACGCCGGGAAGAACCGACTTATAGGTCGGGATAAAGTTGAGTAGCAGGGGAGCTTTGCGCTTGTGGACTGGAAGGTCCAGTAGCTTCTTTAGACCTTCGCTGGGGAAAAAAGACTTTCGGAAGCCTTTTTCTGGTTTTGGAAGAGCTGCAAGAAAAAATAGACATTAGAATAAACAAAGTATTGAAGACTTTAAAAACAAGTAAGTATGAGCACAGGACTGTTACCATTACCCTCTACAAAAACTGTTCAAGGAAGAGGGTAAAGGTAGAGGTCCTCGTATGAAGCGAACTCTCAGTTTCCCGAGGTGATGAAGTAATCATCCCCAGCTCCCTTGTTGGAGTCTGGGAGGTCAGCAATAATTTTGTACTTTGTGGACCTCAGTTTGAGGTAGTAAACATAGCCTGTATCTTTTTTAAGGCCACACATGGTATAGCCATATTGGATGTCGGCTAAGGTAACCCTAACATTTTCTTGTTTGGCTACGGCAATTATACCATTTATGACTCGGTAGGAATTGATGGCAAGCTGCATTGGGTTCAACTTATAATAATGGATTATTTCACGAAAAAGGATATCGAGTGGGAGTCGATGTCCACACTCGATGAAAGCTACAACTGGGAGGGACATAGAATCAGCTGTGGGCATGATAGAGTCATCCTCTCCAGCCAACCTCAGATTTACGTCGGCAGGGATGGAAAACTCTCGCCTAAAGTATTCTAGCTTGGTCGGGGTGTCTACCCTATGCCTCCACATACCCATAATATCGGCTTAAGTGAAAGGTGTGAGACTTCGGAAGGGAATGTTTTGTGATGATTTTGAATGACCTCGGCTAAAATTGACGACTGAATACGTTTCAGTTTTTCCTAAGAATTTGTGGGTTCTACAAACAAATCCCAAATCTAGATCTATGGAAATAAAGATTGGAGGCAAGAATCTGGAAAAAACACGGCAAACAGAAAATAAGAATGTGTTTCAGAATCAAGAACAGTAATGAAACTATCAAGAACACTGTGACAGAGTATGCACAGGGGCACGAGGCCAAGAACAGTGGCAAAAGTGCAGAAAAATTGTGAGCAGTACGTATATTCAAGACATGGGTAAGAGCAAAGTCGTGAAATAAACACGTTCAGATATATGATTCGCAAATCGAATGTTTGAACAAAGCAGTAATGGCAACGAGTAATGGAGAGAATTAAAAACTGAAATTAGGAGAAATAGTAAACTCACAAAAGAAAAGAAGCCGGTGTTGAGTTTGCCGAAGTCAGACGAATGGCAGCTGCCTAAAAGATTAGCAAAAACCTCGCTGGAGGAGGTGGACAGAGCAAGTTGCAGAGCTTTGGAAGCTTGAACAATAAAGGATTTGGAAGAAAAAGCTAGAAAGAGAGAAAGCCTCAAAAACGATGGAGAAAAGTGAAAAGATGGAAGAGGGGGAAAAAGTTTTGTTAAAACTTGAAATGGCGGCAAAATAAAATTAATGAGCTTAGAACGACGGATTCGTCAGACGGCGCACGCAGGCGCGAGACGACTTACAGGCGCGTAATAGGTATGATCCAGTAAGGGAAAGGCACATAGCTAAAATGGTTGAGTTATTGTGTATGACAGCTCATACGCGAAAAAGAGCTCTTAGGGTCCTTGTTCTTTAAAGAGACATGTCGGCCTTGGCGATGATCTCGGCTGAGATACTTTAAGCCGATGTACTAGTAGGAAGTATCAATATAGGTTCCATCACCACAGAATGCCGAGGTAATAGAACCTAGGGGGCAGTTGTGGGGATACATTTTCAGAGTACCAACACGTGGCAAAAGTGATGCCGACGTGTCAGCCGAGGTGCCACGTGTCCAGATCATGACGCCGAGGTGATCTCGGCTAGGCCGAGGTTATCTCCGAAGATATCAGAATTTGAGATAAGCGGATAAGGCACAAGAGTCCTAGAATGAGGAAGGACTTTAGGGAGTTTATCTTTATCTCTTAGAGAGTCCAGGATAAGCACTGAGCAGAAGTCCATTGAAGCTAGGCTTCTATGGGGACTATGATTGAGTTAACTATAAAAGAAAGGCACCCCCAATGGGTCTAAGGTACACAATTTATATTTTGAACAGTGATTTTAGCACTATCGATTATCTTTGAGAGATATACTGACTTGATCGTCGGAGTGCCCCTGGGTGGACGAACCACCGCCGGAGTCTTCTCTTTCTGTTGCAGGTTAGTCAGGTGCCATTTATTCTGCCAGTACTCTCCAACTAAGTACTAGTTTGGCAGTGTGGTTGAAAATTCACTCACACAATGATAAAGATGAGCCCTCTGATTTTCTTGTTTGTGATGAGGGTAAAACTGATTCCACCTCTATCTGGCCTCGGCTTTAGTGAAACTCCGAGCTCCTCGGCGAAAGGCCCTCATCATCAAAGTATTAGTATTAGGGCGTACCATCGGATATAGCCTATTGGCCTAAATGATGAAACAAGTGTGGCACTTGCAACAACACTTTGATATTGTTGATGTTGGAGAGGGCTATTATTTGATTCATTTTGCTTGCAATGCAAAGAGGATTATCTTCATGTCCTTCTTCTGGATGGGTTGTGGATTGTCATTGGGCATTACCTAACGGTAAGTAAATGAATGGCGACCTGATTTCCGACTAGTTGCAGATGAGCTACGGTTAGAAATTGGGCGCCCATGTGGCATGACCTTTTAAACCTTTTGAATCTGAACCTTTTGAACCTTATCCATGTAAGTTTGAATTTTAATTCAAAACTTATTTGGATAACCATTCAGGATATCTATATTTATCATATCAATAGATATGGATAGATGGATAGATAGATATTGGTGGTTATATGTCTGATTATATATTTTAGATAATGTATTGATATATCAGATACGTATATCAGATACATTTTGTGGTTTTTACCCATAACCTTTTTTCCCAGACTCTCTCTCTGACTCTCTCCCACAAAACAATGATCAAGCCATTTTGCACTGTGACTTATATGGGTGATACTCATTTTGTAGTATCACTTCACTGCTGGATTCGTTGTTCAAATTTTGGAAGCACGTGATTTACCCGCGAGGTTCTATCACCTAAAGGTATGACATAAATGTTTTTCCCGTTGCGTTATAATACTATAATTTACATTGGTATCAGAGCCAAATGGGTATTTTCGTATTTTTTTTATGCATTAAAATATGTGTATAATTTTATATAAATATATACACATTAGATGCATGAAAATTAATGAAGGAGGAAGATGAAGTGTATGGTTTCTGCACTTCCACTCTCATTAGATTGAGTGTGTAAAAAATACATCATTTTTATGTTCATTAAATGCCATTTTTAAGACCATAAATGCTTTTATTTTTGAAAAATGGAGTCCGACAGTACCAAAATCGAACCAGAAAACACCCTGGAAGGCGGCGCGTGAGCCGCACGCGGCTGGTGACGCCGTCAGCGGCGGCCACGCGCTTCCCACGCGCCAGGCGTGCTTACCACGTGCTGCCACGCACCCTTCCACACGCGCATGTTAAACCACGCCGCTTCGAGCCACACCACGTGCGCAGCCACGCGCGCGCCATGCGTCGTGCCGCGTTGAGCGCCTCGCACCGTGCGCTGAGTTGCTCGATGAGCCACATGCTAAGCCGCCTTCTGAGCCACGCGCTGAGTCGTGCCATTTTTCCTCCGCGGCTTGGCTGGCTTGGCTGCTGGTACTAAGGCGCTGTTTGTTTTGTTTTAAATTCCGAATCATGTTAAATGGAAATAATTAATTCGTTATAGCTTTGTTTTAAGCATGGTTGGTACCGTTAGACTCAGAATTAAATTTTTTATCTTCTGTAAAATTTTCAAAATTTTATGAAAATAAAAAATATTTTTCCTGAAATAATAATTCATTATTTCTGCTTTAAAATGCATCTGGTGTTGCATGATTAAGTTTCTGGGGCTAAATTTTTTATTATAGACTATTGTTGTAGTTTACTATTTACTGGTATGGCTATTGCATTTTACCAAATTCTGGAATATTTATTTCTAATTTTATGTGTGTTTATTAGTTATTTAAAATTCTAGAAAATACCAGAAAATTCCAGAAATTTTCAGAAGTGATATACTTTCTGTTATGACATAATTTGAATATTAAATACAGCATATTGTTGTTTTTTGCCTAGAGTTTCTAATATGTTGTAATTAGAATAGCATGATTAATTGTTATTTGTTTAAATTCCATTATTAATTGTGATATAGCATGAGTTGGTTGTGAATCTACATTATGATGCTATTGTATGGAATTAAAATTTTTTATCGTGCTTTTAGACATGCCATAGTTAGTGGGAGGTTATTCGGTTGAGAGAAATCTTTGTAGATTTACTCCCGAAAACTAATATTTTGCGCATGAATTAAATTAAATTTTGGATAATTGTCACCTGTGGCGCAAGAGATGATTACAAGCATAGCGGATTTCGATCTTGCGACTTGTGTAATTTTGTCACTATTTAATTTAGATTTTTGCGGTAAAATTAAATTATGCTAATCAAATTAATCCCAATGCGAATTTCTCTCTAAATTGACTTCGCTTATGGAAGTTAATTTGGTTGACCTAGACTTAGTAGAGATGTTCAAATGTGAACAATGTAATCCTTTTCTTTAGATGAGCAAAAGTCTTGGAGACTTTAGGTCAGACCTTAATTGAGCCATAGTAAGGAAACATGACTCAAAGTCGCTATGGTTTTGTTGCCTTGTTTGGCACAATAAAAACTAATGTGTGCTCTATGGTTAGCGGCACGCTACGTAGTTGTGGTTGGCGAGTTTTGGAGTTATGAAATTAGTAAGCCCTCAATAGATCTGTATATGATCTTGGCTATTGAGCTGCGCGGATTGACTTTGTAATTTGAGTTGTAAATAATGTTACATCATTGGATGAAGTAACATTCAAGAGTCACGTCATCCAAGAAATGTGAGCTTAAATAAATTAGTCATTAAGTGTAAGACGAGTAGCCAGTATGAGCAGTGTTTTGCTCTCTACCCAATTATTGGGAGTGGATGGAGCAACATTTCACGCACTATAACAGTGTGCATTGAAGTATCACTTGAAGATTAAAAGATTAGCGCTTAGTAGCAACAAAATCTACTAACATTAAGTGAAAAGATTAGCGTCAAGTGGCTGCAGAATCTATTAGCATTGCCAACTTGTCTAAGTCTGGACACTTACTGTTTCCACACTTGAGTGTGAGACATGATGAGGTGCTTCTTTGTATGATTCCTTTACTAGGCTAACGTTTTGTTTTGAATAACGTTTACCACTTAGCGCAAACATTGCAGCATAGTAATGAAAAGGTCAAGGCCGACAAGGTTGTTATGACTCTAAGAATTTGACGCATCGCTTGTGAGAACATTGCGTTGAATTAGACTCTTTAGCCTAATTCGCGCTTAAGTTACTTCAGGAGCTGTCATAGATTGATAGCTTATTCTCTCATTCTTGTGGACAGTAGAATTAATTGCAAGTAACTATGAAGCGAGAAATAGAAATGGCAAAATGAGTATTGTCATCTTTCAACTAGATGCAGTAAAATGTATGGAGAATAAAATTGACTTGAAGGTGCAGGGGATTAGCACTTACTAGTTAAATTTGCGACTTAGGCGCACTTGATATCTCCATGACATCCTTTTATGATCTAATGAATATCAATTAGTCGTGAGCCATTACCTAGTTGGGCCTAAACCTTTAAAACTTGTCTTCGAGAACTCACACATTAAGATGATTGGAATTAGTTTATGACATTGGTCATGAACCGGTGGCTTATTAGACTTAATCACATTAATGAGATAATGACACGATGGTTTGAGTTGGCCTTCTCGGGCCCACTCGCTTATGGCATCCTGCTCTCATGTGAATGTGTAACTTTGTTCGCAATGGGTGCGCACAAATAAGTAGGAAAGCCATAGAAGGTCATTTGTTTTGGCGCATTTAGTCCACTATGATATTTGTGACTAGATATGTGTAAGGGCATGATAGCTAAGCCTCAATCTCGATACATTTATAGATTACGATACGCATCTGAGTCAAGACTATTTGATCTCCCATAAGTCAAAAGTTTTGAGATGATTTTTGACATTGCACATATGAGGTCGAGATCAATTAGATAAGAGCTTTTGTGCTTTTAGTTTTGACCAAGGTGGCGAGTATCTATTTGAGTTTTTTTTAGAAAGCTCTGTGAAGAGAAATGGATGCTTAGAAAGTTGATTATTCCTAGTACTCAACAACACAATGGTGTAGTAGAGATATAGAATTAAATATTATTAATGTTAGGTGGATGATGGCGCAAAATATTTCCTAATTGGGAATTGGACTTTATTTTGTTGCCTATATCCCTAACTAAGTGCTCTTCATATCAGATTTTACACTCCATTTAAGTAATGGGTTAGCAGAGAGCCATTTGTGGGCGAATTGTAACCATCAAAGCAGCTTATCCTTATTTTACTTCTCATAAGGTTGCGAAGTTAAGACCTAGGGTTCTATATCGCATTATTGTATGCTGTCTTGTAAACACATAGGGTTATGTGGCGCATTATTGTATGCGATCATGTAAACCCTCTGGGTCATGTGCATATAAGTAAGTAGCTTTGTGATAGTGTAACTAAGTCACATAAAGTTTTCTTAGTAAAGGTAACGTGAATAGAGTTTTGGAACTCTATAAGATAGAGAATTCTAAGCATAACGCTTTTATGTAGCCTAGTTGAGAATGGAAAGAAATTTCCAATATCCTAAGGACAGTGGGAGCGATGTGCCTACTAATGGATTACTCCATTAGAGAAGAATACTCTACATTCTTAGTTGCATGGTAGCAAATGTGAAAATTTTCCACGTCATTACTGGGTGATTGAGAAGGAAACATTCATGATTGCTCCGCAAGATGATAAAGAGCCTAAGATAATGCCAAAGGCTCTGGTCCCCTGGTTTTAGAAAGTGGATCAATGTTGCGCAGTTGAAGACAAAGTCTTTGAGGATTAACCATTTCTATAATTTGGTTGACTTTCCATTATGACGCAAAACTGTTCTAAAGTTATGCGTAATTTGGATAGTCATTGTTGAGGCATAAGGCTCGCTAGATACAGAAAAGTCACACCATTAAGGAAAGTGTAGACCATGAGAAGACTTCTTCCTAGGGAGTGAGGTTATTTTGACTTAGGCTATGATTGACATAAGTTCATAACATTGATTTGTGGACATTGTGACCCAACTTTCTCGTTAGAGAATTGGATAAGTAGATTCATAGGGATTTACCTTATGCTTTTATGGTGAAAAGTTAGGAGTGCAAAAAGGTTGCTAGTTCCAATAAATCTTTTACAGCCTAAAACAGTTATCCAAATAATGGTTCTTAGATTTCGTCAAGCCATGATAGGCCAACGATGATCGATGAAGACCACTGAGGCATGATCAACGGTCCAAAAGAAGTTTTTCCTTACTTAGTCATTATGAGCCAGAAATTTATAGGGTTGTCGCCACCTAGGGTGGGCAGTCCTCTGTTTTAGATATGATGGACATGGGTGATGTAATTTATATGCACGGATGTACGATCTTTAGGGATTGTTTTGGGAGAATTCCTGTTTTGCCTTCGATGACTTACATAAGGAATATCCCAGAACGATTCTAGATGCAAAATTGCAAACCCATTGACTTACCTATCGGTAAAAGCCAGAGCCATAGCTATTGAGTGAATCCTCGGATTGTCTTTAGGAGAAATAGATGACCTATATTCCTTGATCTTTTCTTTGTTGTGGGAGCCTAAAGTACGCTATGTGGGCGTATTCAGCATGATAAGCGTTATCTTTGGTAAATGGTCAACTGGGTTGTTTAGACATTGACCTTGCTCATTAGACTGTGGATAGAATGCTTTACTAGTAGTATATTAATTTGCTTCTTGTAAGATTCAATGCGCTAGTTGGGCGTGTCAAGAATGAACGCAAATTGGTCACCAAAATATCTTTAGAAAGGTTATTGCGCAAGAGGTATTGATCTTGAATCACTTCACGTGAGGCGCACATGGAGGATTCCGTTGTATATGCCTATCGCAAGAGGTGCTGATAAGGCTTATGCTTGGAATCTAGAATTGCACAGGCTGTGGTCATGTTTTTTTTTAGATCGATCACTTATTTGTTGTGAGATGATGGAATGTTGACACTATTATGGTTTGTGTCATAATGATTAGCATATAATGACGTAAGCAGGCAAGATTGGCTCACTCACACGAGCAATCGCCCTTGGCGCTTGGGAGCAAGCAAGGATGAGACTAGTGGTTTATTTTTTATTTGGAGCCAAGAGAGGCTTAAATTATCCACTATGCATGTCGCCTTGGTTACAACCAAGATGAGCTCATGTTAAGGACCAAACATGGATGTTAGTACCCACTTTCCATGTTGTGCCTGTTATGATTAGCCAGATGTGAGATCTCATTTGGCGCCTAGAAGGCGAGCAAATAGAGAATTCGGGTTAGGCGCTAGAAAGTGACTAGACTAATATCTGTACGGTGTATCAAGTGTGACGTCACTCTTTTGGAAGAGTTACTCCACCGTAGCATGTATTCACACTATATGTGCTTGGCGACCGAGTAATGAGGTGAGAGAATGGATCCCTGTTTCCTCACCGTGTGAGTCTTACGTGTCATTATTGATATGACTTTCATTTATGTACCCTTTTGTGACTTTTGACTATGTTATAAGGTAAGGGGTTGATGTTCTACTACTTTGGTATGTTGCCTGCGGTCATGTATGATTTGGCCTTAGGGGACATCACTGGGAAAACGGTCAATCCTAAACTAAATGGCATGAGGGCAAAGGGAAGATCATCTAGTATTACACCACTGTTGTATATTCACTGCCAGCAACTCACATCGCTCTGTATGAGAGGCGGATTGAGTGTGAATATATTGTAAGAATTAAGAGGGTCAAACATGCTCTTTTTGAGGGATTAGAGATGTTTTTTTTTTTTGGACCTGTGTAATTAGATGGGTCTGGGGTATATGAGACACTATTTCTATTCTTTTTGGGTTGATGTCTCTATGCTGGCTCATTTTGAGTTTCTAGTATAGAGCTCCCATATGCAGGTGTTCTTAGCAGTCTGTAGACACCCCATTTTTGACCGTCCTCAAGACTTGGACGTTACCGTTTGAACACTCGGTGATTATCCATGTTTGTGTTCGTCCTGAGTTCTCGGAGGTCTCGGCCACGCGCCTTGCCTTAAGACCTCTCGACTTGCCTATTTTGTGTCTGGTTTTGCACTAAACACTTGTGTTTTTGCTTTTGAGGGTAGGGAATGGCTTGTTGGCCATCCCCACACCTCACCGGCCATGGCTTGAGGCCACCAGCCATGTTTTGTTTCCACCGGCCATTGGTTATGGCCGGCCGGCACCCTTTATGGTTGGCCGACCATTGTTTTGGTCAAATTGTCATTTTTGGCTGATCGACCACTGTGCATCTGCCTTTTACAGATATTTTATGCCAGCTGTGATAGCTGGCATCCACTTTGCACCCCATCCATACACGTGTATGGAGGGATTTTCCTCTTGCTTAGCTTGTTTTGTAAGCTTTGCAAGAGTGAACCTCTATAAGGGGAGGGCTTCTCCTCCCTCCTCAAGGGTTAGAGGTTGAGCTCCAGAGGTTTGGATTAGGGTTAGAAATAATGTATCTATCTATCTCTATATCTCCCTCTCTTTTTGCCTTTGTGTGTGTTTAAGTGTGTTTTGTTCTTACTTTTGTGCATAAACACCTAGTATCACACCTTACCTTGGTTGCTGAAGTGCCAAAGGGTTGTTGTTAAGGTTTTTTTGAGTGGATTTAAGCTTGGAAAGGCTGTTGGAGCTCCATTCTTGAAGAGGTCTACAAGGGTAAGAATCTTACCCCTTTATTCCCCATTCTTGCACTAGCTTTTAACTTATCTTGCATCTATTTTTGAGCTTAGTGTATAACATATAAAAGTTCTAATTTTGTTAGTTTTAGAACTTTGTTTAAGGTCTCTTTGAGGTTTGGGGTTGTTTCCCCCCTCTAAGGCCTTGTTAGGCCTTGTTTAAGGCCATCTATTTTGGCCCTTTCTTTGAGCTTTGCATGACCTCTCTACCACTGAAATCCAGAGGATTTTAGTGGTAGAGAGGTGGTTTTGAGGTCTTAAATGGGAGAGGGTCATCCCCTCTCCATATTGCCTTTGATGCTCACACAAATGGCTTGTGTTGTAGCTTGTATGCTCAGCTTTGTTTAGCTTCTTTTCAATGCATAATTGTGCTTATTTTGTCATGATATAGCACTGTTTTAAGTTGGTTTAGACACACCATGCATACCTTGCATACTTGTCTTGTAATACCATGAAATTGCCTTAACATGCTATGTGTTTTGAGCCTCGTTTTTAGCATGATTTTGGCTTAGCTTTGTGAAGCTTTTATGCATGTTTTAGTGTGCTTGAGGTCTGATTTTGGTCGTTTGGGTAATCCATGACTTGCTTTGTATAGCTACCATGCAATCTCCCTTTTAGGCTTTGAGTATTGGCCCCTCTAGCAGGCTCTCCTTGCATCATTTCAGTGGTTTGGAACCACTTACCATGTCATTTCAGTCCATATAGCATGCTTGTATACTTGCATTTATGGCTCCTTTGATGTTTCAAAAGGTTTGTGTTTTATGCTCCATGTTTGGGTCATTTTGCATGCCTTTAGACTTAGGCCATTTAGATGCCATCTAGGTGTGTCTTTGACCTTGTTTTGGTCTGCTTTAGGACTGTTTTGAGTCCTTTTGTCCCTTTGAGGCTTGCCTTGTACGGCCATGGCTTAAGCCCCTTTGATAGCTTCGAGCCTTGAACCTTGGTTGCATGCTTTGCTTGCTTTGTTTAGTTGGTTTGGCACCATCCTTAACATGATTTTTAGAGTTTATCATGCTTACCATTTGTCCATATTTGTTTCCTTTTAAGTGCGCTTAAAAGTCCCTCTTTTATGCTTAAGTGTTGGACCATGTTTGCATGCATGTTTGCATGCATGTTTGTATGTAAATTTGACCTCATTTCCATGGCATTTGGCCACTGTTTTGGGCCTAGTAGAGAGCTGTCCATCTTGGTGTAAGTCCATCATTCACATGTTGTTGCATGCTTGCCTTGTATGTTGTTACACACTTGGCCTTTGGCATGTTGTTGTAAGCTATACATGTTTGTATGTTTAGATGCTTAGCCTATTAACATGTTGTCGCTTGTTTAAGTGGTGTTGCATTTGGCATGCATCTTGTGTTAAGTTGCTTTACATGTTCCCATGCTAAGTCCCCCTCACATGTTGTTGCATGTTGGTCATTAGTATTATTGTTACATGTCTAGCATGCTTGTTTGCTTAGGTTGCCTAGTACACATTGCTTATTTGCATGCTCATATTGCATACTTAGCTCGCATGCTTAGGTTGCATTTTGCATGCATACCTTGCCTCTTGAATCACCATGATAGAGGTTAGGTCCAGTTTATGTGCATTTCATTTGACATTGAAATGGCACACTTGGCCTCTTTGGCCATCACGCATTGAAATGCGCGATTGATGGCCCGAGGGTCGAGTACCAAACTCTTTTGAGTCACAAACATGATGAGGAGTGTGGTGGTGCAGAAATTTGCTTTAAAATGCATTGCCATGCCTTGTTTGCCCTCTGTTGCTGTCAAAACAGGGTTTTGCAGAAAGATATGGTCGACCGACCATTCTCAGTGCCGGCCGACTAAATATATTTGGCCGAGAGCTATATAACTGGTCGATGACCACTTTACCATGGTCGGTGACCATTCCTTATGGTCAGTGACCTTCCACAGTGATTAGGAAGTGATTCTGGAGCATCATTGAGACTTGCACAATTTTCAGAGGAGCAGAGCAGGGTAAATAGAGGCAACTTGTGCATGGTGGTGGATTTCCGAGGGAAGCCGAGCACGCATGCATTGGACCCTCTTCCCGAGGCTGTTTTATCGCTTTATTAGCTTAGTTAATTTGCTTAACTAATTAATTGGTTTGTAACTATTTAATTAGCTTGTTAGTTGACTAAATTGTATTATTCTTTCGGTCCCTCCGAGCGAGGGCGAATTTGTAATAAGTGTGCGTGTGTGTGATGCATGTCTTCCAATCCCCACTTCTTTCTCCCTTTTACTTACCTGCTTTTGATGGTTAGTATTAGGGCATATTTAATTTAGCATCCTTATGCTATGCATGCGTGCATCCATTCATTTGTATTGCATGCACCGGGCTCGGCGCATCATACTAATTGCATGGTATTTCAAATCTAACTTGAATACATGTTATCTGTGCATTTCACATGCCATCCATAGATTAGCTGAGCCTATTCTAGTGACATTCTGTATGTGATGCATTAGCCATTTTAACATGAACTAGCATCATGCATGATTGCTAACTAGTTTCTTGTTTTGGCTCGGAGTACATTGTAAGTATTTTTATGCTTTGGCATCTTGCATGTATGTGAGTGTTAACATGAAAGCATGCTTGCCATGAGGCTAAATGCTTAGTTGATTTACTACCTGAATGCCTGTGGGTGAAGGTTGGATTGTTTGAATTGGAATAATTCATTGAAATTCCTATTTTAGCCTACTTGCGAGTAGTAAACCTCAAATCATTTCCAAACAACGGATATGTGATGCTTTGTTCCAAATTAGGCGATCTAGTCTATACTTTTGTGTTGTGTGCATCACATAGTAAGATTAGCTAATTAACCAGAATAAGAACACGTGACGTTTTCAAAACTAGATATTATGCTTAGTAGAGGCCGATCTTTGATCGGACGAGCGGGGGTGCTCATAGCTGACCTTCTCCAATCGTACCCAAGTTCCCAAGCCGAGGCAACTTTGGTGATGACGGACACGTGGCCTTAGGCAAACGAGTCAGGGTTTCCTAAATTCCCTCATAAAAAATATTTAGGCGGTGACTCTGTATCTGGCAAATCAGTCCATGTTTGGCACTTCTTTCTAAAAATCTGTTTTTCAAAACGATTTGCCGGATTTGGACTCTTTGGTGATTTATCAGTCTTGCGTTGCACTTTGCAAGATCAGATTAAGAACCGTGACAATTTGAGAGTCCGAACTATAGTGAGCCCATATGAAGAAAACGAGATTTTTCCCGGGACGTTCGGGGACGTCTACACAGTCGCACGGTGCATTGGCTAGTATGAGATTGTTCATTTTTGGGGAGATTGAGATAGGGATGTGGCAGTGTCATGCCAACTCATGTGCGAGTGGGAGATGTTAGAAATTGGGCGCCCATGTGGCATGACCCTTTGAACCTTTTGAACCTAAACCTTTTGAACCTTATCCATGTAAGTTTGAATTTTAATTCAAAACTTATTTGGATAACCATTCAGGATATCTATATCTATCCTATCAATAGATATGGATAGATGGATAGATAGATATTGGTGGTTATATGTCTGATTATATTAGATATGTTTTGTGGGTTTTACCCATAACCTTTTTTCCCAGACTCTCTCTTTGACTCTCTCCCACAAAACAACGATCAAGCCATTTTACACTGTGACTTGTGTAGGTGATACTCATTTTGTAGTATCACTCCACTGCTGGGTTCGTTGTTCAGATTCTGGAAGCACATGATTTACCTGCGAGGTTCTATCACCTAAAGGTATGACATAAATGTTTTTCCCGCTGCGTTATAATACTATGATTTACAGCTACCTTGTACAATGAAATGGTATGGGTTCGATTTCCCGATGTACCGATTGAGTATTTTCAAGAGAATCTGCTGATGAGGTTGGGGAATCTGATTGGAAAAGCCATTAAAATCGATAGGCTCTTAGCCGATGCAACTAGGGGATGATTTGAAAGAGTGTGTGTAGAGCTTAATTTAAAGGATGCACTAGTATCCAGAGTAGGCATCAATAATGCGGAGTTTCCAGTTGAATATGAAGGTTTGTTTGTATCTCATTTGTTTTGAATGCGGAAGGTATTTGCATAAGCAGGAAAGTTGTCCAACTTTAGTATAGCTGCCAGAGACCAGAGACCAGAGACCAGAGACCAGAGAAGGAAGTGAGACTATTATGTTATGCCTGGAACGATTATTCCAGAGGCGTCAAACACCGCCATGGAATCGAGTAAAAAATTTGGACCATGGATGTTATAACGCCTAAACCCAGCCTAGAGCTACGTATAACCGTCGATCTGATATGACTTCTAACAAAATGGATGATCCTGCACCCACGTCCAAAGGTGCTCGCAAGACAGTTGGTGCATGCAAGCATGTCGCCCTTGCAAAAAGGAAAGACAGTTATGACACGTGGAACCATGGGCTCTCATTTTTCGGTCTTAGAAGAGGGGGGTAAGGGAGATCGGCCCAACGAAGATGGGCCATCCACATTTTCAGACAAATCAACCTTAGGCCCGTTTACTTTGGGTCGTACTTCTTTTAATGGGCCTTTTAATAGGCTAGATCTGACCAAGGACCCGTCACCTGTTAATGAGGAAAAACAATCTTCTTCTACCCAAATGCAATATATAAAAACCAAAAATAATCCCTACAACTATCAGTCCCACAATGCCTCCCAAGTCCTGAAAGCCCAGGATGCCTCCCCATACCAACATTCCCATAAAAACCAAATCTCCCCCCCTCCAAATTTCCAAACCCTAGTCTTCCTACCATCTCCTTCAGCCCTTCCAACTCATTAAAGGACTTTCCCCATTTCAATCTTTCACGGCTGGAGGCTCAACTAAGAGTCTCAACGATGGATCGGGTTTGGCATATAGATGCCCTCCTCGAATTCCCGACTCCTCGAACACTATATACCCATTCCCGATGATAGAGTATCTTAGATTTTTACCAGTACAGTTCATGATAGGCCACCCGACCACTCTACCAGTCTTAACCATTCCTCACAAATTGATAGATGTGATTCAACTGAAGATGGGAGTTGCTCCCGACACTTTATTGGAGGCGGATGGAGCTTTTGAGATGACCATTTCCTTACCTCCAACGATAGTAGAGAGGTTACGGATGATGTGGCAACATGGGTTAATTGATTGGGGTCAACCCAGATGGAGCTTTGATCAAAGTGTTTGGCCTTAATATCCTAGTCGATCTCATTAAGATCCTGACTTGGAATTGTAGGGGTGTTGATGGCGATGCAACCTTGAGGACTTTATGTGAGCTCGTTCAAGCGCATGACCTTGTGGTCTTGGTGTTACTTGAAACCAGAGTTTAAAGTGTAAAGGCTAACTGAATCCTTTGTAGAACCCGTTTTTCAGCCATGGCAACGGTTGAGGCGGTTGGGTTTGTTGATGGCATCTAGTTGTTTTGGTGAGATGACTTGGTTAATGTGGAGGTGGTACCTCCGTATTCGCAAGTTTTAAGCACTGTAATTCGTAGGAAGAATGAAGTGGGTTGGCTTTTCACAACAGTGTATGCTAGTCCAAATGCTAACTCTCGCAGTGAACTTTGGGAGTATCTTGCTGGGGTAGCTCGTGGGCTCCCTCTACCGTGGCTAGTGGCTGGTGATTTCAACCAGATAATGTCTAACTTAGAAAAGCAAGGTGGTGCTCCTTCATCTCAACGACAAATGAATATGTTCTGGGACAACACCAATAGGTGTTATTTAATGGATTTGGGATTTTCGGGTCCCAATTTTACATGGACGAATAGAAGAAAGGGCTTAGCGAATATTAATTAGAGAATTGATCGAGCATTCTGTATTGATTCATGGAGGAACCTATTCTCGGAGACTTGGGTACAACATCTTCTAAGGGTAAACTCAAATCATTGCCTTTTACTTATTTCACTATTTGGGACCATCCCTCAACATTCTAAATGTCTATTCCAAATAGATGCAACATGGTTGACTCATCCTACTTTTAATGAGTTAGTTCATCACTCTTGGAGCTTTGTTATCGCGACCCAAAACAGCCCCTATAGGTTTAGCGTCGTAACCGACCAGTAATCATTGGATTACCAAAGGCCTCAGAACAGATTATGACATAGTAAGGGGACTGCGGAAGCAATATATGAAATATACATAGTCCATTGAGCTATGCAGACATACATGGAACAAAAATTTCAAAACTGAAATATATACATATGCAAATGGCGTCAAACTTTCTTAAGTCTTGTATTACTATATATGTAGTATCATAAGGGACTTAGCTGAGCGTATAGATAAACAAAAACAAAATAACAAAACATTCATGACATGGTCCACAAAACTTGACTTTTCATATGGGAACTTCCCCGGGAGGCACGGTGGTTGGCTGACCCAAAACTCTCCAAGCAACAGCTTGAACCTGGTCACGCGTCTGTTCATCTACATACATAATATAAATAGTGAGTGGAAGCCTAGTGAATAATAACAGAGTAAAGGGGTTTAATGAATGATGTCCCATAACAGATTCAGAAAGCAGAAACAGATTCATATTCTTATTCAGAGTTCAGAACCATGTACTTATTCAGTTTCACAGAGGATCATATGTGGTACACCCATTAGCACTAACAGATCATATACAGAGCATTAAAAGTCATACTTGACCAGTTCCATTAAGGAACCTCCAGTACCGGGAATTTGTAACATACTTGAGCCACGGTATTGTTATCCTCGGGCAAGGGCCTTGTGCTCATAGACTACGGTGTTGTTACCCTCGGGCTAGGGCCTTGTGCTAAAGATGCCATGAATACTTTTCAATATATGGACAATCATTCATTGATTCAGAACATAACATGTCAGAAAACAGAGCATTTCTTGTCATATCATATCATATAAGAAATTACTTAAACGTAAACATAGTTTTACAAAGTTATTACTTACAAATGACTCCAAAGCAAACAGACAGAGCAGACAAATCAGATAACTTGCGGCGCGTGACCTACACAGATACAGAATGAATACGTACTGAGTTACACACCCGGAATCATTAACTTAGTTCTGTCTTATCTTGGTGTGTTTCTACTTTTTTATACTCATTATTATGTCTTAACCATGGCTTAGGAATGCCTAGGATGCACTATAGATGCTAATATGCACTTTGAAACACTTAACAAATTTTTTTTGAAAACAGGGCCTTCGCTCAAGCGAAACTTCTTTCGCTCGAGCAGAGGCTCAAAAATGTGAGTGATTGCTCGAGCGCAACTTCGATTGCTCGAGTGCAACATCGGCTGCTCGAGCGATTTGTAAACTCTGTAAAAGCACTGGTTACTTGATTTTTCAGCTCGGCGCACGCTCGACGGTCGCTCGAGCGTGAGACTGAGGTTTTCGCTTGAGCGCAATGCTTGTTGCTCGAGTGGTCTACAAAAATTGTAAACTTTTGGGAGCATGCATTTTACGCTCAAGCCTACTTTTGGTTGCTCGAGCGGAGGTGCTAAACACAAAGTGGTCGCTCGAGCAAAGAGACAGAATTTTAGAATTTCTAGATTGCACTCTCAAGCTCAAAATGTGAATTAAACACTTCAAAACTCATCATTTTGAGCCAAAACTCAAGAAAACATTTAGAAACTTATAGAATATCATGAATCAAAGATCATTTTGCAAAAATCAAGGCCCAAAAGCATGTCAATTGAGCAAATTCAAACTCAAAATGTTGAAAACAAATCATGTATATAATTTCTTGGCTTCAAAGCTTCCAAATCATGATCAAATGAGACAAATTGATGGAAAACAAAATAAATCCGCAAAACTAAGGTAGCCTTGGTACATGCATGTAAGAATTACTTGACATTCAAACTCAAAAATGTGATGAAAGTGCATGCATGCATGCATGACATGGCTCAAATACATCAATTCTAGCTCAATTCTTGTATTACACAACTGAAGTCTCTTGAATTCGTGGTCTAGACATCATAATTGTGCAATCTAAAGGTTGAATTCTTACCTAGGCTTTCCAAAGTGAGAGCTAGAGGCTTAATTCTTGAGTCTCTAAGTCTAATTCCTTTACTTCCTAGCAAACCCCTTACATTGAGCTCAAGTCTTCTCTTTTCTCTCCCTCTCTCACGTTTTGTTTATTTGAATAGGCTCAAAGATATGAAAAGAGATGAGTTGAAGCACATGTTAGCCTTGTAGGCTTAGTTAATTGAAGTTAAAGATAACTAAGTAGGTTCAATTTTATTCTACTTTATTCATTCCGAATCGAATTTTAATTAAACCTATCATAAAATTCTAAAAATTCTAACTAACACAGAAATCAAATCAATTTCGTGATCAAATGTCGATAAGGCCTTCAATTCGCGGAATGAAACAGAATCACAAACAGATCTTTCTATGATAGACAGATAGAAACATAAATAATGCAACACACATGCAATTAATTCAGAATATCTGCTTAATTACTGTTTAGGCATTCTTAATCATATGTTTTAAGCTAATCACGGGTCGGGGTTGTTACATTTGTAGAGAAGGATCTGCCCCTCACTATTGATCGTTTTGTGCATATTATTACTATTTGAAATAAAGAAGTCTTTGGCAATATTTTTTGGCAGAAGAATAAGGTGTTGGCTAGTGTCACGACCTAAACCCGCCCCTATAGGTTTAGCATCGTAACTGGCCAGTAATTCTAAGATTACTGAAGGCCTTTGAAACAGATTAGCAAAATAAAGGGACTAGTGGAAGCAAATATCCAAATATAATGTCCATAGAGCTATGCAGACGTATATCGGATAGAAATTTTAAACTTTATTTACATATATGTGACGTCATAATTTCATCAGTCTTACGCCATCTTTATATACGGATAAAGCCAAAATGGGACTTAGCCCTATTTATAGATAGTACAAAGACTTATCTAACAAAAGAAAGTAAAGACTTAAAACTTGTTCACATGATTTGACCACTAGCAGATGCCAGAACCTCCACGGGAGGCGCATAAGTTGGCTGACACAAAAACAGATCCAGACTAGACATCTCAAGCCTAGTCACATGCCTGATCACGTATATACGTAAATATAAATAATGAGCTAGAGCCTAGTGAATAATCTCATTGTAAAGAGGTTAGATAAATGAGTTCTATATATAGGGAAAAAAAATTCTCATAACAAACGAAACATTTATCAACGATATATATTTAGTATACAAAAGGTTCATCAAACCTTTTAAAGTTAATTACATTCCGTGGTATAACCCAATGGCACTGAATAAAATATTAGCAAAACGACCACAATAGACAGAGGACTTAGGCATAATGATCACAATTGATTGACTTAGACATAACGATCACAATGGATTGACTTAAACATAACAACCACAACTGGTGGACGTGAACATAACGACGACAATAGATTGACATAAGCATAACCGAGATTTCTGTAAATGAAAACATGTGTTCATGGATGTCACATTCGATAATCAAAAGGGATGTAATTCATTCTCATCAAACAGAAGTTTTCAGAAAACCTGTCATATCATAATCATTTCGAAATTCCATAGCATAATGTAGACGTCCTCGAACACCCCGGGAGGGTGAGTCCCGTTCTGTTCATTTGGGGTCACTACAGCTCAGACTCGATTTGTGTCACGGTTCTTAATCTTGAACCAAAGAGTCTAAATCTGGCAAATCGTTTTGAGAAACAGATTTTTGGAAAGAAGTGCCAAACATGGACTGCTTTGCCAGATACAGAGTCGCCACCTAAATATTTTTTTATGGGGGAATTTAGGAAACCCTGACTCGGTGCCGAAGGCCACATGTCCGTCATCACCGGAGTTTCTCGGCTCAGGAGCTAGGGTACGATTGGGGAAGGTCAGCTATGAGCACCCCCTCTCGCCCGATCCGAAGATCGGCCTCTACTAACCGTGATATCCGTTTTTGAAAACATTATGTGTTCTTATTCCAATTGTTAGCCTAGAATTACTATGTTATGCGCACAGCAAACAAGTATAGACTAGATTGCCTAATTTGGAAAGAAACATTGCATATCCGTTTGTTTTGGAAAATGTTTTGGAATTTGCTACTCGCAAGTAGGCTAAAATGCGGATTTCAACGAGTTTTTCCAACTCAAACAATCCAACCTTCACCCACAGGCATTCAAACAGTTTATCACATAAGCATCTAGCCACATGGTAAGCATACTGTCATGATAGCATTCACACATATGCGATGATGCTAAAGCGTAAATACTTACATCGTACTCCAAGCCAAAACAATAAACTGGTTAGCAAACATGTGTGATCCTAGTTCATGTTAAATTGACTAATGCAGCACATACATGATGCAATTAGATAGGCTCGGCTAACCTAAACATGGTATGTGAAATGCTACAACTATCACGTATTCAATTTGAAATTGAAGTACAAATGCAGATAGCGTGATGCGCCGAGCCCGGTGCATGCAAGGCAAATGTATGAATGCACGCATGCATTGCATAAGGTATGCTAAATTTAAAGATGCCCTAGTCTACCATCAAAAGCGGGTAAATAAAAGGGAAGAAAGACGTGGGGTTGGAAGACATACACCCACTCACGCACACTTATTACACAATTGCCCTCACTCAGAGGGTACAAATAAATATTACAGTCCGAATAACAAATACATTAATTATTACAGAATTTCTAATTAATAGAAAGAATGCAAAAAAAGGAGGAAGGTGGCCACAGCCTCCGCCTCGGGATGCGCGAATGATGCATGCTCGAAACCCGGCTCGCCTGAAAAGCCCGTACCATACCACTGCCGCCTCTGTTTATACTGCCCTGTCTCTCTGAAAATTGCCAAAGCCCTAGGACAGGTTCCTTGCATGCTGCAGAATACCACCGGCTGGAGGAAATTCCCACCGGCCAAATGTAATTTCCATCGGCTGCTGTTGGAGTTATCGGCCATTCACACATGGCCGGTCGGCATTGGATGCTGCCGGTCGGCAGAAGATTCCTGTAGAGGACAGTTTTGACAGCAACAGAAGACAGACAGTATATGGCATGGGATTTCAGGCACATGTGAGCACGGTCATGTTTCCCATCACGCTTTGAACTCAGGGAAGCATGGCCCTCGATCCTCGAGCCATCAATGGTGCATGATAGCCCAAGAGATCAAGCTTGCCACTTGCTGTAAAAATGCATGCAATCACACAAATGAGGACCAAGACCCTATCATACCGAAGTCAAGGGCCCCGGTGACCGAGAGTCAAGGCACATTACATCACTTATAGTATGAATGCTCCTTGACCCTCACACTTGGTTTGACACCCCAAACCAAGTAATGCAATGCACGTTATGGGAACAATGACTCAAAGTTACAACATGAGATTGGAAATGCAAGGCATGCCAAATGCCATGCAACTAATATGGCAAGTATGCAATGCTAGGCATGCAAGATGCAAATGCAATGCAATGCAAACATGGATAATTTAAGCAATAGGATCAACATATTACAACACTTAATGAAGCAATTATGCAATGGACATGAGACAAGCATGCAAAGGGGCCTTAAACCATAGAAGTGCAGACCTTGATCCACCCCAAAATAGTGGCCAAAAGTGCCCGAAAAGATGGACAAATACTCATGCCAACAAGCAAGCCAATGGTCCTAAGATTAAGGCACAAAAAGGGGCAATTTACTTCCACCAACATGACCACTCATGGCATGAATTAGGAAAGCAAAAACAGAAACTTAACATGCAAAAATAGACCCCAAAACCTACTAACATGGCAGCTAAAGTAGCTCCAATGAGATGCATGCACCAAAGCTCATTTCTAGGCATAAAAGGCACACCCTCAAAGCATGAAAGAGGTCACTTATGTACACATACAAACATGATTTATGGGCTGAAATATGATCCTAAATGATGCCAAATCATGAGGATGGTCATAGCTACGCATGCTAGAAGTCAAAATGCTCAAAGCTTACAAGCCAAAACATAAAGAGAGGACACCAAATAAGGCAAGCATGACTGAAATAGATGGCCAACAGACCTTAAACATGGTAAAATAATGCCAACACCTTCATGGGACTAAGCCAACACATGCAAGAATCATGGCCTAAACATGAGATGCATTTCTAAGCCAAATAGGGGGATGTAAAGCAAGTATGTTAAGCATGCAAAGGGGCACAAATCCGACCAAAAACAGAGATTACATATGACCTAAAAACACCCAAAAACCTCTGAAAAAGGGCCAAAACCAATCAAGCATGCATGTTACCCTTTAAGCCAAAATGCAAGGAAATAAGACAATGAAGGGAGAGGGGTGTCCCTCCCCTATGAAAGACTTCAAACCACCTTTCTCACCACTGAAAATCCACTGGTTTTCGGTGGTGAAAAGACCAAAACACTCAAGCAAACAAGGCCTTACCAAGGAGGCAACAAAAGAGGCCAAATAAGGCCTAAGAGGGTGAGTTTGAACTCAAACCACAAAAGACCCTTAATGAAAGTTCTTAAGAATGAAAATATAAGCCTTTTTTATGTTATGCACAAAAACTAAATCAACAAGCAAGATAGGTAAAAGACTAGTACAAGTTTGGGGAAACTAAAGCAAAGTGCTCACCCTTGAAGCACACCTCAAGAACAGCCAATGCAGCCCTCTTCTTTTGATCAAAAACAGCCCAAAAACTCAAGAATCAACCCTCAAAGTCCCTCAATCTCGGAGCAAGGTGTAATAGTGTGTGTATTAGTGCAAAAGTAAGGTAAAAACACACTTTTAGGCCAAGAAACACACACAAGGAAGGAGAGAGAGGGAAATATAGAGAGAGGGTGTTTCTATATGTATAAGCTCTGGTTTTGCCTTCAAACTTTCTAACCTAGAACAAGGAGAAGACCTCTCCTCTTATAGAATTCCCTCTTGCAAAGCTTACACAACAAGCTTGCTTAGGGGGAAATCCCTCCATACACGTGTATGGAGGGAAACAGAGTTGGTGCCAGCTATCACAGCTGGCACAAAATATCTACATAAAGTAGATGAACAGTGGTCGGCTACTCAAAATTGCCATTTTGACAAAAAAGAGTGCCGACCGGCAATAAATAGTGCCGGCCGGCAATATATATTGCCAATGGCGACAAAAACCAGCCGGTGGCTTCTGGCCATGGCCGGTGGTGTGTGGGGATGCCTCACAAGGCATTCCCTGCCCCTCCAAGGCAAAATACAAGTGTTTGGTGCAAAACCAGACACTAAACGGTCGAGTTCGGAGATCCTGAGGCAAGGCGCGTAGCCGAGACCTCCGGGAACTCCAAACGAACACAAACATGGATGATCACCGGGTGTTCAAACGGTGATGCCCAAGTCTTGAGGACGGTCAAAAATGGGGTGTCTACACATAACTTAACATTTCAGAAAATACTTACCACATTAGACATTTCATAAACAAAACATAGAATTCTTAAAACATCATGTAGCATAGCCATTTCAAAATGATTTATACGAAAATATCTTTACAAAGACATTACTCACCTTGACTAGTTCGATGTCCTTTCACAACGTTCGAAGCTACACATTACACATAACGGTATATATGTTGAAACTCAACGTTCAAACTGAATGAATCATTTCTAATTATTTACTCATGTTGTTTCTTAGTTTATTAATCCTTAATAGGTCATAATTCACGCTTAAGAATGCGTGGAAAGAGATGGGAACGAAGATATGAACTCAAAATGTGTCACGACCCAAACCCGTCCCTAGAGGTTTAGCGTCGTAACCGGCCAGTAATCCTTGGATTACCAAAGGCCTCTGAATAGAATAACATATAATTAGGGGCCGCATAAGCAAATATATAAAACATTGTCCATAGAGCAGTGCTGACATATATGGTACAAAAATATAAAACTTTATATACAAATATGTAACGTCAAAAATAAAGTCGTCTTACGTCACATTCATTACAGATGGAGCAAAAAGGGAACTGAGCCCTATATATAGATAAACAAAAGTTTGCTCATATAACAACATAAAATAAAGTCTTAAACATTTACAAAACATGGCCACAAGGCTTGACTTAATCCAGAACCTCCTCAGGAGGCATAAAAGGGTGGCTGACACACCAAAACTCCAGGCAGCAACTTAGGCCTGGTCATGCGCCTGGTCACCTACATACATAATATAAATAGTGAACGAAAGCCTAGTGAATAATAACAGAGTAAAGGGTTAAATGAATGATATCCCAGCAGATTTAGAAAAATAGAACAGATTCATATTCACATTGTTGTTTGAATCATATACAAAAATCAGAATTCATGCTTGTTCATATGTAATATATTCATTAGTGTAACAGATCAAATACAGAGCTTTAAGGGTCATACTTGTTAGTTCCACAAAGGAACCTCCGGTACTGGGAACAGATAACATACTTGTCAGTTCTATAAAGGAACCTCCAGTACTGGAAACAGATAACATACTTGTCAGTTTCATAAAGGAACCTCCGGTACTGGGAATAGATAACATACTTGTCAGTTCCATAAAGGAACCTCCAGTACTGGGAATAGATAACATACTTGTCAGTTCCATAAAGGAACCTCCAGTACCGGGTACAGATAACATACTTAAGCCATGGAATTATTGCCACGAATACTTTTCAATATTTGTACTATCATTCATTGATACAGAACATAACATTTCATGAAAACAGATCATTTCTTGTCATATCATATAGGAAAATACTTAAACGTGAACATAGCTTTACAAAGTTATTACTCACAGATGGCGCCAAAGCAAACAACAGAGTAGACAAATCAGGTAACTTGCGACGCATGACCTACACAGATACAGAATGAATACGTTCTGAATTACACACCCGGAATTATTAACTTAGTTATTTCTTCTTAGGTGTGTTTCTATTTCTTATCATCATTATTATGTCTTAACTAGGGCTTAGGAATGCCTATGATGCAATGAGGATGCCAAAACATGCTATTCAACACTTAGACAAATTTGCTGAAAACAGAGGTCTCGCTCGAGCGCAACTTCCCTCGCTCGAGCGGACGGCCAAATATGTGAGTGGTCGCTCGAGCGCAACTTCCTTCGCTTGAGCAGTCTGTAAACTTTGCAAAAGTACTGGTTGTGTGAATTTTCCACTCGATGGTCGCTTGAGCATGTGACTGAGGTTTTCGCTCGAGCGCAACTTTTATCGCTCGAGTGGTCTGCAAAGATAGGAAACTTCTGGGAGCATGAATTTCACGCTCGAACCAACTATTTGTCACTCGAGCAGGAGTGCAAAATACAGAGTGGTCGCTCTAGCGCAAGATCTGTCGCTCTAGTGGTGAGGTCGAATTCTGGAATTTCCAGATTCACCTCCAAACTTCAAAACTCATCTTTAACCTTTCAAAACACATCCGTTGGGCCCAAAACTTGAGATAACAAGTCTAAACTTGGAAAACTTAAAGAATCAAAGATCATTTCATGAAATCAAGGCCCATAAGCATGTCAATTATACAAACTCAAGCTTGAAATGTGAAAACATAACATGAACATGGCATGCATGAATTGATTTGAGCTCCAAGTTTCCAAATCATGAGCAAATGAGATGTTTAGGTCAAAAACATGTTGAATTCTTTGAATTAAACCAAGATATGGGCATACATGTGAAAGTTCTTCAACTCCACTCTAAATGCAAGATAATTTGCATGCACGTATGGTAACCTTTCTAATTCTACTTTCCTAGCTCAATTCTTGTTCTAAGTTCTCTTGAATTCATGTAATACATCTCAATTACACAAGTAAAGGCTTAAATCCTTACGTCACTCTTGATTTAAGTTCTAGGTTGCCATATCTTTAAGCTTCCAAGCCAATTCCCTTAATTCCCTAGCAAATCTCCTAATTAAATTCAATTCCTCCATTTCTCTCTCTCTTTCTCACGTATGTAGGCTCAAAATGATGAAGAGAGAATGATTCAAAGTGGTGTAATAGCCTTATATAGGCTTGATTATGGAGTTTAATTAATTAGGCTTACTACTAATCAATTGAGCATTATTTAATTCTAATTAATTCGTTCCAAATCAAATTTCAATTAAACTTACCATAAAATTCTAAAAATTCCACATAACATAAATACCAAATCAATTCCACATAAATACCACATAACCGAAACAGAGACACTAAATGATATTTCTACAAGAGACAAATAGAAACACCAATAATGCAATGCACATGTAATTAATTTAGTATTTTATCTTAATTACTCATTAGGCATAATTAATTATGGTTTATCCGTTAATCATAGGTCGGCGTTGTTACAAAACGCCTTTTGAAAACATGTTGAGAATGAGCTGTTGGCTAGAGCCATGTTTTGATCGCTAGAGCCATCTTCGCTCGAGCCACCATTTGGTTGCTCGAGCCAACTTTTGTAGAGTGAAAAATATTAGGAGCTTGAAATATTGGCTTGAGCCAGCCATCTGTGAATTTCTAGGTTTCTACACAGAAAATTCGAGTTCTGAAAATGCATTTTAACATGTAAAAGCTTCCATGGCATTTCCAAACTTATGAAAACACTTTGATAATCATAAAAACATTTTAGAAAACTCAAATACAAGATCATTCATAAATCATTTGCTCAAAACTTCTATACATGCATCAATTCAACTTCAATTCCCTTCCAAGACTTTCAAAACATGGATTTAATCTTCAAAACTTCATAATTCATGAATGCATGTAAGGTATGATCCTTAATTCGTGCATAAACAACATGAGTCATGCTCAAAAGGGTGAAACTAACCAAGATTATACATGCATGGATGATTTAACTTCTAATTCTTCATCCTATGCTCAATTCATGCAATTAATCTCATTATCTTCTTCAATTCATATAACTATTGACTTAAGCTCATAAATTAAGCTTCAAAAACTCACCTAGAGCCTTGAATCGCACTTGTATTAGGCAATTCTTTGAGTTCTATTTCACAATTCTCCAATTCCTTGAAATTCATCAAGTTCTTGTTTCCCTCTCTCTAAAATGGTGTTCTCTCACTCTCTAAAGTTCTCCCTTAGCTTTGTATAGATTATGAGCCTAAGCACTAACTCATCACATATATATATATATAATGATTAGCTTAAATTAAGCAAACATGCTTAAGGTTAATTAATTACACTTAGTTTAATCAATTTAATCTAATTAATTTAATCCAAATCAATTTTTGATTAAACTTACCAAAATGTTCTAAAAATTCCAATAACTTATTAATGTAACAAATTTCAGTTTCGGATGCCAAAAAGGCTTTCAATTTTCATATCATAATAGAAATTACGCCAAATATTTCTACGATGAACATATAGACATTCAAAATCACACCAATCATATAATCACATGCATAATTACCTCATAATTTCACTTAAACACATGATTAATTTTCTTAATTACTGATTAATAACTGATTATGGAATGAAGTTGTTACAGCTAGACTGAATGGTATCTAGAAAGCCTTGAGCTCTTCTCCTAACCCTTTTCTCGAACATCTTGAGTCACAACTTATGCAAGAGTATAATGAGATACTTCTTCAAGAGGAAGTGCTTTGGTTCTAGAAGTCTCGGTCCAATTGGCGTATGTTTGGAGATGCTAATACACGTTTCTTCCATACTTCTACTCTTATTCGGCAAAAAAGAAATAGAATTATGGCCTTAAAGGATGATAATGGCTCTTGGTGTACTAATCAAAGGGAACTACAGCGTTGGGCTATGCTCCATTTTCAGAAGTTATTTCAGTCTAAACATGATATCTCTATTCCCCCTGTGACTCCGTCTTTACCAGGATTATCCCCTAGAGAGGTGACTATGTTGAATGGTCTTATATCAGCGGATGAAGTCAAGAATGCAGTTTTCTCGATGGGTCCCTATAAAGCTCCTGGCCCAGATGGAATGCAACATTTTTTCTGCCAACAATATGTAGACGTCCCCGAACGCCCCGGGAGGAACGAGCTCCCGTTCTGTTCATTTTGGGGTCACTACAGCTCAGGACTCTCAAATTTGTCACGGTTCTAAGTCTGAACCAAAGAGTCCAAATCCAGCAAATCGTTTTGAGAAAAACAGATTTTTGAAAGAAGTGCCAAACATGGACTGCTTTGCTAGATACAGAGTCGCCACCTAAATGTTTTTTAATGGGAAATTTAGGAAACCCTGACTCGGTGCCAAAGGCCACGTGTCCGTTATCACCAAAGTTGCCTCGGCTCGGGAACTTGGGTACGATTGGGGAAGGTCACTTCGTGAGCACCCCCGCTCGCCCGATCAAAGATCGGCCTCTACTAACCGTGATATCTATTTTTGAAAACTTTGTGTGTTCTTATTCCGGTTATTAGCCTAGGTTACTATGTGATGCACACGGCATATAAGTATAGACTGGGTCGCCTGAATTGGAACAAAACATTTCATGCTTGTTTATTTGAAAGATGGTTTGCTACTCGCAAGTAGGCTTAAAATGCAGATTTTGCCACCCGCAGGTAGGCTTAGAAAAGATGGTTTTGCCACTATCTAGTGGGCTTAAAACAAACAGTTGATGATTTATTCCAATCCAACTAACCCAACCTTCACCCACAGGCATTCAGGCAGTTATATCACATAAGCAATTAGCCTCATGGTAAGCATACTATTCATGGCAGTCACTCACACGCATGCAAGGATGCTAAAGTATAAAACTTACTGGGTACTCCAAGCCAAAATAGAAACTACATTAGAAATCATGCATGAATCCTAAGTATACAGAGATGCCTAATGCAACACATGCAAGAATGCAAACTATAGCAAGCTCGGCTATTCTAAACATGGCATATGGAATGCTACAACTAACATGTATTCAATTTGGAATTGAAATACAAATGCAGTTAGTATGATGCGCCGAGCCCGGTGCATGCAAAACAGATGAATGATGCAAACATGCTGTCATACTGTATGCTAATTGAAATATGCCCTAATCTAACCATCATAAGCAGATAAATAAAAGGGAGAAAGACGTGGGGTTGGAAGACATACAACACACACACGCACACTTATTACAATTATGCCCTCGCACAGAGGGTCCGAATAAATAATACAGTCCCGAATAAAAGAATAGTACAGTCCAAATAATACAGTCCAAATAATATACAAATTCCTAATTAATTAATCAAATTAACTAAGAAAGCTGTAAAACTGGCGTGCAAGCCAGGGACTGCCTTGCTCCTGATGAATGATGCATGTCTGGGCTGCCTTGCGCGGAAATCCACTGGGATGCCCCAATTAGCCTCTGTTTTGTGATTTTTCTTGGGAAGCGCGCCAAACTCTGAAAGTTTGCTGATTCTTCATTTGCTGCAACAGAGAGTAGGAAAGGGGCATAGCAATGTATTTTCACAGATATATGCATGCCTCGATCCTCGTGTCACCAATCACGCATATCGATGCATGATGGCAGAGGAGTCGAAATGTGCAACTTAATATAGAATGAATGCACGTGTAAACACAACAAGAACCTAACTCCATCATGGGTAATCCGGAGTGTCGGTGACTGGGAATTGAGACACGTTCCGTCACTCGGAGTACGAAACGCACCTCGTTTCCCGTGCCCGGGCTAACTCCTATCCCAAACACGATGCAATATGCATGATATGCATGAATGCAACTAAGATACAGCCTAGTATGCACAATGCTATGAAAATGAGATGTCTCGAAATGCGTGCACGCGGGCACGCAAACTGAGAAAATGACATACGCAATGCAAATGACATGGAAATATGATATGGGCTTGCACTAACATGAGAGGGCCTCAGCCACACTCACATAAGAGGCCGATGGATGAAAATGAAGTGCCTCGAAATGCGTGCACATGGGCACGCAAACCGAGGCAATGGCATATGCAATGCAATATGGCTAAAATGGCATATAGAATGCAACATGGACTTATACTAACATGAGAGAGCCTCAGCCACACTCACATAAGAGGCCGATGGATGAAAATGAAGTGCCTCAAAATGCGTGCACACGGGCACGCAAATCGAGGCAATGACATATGCAATGCAATGGCATGGAAATGGCATACAGAATGCAACATGGACTTATACTAACATGAGAGAGCCTGCCACACTCACATAAGAGGCCGATGGATGAAAATGAAGTGCCTCGAAACGCGTGCACATGGGCACGCAAATCGAGGCAATGGCATATGCAATGCAATGGCATGGAAATGATATGCAAACATGCTGATGGGATTTCAGCACTGAAATGTGGGGGAAAACAGCCTCGAAATGAGGCGAAAGTACACCCGATGCATGGAATCTCTCCCGAAATGCAAAATTAGGCACATAGAATGAACTACAGCTATACAAAGCATGCATAATTGGTACATGGAATGAAAAGACAGAAGCAAGACAGCCCCAAAATAAGCATTTTTCCAGTTCAAAGCATGGCCAATTAGCAAATACAGATAGGGCAACAATGGCATGCAAAAATGGCCCTAAACATGAGGTAAAGAAGAAACTCACAGTTGCTGACCTCAAACAGGTTAGGGCCCTTCAACAACATTGAAGAGGGGCCCAAAATAAGCCACTTTACAGAACTGTAAAAACCCCAAAAACAAACATAGATATGGCTAAGCTCTTATGCAAGAAAATGGGCCAAAAGGTGGCCAAAGAAGCAAGTGGTATATGCAAAGCCCAAACTGAAAAATTCCCTTCTACAACACTGAAGAGGGACCAAAAATATGCACATTTACAGTTTATGGAAACCCCAAAATCAGTACAAAAACATGCTAGAAATGCAATGCAAAATAAGGCTCAAAAGTGGCTATAACATGAGGTATACAAAGCATTCACCAAACGAGCAAACACCCATAATAAAACATGTTAATAAGGTCAAAATAAGGCCACTTTCAGTTCTGATAATGGTCCAAAAATAGAAAAATGATAGGCTAGTGAAGCATGCAAGAATATTGACATACAAGGAGATATTGAAGCAAGTGCAATATGGGGGCCTCAAACAGTGTTGAGCCCTTAAGCAAAAGTGAAAAAGAGCTCAAAAGAAGGCCACTTTCAATTAGGGCCGGAGCTCAAAACAGTAGGCATATATGGCTAAGAAATGGTGCAAAAATGAGCTAGAAAAGAGGGAAAGTCTACTTACCCTTGAAGACCAACACTTTTGTTGCTTCTTGGACCAGATTTGATGACTCTAAGCTGCTGGAATCCCTTCCTTTGCTGCTGGAATGGAGTGGTGATGGTAGAGCTTGAAGATGATGAAGAAAATGGAGCCAAAACTTGAAGGAAATGGAGTGATATGTATGTATATCCTCAAGCCAATTCTTGTAACCCTTTCTCTTGAGTTGGGAGGCCAACTATATAGGCAAGAGAGGGAGAGAAGGGTCTAGGCAAAAGTGGAGGGAAATGAGGCCTCTTTTTCCTCCAAAAGGGTCCCCCGGATATAGATATTTTTGGGGGAAAACCAAGGCACAGCTGGAATGTACTCAACCTGAAGAAGCAGGCCGGCCTGGCATTTTGGCTGCAGGTGGCCGGCTGGCCACTTCCCCTAGCCGGACGGCTAGGTCAAAGGGAAAAAAGTGGCCGGCCACCCCTAGGATGAAGCCCCAGAAGTTAGCTTTCCAATGGCGCAAACCTTGAATTAAAATTCCTCCTGTAGAAAAAGTTATGCCCTTTTTCGTGAAGCCGCACAGATTCGGTCCAACCAGACTTCAACCAACCACATCTCCCCCCCCCGGACTTGGAATTGGGAGATTCTTGAGTGACAAATGAAGCCCCGGAAGTAAGCTTTCCAATGGTGGTGGCCTCATATATTAATTCCTCTTGTGCAAAGAGTTACACCCGTTTCGGTGAAGCCGCGCAAATTTTTCTCCTTCCCGGATTCATGCTGAACCACTTTTGACCAAAAAGAAGTTGGCTTTTCAGCAAAATTGCTGGCCTCCCACCCTCCTACAAGCTTTATAACAGTGAAAATAAGGTCTCCACCAAAAATGAGCCCAAACCGATGCAAAATGAAGGTTCGGGGGCCGAAACGCACAACCCGAGGCCCCGAAAACTGGCTGTTAGGCACCGGGAGTGGTGTTCGACCATGAAGTGGGTCTCTCAGACCTCAGTGTCCCTCAAAAGGGAGTAAAAAGGAAGTATGCCAAAAATCAGAGCAAACGGAGATGGTTAAGCGGTCCCGAACCGAGGCACACGGCCAACGGTCCCGAAAAATCGGAAACCGGACTCCGAAATGGACAAAATGGCCTACAGCCACAAAATGTAGCCCACGGCCACTGAGAGATGGTCTACGGGACCTCTCCCTCCCCTCAGGAAAAGAAACAGAGAAAACTGAGTCTGGTTCGCAAACCGAGGCAAGGCAAAGAAGAGGGTTCAGAAGTCCGGAGGCAGGGCTCACGGCTGCGACTCTGAGACTTCTGAACGAGCACGATATGCAACGTCACCGAGCGCTCAATCGGTGATGTCTGAGTCTTAAGGTTGGTCAAAAATGGGGTGTCTACACAATATTGGGAGGTGATTAGGTCTGCTCTCACCTCAATCATTCAGAACACTTTCGAGTCTGGGGATATCCTATTAGAGTTAAACAATACTTTAATCACCCTCATTCCTGAGGTTGAGCACCCTGTCTAATATGAATTAGTTTCATCCTATCTCTTTAAGCAATGTTATAATGAGGATTTTGTCTAAAATTCTAGTATTTCGGCTACGCCCTTTTCTGGCTAAGATAGTTAGTCCATTGCAGGGAAGCTTCATTCCTGGCTGATAAGCTATTGATAACATAGTGATTGTTCATGGGTTGCTTCACTCCATGAAAAAGTCCAAGAGTGCAAAAGAGGCCATGACAATTATAATTGACCTCGAAAAGACATACGACCTGATTGAATGGCCATTCTTGGAATAGGTGTTGAATGAAATTGGTTTCCCTACCTCATGGATCTTATTGATTGTGAAATGTATATCTACCACACAACTTGTGGTCATTTGAAATGGTGCAACCACTCTATTTTTTCAGCCAACCCAAGGGTTACAGCAAGGATATCCTTTTTCCCCCTATCTCTTCCTATTTTGCATTAAGAAATTGGGCTAGAGTATATTGGAGGCTGTTGTTCAGAAAAGTTGAAAACTAGTTAAAATCTGCAAACAGGGTCCCATGTTCTCTCATCTCTTTTTTTCGAACGATATGTTTATGCTTGGAGAAGCTTCTAGCAAGCAAATTTTAGTGGTAAAAGAAATTATGCAGTCCTTCTGTGATAACTCAGGTCAACGTATAAATTTTCAAAAGTCCAGAATTTTCTTTTTACCTCATGTTGCTCATAACATCGGTCAAGCATTGAGTGCGGAATGTGGCATTCCTATCACACATGACCTAGGCAAATACTTGGGTGTTTCTTTGCTTCACAATAGGGTCTCCAAGAATACTTACAAACATATAGTGGATCGGGTTTGTAATCAATTAGCCAGATGGAATGCCCGTTAGTTATCGTTGGTTGGCCGAGCTACCCTTATTCAATTGATGACATCTTTTATTTCTATCTATTCCATGCAGTCTACATTCCTTCCTAGCTTCGTTTGTGCTAACATTGATAAATGTCATCGAAGATTTCTGTGGGGAGCGGACCAAACTCACCAACGTATGTCTTTTGGTGGCTTGGGAACAAGTGTGTAAGCCTAAATTAGAAGGGGGTTTTGGGTTTAAGGAAAACAATGGAAGTCAATATTGTTTTACTAGCGAAGTTAGGTTGGCAGACTATAAATGAGTTTACTCATTGGGCTATTACACTCTATAGTAAATACTTAATATCGGGTAAAAAACTATGAGACCCTTGCCTATCCAACTCCTCATATATATGGCGAAGTACCTCCAAAGATGCGTTAGTGGTCAAGAATGGGACTCAATGGCAGGTTGGCCATGGAGGTGAAATCAATTTCTGGTCGGATGTATGGATACGAGATGTTCCTCTTCTACAATGTGTCTTATCTCCTCCTCCTAGTGATGAATTGGTATTGAAAGTTACGGATTATTGGCGTGGGGGTGATGGATGGGATTGGGATAGATTATCAAATTGGCTTCTGAGGAAAGTGTTGGAGCTCTTTTTACCTGTGACAATTAGACCTGGTGTAGAAAATCTTGATCACCTAGTGTCGAAATATTCTACACACAGTACTTTCTCTACCAAATCTACTTATTTATCTATTCGAAATCAAGCCACTTAAATGCAGGAAGCTTAAGAGGATTGGAGACTAGCATGAAAGACTAAGGGGCCAAATAGATGGAAATACTTTACATGGTTAGCTAGAAATGATCAATTGTTAACCAATGCTATAAAGCATCAGAGACAACTAGCAGCTGATTCGGTATGCTCGTTGTGGTTTCACCACAATAAAATAACAAATCACGTTATTTGGGATTGCCCAAGAGCAAGAATGGTTTGTATGCGTGTTGATTTTTGACCACACAACCAAAACAGGAAAACTCAACAGGAGAGCAATGGCAGAATAGATTTAGCCCGAACAACCTGGCACAGAAAGAAAAGAATCCGGCGGTGGTTTGTCCACCCCGGGACACTCCGATGATCAAGTCAGTAATTATCTCTCAAAGATAGCCAATAGTGCTTAACTCACTAGACATAGTGTAACAGCGCCCGCGTGGGGCCTCGCGCTACAGTTCGGACTCGATTTGTGTCACGGTTCTTAATCTGAACCAAAGAGTCCAAATCTGGCAAATCGTTTTGAGAAACAGATTTTTGAAAAAGTAGTGCCAAACATGGACTGCTTTGCCAGATACAGAGTCGCCACCTAAATATTTTAAAATGGGGGAATTTAGGAAACCCTGACTCGGTGCCGAAGGCCGCATGTCCGTCATCACCGGAGTTGTCTCGGCTCGGGAGCTTGGGTACGATCGGGGAAGGTCAGCTATGAGCACCCCCTTTCGCCCGGTCCGAAGACCGGCCTCTACTAACCGTGATATCCGTTTTTGAAAACTTTACGTGTTCTTATTCCGATTATCAGCCTAGAATTACTATGTTATGCGCACAGCAAACAAGTATAGACCAAATCGCCCAAATTGGAAATAAAACATTTTATGTTCGTTTTGAAAATGGTTTGCTACTCGTAAGTAGGCTAAAATGCAGGTTTTGCCACCTTCAAGTGGGCTTTTGGAAAAGATGGTTTTGCCACTATCTAGTGGGCTTAAAAATCGCAGTTTTAACGCATTATCCCAATTTAAGCAATTTGACCTCCACCCACAGGCATTCAAGCAGTTTATCTCATGTAAGCACTTAGCCGCATGGCAAGCATACTGTCATGGCAACACTCACACGCATGCGATATGCTAAAGCATAAAAGCTTACCTAGTACTCCGAGCCAAAACAGTAAACTAGTTAGCAAAAATGTGCGTGTCCTAGTTCATGTTAAATTGCCTAATGTAACACATACAGGATGCAATTTAGATAGGCTCGGTTATCCTAAAGATGGCATGTGAAATGCTGCAACTAACAAGTACTCAACTTGGAATTGAAACGTACAATGTAGTTTGCATGATGTACCGAGCCCGGTGCATGTCAACAAATGCATGAATGCACGCATGCATAGCATAAGGTATGCTAAAATAAATATGCCCTAATCTACCATCATAAGCAGGTAAATAAAAGGGAGAAAGAAGTGGGGATTGGAAAACATACACACCACCCACACACACTTATTACAGATTTGCCCTCACTCGGAGGGACCGAATAAATATTACAAATTAATTAACTACGCAAGCTAATTAATATTACAAATTGCCTAATTTAATTAACAAATTGAATAGACTAAGAAAAACAGTAAAACGCCTCGAGAAGCGTGCCGCCATGCGCAAGCTGCCTCTGTTTTCCTTCCTTCACTCCTCTGGAGGCTTTCAAAACCTCAGGACTGCTTCCTTGGATGCTGGGAGACACCACCGGCTGGGTGAAATTGCCACCGGCACTGAGATGTTGCCACCGGCACAAAATTAAAGCTGTCGGCAGAGAAAAGACTGCCGGCCGGCACCTTACACTGCCGGTCGGCAGAGTATTCCTGCAGAATCTGCAAATGACAGCAACAGAGGGCAAGGCAAAGCATGGCAGCACAATTCAAGGCATATATGCACCAACCATGTCCCTTATCATGATAATGACTCAAAGGGGCATGTGCCTCAATTCTCGGACCACCAATCACGCATTTCCATGCATGATGGCCCAAAGAACCAAGTATGCAACTTTGATTTCAAATGCAATGCAAATCAATCAAACAAACTCCCAATCCCTATCACCCAAATCAAGGGACGAGGAATGCATGTTGATGCAATGCAACCTAAGCATGTTAGCTATCATGCAACATGAACAATGCAATGTAATCATGCAAAGCTTACAAGCAAACATGCAAGGTAAGCATGCAAACCAAATAGAAGATGGACTTAAACATGAATTAGGCAGCCCCAAATAGGCCTAAAACAGTAGCCAATGTGCTAAAAGGTGAGGGCTAAATGGCATGCACACACACATGCACATAAGGACCAACACTTAAGCATGAATCAAACAACATTCAAGCACACTTGAAAGGAGGGATCATGGACTAATTAGCATGCAACATGGACCCTAAAATTATGTTTATAAAATGATGCCAAATCAAGTTATAAATCAAGCCAAAACATGCACCAAAAGGCCTAAGCGTTCAAAGCAAATCAATGAGGCATTGAACTACACTAAGCAAGACCAAACAAGGCATGCAAAGAGAGACCAAAATCAGAGGTTTAGCATGTTAAAACAAACCTAAAGGACCACTTAGATGGTATCTAAATGGCCCAAATACAAAGGCATATACCATGGCCAAAACATGGAGCATTGCAACACATGCTTTCAAAGCATTAAAGAGACATGCAAGGCAATCCAACGAGCATGGAAATGGGACTGAAATAGCATGTAGGATGATTCCAAATCATCAAAACAATGCAAAGATGGCATGCTACACATGCACAAACTCAAGGCCAACAAGCCTAAATGCAAAGGAGCCATATAAGGCATGCAAAGATCGGCCCAAACGACTATGGACAGAGCTAAAGCATGGCAAAATAAGCACATAATCTTCACAAATGCAAGCCTAAAGCATGCTCCAACAAAGGCTAACAACCTAGATCATGTTAAGGCACAAACATGGCATTACAAGGCAACTATGCTAAACATGCATAAGGTTCCAAAACCAACTTTAAATCATGTTATATCATGGATATATAAGCATGAAAAACAAACCAAACATGCTCAACACACACTCAAGCATAGGCTTCCTTAGGAAGGCCAAAATGTGCCCTTTTCAAGGACAACAAGGAGAGGGGGTGGCCCTCTCCTTCTTGGGACTTCAAAGCATCATCTTCACCACTGAAATCCCTCAAGATTTCAGTGGTGAAGAGACCTCAACACCAAAATCCCGGAGCTAGCACAAAATGGCTCAAAATGAGGCCTTTTGAGGCCTAAGGGTGGTCAACACCCCTCAAACAACAAAACACTCTTAATAAACAATAAAGAGGGCCTAAAAACAGAACTTTTTTATGTTATACAATAATCACAAAAACAGCTCTAAGATAGGTATAAAATTGATGCAAGAATGGGGAATAAAGGTGTAAGTTTCTTACCCTTGTAGTCCTCTTCAACAAGGATGCTCCAATGGCCTCCTTTGGCTCCAAATCAGTCAAGAAACTCAAGAACAACCCCTTAGAACTCTAATCTCAAGAGGAAGGTGAAACACTAGGTGTTTGTGTGCAATAGTAAGGCACAAAACACCTAGTGTGCAAAATGGGAGGGAAAGAGAGATAGATTGTGTATGTCTAACCCTAACCCTAGAAAACCAGAGCTCTCCTCTGTCTTTTCTCTCTCTAAAATGTCTAAGCCTCTCTCTTTTGCCTTAGAGAGAGCTTCTCTCTATAAGCCTCTTGTAAAGCTTACAAGACAAGCTTTGCAAGAGGGAGATCCCTCCATACACGTGTATGGAGGGGAGCAAAAGTTATACAGCTGTCCAAAAATATCTGCAAAAGCAGATGAACAGCAATCGGCCGGCAAAAAATGCCATCTTGGCCAAACAAAGTGCCGACCGGCACAAAAAAGTGCTGACCGGCAACAAATAGTGCCGACCGGCAAACTAAATTGCCGGTGGCAGCAAAAACCAGCCGGTGGCATCTAGCCACTGCCGGTGAAGGGTGGGGATGGTCTACAAGCCCCACTCTGCCTCTCAAAGGCAAGACACAAGTGTTCGGTGCAAAACCAGACACTAAACGGTCGAGTTCGGAGATCCTGAGGCAAGGCACGCGAGCCGAGGCTTCCGGGAACTCCAAACGAACACAAACATGGATAATCACCGAGTGTTCAAACGGTGACGTCCAAGTCTTGAGGACGGTCAAAAATGGGGTGTCTACAGTTGCCCCTCTTTGACAGAACTCGAAAGTCATAACAATGACGGGAGTGAATGTCAAAGCCCAGAGACGACCCATTTTTGACAAGGCCGAAGACTCAGACAATCATGCAATACAAATAAGATATGCGCCCGGAGGCAGGGGCAAAATGCAAGACAATGCACGGAGCCGAGCATAACTTATGATCATGCAAAGAAAGCTGTAATGAAGCAAACATGCGACAATTTTAAGCTAGCATACCAAACTACACTACAATGCAGAAAGGATGTAAGAGAATTATGGAATTCTCAAAATGTCTCACTCGGGAGATACAATACCTGTCCGGTTCGTCTGGTCGCACCAGCTTCAAATGAACCGTACATACAATATCGTGCCTGAAAAGAAAACAAACTTAACAGGTACAATATGGTTAGCAACATGCATGACAATGCAAATGTGGATGCAAAACGATATGCGATATATACAAAACAATGTATAAACAATGCAAATGAAGATGCAATGTATTGAAACAATGCAAGCTACATGCAAAGCATTTGGATCGTGATCCAATCACGAACGGTTCGAAACCACACCTATGTCAAATAGATTGATGGAGGTAACAAGTCTGTCTACCATAGAACGGTCAACTGAACTATGAGTATTGTAGACAGACGCAAGAACAAGTATTGGGTGGAATGACACAAGTGGGGAAACAACCCGCTGGAGAAAGGACTACGATCCTAATGCCGGATGCAAAAATTACACTACAATGTAATGGGTGGATATGGCACGCAGGCCAAACCAAATCTTGCCTAGGAAAGGCATGCATACATACAAGCCATGTGTAACACAGAAAAGGTGCCGCAACCCTCAACCAACATATCAACGTGGAATCGGCGCGATACACATACAGAACTGTGTTCTAACATGAAAAGTAAGGGCACATACCAGACCAAGCTCAACATGAAAAGGCGCAAGCCAAAGGCGGAAGGTGATGCAATGAATTCATGCAATCTACAATGCAATATCTACTAATATGCAATGGAATGGATATGGATACAATGGATATGGCACGCAAGCCAAACCAAATCTTGCCTAGGAAAGGCATGCACACGTACGAGCCATGTGTAACACAGAAAAGGTGCCGCAACCCTCAACCAACATATCAACGTGGAATCGGCGCGATACACATACAGAACTGTGTTTTAACATGAAATGTAAGGGCACATACCAGACCAAGCTCAACCTGGAAAGGCGCAAGCCATAGGCGGAAGGTGATGCAATGAATGCATGCAAACTACAATGCAAATGCAAGACAATGCAAATATGCAATGACTATGATTGCAACTTTCCCTATCTTACCAACAGGGTGATATACTAGGTTGGTTCAGTATCCAGAACTGAGGCGTAGACATGCCGCCTCAACCTATGGGGCTTCCATACAGATTTCAAGCCGAGGGTAAACCTCTGGGTATTTAAACCAGACTTTAGTCTCGGAACTCCCGAACCTTTGCGTTCTAGGCATAAGCCGTTCGAACTCTAGTTTCCACCGTCCCAGTTGGTCTTCTAGGAACTCATCGCAAGCATAGGCAGGTGGCTTTACCAGACCACCGAAAGTCGTTCGGGCACGACAAACACCAAAGGAATTGCACCTTCAGAGGATTTAGGGTCTCCTAGACCGGGATGCAAAATGTATGCATGACAATGCATGTTTTTTTTTTTTTTTTGTGAAATGCAAATGATGCAAGTGAAATGCATGTTGCATGAGATGCGCGACAACACGCGGCTTAAGATATGTACAAAGCAATAGTGTGCACACCAATGCAATAAAGGTCTTGCACCTTCCAAGGATTTAAGGTCTCCTAGACCGTGCGTGTTTAAGGTCTCGCCAGACCGTGCGTGTTTAAGGTCTCGCCAGACCAGGGGTACTTACAAGACGCGTGACAATGCGCTGAAGGTTTCGCACCTCCAAAGGATTTAAGGTCTCCTAGACCGTGCGTGTTTAAGGTCTCGCCAGACCGTGCGTGTTTAAGGTCTCGCCAGACCACGGTGGTATTTACAAGACACGTGACAATGCGCTGAAGGTTTCGCACCTCCAAAGGATTTAAGGTCTCCTAGACCGTGCGTGTTTAAGGTCTCGCCAGACCGTGCGTGTTTAAGGTCTCGCCAGACCACGGTGGTATTGCACGACGGCATGATGCGCAAAATAGCGCAATGCGTTAGGCAACGCGAGTGCACAGGACAGTGCGATGGAATGCATGCAAAATGCAATGAGATGCGCAAAACAGCGCGGACAATTTTGAAATGCACAAAACAGTGCGATGCGCAGAACAGCGCGAGGTTTGAAATGCACAAAACAGTGCGATGCGCAAAACTGCGCGAGCAATTCAATGCACAAAACAGTGCGATGCGCAGAACAGCGCGAACAATACAATGCACTAACAAGTGCAAGTAAGGTGCGCAAGATAGCGCGAACAAATGCAATGCACTACCAAGTGCAAGTAAGGTGCGCAAGATAGCGCGAACAAATGCAATGCACTAACAAGTGCAATTGAGGTGCGCAAGATAGCGCGAAATTGAAATGCACAAAACAGTGCGATGCGCAGAACAGCGCGAGGTTTGAAATGCACAAAACAGTGCGATGCGCAGAACAGCGCGAGTAATTCAATGCACAGAACAGTGCGATGCGCAGAACAGCGCGAACAATACAATGCACTAACAAGTGCAAGTAAGGTGCGCAAGATAGCGCGAACAAATGCAATGCACAAAATAGTGCGATGCGCAAAATAGCGCGAAGAAAATGTGATGCACAAAACAGTGCGATGCCAGGTGTGACGTGCATGCCACACGGAGTGTAAATGGGCTTAAATGCGCAACAACGCACGTATTCCGGAATGCATGACAATGCATGGAATGGAAATGCAATGATGCATGAGAAATGTGCACGACAATGCAAAGGGGTGCGTGTTGCAACGCATGTAACACGTGCATAACAATGCAAATGTGTGGCGCGTGACAGCGCGATGTAATGCACCGAAGTAGTGTGATGAACTTGTGCAACACACATGGGGCAACTTTTGAATTTAAAAGGATACAAAAAGGATACACCTTGCATGAATTCGAGTGCCACGCACTGGAGACACGGTCTGCGGTCAAAACGGAGGCCGGTTGAGCGTCGGAGATGCACTTTCTTGCACTTTCTTCAGCTATGAAGACCCAAAACAACTCAAATGGCCTAAACAAGGCTGTGGGAACCCCACCGGCCGAAAGGGGAGGCCACCGGCTGGCCCGAGTTCATTGATGTCCCCGACCTTCCGCCGGTATGTATCACTGCACTTCGTACAGTCATTTCATTTTAGTTTACTTGATATTCCACAGAATACTAATGCATCTGATACCTTTGCAGGCTTCTTCTGAGTACACCAGTCAGTCGTTGGCGATGAATGCCTCGATGATGGGGATGCTTCAGCGGACATTTGACCTCCTGGCCGTCTACAGCATACCGGTATGTCCTTCTGACACTGGCCTCAAACCATTCATTCACTGCTCTACATAATCTGACGCACGGCACAACACCCGATACACTGATCTCGCAGCATCTGACACACTGCATACACTGCATTCTGCACTGTACTCTATACTGATAAACTGCTCACGGCATTCATACCCTGTACTCATATACTGCATTCTGCACTGATAAACTGCTCACGGCATTCATACACTGTACTCACACACTGCATTCTGCATTGCTAAACTGCTCACGGCATTCATACACTGTACTCACACACTGCATTCTGCATTGCTAAACTGCTCACGGCATACTGATGCATTTCACTTTTGTGCACTTTTTCAGCCTCCTTTCCAGATTCCCATGGCAGGAGGTGCTCCAGCTAGACCTGCTGTCCCTGCTCGGGGGAGAGATGAGGAGAGCAGGATATTTCCCCGTACCAGGGGAGGGCGGACTCACGTCGGGAGTAGCTCACGAGCTCCAGTTCCGGACGATGACGACGACGAGGAGTCAGAGGCGGAGGCAGGGTCATCGGAGGAGGAGACCGGAGACGGTTCTAGCTCGGGCTCTGATGACGACGCTGATGATGCTCCTGGACCTTCGTCCAGGAAGAGGACCAGGACGGACTGACAGCCCTTGGAGTCGCTGGACACAGATGCAGATTTTTGCTATCTTTTCCTCTTTGTACTTTTCTTTTTGTTGGTAGATAGATTACCTTGTACTGCCGCAGGCAGATTTTTGTTTCCAAAACTTGTACATTTGAAAAGCTAAGTAAATGAAACAGACTTTTTATCTGAAAAAGCGTTCGCATTTACACATTTCACGCATTGCATCGCATCTCATCATGTTATACCTCGATGTAAATGGAATTGATTGGTTGTCTGAAAATTAAACATTTGCACTGTAATAATCAGATGACTTAAACAGCCAACAGCAAAATAACCCAAGCAACCCACTGCCTGATTCTGGACACACAGCCCTTACTCTGTTGGGGATTGATCTGCACACAGCCCATAACACAGCATTCGATTCATTCTGCACACGGCGAATTCTCAAACAAACAGCCCAGCCTAACAGGACGGAACTCAAAGATGGAACCGGTTGGAGTCGAAATGCGTTCAAATGTAGAGAATGGCACAGCATTCTGAGCATAAGCGATTTTTGAAATCGAATGAGGGTTTTTCAAGCCGGGATATCGAGCCTACCACTGAACACAGCGGGGAGGACTTAAACAAAGAGGTACACGACCTAAACACAACGAGACACGCTCGGGAGAGACTCAAAACAAAAGACGAGACCGTCAAATGAAAGAGACACGACACACAGACGCGTAAACGAAGATGGGGGACCTCGGACCATGAGGGGCCAGTTCAATCTGGGTATTGTTTCCCACCCTTTCTCATTTGTGACCCTCACATCACTCAACTCTCAAGCTCGGATTTTTCTCTCAAAACCCTTTTCCTCTCTTTTCTCTCAACTTACACCTCTCTATTCTTCAATCTCTCATTTTTCATCCCTCCCCGGGGTGACTGATGGATAAATGGAAAGGTGTGGGTTCATGCTCAACATCGTTAGCTCACGGCTATTCTTCCGGCAGGCAGAGTGCTCTTCTGGCAAGTACGTTGATGACGGGGGAAAGACAGAACGCCTGACTCAACTGTGCCCCTAGTTCATCATTTTAACCATTTTTTCGTTTTTGCTTTCTACTAAAACAGTTTTGATCAAAATGAGAGTCGAATTAACGTACTCGTTCGATTTTTGATTTGAAAGGCATGCAAGTCAAGCTGCAAGCACTGAAAGTTTTCCTTTTGGATCCAAGACAATGGTCCGGTTTTGGAAAATGAAATAGTTTTCGAGAAAATAGTCAACCTCAGTAAAAATTTTTAAAAACTATTTTTCAAACAGCTGATGCTCAACAAGCATGGAACTTGCTCTTCGAGATGCGCAACCTCGGATCGGAGGCAATGGAAAATTGCCCCTGGTTTGAAGGGAGTGGGAGGCAATGGAAGGTTGCCCCTAGTTTGAATGGCGTCTCACGACGGCTTGTGGCAACGGAAAGTTGCCCCTTGTTTGGGATGGTGCCGCAGCAATCCGCAGACAGTCTTCATTGGCGGTGGTCGATCTCTTGGACACAGCAATGACGAAGACGGTCATAACACATATATGGACACAGTCACCTTGAAGGGTGTTGGCCACTGGACTTTGGGATGAAATCGAAACCATTGCATGGACTGAGACGCTTATGAAAGCGTTGGGGGCTGGACTTCATGATGAAGTTGCCTACGTATCCCAAACATGGGAATCAAGCCTTACGTAGTTCCGGTTAAGGTCCACTCGGGTATTTTAACCTTCACTTTGTTTGGCTCTTATTTTTGCCAAGGCGCCCAATGCGGGTTTTCGACCTTGCGAGCTTCTTTTCATTTCTATTTCTTCTTCATTTCTTTTGCATTTTTCTTTTTCTTTTCTTTTTGGTATCTTTTGTCTTTTCTTTTCTTTTCTTCTTTTTTGTATTTTTGCTTTTTTTGTATTTTTCTCTTGCTCTAACTTTTGCCTGGGTCGCCCTTCTGGGTTTTCGACCCAGCGAGCCTCTCAAAGGGTAAAAGTGTAGCAAGTCCATGCCAAATGGTTCCTGAACTGGAAGCCTCTCCGTGTCTAAGAGAACGGCTGTTGCACTGATTTGCGGAGAATCCATCAGGGTTACTCTACGAGCTTCTCCCGGCGAGATCTACTCCTTCTGATTCGGCCTTGATGCTTCTTCTGCTCGAGGGCTGTTTCGAAACCGGCCACGCGGGCCTTTCATGGCGTTTGTCCGTTGAACTTTCTGAACATTCTGAACGGGTTCAGACTCGGAAAACAAATAGGTTGAATCTTGAGGCTGAGAGCGATCCTAGGCTGCGCAATCTCAAGAGCGATTCCACACAGGTCTTCGCAGGGCTGCGTAAAACATTTGCTTTTGAAAGTTTTTAAGAAGGCGACGAATCGCTCGCGCCGAAGATAGTGTGGAACCAATCTGGATCAGGCCAGGGTCCTTCTCAGTACTCACGCCGACAAGCATGATTTCATTCATAAAAAGACTTAGCACGCCTCTCTTTCTCTCAAAATGATCAAAATTTTGCAAAACCCGAGGAATTCCTTCCTCTTCGTTTTTATCACCGCAGTGTTCAAAAGGTTTTTTTTTTTTTGAAAAACTTAGGTTAATGCTATGAGTTTGGCGCGCAGGAGAGCAGGCGAGATGTGCTGTCAGCCCAATCAAATTCTCTGGCACTTATGCTGAAAGCAAGCATGAAGGTTGAGATAGCAACAGCTGTTTCAATCGGCTTTGTTGGTGCAACTGGCCCCTTGGTAGAGACAGACTCAAAACAAAACAGATAATTACAAAACAAAACGGTGTTCGAGGCAACAACCCCAGAATCACCTGGCATTATATACAACGGGGACTGACTCGATACAACAAGGCAGACCCTTAAGCAAAAAAGACTGACTCAAGACAAAGAGACAGACTCAAAACAAAAGACTGATTCGACTTCCAAGCCAGGATTTACAAAACTCGGTTTCACCGATGCTCAAAAATGCGTGCCAGACGCTTCACCCAAAAATGTATCAAATGTTGCCCGCAGGCGGTTCACTTTACATACTCGCAGTATCTGAGCCCTCGAAATCCAACAACTGGGTGGTAACGGGCTTGCCTGAGGTGGGTGGTAGGATAACCTTGTTATCAATCAAATCCTGCACTTCATGACGAAGGCGGGAACATCCATCGGTACTGTGACCGGATTGTTGATGGTACGCGCAGTACAAAGTAGCATCATGAGTGGCGGGGAGATTCTTCGGGAGTGGCCGGGGCTCCAAAGGCTTAAGATGCCCATTCTTCGCCAGTATTAACAATGCCCTAGACAAAGGCATGTGGAGGTCATGAAAGACCCTGCGCCCTCGGGGCAGGTACTTTGCAATTTGAGGATTCTTGCCAGATGCGCTGGCGAAAGGATCGGCTGGCGCTGCCTTGGCTTTTTGAACCTTTCCCGGTGCAGGGTTGGGAACAACAGGAACTGTCTGGGCATGACGGGGCCCATCCCGGTTTTCTGCCTGGCTTGAACTGCCTTTGGTTGGAGCGGGGAAAGCATCATCTATAGCTTTGGTCACTATTGCAGATGTTTGTTGCTTGTTCATCCCTCTGGTCTTCAGAGCCTCGACTGCCCACAGCAGTTGTTCAATGGGGTCGGCGTCTATCTTTGCCTTGTCCTTTCCTTTGGCCTCAGCCTGATCGAGGGTCGGGGTTGATGCTGGCATGTCGCGGCTATAGCTGGAAACCACCTCTGGCTGGCTAAGCTCTATTACGATCCGCCCCAGTAGCGGGGGCTCTTGTGGTACAAAATTCCCGGTGTACGGCGCCGCTGGCGGTGAAGCCGACATTCCATAGGCGAGGTCTGCCACAGACCTTTGGAGATCGCCTATCATCCCCATCAATTCGAAGGTGGTGGGCTCACGAGCCTGGTATAACTGGGGAGCCCAAACCGGGTGCACAACGGGCGACCTGGGCGGGTATGACATACTGATATTGGCCTCACTCTGCGGAGCGGTCCCCTGCTCCGATGCAGCTGCCATAACCACAATTTCTTCTGAACTTTGTGCCGCCATAAATCCTGCCTCCGCAAAGGGGGACACTGGCTATTCTGTTTCAACTCTGCGACTCTCTGAACTGAAAGAAAAACAGACAGCACTTCAGCCCAAACTGATCAAACACGGGTGTAGCCGAACAACTGTTCCCTACTGCTGATCACTGTTCCCAAATTTCTGTTCCCCAAAATACTGAATCTGATACCCGCGGATAACTGATTCTCACAACTGATACTGATACTGGTGTTCCCAGGTTAGATACTCTGGCTTGCGAACCGACATGTGCGTTCCTGTAGAGGGACACTCTAAAAGCACATAGCAAGTAAGAGAGAGCCAAAACACCCCTATGTTGGGGTAGGGTTTCCCTGTCCTATTTTGTCAGGAACTAGGGTTTCACTACGCACACAGCGGTTTCAAACAACCTAACATCGGGTAAGCAACCTGTCCTAGTTTGGAATGGTCACTACGGATTCCGAATATGCACTAGGTCGAATGGTCAAAAGGGTGCCCCGGTAAAACCGGGGTTTGTGTTCCCATGCTGTCAGAGCCCATAGCCGGTCAGCCTTATGGACATGTCTTGACAAGACAAGCCTCCGGCAAACCGTTCAGGAATGGCAGATGGCAAACACTGTGTTCCTAGGCGCACCAATGCACATGCAATGCAAAGAAACACATAAACGAGATCAAAACAGGATATCACGAGTTTGAGTCAAGCTCTCTAAAACTCCCCAGCAGAGTCGCCAGAAACTGTAACAGCGCCCGCGTGGGGCCTCGCGCTACAGTTCGGACTCGATTTGTGTCACGGTTCTTAATCTGAACCAAAGAGTCCAAATCTGGCAAATCGTTTTGAGAAACAGATTTTTGAAAAAGTAGTGCCAAACATGGACTGCTTTGCCAGATACAGAGTCGCCACCTAAATATTTTAAAATGGGGGAATTTAGGAAACCCTGACTCGGTGCCGAAGGCCGCATGTCCGTCATCACCGGAGTTGTCTCGGCTCGGGAGCTTGGGTACGATCGGGGAAGGTCAGCTATGAGCACCCCCTTTCGCCCGGTCCGAAGACCGGCCTCTACTAACCGTGATATCCGTTTTTGAAAACTTTACGTGTTCTTATTCCGATTATCAGCCTAGAATTACTATGTTATGCGCACAGCAAACAAGTATAGACCAAATCGCCCAAATTGGAAATAAAACATTTTATGTTCGTTTTGAAAATGGTTTGCTACTCGTAAGTAGGCTAAAATGCAGGTTTTGCCACCTTCAAGTGGGCTTTTGGAAAAGATGGTTTTGCCACTATCTAGTGGGCTTAAAAATCGCAGTTTTAACGCATTATCCCAATTTAAGCAATTTGACCTCCACCCACAGGCATTCAAGCAGTTTATCTCATGTAAGCACTTAGCCGCATGGCAAGCATACTGTCATGGCAACACTCACACGCATGCGATATGCTAAAGCATAAAAGCTTACCTAGTACTCCGAGCCAAAACAGTAAACTAGTTAGCAAAAATGTGCGTGTCCTAGTTCATGTTAAATTGCCTAATGTAACACATACAGGATGCAATTTAGATAGGCTCGGTTATCCTAAAGATGGCATGTGAAATGCTGCAACTAACAAGTACTCAACTTGGAATTGAAACGTACAATGTAGTTTGCATGATGTACCGAGCCCGGTGCATGTCAACAAATGCATGAATGCACGCATGCATAGCATAAGGTATGCTAAAATAAATATGCCCTAATCTACCATCATAAGCAGGTAAATAAAAGGGAGAAAGAAGTGGGGATTGGAAAACATACACACCACCCACACACACTTATTACAGATTTGCCCTCACTCGGAGGGACCGAATAAATATTACAAATTAATTAACTACGCAAGCTAATTAATATTACAAATTGCCTAATTTAATTAACAAATTGAATAGACTAAGAAAAACAGTAAAACGCCTCGAGAAGCGTGCCGCCATGCGCAAGCTGCCTCTGTTTTCCTTCCTTCACTCCTCTGGAGGCTTTCAAAACCTCAGGACTGCTTCCTTGGATGCTGGGAGACACCACCGGCTGGGTGAAATTGCCACCGGCACTGAGATGTTGCCACCGGCACAAAATTAAAGCTGTCGGCAGAGAAAAGACTGCCGGCCGGCACCTTACACTGCCGGTCGGCAGAGTATTCCTGCAGAATCTGCAAATGACAGCAACAGAGGGCAAGGCAAAGCATGGCAGCACAATTCAAGGCATATATGCACCAACCATGTCCCTTATCATGATAATGACTCAAAGGGGCATGTGCCTCAATTCTCGGACCACCAATCACGCATTTCCATGCATGATGGCCCAAAGAACCAAGTATGCAACTTTGATTTCAAATGCAATGCAAATCAATCAAACAAACTCCCAATCCCTATCACCCAAATCAAGGGACGAGGAATGCATGTTGATGCAATGCAACCTAAGCATGTTAGCTATCATGCAACATGAACAATGCAATGTAATCATGCAAAGCTTACAAGCAAACATGCAAGGTAAGCATGCAAACCAAATAGAAGATGGACTTAAACATGAATTAGGCAGCCCCAAATAGGCCTAAAACAGTAGCCAATGTGCTAAAAGGTGAGGGCTAAATGGCATGCACACACACATGCACATAAGGACCAACACTTAAGCATGAATCAAACAACATTCAAGCACACTTGAAAGGAGGGATCATGGACTAATTAGCATGCAACATGGACCCTAAAATTATGTTTATAAAATGATGCCAAATCAAGTTATAAATCAAGCCAAAACATGCACCAAAAGGCCTAAGCGTTCAAAGCAAATCAATGAGGCATTGAACTACACTAAGCAAGACCAAACAAGGCATGCAAAGAGAGACCAAAATCAGAGGTTTAGCATGTTAAAACAAACCTAAAGGACCACTTAGATGGTATCTAAATGGCCCAAATACAAAGGCATATACCATGGCCAAAACATGGAGCATTGCAACACATGCTTTCAAAGCATTAAAGAGACATGCAAGGCAATCCAACGAGCATGGAAATGGGACTGAAATAGCATGTAGGATGATTCCAAATCATCAAAACAATGCAAAGATGGCATGCTACACATGCACAAACTCAAGGCCAACAAGCCTAAATGCAAAGGAGCCATATAAGGCATGCAAAGATCGGCCCAAACGACTATGGACAGAGCTAAAGCATGGCAAAATAAGCACATAATCTTCACAAATGCAAGCCTAAAGCATGCTCCAACAAAGGCTAACAACCTAGATCATGTTAAGGCACAAACATGGCATTACAAGGCAACTATGCTAAACATGCATAAGGTTCCAAAACCAACTTTAAATCATGTTATATCATGGATATATAAGCATGAAAAACAAACCAAACATGCTCAACACACACTCAAGCATAGGCTTCCTTAGGAAGGCCAAAATGTGCCCTTTTCAAGGACAACAAGGAGAGGGGGTGGCCCTCTCCTTCTTGGGACTTCAAAGCATCATCTTCACCACTGAAATCCCTCAAGATTTCAGTGGTGAAGAGACCTCAACACCAAAATCCCGGAGCTAGCACAAAATGGCTCAAAATGAGGCCTTTTGAGGCCTAAGGGTGGTCAACACCCCTCAAACAACAAAACACTCTTAATAAACAATAAAGAGGGCCTAAAAACAGAACTTTTTTATGTTATACAATAATCACAAAAACAGCTCTAAGATAGGTATAAAATTGATGCAAGAATGGGGAATAAAGGTGTAAGTTTCTTACCCTTGTAGTCCTCTTCAACAAGGATGCTCCAATGGCCTCCTTTGGCTCCAAATCAGTCAAGAAACTCAAGAACAACCCCTTAGAACTCTAATCTCAAGAGGAAGGTGAAACACTAGGTGTTTGTGTGCAATAGTAAGGCACAAAACACCTAGTGTGCAAAATGGGAGGGAAAGAGAGATAGATTGTGTATGTCTAACCCTAACCCTAGAAAACCAGAGCTCTCCTCTGTCTTTTCTCTCTCTAAAATGTCTAAGCCTCTCTCTTTTGCCTTAGAGAGAGCTTCTCTCTATAAGCCTCTTGTAAAGCTTACAAGACAAGCTTTGCAAGAGGGAGATCCCTCCATACACGTGTATGGAGGGGAGCAAAAGTTATACAGCTGTCCAAAAATATCTGCAAAAGCAGATGAACAGCAATCGGCCGGCAAAAAATGCCATCTTGGCCAAACAAAGTGCCGACTGGCACAAAAAAGTGCTGACCGGCAACAAATAGTGCCGACCGGCAAACTAAATTGCCGGTGGCAGCAAAAACCAGCCGGTGGCATCTAGCCACTGCCGGTGAAGGGTGGGGATGGTCTACAAGCCCCACTCTGCCTCTCAAAGGCAAGACACAAGTGTTCGGTGCAAAACTAGACACTAAACGGTCGAGTTCGGAGATCCTGAGGCAAGGCACGCGAGCCGAGGCTTCCGGGAACTCCAAACGAACACAAACATGGATAATCACCGAGTGTTCAAACGGTGACGTCCAAGTCTTGAGGACGGTCAAAAATGGGGTGTCTACACATAGTAACCAAAAAACATCCCTTAGACCCACGGGGGTGCCTTACTTTTATAGCCAGCACTAACCTGATCCCTGTAGAAGCCTAGCTTCAATGGACTTTGGCTCAATGCTCATCTTGGACTCCTAGCTAGCTAGGGATAAACTCCCTAAGAGCTTTATCTTTATCCATACTAAGGTCTTCCCCAGTTCTAGGACTCTTGTCCCTTATCCGCTCATCTCGGATTCTGGTATCTCTGCAGATAACCTCGGCCTAGCCGAGATCACCTCGGCATCATGATCAAGACACGTGGTACCTCGGCTGACACTTTGGCGTTACCTTGGCCACGTGTTGTCATTCACAACATATGTCCCCCACAACTGCCCCCTAGGTTCTATTACCTCGGCAACCTGAGGTGATGGAACCTACATCGTTTATCGACATAGCACGTCGGCTAAGACTTATTCTATCCTTCATAATCGAGATCATCACCCGTCAGTTTCACATGACCGAGACTCTGGAGTCTACTTTATCAATGACCAAGAACCAAAAACCAAAAACCAAAATTTTCCAGTTCCTTAACTGAGATCGCTCCTCTAGCCAAGGTTTTTATTCCATTAAATCAAGAACTCCAAGAGTTTTATCTGCGCATGAGTTGTCACGCACGGTTTACTTAACCATTTTCTCCACGTGTCGCTCCCTCATTGGTTCGTACCTGACATGCGCTATCAGGTCGCGTCACTTCTATGCATGTCGCCTGATAGACATGTCGTCCAAGGCACATTATTATGATTTGTTGTCTTTTTCATAATTTCAACAAAACTCCTCCCTCTCTCTCCGTCTCTTCACCTTTGCAAAAAATACAATCTCCCTCGTTTCATAGATTCTCTCTCTCCAAACTTCCATTCTCGAACCTCCATCACTGTCTCTTCAAAGCTCTGCATCCGTTCCGATTACCTCCTCCGGCGATCTGTTTGCAACCATTCACGTTGTCTGACTCTGGCGATACCCATATCGGCGCTTATTTCGCTTGGTAAGTCACAATTTCCTTCATTTTTAGTTTTCCACTATTCCTTTGGCATGTTTCAAGTCTGCTATGCGTTTAAATGCTATTTGTCACCATTGCAAATCAGTTTTTGTTCTTGAATCCCTGTTGTGTTTTGAATTTCATCATTTGGGTATCAAACATTTCTTGTTTGTGACTTTGTGATGTTCAGTTTGTCTCTGGGTCTACATATCTACTGTGGACTCGCTCATAAGAATGCTTCTAACTCCATTTCCTCCTTCTCGGCCAAGCCTGAGCCGAGAAGGAAGAAGCGCTCTTCATCCCCTTGCTGGACCAAAATTTTCTTTAAGGCTTTCTCGCTTTTGTCAGCCGGCTCTTTGCCGACGTCATCCAGGACCTCCATGTCCTCGTCCTCAATCTCTACTATTTCTATTTCTCATACGTTGCAGATGGAATTCATTGCTTCTATGGAGCAATTCTTTGCTTGTACCTGATCCCCTCTGATCTCTTCAATTCCATGCTTTGTTGGGAACCGCAACAGTTGGTGCAGTGTTGAGGGAATAGCCTTCATTGTGTACAACCATGGCTTTCCTAAGATGACATTGTAAGGGGAGAGAGTGTCATTTACTATGAACTCTGTGTTTACCTTATTGGTGCCTGCCTGCACCTCCAAATTTATTGCTCCTAGGGGCCATGTCGGCGTTCCATTTAACCCAACCATCGGGCTATTGGACTGCTCCAAATCATCTCGGTGAAGGCCAAGCTCCTTGTAACATCAGACATACATGATGTCACAAGAGCTGCCTTGGTCAATTAGAATGCCCCTTACCTGACATTCTCCAATCTTGAGGGTCACTACCAGAGCATCGTTGTGTGGATGTTGCACTATGTCTAGGTCTGCTTTAGTAAAGGACACCATTGGTCCCTGGTACTCGTCTGCCCTAGGCCTCTTTTGCTGGACCTGATATACATGTTGTAAGTGTTTCACCCTCTAAGTTTCCCCACGTACCTCGTTCTCATTGACCCTTGAGTGAATCACATTGATCACTCGAGGTCTGTCTACTTACGGTTGTGGTGTTGGTGGAGGTGGTGCTATCTGTGCTTGGGGAAGCCTTGCCTGTTCTTCCCTCGTTCTGGCCTTATCTACCAGGTCCCTTAGGTGACCTTGTCTAACCAGGTCTTCCAGATGTGTCTTTAGGGCTCTGCATCCCTGAGTCAGATGACCATCCTCATTGTGGTAAGCACAGTGCTTCCCAAGGTTTCTTCCCATAACTTTGCCAGGAATCTTTTCTGGTGTTCTATAATACGGCTGGTTCCTGATTCTTTCCAGAACTTTATAAATCGGAATCCGGAATACAGTGGTGACTGCCTGTGCAGCCCTCAGTCTTGTTTCTTGTCTGTTATATCCAGTATTACCTCAGCCTCGCTTCGGTGAGTCGTTTCTCTTCTCTTATTTCGATGCCTTTGTCCCTAGCCTATCATCTTCGACTCCCGCATATTTCTCAATTATGGCCATTAGCTCCTCCATACTTTTTAGCAGAGTTTTTGCCAGTGACTTTTGAAGCATACAGTCATTGTTCAGGTCGTTCTTAAAAGATACGACCGCCAACTCTTAGTTGCATCTGGGTATTTAGTTAAACACCTTGTAATACCCTTTGGCATAAGTGTAGACCACCACGAACTCCCGTTCTGCGCGCGAGGGCGCGAATCGTTTTGTTCTTAGCTACTATAGTTCGGAATCTTGTGTCACGGTTCTGAATCTAATCTCGTAAAGTGCAATGCAAGACTGATAAATCACCAAAGAGTCCAAATCTGGCAAATCGTTTCGGAAAACTGATTTTTATAAAGAAGTGCCAAACATGGACTGCTTTTCCAGATACAGAGTCGCCACCTAAATATTTTATTTTGGAGAAATTTAGGAAACCTTGACTCGTGCCTAAGGCCGCGTGTCCGTCATCACCAAAGTTGCCTCGGCTCGGGAACTTGGGTACGAGAAGGGAATGTCATGCAATGAGCACCCCCGCTCGCCCGATCAAAGATCGACCTTTACTAACATGATATATTGTTTTTGAAAACACATGTATTCTTATTCTGGTTATTAACCTAGAATTACTATGTGATGCACGCAGCATACAAGTATAGACTAGATTGCCTAAGTTGGCACAAAACACTTCATGTTCGTTTGTTTGAAAACGGTTTAAAGGTGCTACTAGCAAGTAGGCTAAGTCATGGTTTTGCCACCCTCGAGTGGGCTTAGAACGCACATTTTGATGAATTGTTCCAATTCAAGCAATCCAACCTTCACCCACAGGTATTCAAGCAGTTAATCACTTAAGCAGTTAGTCTCATGGCAAGCATGCTAACATGGTAACACTCATACTCATGCAAGATGCTAAAGCGTAAACACTCACAATATACTCCGAGCCAAAAAAAAGAAGCTAGTTAGTAATCAATGCATGATCCTAGCTATGTTAAGATGCCTAATGCAACACATGCAAAAATGCAGCTAAAGTAGGCTCGGCTATTCTAAGATGTCATGTGAATGCAACACTTGATAACATGCTTTGAAACATGTATTCAAGTAAATGTATTGAAATACAATGCGGTTAGTATGATGCGCTGAGCCCGGTGCATGCAATACAGATGAATGGGTGCACGCATGCGAAGCATAAATATGCTAATGAAATATGTCCTAAAACTAACCATCGTAAGCGGTTAAGTAAAAGAGAGAAAGAAATGGGGATTGGAAGACATGCATCGCACACACGAACGCTTATTACAACAGTTGGCCCTCTCGACGGAGGGTCCGAATAAGAAGCTAACTAGCTAATCTAAGCTAATTAAATTAATTATTACATCACAAAACTAATTAACTAACAAGTTAACTAATTAAGTTATTACAACACAAATTGAATAGTTAAGCGCGTTAACTACTTAAGTACAAAACCAAAGCACTAGCTTACTAAACAAAGCAGCTAAGTAAAGAGGCTAAGTAAAGTAGTAAAGATAAGCCCTCGGGGCGAGTAGCGCATGCATGCTCGGTCGCCTCGTTCGGGAATCCATCGCGATGCCCCAACTTGCCTCTGTTTTCAATTGTTCTCAAAACCTTGCACCAAGTTCCAGATAGCTTCTAACTCACCTTGGGGACCCTCAGGAGGGCTGCCAACCAGTTATTGGTGTTGCCAACCACCTGCCGACCACCTATCTTTGCTGCAGACCAGAAAAAGTAGTCGGCCAGCCACTTTTACTGGTCTGCCGACCACTTTTTGCTGCACTTCTCCAGTTTACTGCAACAGAGAACAAGAAGGGGCATGGCAATGTATTTGCAAGGTATGTGTGCACAACCACCCTCCCTATCATTTCATGAGCTCAAGGAAGTGCAGTTCTCGACCCTTGGGCCACCAATCACGCATCTTAATACATGATGGCCGAGAAGCCAAGATTGCACGAATCAATGTGAAATAAATGCACAAATAACACATAAATGCCTTTCTATCATGCACGATCAAGAGGCTCAGCGATCGAGAAATGAGGCACGTTTCATCATTTCAAGTATGAAACGTCCCTCGTTTTCCGTGTTTGGACTAATACCCAATCCAAACACATGCAATGCAATTCAAGCATGCTAAACACAATGCAACATGAGCAACCTATCAATGCTAATGGCATGCATACACAATGCAATGCAACATAAGCATTTTAACACAAAGCAAACAACAAGCATGCAAACAACATGCAAACAAACATGCACAATGGACTTAAACCGAATATGGATAGACCATAATCATGCCAAAACAGTGGTCATAATGATGAAATGATGACATGAAATGCAAGACAAGCATGCATGCATGCCAATTGGCCCAAGAATTAAGGCATAAAGAGGCCAACTCTCAAGAGCACTTAAAGAGTGAAAAGCATGCAAGTGTGACAACACTACATGCTTTGAAATGATGTCAGGAATGATGCCAAATCACACACATAACACAAGCATAGCATGCATGAGGCTCAAAGCATAAGGCTACCAAAGGGATTTACACCATGGCCATACAAAGCAAGCCCCAAAGAGCCAAGGGCAACCAAAATAGTCCCAAGGCAGGTCAATACAAGACCAAAAGCATGCTTGAACCTAGCCAACACAAGCTAGAAAAAAATACCAAAAGCATGAAGCATGCAAGGCTACAAGGGGGTATTACAGTACACCTATTAAAACCAAACATGACATGACTTAACCAATAAAAATCAAAGTTATGGTATGTCAAAATAAGCCCAAAAATGCACTGAAATGATAGCCCAAAGGCCTAAGCATGATGGCATGCACAATGATCCATTCTTGAGGCATAAAGAGCCAAACCTCTTAGGCATTAAAAGAGTGACAAGCACAAGTGTATGGCCACACTATATGGACTGAAATCACATATGAAATGATGCCAAATCATGAAAATGGTCTAAGCAATACATGCTAGTGACTTGTACACTCAAAGCTAACAAGCTAGAATGCACTATGGCTATACAAAGCATGGCATACATGATCGAGACAACTCAAATTAGAGCTTAAGTATGGTAAAACAAGGCTAAAAGCTTCTTTGAGTTGAGCCAAAACATGCAAGAATGATGATCCAAACACAAGATGCATGTTAAGGCAATAGAGAGGATTGCACTACAAGTGCATGGTGCATGCAAGAGGCTATGAAACCAACCTTAGCTAGAGGTATATCATGCTGAAATAAGGTCTAATACATGCTAATATGGAGCCAAAACAAGCTTAACAAACATGTTACTATTATGAGCTATTTATACTAGCATACAAGACACAAGGAGAGGGGATGACCCTCTCCTATTTGGAACCTCAAAACCACCTTTCCACTACTGAAAATCCTCTGGATTTCAGTGGTGAGAAGGCCAAAACAAGGTGGTCCTAATAGCTTAAAAGGATGGTTCAAAACAAGGCCAAACAAGACCTAAGAGGGGGTAGACTACCCCCAACACAAAAGTGACCTTAAACAAACATCACAAGCATAAAAAATCAGAACTTTTTATAGTAGAAAGTTAAGCTTAAATCAGCATACAAATAGGTCTAAAAGCTTAAGCCAAAACAAGGGATTAAAAGGTTAGTTTCTCACCCTTGAAGAACACCTTCAAGAACACAACTCCAGCAGCTTTCCTGAGTTCAAACCAACCCAAAAACACTAACACCAACTCCTAAGTACCTCAGCAACAAAAGGATGGTGTTCTAGTAGGTGTTTGTGTGCAATAGTGTGAAGAATTTACACTTTTGAGCACAAACAAGAGCAAATGGAGAGAGAGAGGTAAAATACAGAGAGAGAGAGTGATATATGTTTTGTATATCAACTTTCAGAACCTCTGGAAAGGGAGAGGGGTCTCCCTTCTTATAGAAATTCAATTCTCAAGCTTGTTGAACAAGCTTGAGTCTTGATTCAATCCCTCCATACATGTGGAGGATGAGAATTGTGCTCATCAGCTGTCCCAACTGGCACAAAAATATCTGCAAAAGTAGATGGAAAGGTCTCAGCCAAGAAATATGGCCGATCAACCAAAAAGAGTGCCGATCGACCAAAAAGAGTACCGATTGGCCACCACTTATGGCCGATGACAAGAAAACAAGGCCGATGGCACAAGGCCTTAGCCGATGGGTTGTAGGAATGGCCAACAAACCACCCTCTTCCCTCAGAAGCAAAACCACAAGTCCTTGCTCCATAACCAAGCACAAAACAAACAAGTTGAGAGATCCTAAGGCAAGGCGCGCAACCGAGACCTTCGGGAACTCAAAACGAACACGAGCATGGATGATCATCGAGTGTTCAAACGATGATGTCCAAGTCTTAAGGACATTCAAAAATGGGGTGTCTACAGTTGCCCCTCTTTGACAGAACTCGAAAGTCATACGATGACGGGAGTGAATGTCAAAGTCCAGAGACGACCCATTTTTGACAAGGCCGAAGACTTGGACAAACATATAAGATAACAAAGATATGCGCCCGTAGGCAGGGACAAGATGCAAATGACATGCATGATGCCGAACATAACTTATGATCATGCAAAGAGAGCTGTAATGAAGAATTTATGCAAAAAAATACAACATTTTAAGCAAGCGAATAAGAAAAAATAGTCCTACGCATTCCAACAGAAAGGATGTAAGAAAATTATACAATTCTCACTGCGTCTCACGCAGAGAAGATTAAAAGCAATTGCCGAGGACACCTGGAGTCTCAAACAAAACATCTCTCAGTGTAGCACACGCAAGAGAGGAAAGAGAGCATCTCTTAGCGTGGCACACGCATGAGAGGAAAGAGAGCATCTCTTAGCGTGGCACATGCATGAGAGGAAAGGACTGTGCAAGAAGGCGCAGTCATCCAAACATGTGTCAAACGCGAGAGGAGAGAGATACGTCCAAACGCATGCCAAACGCGAGTGGAGAAGGGTTGCGCAAGAAAGCGCGATGCACATAACAGTGCAAGAATGTCCAAACGCGACACGCGAGTGGAGAAAGGTTGCGGTGAAACTGAGCCGGGACTTCTCTTGAATGAACCGTACATACAATATCGTGCCTGCAGAAGAAAGAAATTCAATAGGTACAATATAGTAGAAACACATGTTCAATGTTAGATCAAGAAATCAGTTCAATATGAGATAAACACATGCATATACAATGCGAGTGAGAAGCTGCATAGCAATGCAAGTAAAACATGCGTGACAACGCAAGCGAGGGGTGCATAACAATGCAAGAGAAAGCATGCGTGACAATGCAAGTAAGGGGATGCATAACAATGCAACTGAAACAAGCATGATAATGCAAGTAAAGCATGCGTGACAACGCAAGCAAGGAGATGCATGACAATACAACATAAGTGTGCGTGACAACGTGGATAAAAAGGTGCATAACAATGCAAGAAAGGCATGCGCGACAACGCGAGCCATGGGGTGCATAAACACATGTAAGTAAAACATGCACGACAACACAAGCAATGTATATAACAATGCGAGAATGGGTGCATAAACACATGTAATTAAAGCATGCGCGAAGACGCAAGCAATGTGTGTAACAATGCGAGAGAGGCATGTGCGACAACGCAAGCCATAGGGCGCATAAACACATGTAAGTAAAGCATACGTGACTGTAGACACCCCATTTTTGACCGACCTTAAGACTCAGACGTCATCGATTGAGCGCTCGGTGATGGTGCATGTTGTGCTCGTTTAGAGGTTTTGGAGTTTTGGCTGAGAGCCTTGCCTTCGGGCCTCTAAACTCTTTGTGCTTTGACTCGGTTTGCGGACCAAGTCTTGTTTTCCATTCCTGGAGGGAGGGGGTGGTCTTGTAGACCATGTTTTTGTGGTCGTAGACTACTTTCATGGTCGTGGGCTACTTTTCCCGTTTGGAGACTAGTTTCCGATTTTCGGAGCCTTTGGCCACGCGCCTTGTCTCGGGACTGCTTAACATTCTCCGTTTGGCGTAGTTTTTGAACCAAACCTTGTTGCCTCTACCTAGAGGAACACTGTGGTCCGGGAGACCACTTTTGTGGTTGCATACCACTTTTGATGCTCATCGGCTAGTTTTCGGGGCTTTTGGCCGCGTGTTTCGCCTCCTGATTTCTCATTTTGCATCCGCGTGGGTTTGTTTTTGGTACAAACCTTGCTTTCCTTGTTTGGAAGGTGGTACAAGGGTGGGAGACCAGTATTTCTCCTGGCCGACCACTTTTCCTTTTTCCAGCTAGTTTTCTTGTCAGATAATTGGCTTTCTTAGTCTTTGGACCATCTTTTCTGGTCGACCACCATACCACCACCTTGCATTTAGTGTGTTGACCTCTCCCACCTATGGCTGACCAATTTTTGCTCTAGTTGACCACTTAAAGTGGTCAGTCGACCACTTTTACTAGCAGGCCGACCACTTCAAGTGGTTGGCTGCTTTTTGGCACCTTTTTGGAGATATTTTGGGACAGCTGGCACAGCTGGAGAGCATTTGAGCCATCCTCCATACACGTGTATGGAGGGATGGCATTCAATCTTAGCTTCTCCAAGAAGTTTTGGCTTTCCTCTTCTATAAGAGAGAGGCTCCTCCTCCCTTCTCCAGGCTCAGAAAATCTGAGGGAAGAGAGTTACATATAGCTTTGTCTCTATATCACTCTTGTTATTCATTTTTGTGTTCAAAAGTGTTGATTTGTCTTACTTTAACACATAAACACACACTCAAACACCATCATTTTGGTACTGAGGTGCTTAGGGGCTGATTTTGGTGTTCTTGGGTTGCCTTGAGCTTGAAAAACCTGCTGGAGTTGCAGTTATAAAGCGAGTCTTCAAGGGTGAGCTTTTGACCTTTAAATCCCCCTTTCTTGCTTAAGCTTTTAGCCTATCTTGCATGTTGTTTTAAGCTTAGCTCATAATTGATAAAATTTCTATTTTTGCATGCTTAAAAAGTTTGTTTAAGATCACTTTTGTGTTTGGGGTTGTTTACCCCCTCTTAGGCCTTGTTTGGCCTTATTTTTGAGCCTTTTTTATGAGCTTCGGGACCACCTTGTATTGGCCTTCTCACAACTGAAATCAGTGGTGGGGATGGTGTTTTAAGGTCCTAAGAAGGAGAGGGCTATCCCCTCTCCTTGTGTCTTCTTTACATGCCTTAATATGCCTCATGCTTGAGCACCTTTCCTAAGCTTGTGTTAGCTTGTTCTTAGCATGTATTTGTGGTTATTTTGCTGTGGCATACCACTATTTTTATTGCTTAAGTCATTCCATGCTTGGTCTTACTAGGTGCAGTGTAATCCGCCTTATTTGCCTTGTATGAATCATGCATTATGCCCTTCATGCTAGCATGTTTTGGCCTACTTCCATGCATGTTTTAGACTCATTCTAACATGTACTAGGACTGTTTTGGGTCGCCTTGGTCACATGCTTCATGTTTTGTATACTTGTAGTACAAATGCTCTTGCTTGCCTCAAGCTTTGAGCACCATTGCATGCTTCATTTGTGTCATGTACATGATTTGGCATTATCTAACATGACATTTCAGAGCTTATAGCATGCTTTTGTTCCCACTTCATTCATGCTTTAAATGCTTTTAAGGGTTATGCATTATGGCCTTTTTATGGCCTTAGCTTGCATGCCTGCATGCCTAGGCCTTTGGGCCCTCATCTCAGCATGTTTAGGTCCTTGTTTTGACAAACTTGAGCTCTGTCCATGCTTAGTTCATGCATTTGTGCCATGTATTGCATGCCTCCTTTGTGTTGCTCTTTGCTAGCTTTCATGCCTTAGGACCCTAGCATGCTTTACTTATGTTGTTTGAATGATTTGGCATCATTTCTTGCTTTATTTCAGTGCACTTAGTGTTGTTACACTTCCACTTTTGTCACTCATCGAGCACTCTTGAGAGTTGTGCTCTTTGGCCTCTTTGATGGCTAATGCATTGTGCATGCATGTCTTGCTTTATGTGCCATCATTTCATCACCAATGGCCACTGATTTGGGCATAATTGAGGTCTACCCCTTTTAGTTTAAGTCCATTAAACATGTCATGTATACTGCATTGAGTATGCCGCATTGTTCATCGCATTATGTATGCCTTGTACTTTGCATTGTGCATGCTTAGTTTACATCATTGCATTGTGCATGCTAACTGATATTTTCATTGTGTGTGCATGTCCCTAACATTGCTAATTTGTCCTTATAGCATTGCATTGTGCATGCATGCATTAGCATTGTTCGCATGCCATTAGCTTTGTTAAGTTAATCATGTCACATTGCATTGAGTATGCCATGTAGTTTGTTCGCATTGTGTATGCCATGCTTGCTTGCATTGTGTTTGGATTAGGTGTTAGTCCAAACACAGGAAACGAGGGACGTTTCATACTTAAAGTGATGAAACGTGCCTTAATTCCCACCTGCCGACGCTCCTGATCATACATGATAGTGTTTTAGGCTTTATGTGTTTACTTGTGCATTCATTTTCATATTGAATTGTGCAATTTTGCCTCTTGGCCATCATGCATGAAAATGCATGATTGGTGGCCCAAGGTCGAGAACCACACCGCCTTGAGTCCATAACATGATAGGGAAGGGTGATTGTGCACACATATCTTGCAAATACATTGCCATACCCTTTCTTGCTCTCTGTTGTAGCAAATTGCAGTTCAGCAGCAATAACTGGTCGGCCAGCCAGAAAAAGTAGCTGGCCGACCATTTTTCTTGGTTTTCAACAACAAAAAGTGGTCGGCAGGTGTTTCTAGGGACCAAAAGTGGTCGGCCACCCTCCCACAGGATTCCTAAGGTGGAGTTTCATCTTTCTGGAGCTTGGTGCAAGTTTCTAAAAACAAATGAAAATAGAGGCAAATCGGGGCATCGCATTGGATTTCCGAACGTGGCAACCGAGCATGCATCCAGTCTTCTCCCTCCGAGAACCTCCTGATTTACTGCTTTCCTTAGCTGCCATGCTTAGATAGCTAGCTTTCGCTTTGGTTTGAACTCTTAATAGTTAATGCGTTAGCTATTCGATTCGTTTTGTAATAATTAGTTAACTAGGATTAGTTAATTAATTTTTTGTGTAATAATTAGTTTAATTAGCTTAGATTAGCTAGTTAGCTTCTTATTCGGTCCCTCCTTCGAGAGGGCGCATTATTGTAATAAGCGTGCATGTGTGTGATGCATGTCTTCCAATCCCCATTTCTTTCTCCCTTTTACTTAACCGCTTACGATGGTTAGTTTTAGGGCATATTTCATTTAGCATACCTTATGCTTGCATATCTGCATCCGTTCATCTGTATTGCGTGCACCGGGCTCGGCACATCATGCTAACTGCATTGTATTTTAATTCCAATTTGAATACATGTACCAAGTTGCATCTCACATGACATTCTTAGGATAGCCGAGTCTATCTTAATTGCATTTTTATATGTGTTGCATTAGCCATTTTAACATGAACTAGGATCATGCATTGATTTCTAACTAGTTCCTTGTTTTGGCTTGGAGTACACTGTGAGTGTTTACGCTTTAGCATACTGCATGTGTGTTAATGTTGCCATGAAAGCATGCCTGCCATGAGGCTATTTGCTTACGTGATTAACTGCCTGAATGCCTGTGGGTGAAGGTTGGATTACTTGAATTGGGACAATTCATTGAAATTCGCATTTTAGCCTACTTACAAGTAGCAAACTTCAAACCATTTTTCAAACAAACAGATATGCGATGCTTTGTTCCAAATTAGGCGATCTAGTCTATACTTATGTGTTGTGCGCATCACATAGTAATTCTAGCTAATTAACCGGAATAAGAGCACATGTGTTTTCAAAAATAAGATATCATGCTTAGTACAAGTGTAGACGCGCCCCGGTGGGCCTCATGCTACAGTTCGGACTCGATTTTTGTTGTCGCGGTTCTTAACCTGAACCAAAGAGTCCAAATCTGGCAAATCGTTTTGAGAAACAGATTTTTTTGAAAGAAGTGCCAAACATGGACTGCTTTTCCAGATACAGAGTCGCCACCTAAATGTTTTAAAATGGGAGAATTTAGGAAACCCTGACTCGGTGCCGAAGGCCACATGTCCGTCATCACCGGAGTTGTCTCAGCTCGGGAGCTTGGGTACGATCGGGGAAGGTCAGCTATGAGAACCCCCTTTCGCCCGGTCCGAAGACCGGCCTCTACTAACCGTGATATCCAATTTTGAAAACGTTATGTGTTCTTAATCCGGTTATTAGCCTAGAATTACTATGTTGTGCGCGCAGCAAACAAGTATAGACCAAATCGCCTAAATTGGAACAAAACATTTCATGTTTGTTTTGAAAATGGTTTGCTACTCGCAAGTAGGCTAAAATGCAGGTTTTGCCACCCTCAAGTGGGCTTTTAGAAAAGATGGTTTTGCCACTATCTAGTGGGCTTTAAAATTCACAGTTTTAATGCATTATTCCAATTTAGATAATTCAACCTCCATCCACAGGCATTCAAGCAGTTATATCACATAAGCAGCTAGCCTCATGGTAATCATACTGTCATGGCAACACTCACACGCATGCGATATGCTAAAGCATAAAAGCTTACCTAGTACTCCGTGCCAAAATAATAAACTAGTTAGCAAACATGCATGTCCTAGTTCATGTTAGATTGACTAATGCAACACATACGGGATGCAATTGAAGTAGGCTCGGCTAACCTAAGCATGGCATGTGAGATGCAATCAATTGATGCACGTATTCAATTTTGAAATTAAAGTACAAATGCAGTTAGCATGATGTTCCGAGCCTGATGCATGTCAACAAATGCATGAATGCACGCATGCATAGCATAAGGTATGCTAAAATAAATGTGCCCTAATCTACCATCATAAGCAGGTAAATAAAAGGGAAGAAAGAAGTGGGGTTGGAAGGCATACATCACGCACGCACACTTATTACAAATATGCCCTCGCTCGGAGGGACCAAATAAATATTACAAATTAATTAACTACGCAAGCTAATTAAATATTACAAATTAATTAATTAATTAACAAATTAACTAATCTAGGAAAACAGGTAAACCGCCTCGGGAAATGCGCCGCCATGCATAGGCTGCCTCTATTTTCTTTCCTCTGCTCCTCTGAAGGCTACCAAAACCTCAGGACTGCTTCCTTGGACACTGAGGAGTGCCACCGGCTGAGTAGAATTGCCACCGACAGTGTGGTGTAGTCACCGGCACAAGATGAATCCATCGGCTGCTTGTTTACTGCCGGTCGGCAATATATATTGCCGGTCGGCAAGGAATGTTGCAGAACCTGCAATTGACAGCAACAGAGTGCAAAGCAAAGCATGGCAATGCAATTCAAGCAATTTATGCACCCATCACATTCCTTATCATGTTAATGACTCAAAGGAGGATGTGCCCCAATTCTCGGACCACCAATCACGCATTTCCATGCATGATGGCCCAAAGAATCAAGTGTGCAACTTCAATTTCAAAATGCATGCAAACCAAATAAACACACAAGGAGGCCTAACCTCTATCATACTCATCTCAAGAGGCAAGGTGATACATGCAAGATGCAATGCAACTTAGGCATACAAGCTAAGGATGCAACATGCCGATACAAGCAAACATGCAAGGTGAGCATGCAAATAAGCAAGGGATGATCTTAAACATGAATTAGGCAGCTCTAGTTAGGCCCAAAACAGTGGCCAAAATGCTAAGTGCATGGAGGCAAATGACATGCAAACATGCATAGATACATGGTCCAAGACTTAAGCATAATGAAGCAAATTTTCGACGCATTTGAAAGGCACAAACATGGACAATTTTCATGCGAATTTCAGAGGTGATAGGTGATGCGAAATAGCCCCGAAACATAACGAAACAACATTCAACGCATGGAATGAATCCCGAAATGCAAAATTAGGCATATGAAATGGCTTACAGCTATACAAAGCATGCATAATATGGACATGGAGCATGAAGACAGAAGCAAGACAGCCCTGAGACAAGCATTTTTACAGTTTATGACATGGCCAAACAGCAAGCAAAGATAGGGCTAAAATGGCATACAAAAACGGGGCTAACACATGGATTTCAAAGCAAGTAGCACATAGAGTATCCAAATAGTGTTGAGCCTTTCTTCAATGTTGAAGACGGGCTCAAAATAAGCAACTTCACAGTTTATAACATGCCTCAAAAAAGATCACACACAAGCCAAAAATATTATGCAAAATTATGGCATAAAGAGGGCTAATGAAGGAAGTGCTAGCTACTGTCCTCAAACAGCAAGAGGTCCTCAATCGAACATGAAGAGGACCTCAAAATATGATAATTTGAAGTTTGGGTCGGAGCCCAAAGATGTAACCGCAAGGAGCTAAGATATAGGCCAAGAAAATGCACAAAAGAGGGAAAGTGGGACTCACCCTTGTAGAACCAATCTTTAGCAACCTTTGGACCGAGTTTGGGAGCTTTTAACCTCTGGAGGACAGCCTCAAGCTGCTGGAATGGGCGTTGGATGCCTTGTGCTATGAGTTGATGAAGAAATGGCCCAAGAACAAGGGTGTTTGATGGTTGAATGGGAGAGATAGAGTGAGAGATGAAAGGATATGTATGTATATCAGATATACATGGTATATCTCTGGTTTTTTTGCTTTAGACCATCCAACCTAGACAAAGGGAGAGGAATGGTGCTTATATAAGGCAAGGGAAGCACTTAACTTACAAGCTAAGTAAAGGGAAAGGGTCAAAGGGGTTCAAGGGGGGTGCAAGGCTTCTACAGGAAGCTAAAACAGCTAGCCAAGCTTCTTGGAGAAGCTTGGCCAAAGGGTTCAAGCTTCTAGAAGGTTAAGGGGTTCAAAGACTCACAAGGTGCAAAACAAACACACATGTGCGTGGGGGATCGATTCTGTGCATTCCAGCTGGCACAGCTGGAATCCACTCAATCTGCAGAATGCTCCGGAAGGTTGTCGGCTAGCAAAAATTGCCTGTCAGCAAAATAAAGTGCCGATCGGCACAATAAATTGCCGGCCGGATAAATATAGTGCCGGTGGATGGTCGGTAAGGTCAAAAAACGGCCGGTTGATGTCCAAATTGAAGCCCCGGAAGTTAGCTTTCCAATGGAGCAAACCTTGCATTAAAATTCCTCCTGTGGAAAAAGTTATGCCCATTTTGGTGAAGCCGCGCAGATTCGATCCAACCGGGATGATACCCAACTTCAACCAATCATATCTCCCCCACCCGGACTTGGCTTTAAGAGATTCTTGAGTGAAAAATGAAGCCCTGGAAGTAAGCTTTCCGACGGTGGTGGCCCCATAGCTAAAATCCAAGCGTACAGACAGATAAGCCCGATTCAGCGAGGGCTGCTCGACTCGCTTCTACCCGGATTCATGCCGAACTTCTCCCAAATTAGTTTTCTCCTCTCCTTTCCTCTCTTCTTCAACTCCAAACTCCTAAACAAAGTGTTTTGAAGGATTTGCTTCTCTCCTTGCTGAAGAAACTGAACATTTCCCCTGCACACCTGTCTCCACCAAGTAAACCATCAGTAACGCCCAAGTCTTAAGGGCAGTCAAAAAATGGGGTGTCTACAACAAGCCGATCTTTGATCGGGCGAGTGAGGGTGCTCATTAAATGACCTTCCCCAATCGTACCCAAGTTCCCGAGCCGAGGCAACTTTGGTGATGACGGACATGTGGCCTTAGGCACGAGTCAGGGTTTCGTAAATTTCCCCAAAATAAAATATTTAGGTGGCGACTCTATATCTGGCAAAGCAGTTCATGTTTGGCACTTCTTTACAAAAATCAGTTTTCCAAAACGATTTTCCGGATTTAAACTCTTTGATGATTTATCAATCTGACATCGCACATTGTGAGATCAGATTAAGAACCGTGACATTTGAGTCCGAACTGTAGCATTGAAGCCCATGGGCGCGCCTACAGTTTCTAGCGACTCTGCTGGGGACTTAGAGAAATTGACTTGAACTCATGATATCTTGTTTTGCTTACACTTATGTGTTTCTTTGCATTGCATTTGCATTGGTGCGCCTAGGACACCGTGTTTACCGTATGCTATTCCTAAACGATTTGCCGGAGGCTCGCTTTGAGGAGCGTGTCATAAGGCTGACCGGTTGCGGGCTCTGCCACGACGGGAACACAAACCTCAGCTTTTACCGGGCACCCTTTTTGACCATTCAACCTAGTGCATATTCGGAATCCATAGTGACTATTCCAAACTAGGACAGGTTGCTTACCCAATTATAGGTTGTTTAAAACCGCTATGTGCGTAGTGAAACTCTAGCTCCTGACAAAATAGGACAGGGAAACCCTACCCCAACATAGGGGTGTTTTCGCTCTCATTTGCTTGCTATGTGCTGTCAGAGTGTGTCTCTATAGGTTGCACATATCAGTTTACGAGTCTGGGTATTAGGCCTAAGGGCATCAATATTTTGAGAATCAGTTATATCTGTGGGTATCAGATTCAGTTTTGGGGTAGCTATTTGGGCAACAGCGATCAATGTTTGAGAACAGTGTGCTTCAGCTCGCAAATATCAATTGTGTGTTGTGTTTATTTAAAGCCGTTATGCTGTCCGTTTTTCTGGTCGTTTATTTATTTATTATGCTTTATTTGTCTTTTTACAAGGTAGTTTAGTGCAATTGCATCTGACTAGGCAGATATTCCCCGAGCACTCTAGGTTAGAGGTCGAAGACTTAATCGATCCAGGGATCTGATAGACGGACAAGCAGTGTTTCTTTCTTTACCCCCGGTTGCTAGGCGGAGATCAAGAAAGCGCAGTGTATCAGTACAGAGGTTGTCAAATCAGCGATTCTTGAACAGTCAAGCTGAGGTCCCAGTTTCTACTGCAGAGTCAGATATACCGTTCGTTCAGTTAGATCAAGACAATATGGCAGGATTGAAAGAGATGATGCATCAGCTCTAGGAAAGTATGAAAACCATGCAGCAGGATGCTGCCCGTCAGGCAGAAGTATCTGCACGTCAAGCCGAGGTAGTAACCCAATAGGTGGATTTAATTGCTAGACTATAGCAGCAAATCGGAGCATCTGCTTTGCACACACCTCCTCTCCACCCAGAGTTCCAATACTCGGGGAGACGCCAAATGTCCAGGAAGATACGGACATCCCCACAGGGCTAGCTCCGCCCCAGTCCTACCCCAGCTATCTAAAACACCCACCAACCTAGTGGATTCACTGTTTGAGTTTGAGGTAAATCCAACGGTGTTAAAAGTATGCAAGCTAGAAAAGATTTTCAAGAAGTCTCAAGGTGTGAAATCCATTCCAGATATAGAGGATGGGTATACCGACTCGGCCGTGACGCTACCAGATCGGTTTAAAATGTCACATATCGACCGCTTTGATGGGTCTGGGGATCCTATGGTGCACCTGCGGTTGTTTTCAGATATCCTTAGGCTGATGGGCCTTTCCAGATTGTAGAAGCTTTCTTTGTTCGGCCGGACCTTGTTGGGTGTAGCGGCCATTTGGTACACAAAATTGGAAGATTCCATTAAGAGGAGTTGGGAGGAGATGGCTGAGGCCTTCATAGCTCAATATTCCTATAATACACAGATCGAGGTCACAACTCGCGACCTCGAGACTACCAGGCAAGAACCGAAGGAGAGCTTCTCCAACTTCGTAACCCGTTGGAGGGCCAAGGCCTCGATGATGACCATCAGGCCCGTTGACAAAGATCAGATACGGATGGTTGTACGCAACCTCCGGCCCAAGCTCATGCAGAAGATGATCGTCCTCCCCCTACTTACTTTTGCAGATCTACATGAGATTGGGGTACAAATAAAGGATGCCATGAAACAAGGTCTGATTGACCCTGAAAGAGAGCAGCCCAAGAGGGCATTCAACCGCAGTACAAATGCAGGCATAAGTAGTGCTGCAGCTGGCAGAACTTCAGATGTCAGAATGGTCACCACCACCCTTCCCAAAACCCTCACAGCTACCCCATTCACTGGTGTGTCCGGTAGTAGCTCACAACCAGCTAGATATGCGCCCAGAGGCTAAAGAACCTTCACCCCACTATACATGCCCCTATCCAAAGCTTTGGGGTTTTCATCAAGAAAGGGCACTTGAAACCCCTAGAGTCGCGACCATTGCCAAATACACTTCCTCCTTCCCATAACCTGGCAAAGTATTGTGCCTATCACCAACAGCATGGTCACGACACCGACCAGTGCTTTAGACTGCGTCACGATATCCAAGATGTTGTTGACAATAAGGTGATCGCACCCTCGGAAAAACCAAACGTCACAACCAACCTACTCCTACCACATAACCAAGCTCCACCTCCCAAACGCATTAGCCTAATCCAAACTAGGGTTATGTCATACGACCCCAGCATATAAATCACCCCTTCTCACCTACCCAAGCCGGAGGTGTTCATTCCAGAAAGCACGGATCTATGCATGTGGACATCTCCCAAACCCAACCTGAGCCAGTGGTGGTGACTATCGAAGATAGAACCGGGATGATTACGGGAACAAACGAAAATGATTATTCAGGGCCTGAGGGGTCTGCAAGATATGTGTACGACCCGAGCGGTTACATTATACCAACAGGGTAGACTAAGCCAAGGGTGGAACTACTGGTCGGGGCAGAGATCTGTGTCGTTCGAGAGGATGAACCTAATCAAGGGCTAGATGACCTAGCAGAATTGGAAGAGGACATAGCCAACCTTCAATTCTTCAATGAACAAGATTTGAAGGACGTGACTGTCAACTGGTTTGATTTGGAGGGGTCAACAGAAGCTACTAGGTGGCTTAGTGACGAGCCGGATGCTATTGAACAACTTCAGCCAGACCAGGGGCAATCAGGGGTTGGAATATCATCAGTAGTGGCTGGAATGGCCGGGGATCAGGGGCAACCGTCGGAGAGCACCGGCTTTAAGAATTTTGCTCAGGATCAGAACAGTTTGAGTACAGAGGATGCTGAACAGCAGGCTACATTGAAACAGTTTGAGCAAGAGAAGATCGAAGATCTAGAGAGAGTTAAAAAGGCCAAAGCCCCTATGGGGAATAAATGTGCTGTGAGTACGGGAACGGAATGTGCTGTGCGCACAGGAACAGTTGTGACAAAATCAGATAGTTGCTTGTCGATGGCCGACGGAATGTGGTGGGAGGACGACGACCTATGTCTTGCCCACACAGACAAGGATTGGGGGAACAACCGACCGGATGATACCTGTTATCTAGGAGAGGTGGACCACATGACCAGGAGTGGGCGGTACTTCAAGCCCCACATCTAGATCAACCAGAGGCGTCCGGAAGGGACACAGAGGTAGAGAAGCAGAAAGAAAAGTTACTCGAAGAGGAGGCTGTGCTGAAACAGTTGAAGAAGATACAAGCAGACATCTCCAACTGGGGGCTGCTTATGGCTTCAAGAGTACACAGACAAGTTGTCCTTTCTGCAATGGACAGAGCCAAACTTTCAATTGAAACCACGCCTGAACAGCTGGTAGGGTTGGTTTTTCCGAGAGGAACTTCCTCGACGTTAACCTTTACTGATAAGGAACTACTGCCTGAGGGCGCAAACCATAACAAACCACTCTACATCTCTATGGAGTGCAGAGACAAATGGGTACCAGTGGTTCTTGTTGATACAGGATCCGCCATCAACGTATGTCCGTTAAAGACGGCATATGCAATCGGATTAAAGCCCGGGGACTTCGTACCTATTGCCCAGGTGATTCGGGCATACGACAACACTAGCAAAGAAGTGATGGGGACTGTGCAGGTTCAGACTAAGGTTGGTCCAGGACAACACGATATTGACTTCCATGTCTTGGACGTTCCCACAACCTTTAATCTACTCTTAGGGTGGCTGTGGCTGCACTAGGTGAAGGCAGTCTTTTCCACCCTCCATCAGATGTTGAAATATCCCCACGGGAAGGGGGTGGCCATTGTTTTTGGAAATTCGTCAATCCATCCGCTGCCAGAGGTGTCTGTACCAGTACTGGATATCGAACATGGCGCGGAGGATGTGTTCCTGTCAGGGTTCACCCTAGCCAAGGCCCGGGTTGTATAGAACATTCTGGTTACTGATGAGGGGCTCTATGTCAGCGCACAATCAGTGTATCTCATGAACAAGTTACAGCACATCCCCGGGATGGGATTAGGGAGTAGTGGCCGAAAAGGCGTTGCAGCATCGGTCGGAGTGCCGCATAACCCACATACCTTTGGTCTAGGTTATCTGCCTACCAAGGAGGACTGAGTGAGGAAAGGCAAAGAAATGGCCGGAAGGGCCAGAGGTAAGCAGACCGGAAGGCATTTTGAGTTGATGCACCGACCGATCCAGGGTACCCTGAATGGACGCTTTGTCCGGGAGGGAGAGGACTTTCCGTTCTACGGCTTCCCAGAGCCATGGCTAAACGCAAAGAAGAGGCGCCTGTCGGGTTTTGAGATATTCTTTGACTTACAATTGTCTGGGGATGACGTTGTTGAGGAGCAAACAGACCAAATAGCTGAGGCTAAGCAGTGTAAAGAGAAGGTTTCCGAGGGCACAAAGATTGAAATGGGGGTAGTACTGGCTTGTCTACTTTCAGATCCTCTGATCGCACATGAGTGCTTGGGGAATGACCTCTCAGTGTTCATGATCGGGAATGAAACGGCTGCAAGCCCATCTTCAAATATTTTGGATGCGTCCATTGTACCTTCCCTTGTCTGGCAATGCGAGGAAGGATTCTTATTGAGCAACACTGAGTCAGGTAGTGAGCCGGAATCTGATTCCACCAAGTCCGTAGAGTGGGAATCAGGTTCCAGCTCGTTTGAGTCTGAGTCCAGTATTCCTAAGAGTGATAACCCGGATGCCACAGTCCTGTCTGGTTCGTCTTTTTCTTTTTTCTTTGAGTCTGCTATAATAAAGGAAGCAGGCAACTTGGAAGTACTTAATGAGAATGATGCGGCTGTGGCCTTCGATTACTTTTATGTGCCATTAATTTATTGCATGAATCAGGATTTTCAAAATTTTGATGAAAACAACGAGGAAGAAATTCCTCCGATTTTGCAATATTTGCTTGATCAAGAGCAGGAGAGGTTTGTTAAACCCTTGGTTGATGAAATCACCCAAATTAAAGTTGGTACTGAGAAGGACCCTCGGCAGGTCCTGATCGGGTCCACATTGTCTTTAGAGGAGCGCGAGCGTTTAGTCGCTTTATTAAAAGATTTCAAAGATGTTTTTGTGTGGTCCTACAAAGACATACCTGGAATCGATCCTGAGATTGTACAGCACCAGATCCCTCTTGACCCAGAGGCCTGACTTGTCAAACAGAAACTCAGAAGGATCCGCCTTGACTGGGCTCTCAAGATCAAAGAAGAGGTCACCAAACAAATTGACGCAGGGTTCCTGCTGGTATCTGAATACCCAACTTGGTTGGCCAACATCGTTCCGGTGCCGAAGAAGGATAGCAGAATTCAAGTATGTGTGGACTTCAGAGATTTGAACAAAGCCAGTCTGAAGGACGACTTTCCTCTGCCGCATATCGATAAGTTAGTGGATTTTACTGCTGGGCATGCGTTGCTCTCATTCATGGATGGGTTTTTTTTTGGCTAAAATCAGATATTGATGGCACTTGAAGACCGGGAGAAGACTGCTTTTACCACCCCGTGGGGGACCTATTGTTATAGGGTAATGCCGTTTGGGCTGAAGAACGCTGGAGCTACGTATCAATGGGCTGCGACCACAATATTGCACGACATGATCCACAAGGAGGTTGAGGTATACGTGGATGACATGATTGTCAAGTCTAAGGAAAGAGAGGGCCACTACACCGCCTTGCAGAAGTTCTTTCAACGGATCAGAGAGTATAGGCCACGGCTGAATCCTCAGAAGTGTACATTCGGTGTTACAGCAGGGAAAATGCTGGGGTTCTTGATCACACAGAGAGGTATCGAGGCCGACCCTTCCAAAATCAAGGCCATCTTAGAAATGCCACCACTAAGGACTGAAAAGGAGGTGCGAGGCTTTCTGGGTAAAGTGCAATTCATAAGACGGTTTATTTCAAAATTAACCTTGACTTGTGAACCACTCTTTGGTCTCTTGAAGAAAGGAAAGAAATTCCAATGGGACGGCCGATGCCAAGCTGCTTTTGAACAGATCAAACAATATTTACAGAACCCACCTGTGTTGCCACCGCCTAAACCGAGGAAACCGTTGATTCTGTACCTTTCAGTGACTGAAACTATAATGGGCTGCATGCTCGCGCAAGAGTCTGAGGACAAAGTGGAGAGGGTTATCTACTATTTGAGCAAGAAAATGCTGGAGTATAAGACTCGCTACACTCAATTGGTGAAGGCTTGTTTGGCCTTGGTATGGGCTACCAGGAAGCTACGACACTACCTGTTAGCTCACTCTGTAATACTGGTTTCGAGATTGGATCCTATCAAATATCTCTTCGAGAAACCAGCGCTTACGGGTAGGCTAGCTCGTTGGTTGCTTCTGCTTTTCGAATTCGATTTGAAGTACATGACACGCAAGTTAGTTAAAGGGAGAGCGGTAGCGGAGTTCCTAGCCGATCACCCAGTTGAAGGGGATGAAGTAGTTGAGTACCTATTCCCAGATGAGGCCATCCTGCATATCGAAGACAAAACTTGGATGATGTACTTTGATGGAGCGTCAAATCAATATGGGTATAGGATAGGGGTGTTGTTGATAGCGCCTGACAATTCCCGTATCCCTCTAGCATTCAAACTCCGGTTCAAAGTCTCGAACAACGAAGCAGAGTATGAGACATGCATTGCCGATTTAGAAGCCACCCTAGAACTAGGGGCAAAACGGTTAGACGTCATCGGGGACTCGAACCTTGTTGTATCTCAAGTTAAAGGAGATTGGAAACTCAAAGAAGAAAAGATAAAAATCTATCACCAAGCCTTGGACGTGCTAATTTGTCGGTTTGAGAAGCTGAATTTTGCCTATCTATTAAGAAAAAACAACAGGTTCGCAGATTCACTAACAACTCTATCTTCCATAATGGACATCCCTTTCGGAGTCCGGATGCGTCCGATCATCATCGAACAGAAGTTTGTGCCAGCCTACGAGCTGCTTGCTGCCATAGATGAAGTACAAGATGAGAATCCTTGGTATTACGATGTCTGGAACTTCTTAGAAAAAGAGGCGTATCCACCAAGAACAAATGCCAAAGACAAGAGGGCAATTAGAAGAATGGCTGCTCAGTTCATCATCTGCGGGGGTAAACTATACAAGAGAGGTCATCTCGGGATGCATAAGCTGTGTGTTGATGCCGAAGAATCGAAGCGCCTGATGGAGGCTATCCATAGAGGAGAGTGCGGAGCGCACATGAACGGGGTAATGCTAGCCCGGAAGATCCTTAGACAAGATTACTACTGGTTGTAGACACCCCATTTTGACCGACCTTAAGACTCAGACGTCATCGATTGAGTGCTCGGTGATTACGCATTTTGTGCTCGTTTTGAGGTTACGGGGTCTCGGCTGAGAGCCTTGCCTCCGGACTTCGGGACTCTTTTGTGCTTTGGCTCGGTTTGCAAACCAGGTTCTATTTTCTCTTCCCGAAGGGAGGGAGAGGTATCGCAGACCATCTTTCAGTAGCCATAGGCTACTCTTCGTGGTCGTAGGCCACTTTTCCCGTTTGGAGACCAGTTTTCAGTTTTTGGAGCCGTCGGCCGTGCGCCTCAGTTCGGGACCGCTTAACTTTCTCCGTTTGCTCCGGTTTTTGGCACACACCTTGTTTCCTCTCTCTAGAGGGACACTGTGGCTTGGGAGACCACCTTCGTGGTCGTACACCACTTTCGATGCTTAACAGTCAGTTTTCGGGGCACTCGGCTGCGCGTTTTGGCCCCCGAACCCTCGTTTTGCATCCGTCTGGGTTCATTTTTGGCATGGACCCTATTTTCATTGTTTGGGAGGTGGTACAAGGGTGGGAGACCACCTTTTCTTCTTGGAGACCACTTTTCCCCGCCGACCGATTTTTCTTGTCAGGTAGCTAGTCTCCCTAACTTTTGAGCCACAATTGCTGGTCTCCCACCACACCACTAGCTTGCATTGAGTGAGGAGACCACCCTAGGAGATGGCCGACCACCATTCACTCACTTGAACCTTTTGAACTGGTTGGCCGACCAGGGAAAGTGGTCGGCCGACCACCTAAACTAGTCGGCCTGCCTCCTCCTGTTTTGTCCTTGTGAGTTGTTGCCAGTTGTGCCGGTTGGAAGGCACAGAATTGATCCTCCATACACGTGTATGGAGGATCTTTAAACTTGGATTTTGGCTTCTTGAAGAAGCTTTGGACCTCTTTGGCTATAAGAGAGACCCTCTCCCTCATTAGCAAAGGTTCAGAATTCTGCTCTAAGGCATATATACCTCTCTCTCTATATCTCTACATTCAAGATCAAAAAGGGCCTTGTTCTTGCACCATTGCATATCAACCCTTAGCTTAACACCTCCAACACCAACCTAAGCTTCTTGGAGGTCATTGCAGAGGTTAAAGGCTGAGTTTTTGGTCCAGAGGTTGTTGGCCTTGTTGAGCTACAAGGGTAACACACCTCTTCCCCCTTTTTGCTTTATTTTGCTCCATATCTTAGCTATATTTGCAAGCATATTTGGGCTTTGTCATAAACTGAAAAAGTCTTATTTTGAGGTCCTTAACATGTTTGTTTAAGATCATTTTTCTGTTGGGGGTCATCTACCCCCTTGCATGCTTCATTCTACTTTGTTTTGAGCCATCCCTTACGGCCTTTGCATTGACCTTTGTTTGGCCTCTTATCCACTGAAATATAGTGGATTTTCAGTGGCTAGTATGCTGTTTTGAGCACCAAAATCAGAGACGGGTGACCCTCTCACCCCTTGTCTTGTTTACTAGCATATTTAGCCTAACAAAGGAGCCCTTATTTGCATGCTTCCATATTTGCATGCTTCCAAGCCATGTTTCAAGCCATTTTTGGTGGGTTTTAGGACTTGCATAGGCTCTTTCCAGAGCCCATTTTGTCACCTTGGGTGTACCTCTTGCATGTGTAGAACAACCCCTTGTATGGCCTATCAAAGTAGCACTTCATTCTTGTATGTATTGGTCAGGTTTCAGTGGGTTTTTGGGCTTCATTTGACATGCCATGATTCTTTTTTTGACTGGTTTGGTGGCCTCTCATGTGCTTCATATGGTTGTAGTGTAAATCATGGTTCACTAGCTTGTATTGCATGATGTTTTGGTCCCCTTTCCTAGCATATTTTGGCCATCATCCAAAATAATTTTATTCATATTTTGGGCTTCCTAAGCTCTGTTTGAAGTGTTTTGGGTCATGCATGCATTGTCGTATATGGTCCTAGTTCAATTAAGCTCACTAGCTTTGCATATCGGGTGCACTAGCATGCGCTGTTTGGGCCCTTGACATGTTTTGGCATCATTAAACATGATATTTCAGAGCATATAAGGTTGCCATATTCCCATGTTTTCCACTCTTTAAATGTGTTTGAGAGTCGTGCTTAAATACCTCATTTATGGACCATTGCATGAGCTTCATTTCTATGCATTTTGAGCCATCATTTTAGACCATTTTTCCACTGTTTTGGACCTGCCTAGGATCTGTTTGGGGCTGGTTTGGCCACTTGTGCATTGCTTTGTGTACCCCAAGTGTAATGCACTTCACTAGTTTCGGTATCCGGGCCATGTAGCATGCATTGTGCGAGGTGTTTACATGATTCGGGACCATCTTGCATGTCATTTCAGAGCTGGAAAATGTGTGATTGTATGCCATATTTCATTCCTTGCCATGCTTTGGTAGAGTTGCATTTGGTGCCTTAGGTTTGGTCCTTTGCATTTGTGCATATTCGCATGTGTTTTCATTGCCTAATTTCATCATGTTTGGCCACTGATTTGAGTGTGGCTGAGGCCCATTCATTTTAGTTTAAGTCCATTTTGCGCGTGTATGCCATATAGTCCATGTTGTTGCATGATTGACCATTGCATTGTGTATGCCTTGATCATTTCATTGTTAGTCTCCATTTGTGCATTGCGTATGCCATATAGTTTTCATGTGCATTGAGTATGCCATTGGTTATTTCATAGCATTGTGTATGCTAGTAGCATTTTTGCATGTCATCATTTGCATGCTTGCATCATTTAGTGGCATTATGTTTAGGTTGCATGTTAGAGTTGCATTCATGCATGCCATGTGCATTGCATTGTGTTTGGAGTAGGGTTTAGTCCAGACACGGGAAACGAGGGACGTTTCATACTCCAAGTGACGAAACGTGCCTCGATTCTTGGTCGCCGACACTCCGGATTATCCATGATGGAGTTTAGGCCTTGTTGTATTTATATATGCATTCATTTTACATTGAGTCGTGCAATCCGACTACTCGGCCATCATGCATCGAGATGCGTGATTGGTGGCACGAGGATCGAGGACTACACTCCCTAGAGCTCATGCAATGACGGGGAGAGTGGTCGTGCACACATGTTGAAAATACTTTGCGATGCCCCTTTGTTGCTCTCTGTTGCAGCAAATCGGAAACCAGCAGCAAAAACTGGTCAGTAGTATCCCTACAGCATGGTGGAGTTTCAGCCTTCTAGAGTTCTGAACAGTATTCTGGGACCAGTTGCAAACATAGGCAAATCGGGGCATCGCGACGAATTTTCCGGCAAGGCGACTCGAGCATGCATGCATTCCTTGTCTTCCAAGACCGAGTTGAGGCAGCTCATTTCATATGTTTTGCATGCGAGCTTGTTTATTTTAGTTAATTTGTTAATTAATTAGGGTTGTGTAATAATTAATTGTAATTCGTTATTCATTCGGTTGTGTATTATTTATTCGGACCCTCCGAGGAGGGCAGTGTTGTAATAAGTGTGCGTGTGTGTGATGTATGTCTTCCAACCCCACGTCTTTCTCCCTTTTATTTACTAGCTTATGATGGTTAGTTTTAGGGCACGTTTAAATTAGCATCCTTATGCTCGTATGTTTGCATCCATTCATCTATTTTGCATGCACTGGGCTCGGCGCATCATGCTAACTGCATTGTATTTCAATTCCAAATTGAATACATGTATCGACCGTTGCATCTCATATGCCATCTTAGAATAGCCGAGCCTATCGTAGTTGCATTTTTGCATGTGTTGCATTAGGCATTCTTAGTATAGTTAGGATTCATGCATGATTTCTAATTAGCTTCTTTCTTTGGCTCGGAGTACTCGGTAAGTGTTTATGCTTTAGCATCCTTGCATGTGTGTGAGTGACTGCCATGATAGCATGCTTACCATGAGGCTATGTGCTTATGTGATATAACTGCCTGAATGCCTGTGGGTGAAGGTTGGGTTGCTTGAGTTGGAATAATTCGTTGAAACCTGTGTTTTAGCCTACTTGCGAGTAGTAAACTTCAATCCATTTTCAAAATAAACGGATATGCGATGCTTTGTTCCAACTTAGGCAATCCAGTCTATACTTGTATGCTGTGTGCATCACATAGTAATTCTTGGCTAATAACCGGAATAAGAGCACATAATGTTTTCAAAACTCGATATCATGGTTAATAGAGGCCGATCTTTGATCGGGCGAGCGGGGGTGCTCACGAAGTGACCTTCCCCAATCATACCTAAGTTCCCGAGCCGAGGCAACTTTGGTGATGACGGATATGTGGCCTTAGGCACGAGTCAGGGTTTCCTAAATTCTCCCAAAATAAAATATTTAGGTGGCGACTCTGTATCTGGCAAAGCAGTCCATGTCTGGCACTTCTTTCTAAAAAAATTAGTTTTTCAAAACGATTTGCCGGATTTGGACTCTTTGATGATTCATCGGTCTTGCACTGCACTCTGCGAGATTAGATACAGGACCGTGACATTGAATCCTGAACTGTAGTAAGCCCTAATGAACAAAACGGGATTCCCTCTCGGGACGTTCGGGGACGTCTACAGTTTCTGGCGACTCTGCTGGGTATTTAGAGAACTTGACTCGAACTCATGATATCTTGTTTTGATTACGCTTATGTGTTTCTTTGCATTGCATTTGCATTGGTGCACCTAGGACACCGTGTTTGCAATCTACTATTCCTGAACGGTTTGTCGGAGGCTTACTTTGAGAAGCGTGCCATAAGGCTGACCGGTTACGGGCTATGCCACGATGGGAACACAAACCCCAGTTTTTACCGGGCCACCCTTTTTGACCATTAGACCTAGTACATGTTTGGAATCCATAGTGACCATTCCAAGCTAGGATAGGTTGCTTACTTGATTATAGGTTGTTTGAAACTGCTGCGTGCATAGTGAAACCCTAGCTCTTGACAAAATAGGACAGTGAAACCTTACTCCAACATAGGGGTGTTTTGGCTCTCACTTGTTTGCTATGTGCTTTAGAGTGTGTCTCTACAGGAACGCATGTATCAGTTTACAAGTTTGGGTATCAAGCCTGCGGGCACCAGTTCAGTACTTTGGGAATCAGTTATTTGCGGGTATCAGATTCAATTTTGGGGGCAGTGATTTGGGAACAATGATCAGTGTTTGAGAACAGTCTATTCAGCTTCTCAACTGTGTGTCGTGATGCCCAACTATGTGTTGTGTGTTTATTTACGTTGTTATGCTGCCCGTTTGTCTGGTTATTTATTTCCTTATTATTGCTTTATTTATCTTTTTGCTAGGTAGTTTAGCACAATTGCTTCAGACCAGGCAGATATTCCCCAAGCACTCTGGACTAGAGGTCGCCGACTCAATCGATCTGAGGATCTGGTCGATGGACAACCAGTGTTTTATTCCTTACCCCCGGTTATCAGACGGAGGTCGAGAAGACGCAGTGTATCCGAGCAGTGGTTGGCAGAACAGTGGTCTACCCCGTCAGTGGACAGTCAGGCTGAGGCTTCAGTTTTTGCCACAGAGATAGACATACGGATAGTTCAGATAGATCAGGGCAGTATGGCAGGAATGGAAGAAATGGTGCATCAGCTCCAGGAGAGCATGAAAGCCATGTAGGAGGACGCTGTTCGACAAGCAGAATTTGCCAAACAGCAGGCCAATGTCATGGCCCAACAGACAGAGCTAATTACCCGGCTACAGCAGCAAGCCGGAGCATCGGCTTCATACCAAGCTCCTCCCCCACCAAGAGTTTCGATACCTAGGGAGAGACAAAATTTCCAGAATATCCAAGAGGATACAGACATCCCAACAGGGCCGGCTCTGCCCCCGATTCTACCTCAACTATCCAAGGCACCTACGCCTATCAATCAACCGGACTCTCCCTTTGAGTTCGAAGTGGACCCTACAGCGTTAAAGTTGAGCAAGCTTGAAAAGTTGTTCAAGAAATCCCAAGGGGTAAAGTCCATCCCAGACATTGAGGACGGGTATACCGACGCGGCCGTGACGATGCCAGATCGGTTCAAGATGCCACAAATCGACCGCTTTGACAGGTCTGGGGATCCCATGGTGCATCTACGTTTGTTTTCGGACATACTAAGGCCGATGGGCCTCACTAGACTACAGAAGCTTTCATTGTTTGGCCGGACCCTATCGGGTGTGCCGGCCATCTGGTACGCAAAATTGGAAGACGATGCCAAGCAGAACTGGGATGAGATGGCCGAGGCTTTCATTGCACAGTATTTCTATAACACGCAAATCAAGATTACAACCCGTGATCTCGAGACAACAAGGCAGGAGCCTAAGGAGAGTTTCTCTGAATTTGTAACCCGCTGGAGGTCCAAGGCCTCAATGATGACCATAAGGCGGACGGATAAGGATCAAATACGGATGGTTGTGCGCAACATGCAACCCAAACTGATGCAGAAAATGATCATGCTCCCCTTCCCTACCTTTTCAGATCTGCATGAGATGGGAGTACAGATCGAGGATGCCTTGAAGCAGGGCTTGATTGCCAATGACAAAGAGCAACCTAGGAGAACTTTCAACCGAAACAACAATGCAGGCACAAGCAGTGCTGCAACTGCTAGAGCTTCGGAAGTAAGCATGGTCACCACCACCCCTCCAAGAACCATGGCAGCTACGCCATTCTCCGATGCGTCCAGAAGCAACACACAAACAACCAAGTTCCAACCTCGAGGCCAAAGAACCTTCACCCCGTTATATATGCCCATGTCTAAAGCTCTGGGGGTTTTAATCAGAAAAGGGCACTTGAAGCCCCTAGAGCCGCGGCCATTGCCGGATCCACTACCTCCCTTCCATGACCCAGCCAAATATTGCGCCTTTCACCAGCAACATGGTCACGACGCCGACCATTACTTTAGATTGCATCACGAGATTCAGGATCTCGTCGACAACAGGGTGATTGTGCCTCCAGAGAAACCCAATGTCACAACCAACCCTCTCTCTCCACACAACCAAGCTCCACCTCCCAAACGAATCAACTTTATCCAGACCGGGGTCATGTCATACGACCCCAGCATATATATCACCCCGTCCCACCTACCCAAGCCGGAGGTGTTCCTTCCCGACAGCACTGACTTGTGCATGTTGGATATCTCCCGAACCCAACCTGAACTAATGGTGGTGGCCATCAAAGATGGAACATGGATGATTTTGAAGGAAAGCAGTACAGTGGATTCAGGGACTGAGGAATTGGGGAACTTTGCTGAAGAGGTGTACGATCCGAGTGACTACATTGCGTCAGCAGGTCAGATTAGGGCAAATGTGAAATTACTGGTGGGGGCAGAAATTTGGGTATTATGGGGGGATGGACTTGATCAGAGGATAGATGATTTAGCAGTTCTGGAACGGGACATTGCTGACCTTCAAATTTTTAACGAACAGGATCTGGGGGACATGACAGTCAACTAGTTTGATTTTGAAGAGTCGGCAGAGGTCACAGGGTGGCTTGATGACTAACCAGATATTATTGAGGAATCTCGGCTGGAAATGGGCCCGTCAGGGGTAAGGACATCAATTGTGGCCAGAAGGGCTGGGAGTCAGAATGCATCGCCGGAGAGTGCCGGTGCCAAGAATTTCGCTCGGGATTTGGGCATTTTGAATGCAAGAAATGTTGAACAATAGACTGCATTAACGCAGCTAAAACAGGAAAGAATGGAAGACTCTGAGAGAGCCAGAAAAGCCAAGGCCCCTATGGAGACTGAAAGTGCTGTCTGTACGAGAACAGAGGGTGTTGCGAGCACATGGACAGATGGTACCGTGAGAACAAAGACAATGGTAATGAAGCCGGACAGGTGTCTGTCGGCTACTGATGGAATGTGGTGGGAAGACGATGATCTATGTCTCGCCCACATAGATGAAGATTGGGGGAGCAATCAACCGGACGATACCTGGTATATTGGTGAGGTTGACCATATGACTAGGAGTGGGCGGTATTTCAAACCCCTGCACCTAGATCAACCAGAGGCATCCGAAAAGGACAAGGAGGCGGAGAAGCAGAAGGAGAGGCTACTTGAAGATGAGGCCGTGCTGAAACAGTTAAAAAAGATACAAGCAGACATCTCTATCTAGGGACTGCTTATGGCTTTGCGTGTGCATAGACAGGCTGTCTTATCAGCAATGGACAAGGCCAAACTCTCGATAGACACCACGCTGGAGTAGTTAGTTGGATTGGTTTTTTCGAGAGGAGGTTCCCCGATGTTGACCTTTTCTGACAAAGAACTACCACCTGAGGGCGCAAATCACAACAAACCTCTCTACATCTCTGTGGAATATAGAGGCAAGTGAGTACCGGTGGTTCTTGTCAACACGGGATCTGCCATTAATGTGTGCCCGTCGAGGACGGCATATGTAATCGGGTTGAAGCCCACGGACTTCGTGCCAACTGCCCAGGTGATTCGGGTGTATGATAACACAAGCTGGGAAGTGACACGGACTGTCAAAATTTAGACCCAGGTTGGTCCAGGACAACACGAAATCGATTTTTATGTCTTCGACGTTCCCGCAACCTTTAACCTACTTTTAGGGCGACCGTGGTTGCACCAGGTAAAGGTAGTTTCTTCCACCTTGCACCAAATGTTGAAATACCCTCACGAGAAGGGGGTAGCTATAGTTTTTGAAAATTCATCAATCCATCTCCCATCGGAGGTGTCTACACTAGTCTTGGAAATCGAGCACGGCACAGAGGATGTGTTCTTATCGGGGTTTACTCTGTCTGAGGCTCGAGTAGTGCAAAATATCTTGGCTGCTGATGAGGGGGTGTATGTCAGCGCACAATCAATATACCTTATGAACAAGCTTCAACACATCCCCGGGATGGGATTGGGAAAGAGTGGCCGGAAAGGCATCGCAGTATCGGCCGAAATGCCGTACAACTCGTATATTTTTGGCTTGGGTTATCTGCCCACCAAAGAGGACTGGGTGAGGAAAGGTAAGGAGATGGCTGGGAGAGCCAGAGCAAAGAAGGCAGGGAAGCCATATGAGTTAATGCACCGACCCATTCAGGGTACCCTAAACGGACGCTTCGTTCGGGAGAGGGAGGATTTTCCGTTCTGCGGCTTCCCAGAGCCATGGTTGAATGCGGAGAGGAAGCACGTGCCAGGTTTTGAGATCTTCTTCGACCTGCAGTTATCCGGGGATGATGTTGCCGAAGAGCAGACAGACCCATCGGCTGAGGTTGAGCAGTGTAAAAATGTGGATTCCGAGAGCGCTAAAATTGAAATGGGGGTAGCACTGGCTTGTCTACTTTTAGATCCTCTGATCGTACAGAAGTGCTTGGGGGATAACTTCTCGGTGTCCATGATTGGGAATGAAACGGCTGCGAGCCTACCTACAAGTATTTTGGATGCATCCATCACACCCTCTCTCACCTGGCAGTACGAGGAGGGATTTTTGTCAAGCAGCACCGGGTCAGGTAGTGAGCCGGAATCTGATTCCATCGAGTCTGTGGAGTCAGAATTAGGTTCCAGCTTGTCTAAGTCTGAGTCCGGTAGTCCTAGGGGTGATAACCTGGGTGCCACAGTCCTATCTAGGTCGTCTTTTTCTTTCTCTTTTGAGTTTGTTGTAACAGAAGAATCGAACGATTTGGAAATGCTTAATGAGAATGGAATGGATGTGGTTTCTGAGTATTTTTCTGTGCCATTGATTTATTGTATTAATCAGGACTTTCAAAATTTTGATGAAAATGACAGGGAAGAAATTCCTCCGGTTTTGCAACGCTTAATTGATCAAGAGCAGGAAAGATTTGTTAAACCTTTAGTTGATGAAATCACTACTGTTAATGTTGGTACTGAGGAGGACCCGTGGCTGGTCCAGATCGGGTCCACGTTGTCTTCGGAGGAACGCGAGCGCTTAGTCGCTTTATTAAAAGATTTCAAAGATGTTTTCGTGTGGTCCTACGAAGACATGCCTGGAATCAATCTTGAGATTGTACAGCACCGGATCCCTCTTGACCCAAAGGCCCGACCCGTTAAACAGAAACTCAAAAGGATCCGCCCGGATTGGGCCCTCAAGATTAAAGAAGAGGTCACCAAGCAAATTGACGCAGGGTTCCTGCTGGTATCCGAATACCCAACTTGGTTGGCCAACATTGTTCCGGTGCTGAAGAAGGATGGCATGATCCGGGTATGTGTGGATTTCAGGGATTTGAACAGAACCAGTCCGAAGGACGACTTTCCCTTATCGCATATTGATGAGTTAGTGGACTTCACAGCGGGGCATGCTTTGCTTTCGTTCATGGAAGGATTCTCGGGCTATAATCAGATAGTGATGGCACCTGAAGACTGGGAGAAGATTGCTTTCATCACCCCGTGGGGGACTTACTGTTACAGGGTGATGCCATTTGGGTTGAAGAACGCTGGAGCTACATATCAACGGGCCACGACCACAATATTGCACGACATGATCCACAAAGAGGTTGAAGTGTATGTAGATGACATGATTGTCAAGTCCAAAGAAAGAGAGGGCCACCACACCACCTTGCAAAAGTTCTTCCAAAGGATTAGAGAATTTTGGTTGTGGTTGAATCTTCAGAAGTGTACGTTCGGTGTTACAGCAGGGAAAATGTTAGGGTTTCTGATTACACAGAGAGGTATCAAAGTCGACCCTTCTAAAATCAAGGCCATCTTAGAAATGCCACCACCAAGGACTGAAAAGAAGGTGCGAGGCTTTCTGGGTAAAGTGCAATTCATAAGACGGTTTATCTCAAAATTAACCTTGACTTGTGAACCACTTTTTGGTCTCCTAAAGAAAGGAAAGAAGTTCCAATGGGATGGCCGATGCCAAGCTACTTTTGAACAGATCAAGGAATACTTACAGAACCCACCCGTGTTGTCATCGCCAGAGCCAGGAAAACCGTTGATTTTGTATCTTTTAGTGACTGAGACTACAATGGGCTGCATGCTCGCACAAGAGTCTGAGGACAAGGTGGAGAGGGCTATCTACTATCTGAGCAAGAAGATGCTGGAGTATGAAACCCGCTACACACCATTGGAAATGGCCTACTTAGCCTTGGTATGGGCTACCAGGAAGCTGCGGCACTACCTGTTAGCTCACTATGTAATGTTGGTTTCAAGATTAGATCCCATCAAATATCTCTTCGAGAAACTAACACTTACGAGTAGGCTAGCTCGTTGGTTGCTGTTGCTTTCTGAATTCGATCTGAAATATGTGGCGCGCAAGTCAGTCAAGGGAAGAGCGATAGCGGAGTTCTTAGCCGATTATCCAGTGGAAGGAGGTGAAGCAGTTGAGTACTTATTCCCAGATGAGGCCATTTTGCATATCGAAGATGAGTTTTGGACGATGTACTTTGACGGAGCGTCGAACCAGTATGGGTATGGGATAGGGGTGTTGCTGATAGCACCCGACAATTCCCGTATCCCTTTAGCATTTAAACTCTGATCCAAAGTCTCGAACAACGAAGCAGAGTATGAAGCATGCATTGCTGGTTTAGAAGTAGCCCTGGAACTAGGGGCAAAACAGTTGGACGTCATCGGGGACTCGAACCTTGTTGTATCTCAAGCGAAAAGAGATTGGAAAGTCAAAGAAGAAAAGATGATAATGTATCACTAGACCTTGGACTTGATAATTCCTCGGTTTGAGAAGATGAACTTCGCTCATCTACTAAGAGAAAACAACAGGTTCGCAGATTCACTAGCAACTCTATCTTCCATGATAGACATCCCTTTTGGAGTCTGGATGCGTCCGATCGTCATTGACCAGAAGTTTGCACCAGCCTACGAGTCAATTGCTGCCATAGAAGAGGTTCAAGACGAGAACCCCTGGTATTACGATGTCTGGAATTTCCTGGAGAAAGAAGCATACCCACCAGGGGCAAATGCCAAGGATAAAAGGGCAATCAGAAGAATGGCCGTTCAATTCATCATTTGCTGAGGAAAGCTATATAAGAGAGGTCATCTGGGAATGCATAAGCTGTGCGTTGAGGCTGAAGAGTCAAAGCGCCTAATGGAGGCCATCCATGGAGGAGAATGCGGAGCGCACATGAACGGGGTAATGCTGGCCCGAAAAATTCTCAGACAGGGTTACTACTGGTCCACCATGGAAGAGGATTGTATTGGCTTTGTTCGGCGATGCCACAAATGTCAGATCCATGCAAACCGCATGAGCATCCCGCCGTCGAAACTGTACAATATGACTTCGCCATGGCCATTTTTAGTTTGGGGAATCGATGCGATCGGGGCCGTCACTCCGAAGGGGTCTAATGGGCATGAGTTCATTCTGTTCGCGATAGACTATTTCACGAAGTGGGTTGAGGCCCAATCTTATGCGGTGTTGAAGGCGTCACACGTTGCAAAGTTTATCAAGAATAACATCATCTGTCGCTATGGGGTCCTGAACGAGGTTATCTCAGAAAATGGTTCCCACTTCAAGAAGGAAGTGATTGACTTGTTGGAGAAATACAACCTGGCTTTTCATAAGTCATCTATATATCGGCCGCAGACCAATGGAGCAGTCGAGGCCGCCAACAAGAACATCAAACACATTTTGCAGAAGATGGTGGAAACCTACCAGGACTGGCCAGATAAGCTGCCATTCACTCTGTGAGGCTATCGGACTTCAATTAGAACTTCTACTGGAGCAACTTCATATTCATTGGTTTATGGGATGGAGGCCGTTCTACCTATTGAAATTGAGGTTCTGTCATTGAGAGTGCTGGCTGAGTGTCAGATAGCCGAGGCAGATTGGCAGCAGAGCAGATTTGAGGAACTCATGCTCTTTGATGAAAGAAGACTGAAAGCACTGTACCACGTTCAAGGTTATCAGCGAAGAATCACCAGGGCTTTCAACAAGAAGGTTAAGTCCAGAAATTTGAAGGAAAGAGATTTGGTACTCAAAGACAACCGAGCTCCCATCCATGACCCTAGGGGCAAGTTCAAACCCAATTGGACTGGTCCCTACATCATTAAGTCTATTTGGTCAGGTGGAGTTGTCGTTCAGATTGACCTAGATGGCCTAGAGTTCTCACAGCCGATCAACATGGACAAGTTGAAGAAATATTACCCCTGAGAGGCTCGCTAGGCCGAAAACCCGAAAGGGCGACCTAGGCAAAATTTAGAGCACAGAAAATTCGAAATTATAAAAACTAAGCTCGCAAGGTTGAAAACCCGCAAAGGGCAGCCTTGGCAAAAGTTAGAGCGTAAAAGGAGTGAAAATACTTGAGTGAACCCAAGCCTGAACCACGTAAGGCTTGATTCCCATCTTTAGAATACGTAGGCAACTTCATCCTGAAGTTCAGCCATAAACTTTTTCCCGATCAACTTTGTCCATTTGACCATCTCGGTCGTCTTTGTCTATTCATCATTCAAGAGCTTCGGTTATGATCTCCGGTGCAGTGCTATTCAGACTAGGGGCAACTTTCCAGTTGCTGGAATCCGGGGTTGTGCATCTCAGTGACAGATCTCAGGTATGTCCAGTTCTGATCCATGTTGAAAATGGTTTTGAAAAGTTTTAATAAAAGTTGATTTTGTTCAAATTAATCTTTTTACAACTTAGACCATTTTTGGACCAAAGCGGAAAATTTTCAGTACCCACAACCTTCAATTTTATTGATTTCAATACAGAGTCCTCCTGTTCTTGCATACAAATTGAAGTTGCTTTTGGTTACATTTATAAAGAAAACTTGAAAGTACTAATAAAGCAATAAATCCGAGGCATAGCTAAGTCAGGTGTTCCTGCGCCCCTTTCCAGAGCTAGTCGAAGCTTCTGACGCCAAAGTGGGCCTAATCCGTGCCTCTTCATTGAGCCAATCTATGCACTCATCAGACAAAGTGCAACTGAAAGTGGGAGCGGGGGCCAGGAGTTCTCTCGTCCTCCATGCTGTGGCATACCGAGCAAGCTGTGCACCTCGGACCGGGAATGCAGCAGGGTGCTCTATCCCCTCTGGCGGGCAAGTCTGATCATGGCCGAACTGGCGCTGGAACTGGAAAGGAAAGTAAAACACACAGTGCATCAGACCAATCAACTGAATCCCAGTCTGCCGGGACATGCTGTAGCTTATTGCCAGTAGATTAAGCCAAGGACAACGCCAAGCAATGCGGTCTGCGGACAAATTGCACATCCAGTCAAACCACCATCCCTCATCAAGGGCATCAACTAGACGTCGTCGAAAGAAGTAGCCGCGAGCTGAGTATGCTGGACAAGGGTCCATAACCTGCAACTTATCCATCAACCACACCTGGGGAGGGATGAAAAATAAGAGATTAAAGAATAGAGAGGTGTATGTTGAGAGAAAAGTGAGGAATGGGTTCCGTGAGAAAAACCGAGCCTGAGGGCTGAGTGATATGAGCAACACACATGCGAGATAGGGTGGGAAACATTACCTGCAGCAGTAGTGGACTCCCTGCAAATCTGGTCATCTCTCGGTGATAAAAAGCATCCAAGCCCATCAATGTCTCGGCCAATTACATGGCAATGCAGCTTTTGGCCTCCCTTAAGGCTTGGGCAACCTCAATCAACCGGACACTAGATCCTCTGGAACCTGAGGCAAGCAAGAAATGAGATAGCATGCACAAACAAAGGGCATGTCGCCGAAAGCCCTGCCAATGATGGTCACCGCGATCGTTGGGATCAGAAAAACGTTGAATCAAGCTGAGGATGTCCAATTCCCCGTTGCAGATCAGAGACCGAGCGTCGTGCATAGTGAGCCAACACATTCGTCCTAAGGCTGGGGCATGGCCGAAGCGGAGTTGGGGCAAGATTTCCTTGTTGCGCTCGGACTCCATCAAAGCTTGGAAATCTTCGAAGGTAAGACACATCTCTTGCCCGCCGAAGCTAAAGACATGTGTTACCGGATTCCAAAACCTCACCGTGGCATGGAGAAAGGGAAGATGCAGTGGAGTACGGCTCAACGTGAATAGTGCATTCAAGCTGAAGCCCCGGAAGTTCAACTTTTCTGAGCCGTCTAAAGTAGCAATCCAAGCTGCGAAATTTTCGATGAGGAATGCCTCCATTTTGATGCAAAACTGAGATGAAATGAAAGAACCACGAAACTGGAACTTTTATAGAGGATAAGGCACTATTTGGGGACACGTGTCAAAAATCTGGTGGTCGCCAAACCAGGTGGTCGGCCGACCACTTTTTCTGGTAGGCCGACCACCACTTTGGTCTCCAAAGAAGATAGCTGGTCGGCCAGCCCCTCCTAGTGGTCGGCCATGGAGAAAAGTTGGTCTTTGGTCTGTTCCTAGTTTCTAGAAGAGAGATCCTAGCTTTTCCATGCGTTGGGAGTGTTGAAGGTCTGAGTTTACCTCTGTTTCGGATGCGTTCCGTCACTTCAATTGTCCGAGATGCATTTTCTTATCGAGTTGTTGTTCTTTATTTATAAAGTTGTTGTTAAGTTTTGCTTATTGAGTTGTTGTTAAGTTTCGTTTATCGAGTCGTTGCTTATTAAGTCGTTGAGTTTTGTATATCGAGTTGTTACTCTTTGTTTGATCAACATTGTTTGCATTTGTTTATCGAGTTGTAAACTTGCTAAGGTTTTGTTGTTTCTTAGTAAGTTAAGTTGTTTTAGTTTGTTGCGTCGGTTCGCTACCTGACTTGGCAATATTCGTTGTTCAATTTTCATTCAATCTCATTTTTGTGCAAAATGATGCGATGCGATGATAAGAACATAAAATACAACACTTTTTCAAAAAGCTGTTTCATTCCATCATGCTTCCTTTGTTACAACATTTTACAACAAGGGTACAAGTTTTAAAGAAAATAAAACTGCCTAAAGCTAATGTGCTACAACTGCTAGTAAAAAAGGGAAAATAAAGCAGGAACATCTGCATCAGTGCTATCAAGCGCAAGAATAAGATGCCCTATTCGTCCTCTTCGGTTGAACGACCCCTTCATCAACACCATCATCCGAATCGGAGCTGCCGTCCTCGGCACCCTCCTCAACATCATCTCCACTCTCAAAACCGAAGCTAGAGTCCTCCTCCCTGCCTGCGGATGTCTCCGACTGAGGAGGCGCCTCCTCCTCCTCCTCGCTGGACTCCTCATCATCTATGACGGGTGCTTTGTGCCTGCCTCGTCTGCGAGATGAGTCCCCTCTCCCAGCTGCTCGAGAAGGCCTGGATGGCCTAGCCTGTAGTGGTGGCATCTGAAAAGGACAATTTGAGTACATTAGCCAACATGTATATCAGATACAGAGACAAGAATGCTACATAGAGTGGGTGTATGCAGATACCATGTATGAATATGGTGTGTGTCAGATGTGCTCTACGCATACAGTCAAGCAATGCGGTGAAATGGTTAAATACAACATGTCATCAAAAGTATGATAAATGCGAGAAAATTGAAAAATACCGTAACACCAGCAATGAACAACTGTGTCTCCCTCCGCAAGACCATGCCCTCAAGTGAGGCCACTAATCTGAGCAGATCATCAGAATACTCCCTAGGAGGCTACAAATACAAGCTCAAGTCATCAATGAATAAATGAATGCCTAAGTATCTGAGTGGTAAATGAAAAGTAGTGGAATATACCGGTGGTGAGTCAGGATCACTGACATATCGGTGATCAGGCATAGGAGGCTCTATTGGAATCGAGTAAGATGACCCGTATCACCATCCAGTCAACTCGGACGGAAGATCTGGCCACCCGGTGTGCTAATAAGTCGGGGGAATCGGGGGAAACTGTCTAGCCCCACTCCTCGATGTGCCGACCCTGCTAGACGAAGGAACATCTGCAGCCCGAGCTTGAGCTGACGATAATGCACCAGCAGCCCTCCTAGTAGGAATACGGACACCCGTCAGTGGGGGCATCAACTACGTGTGGCGGTAAGTCGCATACTACCCCTCCTCCGTGTGCAGAGCTGCATCAGTACCCAACATAGCGACATCGACCTCCTCGGGAGTAAGTCTCTCAGCAGGCCGCATGTCATCTGGAGGTGCTGAAGGGATGCTGAAGGGACACTCTGCTCAGGGACGCCCATCGTCTGGCACATGAAGCAATCTCCCAAAAACCAGGCCCTGCCAACTGGCCCCTCAAACAAAGTCCTATACTGAGAAGAAGCCCATGCCCCCGGGAACTGGAAACGGATATTTCCTCCCATGGATGCCTAGGGCCGCCAAGCAATTTGAGGATAACAAGTACATGAGCCAATCAGATATCATAAATATGTGAGATGAATCAAAGCTGAAAATATGAAGAACTGAGAGTTCTGAAGTACCTCGGTCGCCCACACCGTGTCAAAAAACTATCGCAAGAAGGGCAAAGTCTCTCGAGCCCTCGCCCGGCATCAACCCTCAAATACGTGAGAGCAAGGGATCGTAAGAGGCACCTCCACCTCGAACTCTAGGGCTAGCGTCGGAAAGTACGCATAAACCCATAGTTGTGGAAAACAGGGCAGTGGCCATCAGAATACAGAAGATACAGAAAATACAGAGTGTTGAGTGCAGAATGTGGAATACAGAATGTAAAGTGTGCCGTGTGCAGTGTACAGATAATGAAAAGCAGAAATGTAAATCAAGAGGGCAGAAAGTACCTCCCAGGCTCTCCAGTAGCCGCCAACTATGTTCCCTCGTCCGCGGGAGGTCGCACTCATATAGCAGTAGAGGTTAGCGAGGCCGGCACCACCCCAGTCGTACTGGCTGACCTGTGATAGGTCCACCAAAGAATTGAGCAGATACAGTCCAACTGTGTTCCTCCTGTCGGAGAACAAAGTGGTCCCAAGGAGGAACATCAAAAAACCTTGAGCATACTACTCTATCTCCTCAAGAGTCTTGGGCACACTTCCCCTATACTGCATGGGGAACCAAGTGTACCTAACTTTGCCCGAAGATCAGTCAGTCGGAGGGCAAGCTCCCAACAGATAGATCCAGGAAGCCTCCCACTGGCCCATATCCTCGTCGTAGGGGACCGATCGGCCGACCACATCAAGGCTAGTCAGCATTACAAAGTCGAACGGGGTCATCGTTATATCCCCGGTAGCTGAGAAGTGGAAAGAGTTGGTGGTGTCCCACCATCTCTCCACGAGCGCCCCCATCAAGGTCCTGCTCGCAGGGTAGTGAGATAACCTCGCGCAGAAGGGCCCAAATCCTGCCCCATCCACCATGTGATGAACGGTCTTTAGGAGCTCTGCATACCACTCCCTAGCGATAATTGAGCCATAACCTCGCGTAGAACGAGAGGGTACCTGCATTCAAAATGAACAGATATATTCAGTTTCAGAATGGAACGTACAAGCTGCGTGCAAATGAAAACTATGGGCTGTGTGTTCACCTCAAGAGTTTGGGCTGTGTGTTCAGATTTCAAAAACTGTGGGCTGCGTGTTCACCTCAAGAGTTTGGGCTGCGTGTTCATATTTCAAAAACTATGGGTTGTGTGTTCACCTCAAGTGTTTGGGCTGCGTGTTCAGATTTCAAAAACTGTGGGATGTGTGTTCACCTCAAGAGTTTGGGCTGCGTGTTCAGATTTCAAAAACTGTGGGCTGTGTGTTCACCTCAAGTGTTTGGGCTGCGTGTTCAGATTTCAAAAACTGTGGGCTGTGTGTTCACCTCAAGAGTTTGGGCTGCGTGTTCAGATTTCAAAAACTGTGGGCTGTGTGTTCACCTCAAGTGTTTGGGCTGCGTGTTCAGATTTCAAAAACTATGGGCTGTGTGTTCACCTCAAGAGTTTGGGCTGCGTGTTTAGATTTCAAAAATTGTGGGCTGTGTGTTCACCTCAAGTGTTTGGGCTGCGTGTTCAGATTTCAAAAACTGTGGGTTGTGTGTTCACATCAAGAGTTTGAGCTGCGCGTTTAGATTTCAAAAACAGTGGGCCGTGTGTTCACCATCAAGAGTTTGGGCTGCGTGTTTAGATTTCAGAAAAATGTGGGCTGTGTGTTCATAATCAAAAGTTTCGGCTGTGTGTTCAACTTTCAAAAACTGTGGGCTGCGTGTTCACGATAAAAAGTATGAGCTGTGTGTTCAGAAATTTGAGTGATTGAGCTGTGTGTTCAAAATGCCAACAGAATGATATGTTATGGACTAAGTGTTCAAAACAAGCTGCGTGCCCACTCAATAGAATTCTGTGCTGTGAGATATGTGCTAAAATAAGCGTACATAGCGAAAGTATGAAATGTGCATGAAATGCAGAATACATTGCAGAGAATGTAAAATTGAAGTGCGTACCTCTCGTGCCTGATGAGAGAGATGAGTCTCTGGCTCCCGCAGCAACAGATCCGCAGGCGCTCGGTCATCAAAGTCAGTGAAATAGTAGAAAGTGGCCTGAGGAATGACGTACTCCTGAGGATGATACCTCTCGGGATCAAACGGCCGAACTCTCGGGGGCAATGACATGATGTCCGGCTCACCCTCGGCACTTGGAGGACCTCTGCCATGAGGAAAATGACCCGCCATTTCAAGAAATCTGCAAAAAGGAGCAAAAATGAGCAAAATGAGCCAAAATTGAAAAAAGTCAACAAAAGTCAACTCTCGGGAAATGAAAAAGTCAACAAAAGTCAACTCCCGAGAAAATGTTCCAAATTTTGAGACAAACTTACCCCAAGTGGTGAAAATGAAGAAAGAGGCTCCGAAATCAAATTTTAATCGGTCCAAAGTAAAGAAAACTGAAAAATTTCGCGAAACAACTTTGCGTGGGGCATTGGAAAGCGCATATAAAGAGCAAATCTGAGAGAGAAAATGGTCTAGGAAGGAAGAGGAGCTGATTTCGGCCTTGAGGTTGTGAGCAACAGTGATTGGGACATGTGGATTTAAAGAAACAAGTGTAAAAAGACAAAACTGTCCCGAGTTTAGCAAAGTGGTCGACCGACCACATTTCCTAGCAGGCCGACCACCCCTTGAACAACCACTGGTCGACGGCCTCCCTAGGTGGTCGGCCATCCTTCCTGGGTGATCTCCAATGTCTCTTTGAGCTCCCTGCAAATTTTGGTGGTGATTGGAGTCCCCGGCACCCAAGAAAATACAAGTAAAGTGCACTTTTCAGCGTGAAATCCCTCAGCGGGAACTTCAAATCCAATATTCGACGCATGGCTCATCGTTACTCGCCAAGAGCAAGGTGTATCCTTTTTTAGTACGTTGTGACCCCTCCGAGAGGTAAATCGGAGGTCGCATTTGAGTTGCCCTCGTCGAGACTTGCTTTTCTTTGCTCAATGTTTTGTTTCAAACATGCTTTTGAAGTTGCGCTTATCCTGCATTGTTGTGCACGTCACTGGCATTGTTATGCACGTCACTTGCATTGTTATGCACGTTTCATTGGCATTGTCATGCCCTCCATGCTTAACTTGCGTTGTCGCGCACGTTTCTTCTTGCATTGCGATGTACTTTTTCGTCGGCACCATGTTTGTCTGCGTTCGATATAGCATTGAACATATGTTGCTAACTATGTTGTACCTGTTAGGTTTCTTTCTTTTGCAGGCACGATATTGTATGTACGGTTCATTTGAAGCAGGTACGACCAGACGAACCGGACAGGTATTGTATCTTCTCCGCGTGAGACATAGCGAGAATTGTAATTCTCTTACATCCTTACTGCATGAAATGTAGTTTTGTTTTGCATTCTTGCTTAAAACTGTTGCACTTATTGTGAATATTTGCTTCATTACAGCTTGCTACTTTGCATGATCATAAGTTACGTTCGGCTTTGTGCATATCATTTCGCATTTTGCCCCCCCGCCTGCAGGCATGCCTGCGGGCACATCTCTTTTATCTCGCCTGTTTGTCTAAGTCTTCGGTCTTGTCAAAAATGGGTCGTCTCTGGGCTTTGATATTCACACCCGTCACTTATGACTTTCGAGTTCTGTCAAAGAGGGGCAACTGTAGACACCCCATTTTGACCGACCTTAAGACTCAAACGTCATCGATTGAGCGCTCGGTGATTGCGCATGTTGTGCTCATTCTGAGGTTACGGAGTCTTGGCTGAGAGCCTTGCCTTCGAACTTCGGGACTCTTTTGTGCTTTGCCTCGGTTTGCGAACTAGGTTCTGTTTTCTCTTCCTGAAGGGAGGGAGAGGTCTCGCAGACCATCTCTCAGTAGCCGTAGGCTACTCTTCATGGTTGTAGGCCACTTTTCTCATTTGGAGACTAGTTTCTGATTTTCGAAGCCGTCAGCCGTGCGCCTCGATTCGGGACTGCTTAACTTTCTCCGTTTGCTCCAGTTTTTGGCACACACCTTTTTTCCTCTCTCTAGAGGGACACTGTGGCCCGGGAGACCACCTTCGTGGTCGCACGCCACTTTCGATGCTTAACAGTCAATTTTCGGGGCACCCGGCTGCGTGTTTTGGCCCCCGAACCCTCGTTTTGCATCCATCTTGGTTTATTTTTGGCATGGACCCTATTTTCATTATTTGGGAGGTGGTACAAGGGTGGGAGACCACCTTTTCTTCTTGGAGACCACTTTTCCTCGTCGATCAGTTTTTCTTGTCAGGTAACTGATCTCCTTGACTTTTGAGCCACAATTGCTGGCCTCCCACCACAAGACTAACTTGCATTGAGTGAGGAGACCACCCTAGGAGATGGACGACCACCATTCACTCACTTGAACCTTTTAAACTGGTCGGCCGACCAGGGAAAGTGGTCGGCCGACCACCAAAACTAGTCGGCCTACCTCCTCCTTGTAGACGTCCCCGAATGCCCCGGGAGGATGGGTCCCGTTCTGTTCATTTGTGGGTCTACTACAGTTCAGGACTCTCAAATTGTCACAGTTCTGACTCTAAACCAAAGAGTCTAAATCCGGCAAATCGTTTTGAGAAAAACAAATTTTTTTTAGAAAAGAAGTGCCAAACATGGACTACTTTTCCAGATACAGAGTCGCCACCTAAATATTTTATTTTTGGGGAAATTTAGGAAACCCTGACTCGTTGCCTAAGGCCACTTGTCCATCATCACCAAAGTTGCCTCGGCTCGGGAACTAGGGTACGATTGGGGAAGGTAAGCTATGAGCACCCCCTCTCGCCCGATCAAAGATCGGCCTCTACTAACCATGATATCTTATTTTGAAAATATCACATGTTCTTATTCCGGTTATTAGCCTAGAATTACTATGTTATGCGCACAGCAAACAAGTATAGACTAGATCGCCTAATTTGGAACAAAGCATCGCATATCCGTTTGTTTGGAAAATGTTTTGAAATTTGCTACTTGCTAGTAGGCTAAAACACGGATTTTGATGAGTTGTTCCAACTCAAGCAATCCAACCTTCACCCACAGGCATTCAGGCAGTTCATAATACATAAGCATCTAGCCACATGGTAAGCATGCTGTCATGTTAACATTCACACTCGTGCGAGGTGCTAAAGCACAAAATACTTACAGGGTACTCCAAGCCAAAACAAAGAACTCGTTAGCAATCAATGTATGATCCAAGTCCATGTTAAGTGCCTAATGCAACGCATACAGAATGCAATTAGGATAGGCTCGGCTAATCCTAGGATGGCATGTGAAATGCAACCATTTGATGCACATATTCAAGTATAGATTTGAAATACTATGCAGTTAGTATGATGCGCCGAGCCCGATGCATGCAATACTGATGAATGATGCACGCATGCATAGCATAAGGAAGCTAAATTAAATATGTCCTAGTACTAACCATCAAAGCAGGTAAGTAAAAGGGAGAAAGAAGTGGGGGTTGGAAGACATGCACACACGCACCCACACTTATTACAAATTTGCCCTCGCTCGGAGGGACCGAAAGAATAATACAGATTTAACTAACCTACAAGCTAATTAAATATTACAGACCAATTAAACTAGTTAAGCAAATTAAGCATTAGAGAGCAATTCTCAAGCACACTTAAGAGGATGCAAACATGGGCAAATCGCACGCATTATAAGCTCTGAAAATCATGTCATGATAGGTGCCAAACCAAGTCAATACGACAAGCTAAGCATGCAACAAATGGTCCAAGTACTCAAGGCAAGCCATGGAGGCTTAAACCAAGGCCAAGTCAACCAAGCCTCACAAGGCTAAGGGGACTTAAAATAGGTCCAATGCAGACCTGAACGAAGCTAAGGATGTACCTAGATGGCATCTAGGTAGTCTAAATATGCAAGCATACAAAGAGGTACATTCATGGAGCATAAGACAACAACCTTTTAACACATTGAAGGAGCATCAAACGCAAGCATATAGGCATGTTATAAGGATTGAAATAACATGGTAAATGGTTCCAAACCACTGAAAAAATGCAAGCAATGCATGCTCATGGTCCATGCACTTGAGGCTCACAAGCCAAGATTGCAAAGAGGCTATACTAAGCATGTCATGGTCGACCAAAACAACCAAAAACAGAGCTTAAGCATGTTAAAATGAGCACAAAAGCTTCACAAAGCTAAGCCAAAAGCATGCTAGAAACAAGGCCTAAAGCACAAGGCATGTTAAGGCAATCCGTGGCATTACAATACATGTATGCAAGGCAAGCATGGTGTGTCCAAACCAACATGAAACAGAGGTAATACATGGAAAAATACTACCAAATAATAGTTAAGGCATGGTCAACATGCACTTAGAAATGATGCTCACACATGAGGCAAAAATGGACCTTTTCAAGGACAATAAGGAGAGGGGGTGGCCCCCTCCTTCTTAGGACCTCAAGGCACCATCCTCACCACTGAAATCCCTCAAGATTTCAGTGGTGAGGAGGCCCAAACAAAGTGGTCCTGGAGCTCACCAAAATAGCACAAAAATAGGGCCAAACAAGGCCTAAGAGGGGTCAAATAACCCCAAACAACAAAACACTCTTAAACAACTATTTAGAACAAGCAAAAAAAAGACTTTTATATGTTATAAGCTAAGCTCGAAAATAGGTGTAAGGTAGTCAAAAAAGCTATGCAAAAATGGGGAATAAAAGGCAAGAACACTCACCCTTGAAGAACACTTCCAAGATCACAAGACCAGACCTCTTCTTGGATCAAAACTAGCTTAAAAAGTTCAAGATCAACCCTCTAATGCCTCTGCAACTAAGGAAAGGTGTAATGGTAGGTGTTTGTGTGCAATAGTAAGAACAAACACACACTAATACACCAAAAGGAGGAAGAGATATAGAGATAGAGTATATGTAAACCCTAACCCTAAAACTCAGAGCTCTGGAGCTTTTTTTGTCAACCCTAATGGAGGGAGAAGAGGCTCCCTCTTATAGAGCTCACTCTTGCAAAGCTTCTCAAGTAAGCTAGTCAAGACGGAGATTTGTGTATGGAGGGGAGCAAAGTGGGTGCCAGCTATCACAGCTGGCACAAAAATATCTGAAAAAGCAGATGAACAGTGGTCGGCCAGCCAAAAATACAATTTGACCAAAATAGATGGTCGATCGACCATCTAGAGTGCCGATCGGCCAATTATTTGGCCGATGGCAACAAAACACAGCCGGTGGCCTCAAGCCATGGCCGGTGGAGTGTGGGGATGGCCAACAAGCCATTCCCTGCCCTTCAAAGGAAAAACACAAGTGTTTGGTGCAAAACCAAGCACAAAACAGTCGAGTCGAGAGATCCTGAGGCAGGGCGCTTAGCCGAGACCTCCGGGAACTCAAGACGAACACAAACATGGATGATTACCGAGTGTTCAAACGGTGACGTCCAAGTCTTGAGGACGGTCAAAAAAGGGGTGTCTACAGTTGCCCCTCTTTGACAGAACTCGAAAGTCATAAGAATGACAGGAGTGAGTGTCAAAGCCCGGAGACGACCCATTTTTGACAAGGCCGAAGACTTAGACAAAGCATGCGAGACAAGCAAAGATATGCGCCCGAAGGCAGGGGCAAAATGCAACTGACAATGCAAGAAGCCGCATAACTTATGATCATGCAAAGAAAGCTGTAACAAAGCACATACAATGCAACGGTTTTAAGCTAGCAAACGCAAACCCAACTACATTACGATGCAGAAAGGATGTAAGAGAATTATGCAATTCTCGATACGTCTCACTCGGAGAATACAATACCTGCGCGGTTCGTCTGGTTGCACCAGCTTCAAATGAACCGTACATACAATATCGTGCCTGTAAAAGAAAGCAACTTAACAGGTACAATATTGTTAGCAACATGCATGATAATGCAAGATGAATGCAAAATGATATGCAATATATACAAAACTATGTATAAACAATGCAAATGATATGCAATGTATTCGAAACAATGCAAATGATATGCAATGCATTTGAAACATGATCAAATCATGAATAGTTCAAAACCACACAAATGCCATAGAGATGATGGAGATGCAAAGTCCGTCTACCATAGAAAAGGTGCTGCAACCCTCAAAGCGCGTACACATACAGAACTATGAGTGATGTAGACGGACAAAAGAACGAATAATTGGGTGGATTGACATCGGTGGGGGAATGACCCGCTAATGAAAGAACATGATCTTATTACTGGATGCAAAAATTACACTACAATGTAATATACACAATGGATATGGCACGCGGGCCAAACCGTATCTTGCCTAGGAAAGGCATGTACACAAACAAGCCATGTCTAACATAGAAAAGGTGCCGCAACCCTCAAACCAAAATACCAGCGTGGAATAGGCGCGTACTCGTGCAGAACTGTGCTTTGACGTGAAAAGTATGGGCACATACAAGACCAAGCTCAACAAGGAAAGGCGCAAGTCATAGATGGAAGGTGATGCAATGGATGCATGCAAGCTACAATGCAATATATACAATATGCAGTAGAGTGTATGGATGCAGTGGATAAGGCACGCGGGCCAAAACATATATTACCTAGGAAAGGCATGTACACGGACAAGTCACGTCTAACACAGAAAAGGTGCTGCAACCCTCAAACCAACATACCAGCGTGGAATAGGTGCGTACACATGCAGAACTGTGCTTTGACGTGAAAAGTATCGGCACGTACCAGACCAAGCTCAACATGGAAAGGCGCGAGCCATAGATGGAAGGTGATGCAATGGATGCATGCAAGCTACAATGCAATATATACGATATGCAGTGGAGTGTATGTATGTACAATGCATTATATACAATGAATGCTATGTACAATGCGATCTGCTGGGGAGAATGCAATGGATGCAGTGGATAAGGCCCACGGCCAAACCGTATTTTTCCTAGGAGAGGCATGGACACAAACCTACCGTATCTAACACAAAAAAGGTGCCGCAACCCTCAAACCAACATACTAGCGTGGAATAGGCGCGTACACATGCAGAACTGTGCTTCGATACGAAGAGTGTGGGCACATACCAGACCAAGCTCGACAAGGAAAGGCGCAAGCCATAGGTGAAGGTGATGCAATGAATGCATGCAAGGTACAATGCAATATATACAATATGTAATGGATGGAGGTAGATGCAATATTTACAGTGGAGTGCATGACATATGCACTATTTACAATGATGCATGCCATATGCACTATTTACAATGATGCATGACATATGCATGTTCGCTTTTGTTTTGTCTTTTTTGAAATGCATGTTTTTTGTTTGTTTTTTTTTTGTTTTTGTTTTTGAAATGCATGATGCATGTTGATGCATGTGAACTTGAATGCGCAACAACGTAAGTCGTTTGAAATGCATGAAAATGCATGGTTTCGAAATGCACAACAACGCGCAACTTTTGAGATGCATGATGATGCAGGATTTTTGAAATGCATGAAAGTGCATAATTTCGAAATGCGCAACAATGCGTGGCTTTTGAGATGCATGATGATGCATGTAAGGTGCGTATGACAACGCGTGACGAGGATCATGCACGACAATGCAGACGCCAAAGGTTTCGCACCTTCGAAGGATTTAAGGTCTCCTAGACTGCCTGCTGGGGAGAAATGCATGACGATGCAAATTGTGCGCATTACAACACATATAGACATGCATGACGATGCAAGGGATGATGTGTGCTACAATGCACGAGGTGTGTGCATAACAATGCGAGTGAGGGATGCATGACAATGCAACCGAGCAGATTTAAGGTCTCGCCAGACCAAGTGGATTTAAGGTCTCGCCAGACTGGAATGAAAATGCATGGCAATGCAAGTATGACGTGCGCATGACAACACATATAGACATGCATGACGATGTAAGGGATAATGTGTGCTACAATGCACGAGGTGTGTGCATAACAATGCGAGTGAGGGATGCGCGACAATGCAACTGAGCAGATTTAAGGTCTCGCCAGACTAAGCGGATTTAAGGTCTCACCAGACCGGAATGAAAATGCATGGCGATGCAAGTATGACGTGCGCATGACAACGCGAGATGTGCGCACAACGGTGCGAATGAAAGGACGCATAACCAGTGCGCGTTCACAACAGAGCGTTGTAACGCAACGCATGCTGGGCAACCTTTGAATCTTGAAAAAGACAAAAGGATACACCACACTGGTATTCAAGTGGTACGCGCAGAAGACACGGTCTGAGGTCGAAACGGAGACCGGTTAAGCTTCGGAAATGCACTGTCTTGCACTGTCTTGAGTAATGAAGGCCCCAAACCACACATCTGACCCAAACAAGGTTGTAGGAGGCTCACCGGCAATCAGAGGAGGTCACCAGCTGCCCACCGGCCACAAAAATGGTCCACCGGCCAAATATTTGGCCGACCGGCCAAAAGTGCCTGAATCGGGGCAGTTTGGTCCTTTGGCCTCGGGTCTTTAAATATAGGGCTTCTAGCCCTATTCTTTTCACTTTCTCTTGGTCGAAATTTCCTCTCCCACCTCTCTAGGCTATTTTTCTTCCTTCTATTCTCCGTTTTCCTCGATTTTAGGGCCCGTTTCGACATTCGATTCGCGAATACCTCATTGTTTCGCACGTTTTGAACTGAACGAAACTTTGTTTCGGTGTCTCTTTTTCGATTTCTGCCACTCGAGGCTTGTTTCCCTCGAGTTCACCTCGATCCTTGTGCCTTTTTTGCGCTTCATCTTTTCCAGCCTTTTTCCGCCCTCCCGGGGTTGACTTTCTGTTGGCCTTTCGCATTCTAGCCCGGCTTTCCCTCTTCCGGCCATTTTCACACTACTCTTGGCATGGCAGACGATCTTCCACAGGGCAGGACTCCCCCGGAGCATGAGATGGACCCCGAGGCCGAGCTCCTCCCCTTGAGCGTCCGCCCGTTCGATCCGGCGACCTACCAGCCGGCGATTCACATACTGCCTCCCGACGGACTTCGCCAGTTCAGGAGCTTTGACAGGACGGCGCCTCCATAACTCCTCCTGCGTGAGCCAGAATCACATCTATCATATGGCGCTTCCGAGGTATATTCTTTCCTGTTTCATTTTTTGCAATGTTGAACATTTAACTGCCAAAGTTGATCCTGTTCTTTAACTGCTTAACCCGGATACACCGATACACTGCATGCTGTAGTTGACTGTGAATACATTTGCACTTGATATCTGTTTGAATCTGAACACGCGCACACACGCTGTATTGTCACTGAAGCACCCAAACACACTGGCACATCGCATGTTGTAGTTCACTGTAAGCACACCGGCACCCGATGTTTGTTTAAATTTGAAAACGTGCACACACGCTGTATTGTCACCAATTCTGAATGCTCTTCAAAACTGTACATTTTATATTGCTTCGCAACTGTTTCGCTTGAACACAGGGAGATTCCCATGCCTTCCGAGGGTATGGAAATGTCATCGCCCGTGATTGGTACATGGAGTTGCCTGATGCGGTCCGACACATCGTAGACCAGGCCGGCTTCGGCGCCTTCTGCAGAGGACTCTCCCAGCTTACTGCGAGCAGACCTCTTCTCGCCGCTCTGGTGGAGAGGTGGTGGGACACCACCGACTCGTTCCACCTCTCTGTCCCGGGAGACATGACGATGACTCCCTATGACTTTTCGATGCTCACCGGCATCGGGGTAGGGGCTAATCCGATCCCTTTCGACACCGACATGGATGAGTGGGACGTTGCCCAGATACACTTGCTTGGCACTCAGCCGCCACTCGCTTAGGCAGGGTATGTCAGATATTCGTGGTTCGAGGACCACTTCCGGGTCCAGGCGCCTACCACTCAGGAGGAGGTGGAGCGGTACGCACGCGGCTTCCTCATGTTTCTGCTGGGGACGACTATTTTCGCCGATCGGGCGAACACCGTGCCCCTCTACTTGTTGAGCACTCTGGTGGACGTGACCAGGATCCTGCGCTATGACTGGGATGGAGCAGCCTTGGCCACCTTATACGGATACAAGAGCTCGGCTTCTCGTGACAGCGGACAGTTGCTCGGAGGTTACTGGCGAGCTTAGGAGGTACATCTCTTTCTTTGTTTTACATTTCTGCCTTTACATTTTCTATACTCTGTACACTGCACACACTGCGGTCTGCTTCATGCTGGTCATATACTGTACACTGCACACACTGTACACATATAATCTGTTTTACACTGACTGTACACTGCACACACTGTACACTCTGCACAATACACGGTTCTGTAATTTCTACTTTATTCGGCGTTCTGCTTTATCTGATAAGCATTCTAATACTTACTCTGCTGTTGTGGGTCTACGCCTACTTTCCTAGGCTTGCGCCAATGCCTGACGAGGAGACCCCTCTCGTCGTTCCATTCTCCCAACGCTTCGACGTGAGATGCGTGCGGAGACCGCGGGAGACATTCATCTTCTTCCGCCGCTACTTTGACACCATCACCCCCGCAGAGGTATGTTTAGAATTTGTAGTTCATTTAAGCTTCGCTTTGCACTGTATTTTCCATAACAGTAGATAACAAACTACATTTCATTTTCAGATCACCTGGCAGCCTTGGGCTCCATTGCTAGCCAAGATGCGGGAGCGATTCGCCAATGCGGAGGAGACTGCCCGCTTTAGACTTCTATTGGAGGGCCCGGTCTGTCGAACCTGGTACCTGGATGAGCGCTTCTTGCGTCAGACCCTGGGTTTGCCGGAGCAGATAGTCCCGGTTCACCCTCCTGACCATATGAGGGAGACTGAGAGGTTCACTCCCGAGCAGATGGCCGACTATACGATCGGTTGGGATGCGACCCGCTTCAGAGGCATAGACAACTACTCAGAGTATGTGAGGACGTATATCATGCGGCCTTTGAGCAGTGGCCGCCGAGCTGAGAGAGGGAGACCTAAAGCGCCGGTAGCTGGAGCAGGAGTAGGAGCGGGAGCAGGAGCGCCGAGGGTGGCTCGGGGCTGTGGCAGGAGTGGAGCTCAGAGGGGACAAGGGGCTAGTTGGCCAGCACTGCCCGTGACGATGACATGCCGAGGGCGAGGTAGGGCGACTTACCAGATTCCCATTGCTCCCCCTCCGGCGGACCACGAGCTAGTTGGGTTTTACGGCTTGCCTCCGTATGTACTACTGCATTTTGCATCTTAAACAGTTATTTCATTTCATTTCACTTGATATTCCACAGAATACTGAGACTTCTAACACTTTTGCAGGCTTCCTCCGAGTACACTCGCCAGTCCCTGGAGTTGACCGCCTCTATGATGGGGATGCTCAGCAGAGCCTCGACCTTCTGGTGATTTATAGTATTCCGGTATGTTCTTCTGACCATGGTCTCAAACTGTAAACTGTTCCACACAATCTGATGCACAACACAACACTTGACACACGGCCCTCACGGCATCTGACACACTGTATTCATACACTGCATTCTGCACTGATACACTGCTCACAGTATTACTCACGACATTCATACACTGTACTCATATGCTGCATTCTGCACTGACACATAGTTCACAACATTACTCACGGCATTCATACACTGTACTCATACACTGCATTCTGTAGCATACTGATGCGTTTGCCATTTGTACTTTTCAGCATCCTTTCCAGATTCCTACTGTAGGAGGTGCTTCAGCTGGACCATTCGTTCCTGTTCGAGGGGGAAATGGAGAGGGCAGAGTATACCTCCGCACCAAGGCGGGGCGCACTCATGTTGAGAGTAGCTCACGGGCACCAGTCCCCGATGACGATGAATCCGAGGCGGAGATGGAGGCGGAGACGGAGGCAGAGTCATCTAAGGAGGAGACCGGAGATGGCACTGACTCAGGCTCAAATGACGGTGCTGATGACGATGCTCCTGGACCTTCGTCCAGGAAGAGGACGAGGGCAGACCCTTAGGCCTAAGGCCGCTTGACATTGATCCAGATTTTTACTGCTTTTTTTTCTTCTTCTTTTTTTTTTTTTTTTTTGTGCTTTTCCTTTTTTGATGGTAGCTAGAGTACCTTGTACTGCCACAGGCAAGTTTTGTTTTTTTCGAAACTTTGTACTTGAAAAAGATGATGAAATGAAACAAAGCTTTTTATCTGAAAAAGTGTTACATTTTGGTACATTACATTACATCACATCACATAACAATGTAAATGGAATTAATCTCCCATCTGAAAGTCAGATATTTGTATTGTAATAACCAGGTAACGAACCGGCCAACGGCAAAAAAACTCAAACAAACCACTGCTTATTTTGAATACTTGACCCATACTCTACTGGGAATTAATCTGCATACAGGCCATTTTGTTTATTCTGCACACGGTAAACCCTGAACAAACAGTCCAATCTGAAAAAACGGAATACAAAGGTAGAATCGGTTGAAGTTGAAGCACACTTAGACGCCCCAAATTTTCCCTTTCCTTTTTGCTTCGCATAAATGTGGAGAATGGCACAGCACTCTGAGCACAGCATGATTAAAATTTTTGAGATTGGAAAAAAATTTTTTTCAAACCGGGGTATTGAGCCTACAACTGAACTCAGTGAAAAAGACTCAATAGCGGAAACAAAAAGGGCAAACAACCTAAACACAGCAAGACACGCTCGGAACGACTCAAAGCAAGAATCGAGATAAACAAAACAAAAGACACGACATACCGACGTGTTTACAAAAATGAGAAACCTTAAATCATGAGGAGCCAGTTCCTCCGGGCATTATCTCCCACCCTTTCTTATTTGTGATTCTCACATCACTCGACTCTCAGGCTCGGTTTTTTTTCTCAAAACCCTTTGGCTCACTTTTTCTCTCAACTTACACCTCTCTATTCTTCATTCTCTCATTTTTATCCCTCCCCGGGGTGTTTGATGGATGAATAGGAAGTTGTGGGTTCATACCCGATACGGTTAGCTCGCGGCTACTTCTTCTGGTGGCGTTTGGTCGATGCCCCAGACAAGGGAATGGAGTATCCTGATCCGTTCCAATTTGTGCTTCGCACTTGGCTCGACACCTTGTCGCTTGGAGGATGCGAGAGCTTTCTTCCCTTTTGTTGTTAACCTCAGTTGTGCCCTTCTTAGCGGATAGAGTGCCCTTCTGGCAAGTAGTTGATGACATTGGAAAAGACAGAACACCTGACTCAACTGTACCCCTGATTCATTATTTTGACCATTTTTTGGTTTTCTACTAAAACAGTTTTGACCAATACGAGAGTTAGATTAACACACTCGTTCACTTTTGATTTGAAGATCATGCAAATCAGGGTATGAGCACTAAAAATTTTCCCTTTTTGGGTCCAAGAAAATGGTCCAATTTTGGAAAATGGAATAACTTTCGAGAAAATAGTCAACCTCAGTAAAAAAAATCTCAAAAACTATTTTTTGCAAAGGGCCACTGCTCCACGAGCACGGAACCTACTCTTAAGACGCGCAACTTTAGATCCGAAGGAAAATTGCCCCTTGCTTGAAGGGCACAGCACGGCAATGGAAAGTTGCCCCTGGTTTGGATGGCGACTCATGGCAACGAAAAGTTGCCCCTTGTCTGGACAACGCCGCAGCATACTGGAGTCAGTCTTCATTAGTGATGATCACAACCGAACTCTCGGATACAGAGAAGACGAACATGGTCAAAACCAATATGTGGACACAGTCACTTTGAAAGTGTTGGTGGCTGGACTTCAGGATGAAGTTGCCTACGTATCCCAAACATGGGAATCAAGCCTTACATAGTTCAGGGTAAGGTACACTTGGGTATTTAACCTCTCCTTTTACGCTCTAACTTTTGCCAAGGCCACCCGTTGCGAGTTTTCGACCTTGCAAGCTATGTTTTTCTTCTTTTCTTTTCAATTCTTTTTTGTATCTTTTCATTCTTTTTCTTTTCTTTTGCATTTTTTGTCTTTTTTATATTTTTCCTTTTTTTTTTATTCTCCCTCTTTTTTTTTTCTTACTCTCTTGCTCTAACTTTTGCCTGGGTCGCCCTTCCGGATTTTCGGCCCAGCGAGCCTCTCAAAGGGTAAAAGTGTAACAAGTCCATGCCAAATTGTTTTAGGGTTTTGAAGCCATCCGTATCCTGAAGAGTGGCTGTTGTATTTATTTGCACATCGGACATTTTTGCCCCTAGTTCGAGGGGTGCTTCTGATTCAGCTCTGCGAGCTTCTTTTGATGAGGTCTGATCTTCTTGATCTGATTTTTGGGCTTCTTGTTCGAGGGTTGCTTCCAATCTGGCCACACGGGCCTTACATCGCGGTTGATCATTGAACAGTCTAAACCCAAGGTCCAAGGTTTGAAAGTAAGGGCTCAAGTCTTGAGGCTAAGAGCGATACTAAGCTTCACACTCTCAAGAGCGATTCCACACAGGTCTTCACAGGACTGTGCAAAACATTTTGTTTTTGAAAGAATTTTAAGAAGCGACAAATCGCTCGCGCGGAAGATAGTGTGGAACTAGTCTGGATCAAGCCAGGGTCCTTCTCAGTACTCACACTGACAAGCATGATTTCAATCATTAAGGGCTTAGCATGCCTCTCTTTCTCTTAATTTGATCAAAGTTTTGCAAATCCCGGGGAACTCCTTCCCCTTTGTTTTCACCGCAGTGTCCAAAATGGTTTTGAAGAACTTAGGTCAATGCAATGATTTTCAAGGCACAAGAGAGCAGGTGGAATGTACCGCTACTCCATTCAAATCCTCTGGCACAACTAGCTCAAAATAGTAGTAAGCACAAAAACATGATAGACGTAGCCGTTTCATTCAGATTCCCTGGTTGCAACTGGCTCCATAGCAGAGACAGACTCAAAAGAAAACAAAAAGATAATCACAAAACAAAACGGTATTCGAGGCAACAACCTCAGAATCACCTGACATTCTATACAATAGGACTAACTCGACACAGCAAGACAGACCCTTTAAGCAAGAAGACTGACTCGAGACAATGAGGCAGACCCAAAACGAAAACCAAGAACTGACTCAACACCCAAGCCAGAAATTACAAAACTGCATTCACAAATGCTCCCAACAGTGCGTGCCAAACGCCACATCTGAAATACACCGGGCGCCGCCCGCAGGTGGTCCAACCCCTGATCACATACTTGCAGTATCCTCGAAGTCCAACAGCTCAGTGGTAATAGACTTTGCTGAGGTATGTGGGAGGATGACCTCATTGTCGATCAAATCTTGCACTTCACGGCGAAGGCGAAAACAACCATCGGTGTTGTGACCGGACTGTTGGTGGTACGCGCAGTACAAGGTAGTATCATGTGAGAGAGGGAGATTCTTCGGGAGAGGCCGAGGCTCGAGGGGTTTAAGATGTCCCTTTTTAGCCAAAATTTGAAATGCCCTAGACAAAGGCATGTAGAGGGCGTGAAAGACTCTGCGCCCTTGAGGCAGGTACTTCGAAGTCTGAGGGTTCTTGCTAGGTGCACTAGCAAAAGGGTCGGCAGGCACTGCCTTGGCTTTCTGATCTTTTCCTGATGCAGGGTTGTGAATGAAAAGAACTGTCTTGGCATGGCGGGGCCTATCCCGATTTTTCGCCTGGCTTGAACTGCCTTCGGTTGGAGTGGGGAAAGCATCATCCACAGCTTTAGCCACAACTGCGAATACTTGCTGCTTATTCATCCCCCCGGCTTTCAAAGCCTCGACTGCCCAGAGCAGTTGCTCAACAGGATCAGCATCTGTTCTCACTTTATTCTTACCTCTAGCCTCAGCCTGATCAAGGGTTTGGGTTACTACATCAGAGCAAAACCCGGTTGTTGTTGACACGTCGTTGCTGTAGCTGGAGGCAACCTCTGGTTGGCTGAGCTCGATCACAATCCGCTCCAGTAGCAGGGGCTCTTGTGGTACAAAATTCTCGGCATATGATGTGGCTGGTGGCGAAGTCGACATTCCATAGGCCAGATCGGCCACAGATCTCGGGAGGTCGCTGATCATTCCCATTAACTCAAAGGTGGTGGGCTCACGAGCCTGATACAACTGGGGGGTCTAGATCGGGTGTACAGCAGGCGACCTGGGCAGGTGCGGTACACCAACATTGGTCTCATCCTGCAAGATGATTCCTTGGTCGAACATGGCTGCCATAACCACAATTTCCTCTGAACTTCGGGTCGTCATAAGTCCGTTGAACTTGAACGGAGATTATGCAACCGGCAATTGACGGATCAAACGTCTTCCTTGCCTCGGTGAAGGAGAACACCAAATCTCTGAACCCAAATCTCTGAACTGAAAGGGAAAACAAGCAACATTTTAACCCAAACGAAACAGACACAGGCGTAGCTGAATAACTGTACTCTACTACTGTTCACTATTCCGCAAAATCGCTGCCCCAAAAAACTGAATCTGATATCCGCAGATATAATCGATTCACCAAAACACTGATACTGATGCCCCCACGCCTAGTACTAAACTTGCAAACTGATATGTGCGTTCCTGTAGAGATACACACTAAAAGCACATAGCAAGTAAAGTGAGAGCCAAAACACCACTATGTTGGGGTAGGGTTTCCCTATCCTATTTTGTCAGCGGTTCCAAACAACCTAACATCGGGTAAGCAACCTGTCCTAGTTTGGAATGGTCACTACGGATTTCGATATGCACCAGGTCGAATGGTCAAAAAGGGTGCCCCGGTAAAAACCGTGGTTTGTGTTCCCATACTGGCAGAGCTCACAACCGGTTAGCCTTATGGTCATGACTTGACAAGACAAGCCTCCGGCAAACCGTTCAGGAATGGCAGATGGCAAACACGGTGTCCTAGGCGCACCAATACACATGCAATACGAAGAAACACATAAGTGTAGTCAAAACAAGATATCATGAGTTCGAGTCAAGTTCTCCAAATATCCCCAGCAGAGTCGCCAGAAACTATAGACGTCCCCGAACGCCCCGGGAGGATGGGTCCCGTTCTGTTCATTTGTGGGTCTACTACAGTTCAGCACTCTCAAATTGTCACGGTTCTAAATCTGAACCAAATAGTCCAAATTCGGCAAATCGTTTTGAGAAAAATAGATTTTTTTTTAGAAAAGAAGCGCCAAACATGGACTGCTTTGCCAGATACAGAGTCGCCACCTATATATTTATTTTTGGGGAAATTTAGGAAACCCAGACTCGTTGCCTAAGGCCACTTGTCCGTCATCACCAAAGTTGCCTCGGCTCGGGAACTTGGGTACGATTGGGGAAGGTCAGCTATGAGCACCCCCTCTCGCCCGATCAAAGATCGGCCTCTACGAACCATGATATCTTGTTTTGAAAACATCACATGTTCTTATTCCGGTTATTAGCCGAGAATTACTATGTTATGCGCACAGCAAAACAAGTATAGACTAGATCGCCTAATTTGGAACAAAGCATCGCATATCCGTTTGTTTGGAAAATGTTTTGAAATTTGCTACTTTCTAGTAGGCTAAAACACGGATTTTGATGAGTTGTTCCAACTCAAGCAATCCAACCTTCACCCACAGGCATTCAGGCAGTTCACAATACATAAGCATCTAGCCACATGGTAAGCATGTTGTCATGTTAACATTCACACTCGTGCGAGATGCTAAAGCACAAAATACTTACAGGATACTCCAAGCCAAAACAAAGAACTCGTTAGCAATCAATGTATGATCCAAGTCCATGTTAAGTGCCTAATGCAACGCATACAGAATGCAATTAGGATAGGCTCGGCTAATCCTAGGATGGCATGTGAAATACAACCATTTGATGCACATATTCAAGTTTAAATTTGAAATACTATGTAGTTAGTATGATGCGCCAAGCCCGATGCATGCAATACTGATGAATGATGCACGCATGTATAGCATAAGGATGCTAAATTAAATATGTCCTAGTACTAACCATCAAAGCAGGTAAGTAAAAGGGAGAAAGAAGTGGGGGTTGGAAGACATGCACACACGCACCCACACTTATTACAAATTTGCCCTCGCTCGGAGGGACCGAAAGAATAATACAGATTTAACTAACCTACAAGCTAATTAAATATTACAGACCAATTAAACTAGTTAAGCAAATTAACTAATCTAATAAAACAGTAAACAGCCTCGGGAAGAGGGCCCAATGCAATGCGTGCTCGGCTCCTCTCGGGAGTCTATTGCCATGTACAAATTGCCTCTGTTTTCCCTACTTTGCTCCTCTAAGAATGGCACAATTCCCAAAGAACACTCTTTGGACATTGGGGAACACCACCGGCCATGGGGAATGATCACCGGCCACTGGTTAAGCTCTCGGCCATCCATACTTGGTCGATCGGCACTAAATATGGCCGGCCGGCCAAGGCTTCCTGCAGAATCCTGTTTTGACAACAGCAGAGGGCAAAACAAGGCATGGCAATGTATTCCAAGCAAATGTGTGCACCAACACATCCCTTATCATGTTTATGATTCAAAGGGACAAGGTACTCGATTCCCAGACCATCAAATGCGCATTTCAATGCATGATGGCCCAAGAGACCAAGTGTGCACTTTGATTTCAAATGTCATGCAATGCACATAAACAAACAAATGGAGCTCAACCTCTATCACAAGCAACTCAAGAGGCAAGGCATGCATGCCGAGGCAAGGCAATCCTAAGCATGTGAGCCTAAGTATGCAATATGGGCATGCAAGCAAGTAATGTATGTTAGACACACAACCTAGGCAAACAAGCATGCAAGGCATGAAGCAATGCAACCAACAAGTATGTAAGACACAATGTGGGTGTTCAAACATGCAAGCAAGCATGTGACTTCATTCAATCATGCAACAACACACAAGTATGCGACAACACACAAGGTGAGCATGCAACAACATGCGAACAATGGACTTAAACTGATTCGGGCAGCTCTATACTAAGCCCAAAACAGTGGCCAACATGCTCAAGAATGAAGGCAAAATGACATGTAAACATGCATGCACACAAGGACCAACACTTAAGCATTAAAGAGCAATTCTCAAGCACACTTAAGAGGATGCAAACATGGGCAAATGGCACGCATTATAAGCTCTGAAAATCATGTCATGAAAGGTGCCAAACCAAGTCAATAAGACAAGCTAAGCATGCAACAAATGGTCCAAGTACTCAAGGCAAGCCATGGAGGCTTAAACCAAGGCCAAGTCAACCAAGCCTCACAAGGCTAAGGGGACTTAAAATAGGTCCAATGCAGACCTGAACGAAGCAAAGGATGTACCTAGATGGCATCTAGGTAGTCTAAATATGCAAGCATACAAAGAGGTACATTCATGGACCATAAGGCAACAACCTTTTAACACATTGAAGGAGCATCAAACGCAAGCATATAGGCATGTTATAAGGACTGAAATAACATGGTAAATGGTTCCAAACCACTGAAAAAATGCAAGCAACGCATGCTCATGGTCCATGCACTTGAGGCTCACAAGCCAAGAATGCAAAGAGGCTATACTAAGCATGTCATGGTCGGCCAAAACAACCAAAAACAGAGCTTAAGCATGTTAAAATGAGCACAAAAGCTTCACAAAGCTAAGCCAAAAGCATGCTAGAAACAAGGCTCAAAGCACAAGCCATGTTAAGGCAATCCATGGCATTACAAGACATGTATGCAAGGCAAGCATGGTGTGTCCAAACCAACATGAAACAGAGGTAATACATGGCAAAATACTACCAAATAATAGTTAAGGCATGGTCAACATGCGCTTTGAAATGATGCTCACACATGAGGCAAAAATGGACCTTTTCAAGGACAACAAGGAGAGGGGGTGGCCCCCTCCTTAGGACCTCAAGGCACCATCCTCACCACTAAAATCCCTCAAGATTTCAGTGGTGAGGAGGCCCAAACAAAGTGGTCCTGGAGCTCACCAAAATAGCACAAAAATAGGGCCAAACAAGGCCTAAGAGGGGTCAAATAACCCCAAACAACAAAACACTCTTAAACAACTATTTAGAATAAGCAAAAACAAGACTTTTATATGTTATAAGCTAAGCTCAAAAACAGGTGTAAGGTAGTCAAAAAAGCTATGCAAAAATGGGGAATAAAAGACAAGAACACTCACCCTTGAAGAACACTTCCAAGATCACAAGACCAGACCTCTTCTTGGATCAAAACTAGCTTAAAAAGTTCAAGATCAACCCTCTAATGCCTCTGCAACTAAGGAAAGGTGTAATGGTAGGTGTTTGTGTGCAATAGTAAGAACAAACACACACTAGTACACCAAAAGGAGGAAGAGATATAGAGATAGAGTATATGTAAACCCTAACCCTAAAATTCAGAGCTCTGGAGCTTTTTTTGTCAACCCTAATGGAGGGAGAAGAGGCTCCCTCTTATAGAGCTCACTCTTGCAAAGCTTCTCAAGTAAGCTAGTCAAGACGGAGATCCGTGTATGGAGGGGAGCAAAGTGGGTGCCAGCTATCACAGCTGGCACAAAAATATCTGAAAAAGCAGATGAACAGTGGTCGGCCAGCCAAAAATACAATTTGACCAAAATAGATGGCTGGTCAACCATCTAGAGTGCCGGTCGGCCAATTATTTGGCCGGTGGCAACAAAACACAGCCGGTGGCCTCAAGCCATGGCCAGTGGAGTGTGGGGATGGCCAACAAGCCATTCCCTGCCCCTCAAAGGCAAAACACAAGTGTTTGGTGCAAAACCAAGCACATAACAGTCGAGTCGAGAGATCCTGAGGCAGGGCGCGTAGCCGAGACCTCCGGGAACTCAAGACGAACACAAACATGGATGATCACCAAGTGTTCAAACGGTGACGTCCAAGTCTTGAGGACGGTCAAAAATGGGGTGTCTACAGTTGCCCCTCTTTGATAGAACTCGAAAGTCATAAGAATGACGGGAGTGAGTGTCAAAGCCCGGAGACGACCCATTTTTGACAAGGCCGAAGACTTAGACAAAGCATGCGAGACAAGCAAAGATATGCGCCCAAAGGCAGGGGCAAAATGCAACTGACAATGCAAAAAGCCGAGCATAACTTATGATCATGCAAAGAAAGCTGTAACAAAGCACATACAATGCAACGGTTTTAAGCTAGCAAACGCAAACCCAACTATATTACGATGCAGAAAGGATGTAAGAGAATTATGCAATTCTCGATACGTCTCACTCGGAGAATACAATACCTGCGCGGTTCGTCTGGTTGCACCAGCTTCAAATGAACCGTACATACAATATCGTGCCTGTAAAAGAAAGCAACTTAACAGGTACAATATTGTTAGCAACATGCATGATAAAGCAAGATGAATGCAAAATGATATGCAATATATACAAAACTATGTATAAACAATGCAAATGATATGCAATGTATTCAAAACAATGCAAATGATATGCAATGCATTTGAAACATGATCAAATCATGAACAGTTCAAAACCACACAAATGTCATAGAGATGATGGAGATGCAAAGTCCGTCTACCATAGAAAAGGTGCTGCAACCCTCAAAGCGCGTACACATGCAGAACTATGAGTGATGTAGACGGACAAAAGAACAAATAATTGGGTGGATTGACATCGGTGGGGGAATGACCCGCTAATGAAAGAACATGATCTTATTGCTGGATGCAAAAATTACACTACAATGTAATATACACAATGGATATGGCACGCGGGCCAAACCGTATCTTGCCTAGGAAAGGCATGTACACAAACAAGCCATGTCTAACACAGAAAAGGTGCCGCAACCCTCAAACCAAAATACCAGCGTGGAATAGGCGCGTACTCATGCAGAACTGTGCTTTGACGTAAAAAGTATGGGCACATACAAGACCAAGCTCAACAAGGAAAGGCGCAAGTCATAGATGGAAGGTGATGCAATGGATGCATGCAAGCTACAATGCAATATATACAATATGCAGTAGAGTGTATGAATGCAGTGGATAAGGCACGCAGGCCAAAACATATATTGCCTACGGAAGGCATGTACACGGACAAGTCACGTCTAACATAGAAAAGGTGCCGCAACCCTCAAACCAACATACCAGCGTGGAATAGGTGCGTACACATGCAGAACTGTGCTTTGACGTGAAAAGTATCGGCACGTACCAGACCAAGCTCAACATGGAAAGGCGCGAGCCATAGATGGAAGGTGATGCAATGGATGCATGCAAGCTACAATGCAATATATACGATATGCAGTGGAGTGTATGTATGTACAATGCATTATATACAATGAATGCTATGTACAATGCGATCTGTTGGGGAGAATGCAATGGATGCAGTGGATAAGGCCCACGGCCAAACTGTATTTTGCCTAGGAAAGGCATGGACACAAACCAACCGTATCTAACACAAAAAAGGTGCCGCAACCCTCAAACCAACATACTAGCGTGGAATAGGCGCGTACACATGCAGAACTGTGCTTCGATACGAAGAGTGTGGGCACATACCAGACCAAGCTCGACAAGGAAAGGCGCAAGCCATAGGTGAAGGTGATGCAATGAATGCATGCAAGCTACAATGCAATATATACAATATGTAATGGATGGAGGTAGATGCAATATTTACAGTGGGGTGCATGACATATGCACTATATACAAGGAAATGCATGACATATGTACTATTTACAATGATGCATGCCATATGCACTATTTACAATGATGCATGACATATGCATGTTCGCTTTTGTTGTTTCTTTTTTGAAATGCATGTTTTTTGTTTGTTTTTTTTTGTTTTTTTTTTGAAATGCATGATGCATGTTGATGCATGTGAACTTGAATGCGCGACAACGTAAGTCGTTTGAAATGCATGAAAATGCATGGTTTCGAAATGCGCAACAACGCGCAACTTTTGAGATACATGATGATGTAGGATTTTTGAAATGCATGAAAGTGCATGATTTCGAAATGCGCGACAATGCGCAGCTTTTGAGATGCATGATGATGCATGTAAGGTGCGTATGGCAACGCGTGACGAGGATCATGCACGACAATGCAGACGCCAAAGGTTTCGCACCTTCGAAGGATTTAATGTCTCCTAGACCGCCTACTGGGGAGAAATGCATGACGATGCAAATTGTGCGCATTACAACACATGTAGACATGCATGACGATGCAAGGGATAATGTGTGCTACAATGCACGAGGTGTGTGCATAACAATGCGAGTGAGGGATGCATGACAATGCAACCGAGCGGATTTAAGGTCTCGCCAGACCAATCGGATTTAAGGTCTCACCAGACTGGAATGAAAATGCATGGCAATGTAAGTATGACGTGCGCATGACAACACATATAGACATGCATGACGATGCAAGGGATGATGTGTGCTACAATGCACGAGGTGTGTGCATAATAATGCGAGTGAGAGATGCGTGACAATCCAACCGAGCAGATTTAAGGTCTCGCCAGACCAAGCAGATTTAAGGTCTCGCCAGACCGGAATGAAAATGCATGGCGATGCAAGTATGACGTGCGCATGACAACGCGAGATGTGCGCACAACGGTGCGAATGAAAGGACGCATAACCAGTGCGCGTTCACAGCAGAGCGTTGTAACGCAACGCATACGGGGCAACCTTCGAATCTTGAAAGAGACAAAAGGATACAAAAGGATACACCGCACCCGTATTCATGTGGTACGCGCAGAAGCCACGGTCTGAGGTCAAAACGGAGACCGGTTAAGCTTCGGAAATGCACTGTCTTGCACTGTCTTGTGTAATGAAGGCCCCAAACCACATATCTGACCTAAACAAGGTTGTAGGAGGCTCACCGGCCATCAGAGGAGGTCACCGGCTGCCCACCGGCCACAAAAATGGTCCATCGGCCAAATATTTGGCCGACCGGCCAAATATTTGGCCGACCGGCCAAAAGTGCCTGAATCGGGGCAGTTTGGTCCTTTGGCCTCGGGTCTTTAAATATAGGGCTTCTAGCCCTATTCTTTTCACTTTCTCTTGGTTGAAATTTCCTCTCCCACCTCTCTAGGCTATTTTTCTTCCTTTTATTCTCCATTTTCCTCGATTTTAGGGCCCGTTTCGACATTCGATTCGTGAATACCTCATTGTTTCGTACGTTTTGAACTGAACGAAACTTCGTTTCGGTGTCTCTTTTTCGATTTCTGCCACTCGAGGCTTGTTTCCCTCGAGTTCACCTCGATCCCTGTGCCTTTTCCGCGCTTCAGCTTTTCTGGCCTTTTTCCGCCCTCCCGGGGTTGACTTTCCGTTGACCTTTCGCATTCTAGCCCAGTTTTCCCTCTTCCGACCATTTTCACACTACTCTTGGCATGGCAGATGATCTTCCGTAGGGCAGGACTCCCCCGGAGCATGAGATAGACCCTGAGGCCGAGCTCCTCCCCTTGAGCGTCCGCCCGTTCGATTCGGCGACCTACCAGCCGGCAATTCACATACTGCCTCCCGACGGACTTCTCCAGTTCAGGAGCTTTGACAGGACGGCGCCTCCAGAGCTCCTCCTTCGTGAGCCGGAATCACATCTATCATACGGAGCTTCCGAGGTATATTCTTTCCTGTTTCATTTTTTGCAATGTAGAACATTTAACTGCCAAAGTTGATCCTGTTCTTTAACTGCTTAACCCGGATACACCGATACACTGCATGCTGTAGTTGACTGTGAATACATTTGCACTTGATATCTGTTTGAATCTGAACACGCTCACACATGTTGTATTGTCACTGAAGCACCCAAACACACTGGCACATCGCATGTTGTAGTTCACTGTAAGCACACCGGCACCCGATGTTTGTTTAAATTTGAAAACGTGCACACACACTGTATTGTCACCAATTCTGAATGCTCTTCAAAACTGTACATTTTATATTGCTTCGCAACTGTTTCGCTTGAACACAGGGAGATTCCCATGCCTTTCGGGGGTATGGGAATGTCACTGCCCGTGATTGGTACATGGAGTTGCCTGATGCGGTCCGACACATCGTAGACCAGGCCGGTTTCGGCGCCTTCTGCAGAGGACTCTCCCGGCTTACTGCGAGCAGACCTCTTTTCGCCGCTCTGGTGGAGAGGTGGTGGGACACCACCGACTCGTTCCACCTCTCTGTCCCGGGAGACATGACGATGACTCCCTATGACTTCTCGATGCTCACCGACATCGGGGTAGGGGGTGATCCGATCCCTTTCGACACCGACATGGATGAGCGGGACGCTGCCCAGATACACTTGCTTGGCACTCAGCCGTCACTCGCTCAGGCAGGGTATGTCAGATATTCGTGGTTCGAGGACCACTTTTGAGTCCAGGTGCCTACCACTCAGGAGGAGGTGGAGCGGTACGCACGCGACTTCCTCATGTTTCTGTTGGGAACGGCCATTTTCGCCGATCGGGCGAATACCGTGCCCCTCTGCTTGCTGAGCGCTCTGGTGGACGTGACCAGGATCCGGTGCTATGACTGGGGTTGTCACGACCCGAACCCGCCCCCCCCGTGGGTTAAGGACGTAACCGGCCAGTAATCATGAGATTACCTACGGCCTCAAACTGTCCTAAACGTATTTTAACAGAGTTAATGGGGGCCAAACGGAAGCAAAAATTAAAAACTTTGTCCATAGAGCCGTGCTTATATGCACATCAAACAAACCATACTCTGATACGTTAATAACTCACATCAAAAGTGCAGTTTCACAAAATTCATTACAGACAGGATCGTCCAAAACGAGTCAACCTATAACAGACTATGTACAGACATGCACTAGGTCCTTGCCAACAAGACAAAACATAGGTACATAGTAAAAGGGCAAGGATGGTCTCATGCGCGAGGCACAAGGCTGACTCTCCCAAAAACTCCTGTTGTTCCTAGCAGACTTCACTGGGGCTGGGTTTGGACTTCCCTTGGTTCACCTACAAATACATGAATGAGCGTGAGCGATAGCCCAGTGATTAATATCAAGTATAACAGTTACATAACAATATGTAGATCAACATGCTCCAAACGGCCTTGGGCCCAATTCATACTTCTGTTTAACAGCAAAATATATATAACTATACGAAATGCAAGTCAAGTAACTGTAGTTCCAAACATTCTGGCCTTTGGCCCATCCGGGTTTCCATTCATGGCAAAACGGCCTTCGGCCCATTCATTCATGTCAAACGGCCTTTGGCCCATTCATTCATGTCAAACGGCCTTTGGCCCATTCATTCATGTCAAACGGCCTTTGGCCCATTCATTCATGTCAAACGGACTTTGGCCCATTCATTCATGTCAAACGGCCTTTGGCCCATTCATTCATGTCAAACGGCCTTTGGCCCATTCATTCATGTCAAACGGCCTTTGGCCCATTCATTCATGTCAAACGGCCTTTGGCCCATTCATTCATGTCAAACGGCCTTTGGCCCATTCATTCATGTCAAACTTTTGTCCACAATCCCAATTAACAACTCGTAATATTTATAGGGGAATAACAATTGGGCATTGGCAAGTTTTCAAATATTGATATTACTCACAGTGATCGGCTTGTGGATGCGCCCTGGAGCTTGACCCTACACATTTCATGAATACAAAAGGGTCACTAACAGTTCAATCCGTTCTTTAATTCACATATTCCTCTTTAGGCTTTGTTCTTATCTCATTAACTCATTTACAATGCTTAACACATGCCTAGGAGTGCTTACAAGTGAAAGAGAACGGAAAACGAATCACAGAATGCATGAACAAAATTCCAGGAAACAGGGTCCCCGCTCGAGCGTAATATTCTCCGCTCGAGCGGACCCTTAAGGCCTGCAAGGTACTGGTTGCACAAAAGATGCGCTCGAGCTGAAGGTCCGTCTACAAAAATCCACGCTCGAGCGTGAAATGTCCCGCTCGAGCGGGCATCCAACTCTGCAAAAAAAATGCTGGGAGCACGATTTTCCCGCTCGAGCGGCCATTACTCCGCTCGAGCGGACCTCAAAAATCTGGGTTTCCCAGATCGTGTTCTTGAGCTCCAAATCAGTTTTCCATCTACATTTCTTGCATGCAATGGTTCAAATTACACATTTACACATGCTAACATGCTACTAATGCAGATTACAACATTAGGAAGCTCAATTACATGAATTATCTACATGCATGTCCCAAATTGTCTCAAACCCATCATCAACATGCTCAAATTCAACATTCAAGACTTATACTCCCATGATTTGTACATGCATGTGGGAGATGCTCATCATTCTCAACTTAGATGGTACAAATGGTGACTACAATATGAGCTTTACCCAAAACTCCACATGAATCATGTGTTTCAAGCTCCAACATGCAAATTCAAAGTAATTTCTTACATGCATGAGTTCTAAGACTTCAATCTCAACAAAAATCAACTCATTACATGTTCTTGATCACAAACAACCCTTGAACTTACAAATTACAAGTAAGATTTCATGAAATCACTTACCTAAGAGCTTCAACACTCAAGCCCTAGCCAAATCTTGAGCTAGATCTTCAAATTCCCAAGTCTTGAGCCCAAATTACACAAATCTCTCCCTTTTTCTCTCCATGGCCGGCCTCTCTCTCACTCTCAATTGTCTAACTCAGATTTTGAGTTTTAAGAGAGCTAAAGGAGAGTGCAATACAAATATACAACAAGCCCCACTAACAAATATTTTAATATAAAATAATGGGGTACTTAATTTCTCAATTTAATCAGTTTAAATTGACCAGAATCAAATTTCAATTAAATTTCACCGTAGGCCCTAAAAATTATGCCAACCACAATGGCGTAATCAATTTCGGGTTCCGTGGCCGATAAGGCCCTCAATTAAATTTCCAAAACAGACTACTCAAACAGATATTCCTACGATGAACAGATAAAATTTCAAACCACATAGTGGAACACAAAATCATATCAAAATACATAATCACATCATGTTAAGGACTAATTAACATACTACGGAACAGGGGTGTCACAGGGGTAGAGCAGCCTTGGCCACCTTATACGGATACATGAGCTTGGCTTCCCGTGGCAGCGGACAGTTGCTCGGAGGTTACTGGCGAGCTTAGGAGGTACATCTCTTTCTTTGTTTTACATTTCTGCCTTTACATTTTCTGTACTCTGTACACTGCACACACTGCGGTTTGCTTCATGCTGGTCACATACTGTACACTGCACACACTGTACACATATACTCTATTTTACACTGACTGTACACTACACGCACTGTACACTCTGCACAATACACTGCACAATATATGGTTCTGTAATTTCTGCTTTATTCGGCGTTCTGCTTTATCTAATAAGCATTCTAATACTTACTCTGCAGTTGTGGGTCTACGACTACTTTTCGAGGCTTGCGCCAGTGCCTGACGAGGAGACCCCTCTCGTCGTTCCATTCTCCTGACGCTTCGACGTGAGATGCGTACGGAGACCGCGAGAGACATTCATCTTCTTCCGCCGCTACTTTGACACCATCACCCCCGCAGAGGTATGTTTAGAATTTGTAGTTCATTTAAGCTTCGCTTTGCACTGTATTTTCTGTAACAGTAGATAACAAACTGCATTTCATTTTCAAATCACCTGGCAGCCTTGGGCTCCATTGCTAGCCAAGATGCGGGAGCAATTCGCCGGTGCGAAGGAGACTGCCCGCTTTAGACTTCTATTGGAGTGCCCGGTCTGTCGGGCCTGGTACCTGGGTGAGCGCTTCTTGCGTCAGACCCTGGGTTTGCCGAAGCAGATAGTCTCGGTTCACCCTTCTGACCATATGAGGGAGACCGAGAGGTTCACTCCTGAGCAGATGGCTGACTATGCGATCGGTTGGGATGCAACCCGCTTTAGAGGTATAGGCGACTACTCAGAGTATGTGAGGACGTATATCATGCGGCCTTTGAGCAGTGGCCGCTTAGCTGAGAGAGGGGGACCTACAGCGCCGGTAGTTGGAGCAGGAGCAGGAGCAGGAGCGCCGAGGGTGGCTCGGGGCCGTGGCAGGAGTGGAGCTCGGAGGGGACAAGGGGCTAGTTGGCCAGCACTACCCGTGACGATGACATGCCGAGGGCAGGGTGGGGCGACTTTCCAGATTCCCATTGCTTCCTCTCCGGCGGACCACGAGCTAGTCGGGTTTTACGGCTTGCCTCCGGTCTGTACTACTGCATTTTGCAACTTGCACAGTTATTTCATTTCATTTCATTTCACTTGATATTCCGCAGAATACTGAGACTTCTAAAACTTTTGCAGGCTTCCTCCGAGTACACTCGCCAGTCCCTGGAGTTGACCGCCTCTGTGATGGGGATGCTCCAGCAGAGCCTCGACCTTCTGGCAATTTATAGTATTCCGGTATGTTCTTCTGACCATGGTCTCAAACCATAAACAGTTCCACACAATCTGATGCACAACACAACACTTGACACACGGCCCTCACGGTATCTGACACACTGTATTCATACACTGCATTCTGCACTGATGCACTGCTCACAGTATTACTCACAACATTCATACACTGTACTCATACACTGCATTCTGCACTGATACACTGCTCACAGTATTACTCACAGCATTACTCACGACATTCACACACTGCACTCATATACTGCATTCTGTAGCATACTGATGTGTTTGCCATTTGTACTTTTCAGCATCCTTTCCAGATTCCTACTGTAGGAGGTGCTCCAGCTGGACCATCCGTTCCTGTTCGAGGGGAAGATGGAGAGGGCAGAGTATACCCCCGCACCAAGGCGGGGCGCACCCATGTTGGGAGTAGCTCACGGGCACCAGTCCGCGATGACGATGAGTCCGAGGCGGAGATGGAGGCGGAGACGGTGGCAGAGTCATCTGAGGAGGAGACCGGAGATGGCACTGACACAGGCTCAGATGACGGTGCTGATGACGATGCTCCTGGACCTTCGTCCAGGAAGAGGACGAGGACAGACCCTTAGGCCTGAGGCCGCTTGACATTGATCCAGATTTTTACTACTTTTTTTTCTTCTTCTTCTTCTTTTTTTTTTTTGTGCTTTTCCTTTTTTGCTGGTAGCTAGAGTACCTTGTACTGCCACAGGCAAGTTTTGTTTTTTTCGAAACTTTGTACTTGAAAAAGATGATGAAATGAAACAAAGTTTTTTATCTGAAAAAGTGTTACATTTTGGTACATTACATTACATCACATCACATAACAATGTAAATGGAATTGATCTCCCGTCTGAAAGTCAGATATTTGTATTGTAATAACCAGGTAACGAACCGGCCAACGGCAAAACAACTCAAACAAACGACTGCTTATTTTGAATACTCGGCCCATACTCTACTGGGAATTAATCTGCATACAGGCCATTTTGTTTATTCTGCACACAGTAAACCCTGAACAAACAGTCCAATCTGACAAGACGGAATACAAAGGTAGAATCGGTTGAAGTTGAAGCACACTCAGACGCCCCAAATTTTCCCTTTCCTTTTTGCTTCGCATAAATGTGGAGAATGGCACAGCACTCTGAGCACAACATGATTAAAATTTTTGAGATTGGAAAAAAAAAAATTTCAAACCGGGGTATTGAGCCTACAACTGAACTCAGTGAAAAAGACTCAACAGCGGAAACAAAAAAGGTAAACAACCTAAACACAACAAGACACGCTCAGAACGACTCAAAGCAAGAATCAAGATAAACAAAACAAATGACACGACATACCGACGTGTTTACAAAAATGAGAAACCTTAAATCATGAGGAGCCAGTTCCTCCAGGCATTATCTCCCACCCTTTCTTATTTGTGATTCTCACATCACTCGACTCTCAGGCTCGATTTTTTTTCTCAAAACCCTTTGGCTCACTTTTTCTCTCAACTTACACCTCTCTATTCTTCATTCTCTCATTTTTATCCCTCCCCGGGGTGTTTGATGGATGAATAGGAAGTTGTGGATTCATACCTGATATGGTTAGCTCGCGGCTATTTCTTCTGGTGGCGTTTGGTCGATGCCCCAAACAAGGGAATGGAGTATCCTGATCCGTTCCAATTTGTGCTTCGCACTTGGCTCGATACCTTGTTGCTTGGAGGATGCGAGAGCTTTCTTCCCTTTTGTTGTTAACCTCAGTTGTGCCCTTGTTAGCGGATAGAGTGCCCTTCTGGAATGTAGTTGAGGACGGGGGAAAAGACAGAACTCCTGACTCAACTATACCCCTGATTCATTATTTTGACCATTTTTTGGTTTTCTACTAAAACAGTTTTGACCAATACGAGAGTTAGATTAACACACTCGTTCACTTTTGATTTGAAGATCATGGAAATCAGGGTATGAGCACTGAAAATTTTCTCTTTTTGGGTCTCAGAAAATGGTCCAGTTTTGGAAAATGGAACAATTTTCGAGAAAATAATCAACCTCAGTAAAAAAAATCTCAAAAACTATTTTTTGCAAAGGGCCACTGCTCCACGAGCACGGAACCTACTCTCAAGACACGCAACTTTGGATCCGAAGGAAAATTGCCCCTTGCTTGAAAGGCACAGCACGGCAATGGAAAGTTGCCCCTGGTTTGGATGGCGACTCATGGCAACGAAAAATTGCCCCTTGTCTGGATAACGCCGCAACATACTGTAGTCAGTCTTCATTAGTGATGATCGCAACTAAACTCTCAGATACAGAGAAGACGAAGATTGTCAAAACCAATATATGGACACAGTCACTTTGAAAGTGTTGGTGGCTGGACTTCAGGATGAAGTTGCCTACGTATCCCAAACATGGGAATCAAGCCTTACGTAGTTCAGGGTAAGGTACACTCGGGTATTTAACCTCTCCTTTTACGCTCTAACTTTTGCCAAGGCCACCCGTTGCGAGTTTTTGACCTTGCAAGCTATGTTTTTCTTTTTTTCTTTTCAATTCTTTTTTGTATCTTTTCATTCCTTTTCTTTTCTTTTGCATTTTTTGTCTTTTTTATATTTTTCCTTTTTTTTTTATTCTCCCTCTTTTTTTTTCTTACTCTCTTGCTCTAACTTTTGTCTGGGTCACCCTTCCGGGTTTTCGGCCCAGTGACCCTCTCAAAGGGTAAAAGTGTAACAAGTCCATGCCAAACAGTTTTAGGGTTTTGAAGCCATCCGTATCCAGGAGAGTGGTTGTTGTATTGATTTGCAGGAGGACCCATCTTCGGCTCTTCGAGTACATCGGACATTTTTGCCCCTAGTTTGAGGGCCGCTTCTGATTCAGCTCCGCTAGCTTCTTTTGATGAGGTCTGATCTTCTCTATCTGACTTTAGGGCTTCTTGTTCGACGGCTGCTTCCAATCTGGCCACACGGGCCTCACATCGCAGTTGATCGTTGAACAGTCTGAACCCCAGGTCCAAGGTTTGAAAACAAGGGCTCAAGTCTCGAGGCTAAGAGCGATCCTAAGCTGCACAATCTCAAGAGCGATTCCACACAGGTCTTCGCAGGACTGCGCAAAAAATTTTGTTTTTGAAAGAATTTTGAGAAGCGACAAATCGCTCGCGCTGAAGATAGTGTGGAACCAGTCTGGATCAAGCCAGGGTCCTTCTTAGTACTCACACTGACAAGCATGATTTCAATCATTAAGGGCTTAGCATGCCTCTCTTTCTCTTAATTTGATCAAAGTTTTGCAAATCCTGGGAGAATTCCTTCCCCTTTGTTTTCACTGTAGTGTCCAAAAAGGTTTTGAAGAACTTAGGTCAATGCAATGATTTTCAGGGCACAAGAGAGCAGGTGGAATGTACCGCTATTCCATTTAAATCCTCTAGCACAACTAGCTCAAAATAGTAGTAAGCACAAAAACATGATCGCCGTAGCCGTTTCATTCAGATTCCCAGGTTGCAACTGGCTCCATAGCAGAGACAGACTCAAAAGAAAACAAAAAGATAATCACAAAACAAAACGGTATTCGAGGCAACAACCTCAGAATCACCTGACATTCTATACAATAGGACTAACTCGACACAGCAAGACAGACCCTTTAAGCAAGAAGACTGACTCGAGACAATGAGGCAGACCCAAAACGAAAACCAAGAACTGACTCAACACCCAAGCCAGAAATTACAAAACTGCATTCACAAATGCTCCCAACAGTGCGTGCCAAACGCCACATCTGAAATACACCGGGCGCCGCCCGCAGGTGGTCCAACCCCTGATCACATACTTGCAGTATCCTCGAAGTCCAACAGCTCAGTGGTAACAGACTTTGCTGAGGTAGGTGGGAGGATGACCTCATTGTCGATCAAATCTTGCACTTCAGGACGAAGGCGGAAACAACCATCGGTGTTGTGACCGGACTGTTGGTGGTACGCGCAGTACAAGGTAGCATCATGTGAGAGAGGGAGATTCTTCGGGAGAGGCCGAGGCTCGAGGGGTTTAAGATGTCCCTTTTTAGCCAAAATTTGAAATGCCCTAGACAAAGGCATGTAGAGGGCGTGAAAGACTCTACGCCCTCGAGGCAGGTACTTCGAAGTCTGAGGGTTCTTGCTAGGTGCACTAGCAAAAGGGTCAGCAGGCACTTCCTTGGCTTTCTGATCTTTTCCTGGTACAGGGTTGTGAATGAAAGGAACTGTCTTGGCATGGCGGGGCCTATCCCAATTTTTTGCCTGGCTTGAACTGCCTTCGGTTGGAGTGGGGAAAGCATCATCCATAGCTTTAGCCACAACTGCGAATACTTGTTGCTTATTCATCCCCCCGGCTTTCAAAGCCTCGACTGCCCAGAGCAGTTACTCAACAGGATCAGCATCTGTTCTCACTTTATTCTTACCTCTAGCCTCAGCCTGATCAAGGGTTTAGGTTACTACATCAGAGCGAAACCTGGTTGTTGTTGACACGTCGTTGCTGTAGCTGGAGGCAACCTCTGGTTGGCTGAGCTCGATCACAATCCGCCCCAGTAGCAAGGGCTCTTGTGGTACAAAATTCCCGGTAGCAGGGGCTCAAAGGTGGTGGGCTCACGAGCCTGATACAACTGGGGGGTCCAGATCGGGTGTGCAGCAGGCGACCTGGGCGGGTGTGGTACATCAACATCGGTCTCATCCTGCAAGATGATTCCTTGGTCGAACGCAGCTACCATAACCACAATTTCCTCTGAACTTTGGGTCGTCATAAGTCCGTTGAACTTGAACGGAGATTATGCAACCGGCAATTGACGGATCAGACGTCTGCCTTGCCTCGGCGAAGGAGAACACCAAATCTCTGAACCCATATCTCTGAACTGAAAGGGAAAACCAGCAGCATTTTAACCCAAACGAAACAGACACAGGCGTAGCTGAATAATTGTACTCTACTACTGATCACTGTTCCGCAAAATCGCTGCCCCAAAAAACTGAATCTGATACCCGCAGATATAACTGATTAACCAAAACACTGATACTGATGCCCCCAGGCCTGGTACTAAACTTGCAAACTGATATGTGCATTCCTGTAGAGACACACTCTAAAAGCACATAGCAAGTAAAGTGAGAGCCAAAACACCCCTATGTTGGAGTAGGGTTTCCCTGTCCTATTTTGTCAGGAGCTAGGGTTTTGCTACACACGCAGCGGTTCCAAACAACCTAACATCGGGTAAGCAACCTGTCCTAGTTTAGAATGGTCACTACGGATTTCGATATGCACTAGGTCGAATGGTCAAAAAGGGTGCCCCGGTAAAAATCGGGGTTTGTGTTCCCATACTGGCAGAGCCCGCAACCGGTCAGCCTTATGGTCATGCCTTGACAAGACAAGCCTCCGGCAAACCGTTCAGGAATGGCAGATGGCAAACACGGTGTCCTAGGCGCACCAATGCACATGCAATGCGAAGAAACACATAAGTGTAGTCAAAACAAGATATCATGAGTTCGAGTCAAGTTCTCCAAACATCCCCAGCAGAGTCGCCAGAAACTGTAGACGTCCCCGAACGCCCCGGGTGGATGGGTCCCGTTCTGTTCATTTGTGGGTCTACTACAGTTCAGCACTCTCAAATTGTCACGGTTCTTAATCTGAACCAAAGAGTCCAAATTCGGCAAATCGTTTTGAGAAAAATAGATTTTTTTTAGAAAAGAAGTGCCAAACATGGACTGCTTTGCCAGATACAGAGTCGCCACCTAAATATTTTATTTTTGGGAAAATTTAGGAAACCCTGACTCGTTGCCTAAGGCCACTTGTCCGTCATCACCAAAGTTGCCTCGGCTCGGGAACTTGGGTACGATTGGGGAAGGTCAGCTATGAGCAGATGTTCAAAGATCGGCCTCTACTAATCATGATATCTTGTTTTGAAAACATCACATGTTCTTATTCTGGTTATTAGCCTAGAATTACTATGTTATGCGCACAACAAACAAGTATAGACTAGATCGCCTAATTTGGAACAAAGCATCGCATATCCGTTTGTTTGGAAAATATTTTGAAATTTGCTACTTGCGAGTAGGCTAAAACACGGATTTTGATGAGTTGTTCCAACTCAAGCAATCCAACCTTCACCCACAGGCATTCAGGTAGTTCATATCACATAAGCATCTAGCCACATGCTAAGCATGCTGTCATGTTAACATTCATACTCGTGCGAGATGCTAAAGCACAAAATACTTACAGGGTACTCCAAGCCAAAACAAAGAACTCGTTAGCAATCAATGTATGATCCAAGTCCATGTTAAGTGCCTAATGCAACGCATACAGAATGCAATTAGGATAGGCTCGGCTAATCCTAGGATGGCAAGTGAAATGCAACCATTTGATGCACATATTCAAGTTTAGATTTGAAATACTATGCAGTTAGTATGATGCGCCGAGACCGATGCATGCAATACTAATGAATGATGCATGCATGCATAGCATAAGGATGCTAAATTAAATATGTCCTAGTACTAACCATCAAAGCAGGTAAGTAAAAGGGAGAAAGAAGTGGGGGTTGGAAGACATGCACACACGCACCCACACTTATTACAAATTTTCCCTCGCTCGGAGGGACCGAAAGAATAATACAGCTTTAACTAACCTACAAGGTAATTAAATATTACAGACTAATTAAACTAGTTAAGCAAATTAACTAATCTAATAAAACAGTAAATAGCCTCGGGAAGAGGGCCCAATGCAATGCGTGCTCGGCTCCGCTCGAGAGTCTACTGCCATGTACAAGTTGCCTCTATTTTCCCTGCTTTGCTCCTCTGAGAATGGCACAATTCCCAAGGAACACTCTCTAGACATTGGGGAACACCACCGGCCATAAGGAATGGTCACCGGCCATGGGGAATGATCACCGGCCACTGGTTAAGCTCTCGGCCATCCATACTTGGTTGGTCGGCACTAAATATGGCCGGCCGACCAAGGCTTCCTGCAGAATCCTGTTTTGACAGCAGCAGAGGGCAAAACAAGGCATGGCAATGTATTCCAAGCAAATGTGTGCACCAACACATCCCTTATCATGTTTATGACTCAAAGGGACATGGTACTCGATTCCCGGACCATCAATCACACATTTCAATGCATGATGGCCCAAGAGACCAAGTGTGCACTTTGATTTCAAATGTCATGCAATGCACATAAACAAACAAATGGAACTCAACCTCTATCACAAACAACTCAAGAGGCAAGGCATGCATGCCAAAGCAATGCAATCCTAAGCATGTGAGCCTAAGTATGCAATATGGGCATGCAAGCAAGTAATGTATGTTAGACACACAACCTAGGCAAACAAGCATGCAAGGCATGAAGCAATGCAACCAACAAGTATGTAAGACACAATGTGGGTGTTCAAACATGCAAGCAAGCATCTGACTTCATTCAATCATGCAACAACACACAAGTATGTGACAACACACAAGGTGAGCATGCAACAACATGCGAACAATGGACTTAAACTGATTCGGGCAGCTCTATACTAAGCCCAAAACAGTGGCCAACATGCTCAAGAATGAAGGCAAAATGACATGTAAACATGCATGCACACAAGGACCAACACTTAAGCATTAAAGGGCAATTCTCAAGCACACTTAAGAGGATGCAAACATGGGCAAATGGCACACATTATAAGCTCTAAAAATCATGTCATGAAAGGTGCCAAACCAAGTCAATAAGACAAGCTAAGCATGCAACAAATGGCCCAAGTACTCATGGCAAGCCAAGGAGGCTTAAACCAAGGCCAAGTCAACCAAGCCTCACAAGGCTAAGGGGACTTAAAACAGGTCCAGTGTAGACCTGAACGAAGCTAAGGATGTACCTAGATGGCATCTAGGTAGTCTAAATATGCAAGCATACAAAGAGGTACATTCATGGAGCATAAGGCAACAACCTTTTAACACATTGAAGGAGCATCAAACGTAAGCATATAGGCATGTTATAAGGACTGAAATAACATGGTAAATGGTTCCAAACCACTGAAAAAATGCAAGTAATGCATGCTCATGGTCCATGCACTTGAGGCTCACAAGCCAAGAATGCAAAGAGGCTATACTAAGCATGTCATGGTCGACCAAAACAACCAAAAATAGAGCTTAAGCATGTTAAAATGAGCACAAAAGCTTCACAAAGCTAAGCCAAAAGCATGCTAGAAACAAGGCTCAAAGCACAAGGCATGTTAAGGCAATCCATGGCATTACAAGACATGTATGCAAGGCAAGCATGGTGTGTCCAAACCAACATGAAACAGAGGTAATACATGGAAAAATACTACCAAATAATAGTTAAGGCATGGTCAACATGCACTTAGAAATGATGCTCACACATGAGGCAAAAATGGACCTTTTCAAGGACAACAAGGAGAGGGGGTGGCCCCCTCCTTCTTAGGACCTCAAGGCACCATCCTCACCACTGAAATCCCTCAAGATTTTAGTGGTGAGGAGGCCCAAACAAAGTGGTCCCAGAGCTCACCAAAATAGCACAAAAATAGGGCCAAACAAGGCCTAAGAGGGATCAAATAACCCCAAACAACAAAACACTCTTAAACAACTATTTAGAACAAGCAAAAGAAAGACTTTTATATGTTATAAGCTAAGCTCAAAAACAGGTGTAAGGTTGTCAAAAAAGCAATGCAAAAATGGGAAATAAAAGGCAAGAACACTCACCCTTGAAGAACACTTCCAAGATCACAAGACTAGACCTCTTCTTGGATCAAAACTAGCTTAAAAAGTTCAAGATCAACCCTCTAATGCCTCTGCAACTAAGGAAAGGTGTAATGGTAGGTGTTTGTGTGCAATAGTAAGAACAAACACACACTAATACACCAAAAGGAGGAAGAGATATAGAGATTGAGTATATGTAAACCCTAACCCTAAAACTCAGAGCTCTGGAGCTTTTTTTGTCAACCCTAATGGAGGGAGAAGAGGCTCCCTCTTATAGAGCTCACACTTGCAAAGCTTCTCAAGTAAGCTAGTCAAGACGGAGATCCGTGTATGGAGGGGAGCAAAGTGGGTGCCAGCTATCACAGCTGGCACAAAAATATCTGAAAAAGCAAATGAACAGTGGTCGGCCAGCCAAAAATGCAATTTGACCAAAATAGATGGCCGGTCGACCATCTAGAGTGCCGGTCGGCCAATTATTTGGCCGATGGCAACAAAACACAGCCGGTGGCCTCAAGCCACGGCCAGTGGAGTGTGGGGATGGCCAACAAGCCATTCCTTGCCCCTCAAAGGCAAAACACAGGTGTTTGGTGCAAAACCAAGCACAAAACAGTCGAGTCAAGAGATCCTGAGGCAGGGCGCGTAGCCGAGACCTCCGGGAACTCAAGACGAACACAAACATGGATGATCACCGAGTGTTCAAACGGTGATATCCAAGTCTTGAGGACGGTAAAAAATGGGGTGTCTACACTCCTGTCTTGTCCCTGTGAGTTGTTGCCAGCTGTGCCAGCTTGAAGGCACAGAATTGATCCTCCATAAACGTGTATGGAGGATCTTCAAACTTGGTTTTTGGCTTTTTGAAGAATCTTTGGACCTCTTTGGCTATAAAAGAGACCCTCTCCCTCATTAGCAAAGGTTCAGAATTCTGGTCTAAGGCATATATACCTCTCTCTCTATATCTCTACATTCAAGATCAAAAAGGGCCTTGTTCTTGCACCATTGCATATCAACCCTTAGCCTAACACCTCCAACACCAACCTAAGCTTGTTGGAGGTCATTTGCAGAGGTTAAAGGCTGAGTTTTTGGTCCAGAGGTTGCTGACCTTCCTAAGCTACAAGGGTAACACACCTCTTCCCCCTTTTTGCTTTATTTTTTTCCATATCTTAGCTATATTTGCAAGCATATTTGGGCTTTGTCATAAACTGAAAAAAGTCTTATTTTGAGGTCCTTAACATGTTTGTTTAAGATCATTTTCCTGTTGGGGGTCATCTACCCCCTTGCATGCTTCATTCTACTTTCTTTTGAGCCATGCCTTAGGGCCTTTGTATTGACCTTTGTTTGGCCTCTTATCCATTAAAATATAGTGGATTTTCAGTGGCTAGTATGCTATTTTGAGCACCAAAATCAGATAGGGGTGACCCTCTCACCCCTTGTCTTGTTTACTAGCATATTTGGCCTAACAAAGGAGCCCTTATTTTCATGCTTCCAAGCCATGTTTTAGGCCATTTTTGGTGGGTTTTAGGACCTGCAAAGGCTCTTTCCAGAGCCCATTTTGTCACCTTGGGTGTACCTCTTGCATGTGTAGAACAACCCCTTGTATGGCCTATCAAAGTAACACTTCATTCTTGTATGTATTGGTCAGGTTTCAGTGGGTTTTTGGGCTTCATTTGACATGCCATGATTCTTTTTTTCACTGGTTTGGTGGCCTCTCATGCACTTCATATGGTTATAGTGTACATCATGGTTCACTAGCTTATATTGCATGTTATTTTGGCCCCCTTTCCTAGCATATTTTGGCCATCATCCAACTAATTTTATTCATATTTTGGGCTTCCTGAGCTCTATTTGAAGTGTTTTGGGTCATGCATGCATTATCGTATATGGTCATAGTTCAATTAAGCTCACTAGCTTTGCATATCGGGTGCACTAGCATGCGTTGTTTGGGCCCTTGACATGTTTTGGCATCATTAAGCATGATATTTTAGAGCATATAAGGTTTCCATATTCCCATGTTTTCCACTCTTTAAATGTGTTTGAGAGTCGTGCTTAAATACCTCATTTATGGACCATTGCATGAGCTTCATTTCTATGCATTTTGAGCTATCATTTTAGACCATTTTCCCACTGTTTTGGAACTGCCTAGGATCTGTTTGGGGCTAGTTTGGCCACTTGTGCATTGCTTTGTGTACCCCTAGTGTAATGCACTTCACTAGTTTCAGTATCCGGGCCATCTAACATGCATTGTGCGAGGTGTTTACATGATTCGGGACCATCTTGCATGTCATTTCAGAGCTGGAAAATGTGTGATTGTATGCCATATTTCATCCTTTGCCATGCTTTGGTAGAGTTGAATTTGGTGCCTTAGGTTTGGTCCCTTGCATTTATGCATATTCGCATGTGTTTTCATTGCCTAATTTCATCATGTTTGGCCACTGATTTGAGTGTGGCTAAGGCCCATTCATTTTAGTTTAAGTCCATCTTGCATTGTGTATGCCATATAGTCCATGTTGTTGCATGATTGACCATTGCATTGTGTATGCCTTGATCATTTCATTATTAGTCTCCATGTGTGCATTGCGTATGCCATATAGTTTTCATGTGCATTGAGTATGCCATTGGTTATTTCATAGCATTGTGTATGCTAGTAGCATGTTTGCATGTCATCATTTGCATGCTTGCATCATTTAGTGGCATTATGTTTAGGTTGCATATTAGAGTTGCATTCATGCATGCCATGTGCATTGCATTGTGTTTGGAGTAGGGTTTAGTCCAGACATGGGAAACGAGAGACGTTTCGTACTTCAAGTGACGAAACGTACCTCGATTCTCGGTCGCCGACACTTCGGATTACCCATGATGGAGTTCACGCCTTGTTGTGTTTATATGTGCATTCATTTTACATCGAGTCGTGCAATCCGACTCCTCGACCATCATGCATCGAGATGCGTGATTGGTGGCACGAGGATCGAGGACTACACTCTCTAGAGCTCATGCAATGACGGGGAAAGTGGTCATGCACACATATGTTGAAAATACTTTGCCATGCCCCTTTCTTGCTCTCTGTTGCAGCAAACCGAAAACCAGCAGCAAAAACTGGTCAGTAGTATCCCTACAGCATGGTGGAGTTTCAGCCTTCTGGAGTTCTGAACAGTATTCTGGGATCAGTTGCAAACAGAGGCAAATCGGGGCATCGCGGCGGATTTTTCAGCAAGGCGACTCGAGCATGCATGCATTCCTTGTCATCCAAGACTGAGCTGAGGTAGCTCATTTCATATGTTTTGCATGCTAGCTTGTTTATTTTAGTTAATTTGTTAATTAATTAGGGTTGTGTAATAATTAACTGTAATTCGTTATTCATTCGGTTGTGTATTATTTATTCGGACCCTCCGAGGAGGGCAATGTTGTAATAAGTGTGCATGTGTGTGATGTATGTCTTCAACCCCACGTCTTTCTCCCTTTTATTTACCAGCTTATGATGGTTAGTTTTAGGGCACGTTTAAATTAGCATCCGTATGCTCGTATGTTTGCATCCATTCATCTGTTTTGCATGCACCGGGCTCGGCGCATCATGCTAACTACATTGTATTTCAATTCCAAGTTGAATACATGTATCGATCGTTGCATCTCATATGCCATCTTAGAATAGCCGAGCCTATCGTAGTTGCATTTTTGCATGTGTTGCATTAGGCATTCTTAGTATAGTTAGGATTCATACATGATTTCTAATTAGCTTCTTTCTTTGGCTCAGAGTACTCGGTAAGTGTTTATGCTTTAGCATCCTTGCATGTGTGTGAGTGACTGCCATGATAGCATGCTTACCATGAGGCTATGTGCTTATGTGATATAACTGCCTGAATGCTTGTGGGTGAAGGTTGGGTTGCTTGAGTTGGAATAATTCGTTGAAACCTGTGTTTTAGCCTACTTGCGAGTAGCAAACTTCAATCCATTTTCAAAATAAACGGATATGCGATTCTTTGTTCCAAAATAGACAATCCAGTCTATACTTGTATGCTGTGTGCATCACATAGTAATTCTAGGCTAATAACCGGAATAAGGGCACATAATGTTTTCAAAACTCGATATCATGGTTAATAGAGGTCGATCTTTGATTGGGCGAGCAGGGGTGCTCACGAAGTGACCTTCCCCAATCGTACCCAAGTTCCCGAGCCGAGGCAACTTTGGTGATGATGGATACGTGGCCTTAGGCACGAGTCAGGATTTCCTAAATTCCCCCAAAATAAAATATTTAGGTGGCGACTCTGTATCTGGCAAAGCAGTCCATGTCTGGAACTTCTTTCTAAAAAAATTAGTTTTTCAAAACGATTTGCCGGATTTGGACTCTTTGATGATTCATCGGTCTTGCATTGCACTCTGCGAGATTAGATACAGGACCGTGACATTGAGTCCTACACTGTAGTAAGCCGGAATGAACAAAACGGGATTCCCTCCCGGGACGTTCGGGGACGTCTACACGGGTCCATCATGGAGGAGGATTGTATTGGCTTTGTCCGGCGATGCCACAAATGTCGAATCCATGCCAACCGCATGAACATTTCGCCGTTGAAGTTGTACAACATGACCTCGCCATGGCCCTTTTCAGTCTGGGGGATTGATGTGATTGGAGCTGTCACTCTGAAGGGGTCCAATGGGCATGAGTACATTTTGGTAGCGATAGACTACTTCACGAAGTGGGTTGAGGCCCAATCTTATGCGGTGTTGAAGGCTTCGCATGTTGCAAAGTTCATCAGGAACAACATCATCTGCCGTTATGGGGTTCCGAACGAGATCATTTCAGATAATGGTTCCCACTTCAAGAAGGAGGTGATCGACCTGTTGGATAACTATAACGTTGTTTTCCATAAGTCATCTACATATCGGCCGCAAACCGACGGAGCTATTGAGGCCGCCAACAAGAACATCAAGCACATACTGCAGAAGATGATGGAAACCTACCGGGACTGGCCAGATAAGTTGCCATTTGCTCTGTAGGGCTACCAGACTTCAATTCAAACTTTTACTGGGGCGACTCTGTATTCCTTGGTTTATGGGATGGAGGCTGTCCTCCCTATTGAAGTTGAAGTTCCGTCATTACGGGTACTGGCTGAGTGTCAGATAGCTGAGGTAGATTGGCAGCAGAGCAGGTTCGAAGAACTCATGCTATTCGATGAGAGAAGGCTGAAAGCACTGTACCATGTTCAGGATTATCAACGGAGAATCGCCAAGGCTTTCAACAAGAAGGTTAAGTCCAGAAATTTGAAGGAAGGGGATCTAGTGCTCAAAGACAACCGAGCTCCCATTCACGACCCTAGGGACAAGTTCAGACCCCATTGGACTGGTCCTTACATCATTAAGTCTATCTGGTCGGGCGAAGCTGTCGTTTTGATAGACCTAGATGGTCTAGAGTTCTCCCAACCGATCAACATGGACAAGTTGAAGAAATATTATCCTTGAGTGGCTCGCTAGGCCGAAAACCCATAAAGGGCAACCTAGGCAAAAGTTAGAGCATGAAAAATTTGAAACTATAAAAACTGAGCTCGCAAAAGGGCGGCCTTGGCAAAAGTTAGAGCGCAAAAGAAGAGTGTTAATACACGAGTGAACATGAGCTGAACTACGTAAGGCTTGATTCCCACCTTTGGGATACGTAGGCAACTTCATTCTGAAGTCCAGACATAAACACTTCCCTGATCAACTTTGTCCACGTGATCATGTTTGGTCATCTTTGTCTATTCTGCATTCAAGAGCTCGGTTGTGATCTCCAGTGCAGTGCTACTCAGACTAGGGGCAACTTTCCAGTTGCCAGAATCTGGGGTTGTGCATCTCAGTGACAGATCTCAAGTGTGTCCAGTTCTGATCCATATCGAAAATGGTTTTGAAAAGTTTTAATAAAAGTTGATTTTGTTCAAATTAATCTTTTTATAACTTAGACCATTTTTGAACCAAACGGGAAATTTTCAGTAACCACAACCTTCAATTTCATTGATTTCAATACAGAGTTCTCCTGCTCTTGAATACAAGATTGTAGTTGCTTTTCATTAAATTCATTAAGAAAACTTGAAAGTTCTGATTAAAGCAAACAAATCTGGGGCATAGTCAGGTGTTCCTGCGTCCCCTCCCAGAGCTGGTCGAAGCTTCTGATGCCAAAGTGGGCCCTACCTGTGCCTCTTCATTGAGCCAATCTATGCACTCATCCGAGAGGGTGCAGCTGAAAGTGGGAGCGAGGGCCAGAAGCTCTCTAGTCCTCCATGCCGTGGCATACCGAGCTAGCTGTGTGCCTTAGACCGAAAATGTAGCAGGGTACTCTATCCCCTCCTCCGGACAAGTTTGATCATGTCTGAGTTGACGTCGAAACTGGAAAGGAAAATAGAACACACAGTGTGTCATGCCAATCAACTGAATCCCTGGCTGGCGAGTCATACTGTAGCTCATCGCCGGCAGATTGAGCCAAGGGCACCGCCAAGCAATGCGGTCTGTGGACAAACTGCACATCCAGTCAAACCACCATCCCTCATCAGGGGCATCGACTAGACGTCGTCGGAAGAAATAGCTGTGAGCTGAGTATGTGGTGCAAGAGTCCACGATCCTCAATTTGTCCATCAACCATATCTGGGGAGGGATTAAAAATGAGAGATTAAAGAATAGAGAGGTGTACGTCGAGAGAAAAAGTAAGAAAAGGATTTTGAGAGAAAAACCGAGCCTGGGGGCCGAGTGATGTGAGCAATATATGTGAGATGGGGTGGGAAACATTACCTGCAATAGTAGTGGACTCCCTGCCAAGCTAGCCGTCTCCCGACGATGAAAAGCATCCAAGCCTATCAATGTCTCAGCCAATGTCATAGTGATGCAGCTCTTGCCTTCTCTTAAGCCTTAGGCGACTTCGATCAAACGAGTGCTAAACCCACCAAAGCCTGGGGCAAGCAAGAAATGAGACAACATGCACAAGCAAAGCGCATGTTGCCAATAACCCTGCCAGTCATGATTGCCGCGGTCACCGGCATCAGAGAATTGACGAATCAAGCTGGGGATATCCAGCACTCCATTGCGAATCAATGACCGAGCGTCATGCAAAGTGAGCCCACACATCCATCCTAAGGCTTAGATGTGGCCAAAGCAGAATTGCGGCAAAATTTCCTCCTCGCGCTCGAATTCCATTAAAGCTTGGAAGTCTTCAAATGTGGGACACATCTCTTGTCCGCCAAAGCTAAAGACATGTGTTACAGGCTTCCAAAACCTTGCCGCGGCATGGAGAAACGGAAAATGCAGTGGAGTGCGGCTCAGCGTGAATAGTGCATTTGTAGACGTCCCCGAACGCCCCAGGAGGATGAGTCCCGTTCTGTTCGTATTGGGTTCACTACAGTTCGGACTCTCGAATTGTCACGGTTCTTAATCTGAACCAAAGAGTCCAAATCCGGCAAATCGTTTTGAGAAAACAGATTTTTAGAAAAGAAGTGCCAAACATGGACTGCTTTGCCAGATACAGAGTCGCCACCTAAATATTTTATTTTGGGAAATTTAGGAAACCGTGACTCGGTGCCAAAGGCCACGTGTCCGTTATCACCAAAGATGCCTCGGTTCGGGAACTTAGGTACGATTGGGGAAGGTCAGCTATGAGCACCCCCTCTCGCCCGATCAAAGATCAGCCTCTACTAACCGTGATATCTTGTTTTGAAAGCATTATGTGTTCCTATTCTTGTTATTAGCCTAATCTTACTATGTGATGCGCACAACACAAAAGTATAGACTAGATCGCCTAATTTGGAACAAAGCATTGCATACCCGTTTGTTTGGGAAATGGTTTGAAATTTGCTACTCGTAAACAGGCTTAAACACGGATTTCAATGAGTTGTTCCAATTCAAATAGTCAAAACTTCACCCACAGGCATTCAGGCAGTAATATCACATAAGCACATAGCCACATGGTAAGCATGCTGTCATGTAAACATTCACACTCATGCGAGATGCTAAAGCATAAATACTTACAGTATACTCCGAGCCAAAACAAGAAACTAGTTAGTAATCATGCATGATCCTAGTTCATGTTAAAATGGCTAATGCATCACATATATAATGTCACTAGAATAGGCTCGGCTAATCTATGGATGGCATGTGAGAATGCACAGATAGCATGTATTCAAGTTAGGTTTGAAATACTTTATGCAGTTAGCATGATGCGCCGAGCCTGGTGCATGCAAGACTAATGAATGATGCACGCATGCATAGCATAAGGTATGCTAAAGTAAACATGTCCTAATACTAACCATCAAAAGCAGGTAAGTAAAAGGGAGAAAGAAGTGGGGGTTGGAAGACATGCACACACGCACCCACACGTATTACAAATTTGCCCTCGCTCGGAGGGACCGAAAGAATAATACAAATTAATTAACCTACAAGCTAATTAAATATTACAGACCAATAAATTAATTAACAAATTAACTAATCTAATGAAAGCAGTAAATAGCCTCGGGAAGAGGGCCCAATGCAATGTGCGCTCGGCTCTGCTCGGAAAGCCACTGCCATGCACAAGTTGCCTCTATTTGGACTGTTGTCCTTCTCTGAAGACTGCACAAATCTCAGGGTTGCTTCCCTGAATGCTGTGGAACACCACCGGCTGAGGGAATTGGTCACCGGCCATGGAGTATGGTCATCGACCATTTTTTGGGCTCTCGGCCATCCGTATTTGGTCGGTTGGCACTGCAGATGGCCGGCCGGCCAAATATTCCTGCAGAATCTGTTTTTGACAGCAGCAGAGGGCAAAACATATCATGGCAATGCATTTCAAGCAATGTATGCACCAATCACAACCCTTATCATATTCATGACTCAAAGGGGGATGGGCCTCGATTCTCGGACCACCAATCGCGCATTTCAATGCGTGATGGCCCAAGAAACCAAGTGTGCATTTTGATATGGAATGCAATGCACATAATCAAACAAAGAAACTCAACCTCTATCACACTCAACTCAAGAGGCAAAGCATGCATACCAATGCAATGCATCCTAGGCATGTGAGCTAGGAATGCAACATGGGAATGCAAACACCAATGTATGCTAGGCAAACAAGCATGCAAGGTATGAAGCAATGCAAGCAACAAGTATACAAGACACAATGTGGATGTTCAATCATGCAAACAAACATGTGACTTCATTCAATCATGCAACAACACACAAGTATGCAACAATACACAAGGTGCAAACATGTAACAACATGCTAAGGGATGGACTTAGACCAATTTAGGCAGCCCTCAAACAAGCCTAAAACAGTGGCCATAAACTATGAAAATGGGGCTAAATGCACATACAAGCATGCATGCACACAAGGACCAACACTTAGGCATAAAGGGACCACTTTTAAGCGCACTTAAAAGGAGGTAAACATGGACAATTAGCATGCAATGTAAGCTCTGAAAATCATGAAAGAGAGGTGCCAAACCAACTAATCAAAACAAGCAAAGCATGCAATAATGGTCCAAGCACTTAAGGCAAGCCAAGGGGGCTTAAACCATGGTTAAGTCGACCAAGCTTCACAAGGCTAAGAGGACTTAAAACAAGTCCGAGGCAGACCTAAACAATGCTAAGGGTGCACCTAGATGGCATGTAAGTGGCCTAAACATGCAAGTGTACACAAGGGCCTAAGCAAGGGGCATAAGACAACAACCTTATAAAGCATTAAAGGGGCATCAAATGTGAGCATACAAGCATGCTATGAGGACTGAAATGATGCTAGAAGTGGTGCCAAACCACTGGAACAAGGCAAGTAAAAGCATGCTACATACTCACACACCTAAGGCTAACAAGCCAAAATGCAAGGTGGCTATACTAAGCATGTGATGGTCGACCAAAACAACCAAAAACAGAACTTAAGCATGCTAAAACAAACACAAAAGCTTCACAAGCCTTGGCCAAAATCATGCTAAAACAAGGATCAAAAACCTAAAGCATGTTAAGGCCTAAACATGGCATTACAAGGCATGTATGCTAAGCAAGCATGGTGTACCTAAACCAAGTAAAAACAGTGTTATAGCATGACATAATAAGCACAAAATCAGTTAAGGCATGGCCAACACACACTTAAACTAGATGTTCCCTCAAGAGGCAAAAAAAATGGTCCTTTTCAAGGACAACAAGGAGAGGGGGTGGCCCTCTCCTTCTTAGGACCTCAAGGCACCATCCTCACCACTGAAATCCCTCAAGATTTCAGTGGTGAGGATGCCCAAACACAATGGTCCCGGAGCTCACCAAAAATGCACAAAAATGGAGCCTAACAAGGCTTGAGAGGGGTCAAACAACCCCAAAGCTCAAAACAATCTTAAACAACTATTTAAAGGACTCAAAAATAGAACTTTTATATATTATATGCAAAGCCTAAAAACAGTTGCAAGATAGGTAAAAAAGCTATGCAAAAAAGGGGTATTTAAAGGTAAAGTCCTTACCCTTGAAGACCTTTTTCAAGAACAGCACTCCAGCTGCTTCTTTGGCTCCAAACCAGTCTAAAAACTTCAAGAAAAGACCCCTGGTCCCTCAGCAACCAAGAAAAGGTGTAAGACTAGGTGTTTGTGTGCAATAGTAAGACTAAAACACACACAAAAACACAAAGAGAGAGAGATATAGAGATAGGATATATGCAAACCGTAACCCTAGAACTCAAAGCTCTAAAAAAAAGTTGTCTCCCCTTAAAGAGGGAGAAAAGACCTCCTCTTATAGAGGATTCAATCTTGTAAAGCTTTCAAGGCAAGCTAACAAGAGGGAGATCCCTCCATATAGAGGGAAGAAAAGTGTATGCCGGCTAGCATAAAATATCTGCAAAAGCAAATGAACAGTGGTCGGCCAGCCAAAAATGCAATTTGGCCAAAATAGATGGCCGGTCGACCATCTATAGTGCCGGCCGACCAAACATTTGGCCGGTGGAAACAAAACACAGCCGGTGGCCTCAAGCCATGGCCGGTGATATGTGGGGATGGCTCACAAGCCATTCCCTGCCCCTCCAAGGCAAAACACAAGTGTTTGGTGCAAAACCAAACGCAAAACAGTCGAGTCGAGAGATCCTGAGGCAAGGCACGTAGCCGAGGTCTCCGGGAACTCGAGGCAAACACAAACAAGGATGATCACCGGGTGTTCAAGCGGTGACGTCCAAGTCTTGAGAACGGTCAAAAATGGGGTGTCTACAGTTGCCCCTCTTTGACAGAACTCGAAAGTCATAAGAATGACGGGAGTGAGTGTCAAAGCCCAGAGACGACCCATTTTTGACAAGGCCGAAGATTTAGACAAACATACAAGCTACAGATAAGGTATGCACCCAAAGGCGGGGGCAAAGTGCAACTGACAATGCAAGAAGCCGAACATAACTTATGATCATGCAAAGAAAGCTTTAACGAAGCATAACATGCAACAGTTTCAAGCAAGCAAACGCAAATCCAACTACACTACAATGCAAAAAGGATGTAAGAGAATCATGTAATTCTCGATACGTCTCACGCGGAGAATACACTACCTGTCCGGCTCGTCTGGTTGCACCAAGCCTCAAATGAACCGTACATACAATATCGTGCCTGCAAGAGAAAGAAAACTTAACAGGTATGATATCGTTAGCACCATGCATAACATGCAAAATGATATGCAATATATACAAAACTATGTATAATAATGTAAAAGAAAATGCAATGCAATTAAATCATGATCCAATCATGAGTGGTTCAAAACCACACAAATGTCAAATAGATTGATGGAGGTAACAAGTCCGTCTACCATAGAAAAAGTGCCACAACCCTCAAAGCGCGTACACATGCAGAACTATGAGTGATGTAGACGGACGCAAGAACAAGTAATTGGGTGGAATGACATAAGTGGGGAATGACCCGCTAACGAAAGAACATGATCCTAGTGCAGGATGCAAAAATTACACTACAATATAATATATACAACGGATATGGCACGCGGGCCAAACCAAATCTTGCCTAGGAAAGGCATGGACACATACAAATCACGTCTAACATAGAACGATCATACAGAACTATGAGTGTATAGACGTGAAAAGTATGGGCACATACCAGACCAAGCTCAATCAAGGAAAGGCGCAAGCCATAAATGGAGGTGATGCAGTGGATGCATGCAAGCTATAATGCAATATGCACTAGAATGGAATATATACAATGGATAAGGCACGCGGGCCAAACCAAATCTTGCCTAGGAAAGGCATGGACACATACAAACCGTGTCTAACACAGAAAAGGTGCCGCAACCCTCAAACCAACATACCAGCGTGGAATAGGCACGTACACATGCAGAACTGTGCTTTAACGTGAAAAGTATGGGCACATACTAGACCATGCTCAACAAGGAAAGGCGCAAGCCATAGATGGAGGTGATGCAGTGGATTCACGCAAGTTACAATGCAATATATACAATATACAGTGGATGGGAAGAATACAACGAAATGCATGACATATACACTATATACAAGGGAATGCATGACATATGCACTATGTACAATGTAATGCATGACATATGCACTATTTACGATGCAATGCATGGCATATGCACTATATACAATGTAATGCATGACATATGCACTATATTACAATGAAATGCATGACATATGCATTTTGTTTTTTGTTGTTTTTGTTTTGGTTTTGTTTGAAATGCATGTTGATGCATGCTGATGTAAATGCGTGACAACGCACGTCTTGTGATATGCATGACAATGCAAATGATCTTGAATGTGCGACCACGCGTGTCGCTCGAAATGCTAATGAACTCGAATGCGCGACGACGCGCATCGCTTGAAATGCGTGATAATGCATGTGAACTAGAATATGCGACGACGCGAGTCGCTTGAAATACATGTACAATGCAACTTACCAAAAGTCGTTCGGGCACGACAGACACCGAAGGACTTGCACCTTCAGAGGATTTAAGGTCTCCTAGACCGAGCGTATTTAAGGTCTCGCCAAACCATAGCGAATGCATAACAATGCAAGCATAATGACATATAACTCAACACGTGTTTGTAAAACAACGTATGTGGGGCAACTTTCAAATCTTGAAAGAGACAAAAGGATACAAAAAGGATACACCTTGCACATATTCGAGTGCCACGCACAGAAGACACGGTCCGAGGTCAAAACGGAGGCCGGTTGAGCTTCGAAAATGCACTGTCTTGCACTATCTTGAGCAATAAATGCCCCAAACCATACATATGACCCAAACAAGGTTGTAGGAGGCTCACCAGCCATCAAGGGAGGTCACCGGCCATCCACCGGCCATCAAAACATCTCACCGGCCAAATGTTTGGCCGACCGGCCAAAAATGTAGCCGGCCGGACAAATCTTGCTGAATCGGGGCAGTTTTGTCCTTTCACCTTGGGTCTTTTAAAATAGGGTTTCAAACCCTATTCCTTTCATTTTCCTTGGCCGAAATTTCTTCCCCTCTCTCTCTCTAGAGTATTTTCTCCCCCTCGATCCTCCATTTTCTTGCGTTTCGCGCCCGTTTCATCATTCGATTCGCGAAGTTCTTCACGTTTCAAACATTTTGAATCGAACATTTCTTCGTTTCGGTGTTTCTTTTGCTATTTCCACCTTTTAGGGTTTGTTCCCATCGAGTTTCTCTTGATTTCTGTACCTTTTTCATTTCTTGCCTTTTTCGGCCATTTTTCGCCCTCTCGGGGTTGACTTTTTTAGTTGACCTTTCGCATTCTCATCCGGTTTCCACTTTCCCGGTCATTTTCACACCACCTTTGACATGGCGGATGATATTCCACGGGGCGGGACTCCTCCGGATCACGAGGTGGACCCAGAGGCCGAGCTCCTTCCCTTGAGCGTCCGCCCGTTCGACCTGGTGACCTACAGGCCGGCGGTTCAGGTGCTTCCTTCCGACGGACTTCGTCAGTTCCGAAATTTTACGAGAGGCATGCCATCCGAGCTCCTTCTGCACGAGCCGAAGTCACACCTATCATACGGCGCTTCCAAGGTATATTCTTCCCCGTTTCGTTTTTCGCAATGTAGAACACTTAACTGCCATAGTTGATTTTGTTCTTTAACTGCTTAACCCGGATACATCGATACACTGTATGTTGTAGTTGACTGTGAACACACTTGCACTCGATGTCTGTTTGAATCTGAACACGCACACACACGTTGCATTGTCACCAAACCACCCAAACACACTAGCACATCGCATGTCGTAGTTCACTATAAGCACACCGGCACCCGATGTTTGCTTGAACCTGAAAACGCGTACTCACGCTGTATCTATACTGGACCCCTTGGAAACACTGACACGTCATATGCTGTAATTCACTTCAAGTACACCGATACCTGATATCTGTTTGAATCTGAAAACGTGCACACACGCTATATTTGCATCAATTTTTTACTGTTCTTCAAAACTGTACATTGAATATTGCTTCGCAACTATTTGCTTTTGAACAGGGAGATTACCATATTGTCCGTGGGTATGGGAATGTCGCTGCCAGGGATTGGAACATGGAGCTACCTGACGCAGTTCGCCACATCGTGGATCAGGCCGGCTTCGGCGCATTCTGCAGGGGACTCTCCCGGCTTACTACGAGCAGGCCTCTCCTCGCCGCTCTGGTGGAGAGGTGGTGGGACACCACCGACTTATTCTATTTCTCTGCCACGGGAGACATGACAATGACTCCCTATGATTTCTCAATGCTCACCAGCATCAGGGTAGGGGGTGATCCGATCCCTTTCGACACAGACATGGATGAGTGGGAGGCCGCTCAGATCTACTTGCTTAGCAAGGTGCTACCTCCCGCGCGTCCTGGCTTTGTCAAGTATTCATGGTTCGAGGTCCAGTTCATAGTTCAGCCGGCCTTAGTTGAGGAGGCTCCGATGACCCAAGAGGCGGTGGAGCGATATGCACGCGGCTTCCTCATGTTTCTGCTGGGGACGACTATCTTCGCCGATCGGGCGAACACCGTGCCCCTCTGTTTGTTGAGCGCACTGGTGGACGTCACACGGATTCTGCGCTTCGACTGGGGTGGCGCTGCTCTAGCCACTCTATACGGATACATGAGCTCAACCTCCCGTTGCAGCGGGCAGTTATTCAGGGGTTATTGGCGAGCTTGGGAGGTACACCTCTTTCTCTGTTTTACATTTCTGCCTTTCATTTTCTGTACTCTGTACACTGTACACACTGCGGTCTACTTCACACTGAATGTACACTGCACACACGGCGCACATATACCCTACTTTACACTGACTGTACACTGCACACACTGTACACTCTACACAATACACTGCGCAATACACGATTCTGTAATTTCTGCTTTATTCTGTATTCTACTTTATCTGATAATCCTGCTGGTATTTGCTCTGCAGTTATGGGTCTACGCCTACTTTCCAAGACTCGCCCCAGTGCCAGACGTGGAGACACCTCTCGTCGTTCCGTTCTCTCACCGCTTTGACGTGAGGTGCGTGCGCAGGCCCCGGGAGACGTTTATCTTTTTCTGCCGCTACTTCGACACCATCACCCCCGCAGAGGTATGTTTAACTTTTAGAGTTTTATTTGGCTTGGCTTTACACTGTATTTTCAATAACAATAGATAACAAACTGTATGTCATGTACAGATCACTTGGCAGCATTGGGCTCCATTGCCTGCGATGATTCGAGATCGATTTGCTGGTGCAGAGGAGACTGCACGTTTCAGGATTTTGCTGGAGGGCCCAGTCTATCGGGCTTGGTACCTGGGTGAGAGTTTACTACGCCAGACCTTGGGTTTGCCGGAGCAGATAGTTCCGGGTCCACCTCCTACCCACATGAGGGACACCGAGAGGTGCACTGCCAAGGAGATGGCCGATTACACGATCGGCTGGGACGCGGAGGGCTTTAGGGGCGAGGGTGACTACTCAGAGTACGTTCGGACGTACATTATGCGGCCTCTGAGTGGTAGCCGTCGAGCTGAGAAGGAGAGGCCTGCGGTGCCGGTAGTTGGAGCGGGAGCAGGGGCAGGGACGTCGAGGACAGCTCGTGTCCGTGGCAGGAGCGGAGCTCGGAGGGGTCGGGGGGTTAGCTGGCCAGCGCTACCCACGATGATGACATGCAGAGGACGGGGCAGGGCAACTTACCAGATTCCCATTGTTCCCCCTTCAGCTAATCATGAGTTGGTCGGGTTCTATGACTTACCTCCAGTATGTACTACTTCATCTTGTATCTTGCATCTTGCATTGTCATTTTATTTCAGTTTATTGATATTCCGCAGAATACTGATACATCTAATACTTTCGTAGGCCTCTTCTGAGTACACTCGCCAGTCCCTAGAGCTGACCGCCTCCGTGATGGGGATGCTCCAGCAGAGCCTCGACCTTCTGGCGATTTATAGCATTCTGGTATGTTCCTCTGACCGCGGTCTCAAACCATACATAAACTGTTTCATATACCTGATGCACAACAGGACACTGGATACACTGCCCTCACGGCATTTGACATACTACAGCTCACAGACTGTTCACAGCACTATCTACGGCATTTATACACTGTACACGTACACTGCATTCTGCACTGACACACTACTTGCAGTATTCACACACCGTATTCATACACTGCATTCTGTAGCATACTGATACACTGCTCACAGTATTCGCACACTGTATTCGGACACTGTATTCTGCACTGATATACTGCCTATAGTATTCACACACTGTACTCATGCATTGCATTCTGGACTGATAAACTGCTTACAGTATTCACACACTGTATTCTGGACTGATAAACTGCTCACAGTATACTGATGCGTTTACCTTTTGTGTTTTTCAGCCTCCCTTCCAGATCCCTACCATGGGAGGTGCTCCAGCCGGACCTTCTGTTCCTGCCAGAGGAGATGGTAGAGTATACCCCCGCACCAAGGCGGGGCGCACCCATATTGGGAGTAGCTCACGGGCACCCGTCCCTGATGATGATGATGAGGCAGAGGTGGAGGCAGAGTCGTCCGAGGAGGAGACCGGAGATGGCACAGACTCGGACTCAGATAACGATGCTGATGACGATGCTTCTGGACCTTCGTCCAGGAAGAGGACGAGGACGGACCCCTAGGCCGAAGCCCTTTTGACATTGATCTAGATTCTTGCTATTTTTCTTTTCCTCTTTCTTTTTGTACTTTTTGCTGGTAGCTAGAGTACCTTTGTACTGCCGTAGGCAAGTTTTTGTTTCCAAAACTATGTACTTGAAAAAGATGATGAAATGAAACAAACTTTTTATCTAAAAAAAAAGTGTTGCATTTGTACATTTCATATATTGCATCGCATTGCATCATGTTGCACCTCAATGTAAATGAAATTGATCTGTTGTCTGAAAATTGAACACTTGCATTGTAATAATCAGATAACGAACCAGCCAGCAAAACAACCCATACCAACCACTGCTCATTCTGAACACTCGACCCATACTCTACTGGGGATTAATCTGCATACAGCTCATAACACAGCGCTTGGTTCATTTTGCACACAGCGGATCCTGAACAAACAGCCCGATTCTGACAAGACGGACCATGAAGGTTGAATCTACTGAAGTTGAAGTACACTCGGATGCGATCTAAAACCCAGAAGCTTCAAAAAGGCCCAGGTTTTCCTATTCACACTTATCGGGGATGGACCCTGCAGTTGTATGAAAGAACCAAATCATGTTTTTGCACAAATGTGGAGAATGGCACAGCATTCTGAGCACAAAATGATTAATCTTTGAAATTGAAGAAGGGTTTTTTTTTTTTTTAAACCGGGGTAGTAAGCCTACAACTGGACATAGCGAGAATGACTCAACAGCGGAGACAAAAAGGTAAACAACCTAAACACAACGAGACACACTCGGAAAAGACTCAAAACAAAGGTTGAGGTAAACAGAACAAAAGACCCAACATACAGACGTGTTAACGAAGACGGGGGACTTCAGATCACGAGGAGCCAGTTTCTCTGGGTATTGTTTCCCACCCTTTCTCATTTGTGTGATTCTCACATCACTCGACTCCCAGGCTCGGTTCTTCTCTCAAAACCCTTTGGCTCGCTTTTTCTCCCAACTTACACCTCTCTATTCTTTATTCTCTCATTTTTATCCCTCCTCGGGGTGTTCAATGGATGAATAGGAAGTTGTGGGTTCACGCCCAACATGGTTAGCTCATGGCTATTTCTTTTGGTGGCGTTTAGTCGATGCCCCAGGTAAGGGAAAGGATTACCTTGATCCCTTTGGTTTCGTGCTTCGTACTTGGTTTGATACCTCGTTGCTCGGAGGTTGAGAGAGCTTTCAGCCCTTAAATGACAGCTTCAGTTGTGCCCTTCTTGGCAAGTATGTTGGCGATGGGGGAAAGACAGGAAGCCTAACTCAGCTGTTCCCCTAGTTCATCATTTTGACCATTTTTTGTTTTGGTTTTCTACTAAAATAATTTTAACCAAAATGAGAGTCAGATTAGCATGCTTGTTCGATTTTTGATTTGAAAATCATGCAAGTCAGGCCATGAGCACTGAAAATTTTCCTTTTTGGGTCCAAAATGGTCTAAGTTTTGGAGAAATGAAATAGTTTTCGAGAAAATAGTCAACCTCAGTAAAAATTTTCAAAAACTATTTTTGCAAATAGTCAATGCTCAAAGAGCATGGAACCTACTCTCGAGATGCACAACCTCGGATCGGAGGCAATGGAAAATTGCCCCCGGCTTGAAGGACACTGCATGGCAACGAAAAGTTGCCCCTAGTTTGAACGGCGACTCATGGCAACGGAAAGTTGCCCCTTGTCTGGATAACGCCGCAGCATTCTGTAGTCAGTCCTCATTAGGGATAATCACGACCGAACTCTCGAATACGGAGAAGACGAAGATCGTCAAAACCAATATATGGACACAGTCACTTTGAAAGTGCGTGGTACAGGACTTCAGGACGAAGCTGCCTACGTATCCCAGGGCGCCCGTTGCGGGTTTTCAACCTTGCGAGCTTTATTCTTCTTTCACTTTTCATATCTTTTGTATTTTCTTTTCTTTTTCTCTTTTTTTTTTCTTTTTTCTCTTTCTTTTTTCTTGTATTTTTTTCTTGCTCTAACTTTTGCCTGGGTCGCCCTTCCGGGTTTTCGGCCCAGCGAGCCTTTCAAAGGGTAAAAGTGTAATAAGTCCATGCCAAATGGTTTTGAGGTTTTGAAGCCATCCGTATCCAGGAGAGTGGCTGTTGTATTGGTTTGCAGGAGGACCCATCTTCGGCTCTTTGAGTACATTGGACATTTTTGCCCCTAGTTGGAGGGGTGCTTTTGTTCTAGCTTCACAAGCTTCTTCTGATGAGATTTGATTTTCTTGATCTGACTTTGGTGCCTCTTGTTCGAGGACTACTTCAGATCTGACCACGCGGGCCTTACATCGCGGTTGATCGTTGAACAGTCTAAACTCAAGGTCCAAGGTTTGAAAGCAAGGGCTCAAGTCTCGAGGCTGAGAGTGATCCTAAGCTGCACAATCTTAAGAGCGATGCCACACAGGTCTTCGCAGGACTACGCAAAATATTTTGTTTTTGAAAGTTTTTAAGAAAATGACAAATCGCTCGCGCTGAAGATAGTGTGGAACCAATCTGGATCAAACCAGGGTCAAACCAGGGTCCTTCTCAGTACTCACGTTAACAAGAATGATTTTAATCATTAAGGGCTTAGCACGCCTCTCCTTCTCTCAATTTGATCAAAGTTTTGCAAATCCCGAGGAATTCCTTCCCCTTCGTTTTCACCGCAGTGTTCAAAAAGGTTTTGAAAAACTTAGGTCAATGCAATGATTTTCATGGCACAAGAGAGCAGGTGGAATGTAGTGCTATTCCATTCAAATCCTCTGGCACAACCAGCTCAAAATAGTAGTAAGCACGAAAACATGGTAGCCGCAACTATTTCATTCAGATTCCCTGGTTGCAACTGGCTCCACGGCAGAGACAGACATAAAAGAAAGCAAAAGGGTAATTACAAAACAAAACGGTGTTCGAGGCAACAACCCCGGAATCACCCGACATTCTATACAATGGGACTGACTCGACGCGACAAGACAGACCCTTAAGCAAAAAGACAGACTCAAAACAAAGAGACAGACTCAAAACAAGACTACCGAACTGACTCCACACCTAAGTCGGAAACCACAAAAAATGGCATTCGCAGATGCTCAAAAGTGCGTGCCAGACGCCACATCCAAAATGCACCGAGCGCCGCCCGCAGGTGGTCCAACCCCTGATCACAAATTTGCAGTATCCTCAAAGTCCAATAGCTCAGTGGTGATAGACTTTGCTGAGGTAGGCGGGAGGATGACCTCATTGTCGATCAAATCTTGCACTTCATGATGAAGGCGGAAACAACCATCGGTGCTGTGATCGGACTGTTGGTGGTACGCGCAGTACAAGGTAGCATCATGCGAGAAAGGGAGATTCTTCGGGAGGGGCCGAGGCTCGAGGGGTTTAAGATGCCCCTTTTTAGCCAATATTTGAAATGCCCTAGACAAAGGCATGTAGAGGGCATGAAAGACTCTGCGCCCTCGAGGCAGGTATTTTGAAGTCTGAGGGTTCTTGCTAGACGTACTAGCGAAAGGGTCAGTAGGCACTGCCTTGGCTTTCTGATCTCTTCCTGGTACAAGGTTAGGAATAACAGGGACTGTCTTGGCATGACGGGGCCCATCCCGATTTTCTGCCCGGCTTGAACTGCCTTCGGTTGGAGTGGGGAAAGCATCATCTACAGCTTTAGTCATGACTGCGAATACTTGTTGCTTATTCATCCCCCCGGCTTTCAAAGCCTCGGCTGCCCACAGCAGTTGTTCGACGGGACCAGTATCTGTTCCCACTTTGTTCTTACCTCTAGCCTCAGTCGGATCGAGGGTTTGGGTTACTATATCAGAGCGATGTCCGGTTGTTGCTGACACGTCGTTGCTGTAGCTGGAGGCAACCTCTGGTTGGCTGAGCTCGATCACAATCCGCCCCAGTAGTGGGGGCTCTTGTGGTATGAAATTCCCAGCATATGGTGCAACTGGTGGCGAAGCCGACATTCCATAGGCCAGATCAGCCACGGATCTTTGGAGATCGCCGATCATTCCCATTAACTCAAATGTGGTAGGTTTACGAACTTGAAACATCTGGGGTTCCCAGATCAGGTGCGCAGCAGGCGACCTGGGCGAATACGGTACATCAACATTGGTCTCATCCTGCAAGATGATCCCTTGGTCTAACGCAGCTGCCATAACCACAATTTTCTCTAAACTCTGCGTCATCATAAGTCCACTGAATCAAATGGTGACTGACGGATCAGATATCTGTCTTGCCTCAGCAATGGAGAACACTGGCTATTCTGTACTAAATCTCTGAACTGAAAAAGAAAACACGCAGCATTTTGGCCCAATCAGAACAGACATGAGCAATAGCTGAACAACTGTACTCTACTACAGATGACTGTTCCCCAAAATCACTGCCCCGAAACACTGGATCTGATACCCGTGGATATAATCGATTCTCAAATTTTGATACTGATGCCCTTAGGCCTGATTTCCCAGACTTGCAAATTGGTATGTACGTTCCTGTAGAGACACACTCTAAAAGCACATAGCAAGTAAATGAGAGCCAAAACAACCCTATGTTGGGGTAGGGTTTCCCTGTCCTATTTTGTCAGGAGCTAGGGTTTCACTACGCACACAGCGGTTTCAAACAACCTATATCGGGTAAGCAACCTGTCCTAGCTTGGAATGGTCACTATGGATTCCGAATATGTACCAGGTCGAATGGTCAAAAAGGGTGCCCTGGTAAAACCGGGGTTTGTGCTCCCATAATGGCAGAGCCCATAACTGGTCAGCCTTATGGCATGCTTTGACAAAGCAAGCCTCCGGCAAACCGTTCAGGAATAGCAGATGGCAAACACAGTGTCCTAGGCACACCAATGCACATGCAATGCAAAGAAACACATGAGTGTAGTCAAAACAAGATATCATGAGTTCGAGTCAAGTTCTCTAAACTCCCCAGCAAAGTCGCTAGAAACTGTAGACGTCCCCGAACGCCCCGAGAGTATGAGTCCCGTTCTATTCGTATTGGGTTCACTACAGTTCGGACTCTCGAATTGTCACGGTTCTTAATCTGAACCAAAGAGTCCAAATCCGGCAAACCGTTTTGAGAAAACAAATTTTTAGAAAAGAAGTGCCAAACATGGACTGATTTGCCAGATATAGAGTCCCCACCTAAATATTTTATTTTGGGAAATTTAGGAAACCCTGACTCGGTGCCAAAGACCACGTGTCCGTCATTACCAAAGTTGCCTCAGCTCGGGAACTTAGGTACGATTAGGGAAGGTCAGCTATGAGCGCCCCCTCTCGCCCGATCAAAGATCGGCCTCTACTAACCGTGATATCTTGTTTTGAAAGCATTATGTGTTCCTATTCTGGTTATTAGCCTAATCTTACTATGTGATGCGCACAACACAAAAGTATAGACTAGATCGCCTAATTTGGAACAAAGCATTGCATACCCGTTTGTTTGGGAAATGGTTTGAAATTTACTACTCGTAAACAGGCTAAAACACGGATTTTAATGAGTTGTTCCAACTCAAATAGTCGAAACTTCACCCACAGGCATTCAGGCAGTAATATCACATAAGCACATAGCCACATGGTAAGCATGCTGTCATGTTAACATTCACACTCATGCGAGATGCTAAAGCATAAATACTTACAGTATACTCCGAGCCAAAACAAGAAACTAGTTAGTAATCATGCATGATCCTAGTTCATGTTAAAATGGCTAATGCATCACATATAGAATGTCACTAGAATAGGCTCGGCTAATCTATGGATGGCATGTGAGAATGCACAGATAGCATGTATTCAAGTTACGTTTGAAATACTTTATGCAGTTAGCATGATGCGCCGAGCCTGGTGCATGCAAGACTAATGAATGATGCACGCATGCATATCATAAGGTACGCTAAAGTAAACATGTCCTAATACTAACCATCAAAAGCAGGTAAGTAAAAGGGAGAAAGAAGTGGGGATTGGAAGACATGCACACACACACCCACACTTATTACAAATTTGCCCTCGCTCGGAGGGACCGAAAGAATAATACAAATTAATTAACCTACAAGCTAATTAAATATTACAGACCAATTAATTAATTAACAAATTAACTAATCTAATGAAAGCAGTAAATAGCCTCGGGACGAGGGCCCAATGCAATGTGCGCTCGACTCCGCTCGGAAAGCCACTGCCATGCACAAGTTGCCTCTGTTTGGACTGTTGTCCTTCTCTGAAGACTGCACAAATCTCAGGGTTGCTTCCCTGAATGCTGTGGAACACCACCGGCTGAGGGAATTGGTCACCGGCCATGGAGTATGGTCATCGACCATTTTTTGGGCTCTCGGCCATCCGTATTTGGTCGGTCGGCACTGCAGATGGCCGGCCAGCCAAATATTCCTGCAGAATCTGTTTTTGACAGCAGCAGAGGGCAAAACATATCATGGCAATGCATTTCAAGCAATGTATGCACCAATCACAACCCTTATCATATTCATGACTCAAAGGGGGATGGGCCTCGATTCTCGGACCACCAATCGCTCATTTCAATGCGTGATGGCCCAAGAAACCAAGTGTGCATTTTGATATGGAATGCAATGCACATAATCAAACAAAGAAGCTCAACCTCTATCACACTCAACTCAAGAGGCAAAGCATGCATACCAATGCAATGCATCCTAGGCATGTGAGCTAAGAATGCAACATGGGAATGCAAACACCAATGTATGCTAGGCAAACAAGCATGCAAGGTATGAAGCAATGCAAGCAACAAGTATACAAGACACAATGTGGATGTTCAATCATGCAAACAAACATGTGACTTCATTCAATCATGCAACAACACACAAGTATGCAACAATACACAAGGTGCAAACATGTAACAACATGCTAAGGGATGGACTTAGACCAATTTAGGCAGCCCTCAAACAAGCCTAAAACAGTGGCCATAAACTATGAAAATGGGGCTAAATGCACATACAAGCATGCATGCACACAAGGACCAACACTTAGGCATAAAGGGACCATTTCTAAGTGCACTTAAAAGGAGGTAAACATGGACAATTAGCATGCAATGTAAGCTCTGAAAATCATGAAAGAGAGGTGCCAAACCAACTAATCAAAACAAGCAAAGCATGCAATAATGGTCCAAGCACTTAAGGCAAGCCAAGGGGGCTTAAACCATGGTTAAGTTGACCAAGCTTCACAAGGCTAAGAGGACTTAAAACAAGTCCGAGGCAGACCTAAACAATGCTAAGGGTGCACCTAGATGGCATGTAAGTGGCCTAAACATGCAAGTGTACACAAGGGCCTAAGCAAGGGGCATAAGACAACAAACTTATAAAGCATTAAAGGGGCATCAAATGTGAGCATACAAGCATGCTATGAGGACTGAAATGATGCTAGAAGTGGTGCCAAACCACTGGAACAAGGCAAGTAAAAGCATGCTACATACTCACACACCTAAGGCTAACAAGCCAAAATGCAAGGTGGCTATACTAAGCATGTGATGGTTGACCAAAACAACCAAAAACAGAACTTAAGCATGCTAAAACAAACACAAAAGCTTCACAAACCTTGGCCAAAATCATGCTAAAACAAGGATCAAAAACCTAAAGCATGTTAAGGCCTAAACATGGCATTACAAGGCATGTATGCTAAGCAAGCATGGTGTACCTAAACCAAGTAAAAACAGTGCTATAGCATGACATAATAAGCACAAAATCAGTTAAGGCATGGCCAACACACACTTAAACTAGATGCTCCCTCAAGAGGCAAAAAAAATGGTTCTTTTCAAGGACAACAAGGAGAGGGGGTGGCCCTCTCCTTCTTAGGACCTCAAGGCACCATCCTCACCACTGAAATCCCTCAAGATTTCAGTGGTGAGGATGCCCAAACACAATGGTCCCGGAGCTCACCAAAAATGCACAAAAATGGAGCCTAACAAGGCTTGAGAGGGTCAAACAACCCCAAAGCTCAAAACAATCTTAAACAACTATTTAAAGGACTCAAAAATAGAACTTTTATATATTATATGCAAAGCCTAAAAACAGTTGCAAGATAGGTAAAAAAATCTATGCAAAAAAGGGGTATTTAAAGGTAAAGTCCTTACCCTTGAAGACCTCTTTCAAGAACAGCACTCCAGCTGCTTCTTTGGCTCTAAACCAGTCTAAAAACTTCAAGAAAAGACCTCTGGCCCCTCAGCAACCAAGAAAAGGTGTAAGACTAGGTGTTTGTGTGCAATAGTAAGACTAAAACACACACAAAAACACAAAGAGAGAGAGATATAGAGATAGGATATATGCAAACCGTAACCCTAGAACTCAAAGCTCTGAAAAAAAGTTGTCTCCCCTCAAAGAGGGAGAAAAGACCTCCTCTTATAGAGGATTCAATCTTGTATAGCTTCCAAGGCAAGCTAACAAGAGGGAGATCCCTCCATACACGTGTATGGAGGGGAGAAAAGTGTATGCCAGCTAGCATAAAATATCTGCAAAAGCAAATGAACAGTGGTCGGCCAGCCAAAAATGCAATTTGGCCAAAATAGATGGTCGGTCGACCATCTATAGTGCCGGCCGACAAAACATTTGGCCGGTGGAAACAAAACACAGCCGGTGGCCTCAAGCCATGGCCGGTGATGTGTGGGGATGGCTCACAAGCCATTCCCTGCCCCTCCAAGGCAAAACACAAGTGTTTGGTGCAAAACCAGACGCAAAACAGTCGAGTCGAGAGATCCTGAGGCAAGGCGCGTAGCCGAGGTCTCCAGGAACTCAAGGCAAACACAAACAAGGATGATCACCAGGTGTTCAAGCGGTGACGTTCAAGTCTTGAGGACGGTCAAAAATGGGGTGTCTACAGTTGCCCCTCTTTGACAGAACTCGAAAGTCATAAGAATGACGGGAGTGAGTGTCAAAGCCCAAAGACGACCCATTTTTGACAAGGCCGAAGGCTTAGACAAACATACAAGCTACAGATAAGGTATGCGCCCAAAGGCGGGGGCAAAATGCAACTGACAATGCAAGAAGCCGAACATAACTTATGATCATGCAAAGAAAGCTATAACAAAGCATAACATGCAACAGTTTTAAGCAAGCAAACGCAAATCCAACTATACCACAATGCAGAAAGGATGTAAGAGGATCATGTAATTCTCGATACGTCTCACGCGGAGAATACACTACCTATCCGGCTCGTCTGGTTGCACCAGTCTCAAATGAACCGTACATACAATATTGTGCCTGCAAGAGAAAGAAAACTTAACAGGTATGATATCATTAGCACCATGCATAACATGCAAAATGATATGCAATATATACAAAACTATGTATAATAATGTAAAAGAAAATGCAATTAAATCATGATCCAATCATGAGTGGTTCAAAACCACACAAATGTCAAATAGATTGATGGAGGCAACAAGTCCGTCTACCATAGAAAAGGTGCCACAACCCTCAAAGCGCGTACACATGCAGAACTATGAGTGATGTAGACGGACGCAAGAACAAGTAATTGGGTGGAATGACATAAGTGGGGAATGACCTGCTAACGAAAGAACATGATCCTAATGCAGGATGCAAAAATTACACTACAATATAATATATACAACGGATATGGCGCGCGGGCCAAACCAAATCTTGCCTAGGAAAGGCATGGACACATACAAATCACGTCTAACATAGAACGGTCATACAGAACTATGAGTGTATAGACGTGAAAAGTATGGGCACATACCAGACCAAGCTCAATCAAGGAAAGGCGCAAGCCATAAATGGAGGTGATGCAGTGGATGCATGCAAGTTATAATGCAATATGCACTAGAATGGAATATATACAATGGATAAGGCACGCGAGCCAAACCAAATCTTGCCTAGGAAAGGCATGGACACATACAAACCGTGTCTAACACAGAAAAGGTGCCGCAACCCTCAAACCAACATACCAGCATGGAATAGGCGCGTACATATGCAGAACTGTGCTTTAACGTGAAAAGTATGGGCACATACCAAACCAAGCTCAACAAGGAAGGCGCAAGCCATAGATCGAGGTGATACAGTGGATGCACGCATTTACAATGCAATATATACAATATGCAGCGGATGGGAAGGATACAACGAAATGCATGACATATGCACTATATACAAGGGAATGCATGACATATGCACTATGTACAATGTAATGCATGACATATGCACTATTTACGATGCAATGCATGACATATGCACTATATACAATGTAATGCATGACATATGCACTATATTACAATGAAATGCATGACATATGCATTTTGTTTTTTGTTGTTTTTGTTTTGGTTTTGTTTGAAATGCATGTTGATGCATGCTGATGTAAACGCGTGACAACGCACGTCTTGTGATATGCATGACAATGCAAATGATCTTGAATGTGCGACCATGTGTGTCGTTCGAAATGCTAATGAACTCGAATGCGCGATGACGCGCATCACTTGAAATGCGTGATAATGCATGTGAACTAGAATATGCGACGACGGGAGTCGCTTGAAATACATATACAATGCAACTTACCAAAAGTCGTTCGGGCACGACAAACACCAAAGGACTTGCACCTTCAGAGGATTTAAGGTCTCCTAGATCGAGCGTATTTAAGGTCTCGCCAGACCATAGCGAATGCATAACAATGCAAGCATAATGACATATAACTCAACACGTGTTTGCAAAACAACGTATGTGGGGCAACTTTCGAATCTTAAAAGAGACAAAAGGATACAAAAAGGATACACCTTGCACATATTCGAGTGTCATGCACGGAAGACACGGTCCGAGGTCAAAACGGAGGCCAGTTGAGCTTCGAAAATGCACTATCTTGCACTATCTTGAGCAATAACTGCCCCAAACTATACATATGACCCAAACAAGGTTGTAGGAGGCTCACCGGCCATCAAGGGAGGTCACCGGCCATCCACTGGCCATCAAAACATCTCACCGGCCAAATGTTTGGCCCACCGGCCAAATATGTAGCCGGCTGGACAAATCTTGCTGAATCGGGGCAGTTTTGTCCTTTCGCCTTGGGTCTTTTAAAATAGGGTTTCAAACCCTATTCCTTTCATTTTCCTTGGCCGAAATTTCTTTCCCTCTCTCTCTAGAGTATTTTCTCCCCCTCGATCCTCCATTTTCTTGCGTTTCGCGCCCGTTTCATCATTCAATTCACGAAGTTCTTCGCGTTTCGAACATTTTGAACCGAACATTTCTTCGTTTCGGTATTTCTTTTGCTATTTCCACCTTTTAGGGTTTGTTCCCCTCAAGTTTCTCTTGATTTCCGTGCTTTTTTCATTTCTCGCCTTTTTCGGCCATTTTCCGCCCTTTCGGGGTTGACTTTTTTAGTTAACCTTTCACATTCTCATCCGGTTTCCACTTTCCCGGTCATTTTCACACCACCTTTGACATGGCGGATGATATTCCACGGGGCGGGACTCCTCCGGATCACGAGGTGGACCCAGAGGCCGAGCTCCTCCACTTGAGTGTCCGCCCGTTCGACCCGGCGACCTACAGGCCGGCGGTTCACGTGCTTCCTCCCGATGGACTTTGTTAGTTCTGGAGTTTTGCGAGAGGCGTGCCATCAAAGTTCCTTCTGCGCGAGCCGGAGTCACACCTATCATACGGCGCTTCCGAGGTATATTCTTCCCCGTTTTGTTTTCCGCAATGTAGAACACTTAACTGCCATAGTTGATTTTGTTCTTTAACTGCTTAACCCGGATACATCGATACACTGTATGTTGTAGTTGACTGTGAACACACTTGCACTCGATGTCTGTTTGAATCTGAACACGCACACATACGTTGCATTGTCACCGAACCACCCAAACACACTAGCACATCGCATGTCGTAGTTCACTATAAACACACCGGCACCCGATGTTTGCTTGAACCTGAAAACGCGTACTCACGCTGTATCTATACTGGACCCCTTGGAAACAATGACACGTCATATGCCGTAATTCACTTCGAGTACACCGACACTTGATATCTATTTGAATCTAAAAATGTGCACACATGCTATATTTGCATCAATTTTTGACTGTTCTTCAAAACTGTACATTGAATATTGTTTCGCAACTATTTGCTTTTGAACAGGGAGATTCCCATACTGTCCGCAGGTATGGGAATGTCGCCGCCAGGGATTGGTACATGGAGCTACCTGACGCAGTTCGCCACATCGTGGATCAGGCCGGCTTCGGCGCATTTTGCAGGGGACTCTCCTGTCTTACTGCAAGCAGGCCTCTCCTCGCCGCTCTAGTGGAGAGGTGGTGGGACACTACCGACTCATTCCATTTCTCTGCCACGGGAGACATGACGATGACTCCGTATGATTTCTCGATGCTCACCGGCATCAGGATAGGGGGTGATCCGATCCCTTTCGACACAAATATGGACGAGTAGGAGGCCACTCAGATCTACTTGCTTGGTGAGGTGCCGCCTCTCACGCGTCCTGGCTTCGTCAAGTATTCATGGTTCGAGGTCCAATTCAAAGTTCAGCCAGCCTTAGTTGAGGAGGCTCCGATGACCCAGGAGGCGGTGGAGCGATATGCACGCGGCTTCCTCATGTTTCTGCTGGGAATGACTATCTTCGCCGATCGGGCGAACACAGTGCTCCTCTGTTTGTTGAGTGCACTGGTGGACGTCACACGGATTCTGTGCTTCGACTAGGGTGGCGCTACTCTAGCCACTCTATACGGATACATGAGCTCAGCCTCCCGTTGCAGTGGGCAGTTACTCAGGGGTTACTGGCGAGCTTGAGAGGTACACCTCTTTCTCTGTTTTACATTTCTACCTTTCATTTTCTGTACTCTGTACACTGCACACACTGCAGTCTGCTTCACACTGAATGTACACTGCACACATGGTGCACATATACCCTGCTTTACACTGACTGTACACTGCACACACTGTACACTCTGCACAATACACTGCACAATACACGATTCTGCAATTTCTGCTTTATTCTGTATTCTACTTTATCTGATAATCCTGTTGGTATTTACTCTGCAGTTGTGGGTCTACGCCTATTTTTCGAGACTCGCCCCAGTGCCAGACGTGGAGACCCCTCTCGTCGTTCTGTTTTCGCGCCGCTTTGACGTGAGGTGCGTGCGGAGGCCCCGGAAGACGTTTATCTTTTTCCGCCGCTACTTTGACACCATCACCCCCGCAGAGGTATGTTTAACTTTTAGAGTTTTATTTGGCTTGGCTTTACACTGTATTTTCAATAACAATAGATAACAAACTGCATGTCATGTACAGATCACTTGGCAGCCTTGGGCTCCATTGCTTGCGATGATTCCAGATCGATTTGCTGGTACAGAGGAGACTGCACATTTCAAGATTTTGCTGGAGGGCCCAGTCTGTCGGGCTTGGTACCTGGGTGAGCGTTTCCTACGCCAGACCTTGGGTTTGTCAGAGCAAATAGTTCCGGGTCCGCCTCCTACCCACATGAGGGACACCGAGAGGTGCACTGCCAAGGAGATGGCCGATTACACGATCGGCTGGGACGCGGAGGGCTTTAGGGGCGAAGGTGACTACTCAAAGTACGTTCGGACGTACATTATGCGGCCTCTAAGCAGTGGCCGTCGAGCTGAGAGGGAGAGGCCTGCGGTGCCGGTAGTTGGAGCGGGAGCAAGGGCAGGGACGTTTAGGACAACTCGTGTCTATAGCAGGAGCGGAGCTTGGAGGGGTCGGGGGGTTAGCTGGCTAGCGCTACCCACGATGATGACATGCAGAGGACGGGGCGGGGCAACTTACCAGATTCCCATTGCTCCCCCTCCAGCTGATCATGAGTTGGTCGGGTTCTATGACTTACCTCCGGTATGTACTACTTCATCTTGCATCTTGCATCTTGCATTGTCATTTTATTTCAGTTTATTGATATTCCGCAGAATACTGATACATTTAATACTTTCGCAGGCCTCTTCTGAGTACACTCGCCAATCCCTAGAGCTGACCGCCTCCGTGATGGGGATGCTCCAGTAGAGCCTCGACCTTCTGGCGATTTATAGCATTCTGGTATGTTCCTCTGACCGCGGTCTCAAACCATACATAAATTGTTTCACATACCTGATGCACAACAAGACACTGGATACACTGCCCTCACAGCATTTGACATACTGCAGCTCACAGACTGTTCACAGCACTATCTACGGCATTTATACACTGTACTCGTACACTACATTCTGCACTGACACACTGCTTGCAGTATCCACCACTCCGAGTAACCCCTCAGTATACTCCCTGGGAGGCTGCACACACAAGTTCAAGTCATCAGTGAATGAATGAATGTCTAAATATCTGAACGATAAATGAAGACTATAAAACATACCGGTGGCGAGGCAGGGTCACTGATGTGTCGGTGATCCAGCCGCGGAGGCTCTAGCGGGATCTGGTATGGTGTCCCATGATCTCAACCTGTTAGCCCAGTTGGAAGATCTAGCCATCCGACATACTGGAAAGTAGAGGGCATCCATCCAGCCCCACCCCTCGATGTGCTGGCTCCGCTGGTCGAAGGAATGCCTCTAGCTCGGGCGCGACTCGAGGAAAGCACGTCAGCAGTCCTCCTCCTACAAGCACGGACATCTGACAGTAGAGGCATCAGGTGCGTATGGCGATATGTCGCGTAATCCCCCTCTTCCAGAAAAAGGATTGCATCAATACCCAGCATAAGGTCCTTCGTCTTTCGGGGCGTAAGATCCCCTGCGGACCGCATCTCTGGTGAAGGCGGTAAGGGAACGTCCTGATTGGAGTTGCCCATCGTCTGGCGCATGAAGCGCTCGCTGAGGAAGCAGGCTCTGCCGACCGGTCCCTCAAGCAGGACCCTATATCGCGAAGTGCCCCATGGCCCAGCGAATAGAAATCGAGGATTTCCCGGCATGGCTATCCACGGCTGCCAGGACACCTGCGAGTAGCAAGTGCTTAAATTGATTAGATGTAATAAATATGAAAGATAAATCAAAGCGGAAAGCATGAAGAACTAAGAGTTCTGGATTACCTCTGTCGCCCGTATAGTATCGAAGAACTGCCGGAGATAGGGCAAAGTCTCCCGGGGCCTGGGCCGACACCGACCCTCAAATATGCGCGAGCAAGGGATCACAAAGGGTGCCTCGACCTCTAGCTCAGGGGCCAGTGTCGGGAAGTACGCATAAACCCACAGCTATGAAAGGCGAGACAACGGCTGTCAGAATACAGAATGCTGTGTGTAGTGTACAATATACAAAATGCTGAGTGCAGAATGTCAGAATACAGAATGCTATGTGCAATGTACAATGTACAGAGAATACAGAATGCTGAGTGCAGAATGTTGTGTGCAGCGTACAATATACGAAATGCTGAGTGCAGAATGTCAAAATACCAAATGCTGTGTGCAGTGTACAGTATACAAAATGCTGAGTGCAGAATGTCAGAATACAGAATGTTGAGTGCAGAATGCTATGTGCAGCATACAATATACATAATGCTAAGTGCAAAATGTCAGAATACAGAATGTTGTGTGCAGTGTACAGTATACAGAATGCTGAGTGCAGAATGTCAGAATACAGAATGCTGTGTGCAGTGTACAATATACAGAATGCTGAGTGCAAAATGCTGAGTGTAGAGAGTTGAGTGCAGAATATATAGAAAATACAGAATGCTAAGTGCAGAATGTAGAATACAGAATGTAATGTGTGCCGTGTGCAGTGTACAAATAATCAAAAGTAGAACTGTAAATTAAGAGGGCAGAATGTACCTCCCAGGCTTGCCAGTAGTCTTCAACTATGGTCCCCTGCTCACGGGAGGTTGGGCTCATGTAGCAGTAAAGGGTAGCAAGGCCCGTGCCACCCCAATCATACTGACTGACCCGTGATAGGTCTACCAGAGCACTGAGCAGATAAAGCCCAACTGTGTTCTCCCTGTCAGAGAACAGTGTGGTCCCGAAGAGGAACATCAAGAATCCTCGAGCATACTGCTGTACGGTCTCAATGGTCTGGGGCAAAGTCCCCCTGTACTGCTCGGAGAACCAGGTGTACCTGACCCTACCTGATGATCTATCGATCGGTGGACGGTCTCCGAGCAAATAAATCCACGTGGCCTCTCACTCGCCCATATCTGCGTCATATGGAATTGGCCGGCCTGCCACGTCAAGGCCCGTCAACATGGAGAAGTCATATGGAGTCATCGTTATGTCCCTAATAGCTGAAAAATTGAAGGAGTTGGTGGTGTCCTACCATCTCTCTACAGGTGCGCCTAAGAGGGCGCTACTCGCTGGATGACGTGACAATCCTGCATAGAATAGGCCAAACCCTGCCTCATCCACTCCTTCGCGAGGATGGACCAATAACCCCGTGTGAAACGGGAAGATACCTACATTCAGAATGAACAGATATATTCAGTTTTTGAATAAAATGTATGAGCTACGTGTTCAAATTTAAATGTATGGGCTGCGTGCAAATGAAAATATATGAGCTGCGTGTTCAGAATAAAATGTATGTGCTACGGTTTCAAATTCAAATGTATGGGCTGTGTGCAAATGAAAATGTATGAGCTGCGGTTTCAAATTCAAGTGTATAAGCTGCGTGTTCAGAATAAAATGTTTGAGCTACGGTTTCAGATTGAAATGTATGGGCTGCGTGCAAATGAAAATGTGTGAGCTGCATGTTCAAATTCAAATGTATGGGCTGCGTGCAAATGAAAAACGTGAGCTGCGTGTTCACCAAAAATTTGAGCTGCGTGTTCAAAATTTCAAAAGATGTGAGCTGCGTGTTCACCAAAAAATTTGAGCTGCGTGTTCAAAATTTCAAAAGATGTGAGCTGCGTGTTCACCAAAAATTTGAGCTGCGTGTTCAAAATTTCAAAAGATGTGAGCTGCGTGTTCACCAAAAAATTTGAGCTGCGTGTTCAAAATTTCAAAAGATGTAAGCTGTGTGTTCACCAAAAAATTTGAGCTACGTGTTCAAAATTTCAAAAAACGTGAGCTGCGTGCGTGTTCACAAAAAATTTGAGCTGCGTGTTCAAAATTTCAAAAAATGTGAGCTGCGTGTTCACCAAAAAATTTGAGCTCCGTGTTCAAAATTTCAAAAAATGTGAGCTGCGTGTTCAATTAAAAATTTGAGTAGCGTGTTCAAATTTTCAAAAGATGTGAGCTGCATGTTCACCAAAAAATTTGAGCTGTGTGTTCAAAATTTCAAAAGATGTGAGCTACGTGTTCACCAAAAAATTTAAGTTGCGTGTTCAAAATTTCAAGAGATGTGAGCTGCGTGTTCACCAAAAAATTTGAGCTGCGTGTTCAAAATTTCAAAAAATGTGAGCTGCGTGTTTGCCAAAAAATTTGAGCTGCGTGTTCAAAATTTCAAAAAACGTGAGTTGCATGTTCACAACAAAAAATTTGAGCTGCGTGTTCAAAATTTCAAAAGATGTGAGCTGCGTGTTCACCAAAAAATTTGAGCTGCGTGTTCAAAATTTCAAAAGATATGAGCTGCGTGTTCACCACAAAAAATTTGAGCTGCGTGTTCAAAATTTCAAAAAATGTGAGCTGCGTGTTCACCACAAAAAGTTTGAGCCGCGTGTTCAAAACTTGAAAAATGTGAGCTGCGTGTTCACCATAAAATTTTTGAGCTACGTGTTCAAAATTTCAAGAGATATGAGCTGCGTGTTCACCACCAAAAGTTTGATTTGCGTGTTCAAATTTCAAAAATGTGACCTGCGTGTTCACCACCAAAAGTTTGAGCTGCGTGTTCAAATTTCAAAAATGTGAGCTGCGTGTTCACAACAAAAGTATGAGCTGCGTGTTCAAAAATTCAAAAGTTTGAGTTGTGTGTTCAAAATGCAAAAGTGTGCAGTGTTATGAGTTGTGTGCTGATCAAACAGAATGCTGTGTTATGGACTGCGTGTTCAGATTGAGCAGTGTTATGAGCTGTGTGCCGATCAAACAGAATGTTGTGTTGTGGACTGCGTGTTCAGATTGAGCAGTGTTATGAGCTGTGTGCCAACCAAACGGAATGCTGTGTTATAGACTGTGTGTTCAGATTGAGCAGTGTTATGAGCTGTGTGCCCAAATATGCTATGTGCCCAAATGTGCTGTGTGCCCAAATGAGTTGTGCACAAATTAACCAAGCGTTGTGTAGTAAGTTGTGTGCCAAGACAGCAGAATTCTATCTACAAACTGTGTGTTTAGAATGAGTGAAGCGCTATGTACGTGAATATGTTCATGACAAGCAGACAGGATACATAGCGAAAATACATAGCAGAAAATGTGCAAATGTAGTGCGTACCTCATGCGCGTGATAAGATAGATAGGGCTCCGACTCCCGCAGCAGCAGGTCTTCAGGTGCCCGCCGCGCGAAGTCCGTGAAGTGGTAGAAGGTGCTACGAGGAAGGATATGCTCCTCCGGTTGTACCCCTCAGGGTCTAATGGCCATATCCTCAAAGGTAACAGTATGATGTCGGGCTCGTTCTCTGCATATGGAAAGCCTCCACCATACGAAATATCGTCGACCATCTGAAAAAATCTGCAAAAGATGCAAAAACGAGCGAAATGAGCCAAAATCATAAAAAGTCAACAAAAGTTAACTCTCGGGAAGAGAAAAAGTCAACAAAAGTCAACGCCCGAGAAAAGGTGCCAAACTTTGAGACAAACATACCTCAAGTGGTTAAAATGGAGAAAGAGGCTCTGAAAACAAATTCTAATCAGTGCAAATCGAAGAAAATTGAAAGTTTTCGCGAAACAACTTCGTGTGGGGCGTTGGAAAACGCGTATAAAGTGTAGATCTGAGAGAGAAAAGGGTCTAGGGAGCAAGAAGAATGTATTTCAGCCTTGGAGGTGTGATACAAAGTGATTTGGAGTTGTGTACTTAAAGAACCGAAGCTAAAAGACCAAACTTCCCCGAATTTCTGTAAACTAATCGGCCAGCCAGTTTTTCTGGTCGCACGCATTATCGCGCATGTTTCACCTGCATTGTTATGTACACCACTTGTGGCTTTGTTACACACTCACTACTTGTGTTGGCACACTCGTTTCGGCTGCATTGTTTTGCATCCATACTGCATTGTTATGCGTCACACTTAGGTTGCATTGTCATGCATCCCTCGACTTGCGTTATTACGCGCTTTTCACTTGCATTGCTATGCATGTTTCTAACAATATTGTACCTGTTGAGTTTCTCTCTTTTGCAGGCACGATATTGTATGTACAGTTCATTTGAAGCTGGCACGACCAGACGAACCTGACGGTATTGTATTCTCCGTGTGAGACGTAGTGAGAATTGTATAATTCTCTTACATCCTTGCTGCATGTAATGTAGTTTGGTTCGTTTTTGTTTGCTTAAATTGTTGCATTTATTTTGCATATTTACTTCGTTACAGCTTTCTTTGCATGATCATAAGTTATGTTTGGCTTCTGGCATGTCCCTTGCATTTTGCCCCTGCCTGCGGGCACATTTCTTTGTTATCTTGCTTGTTTGTCTAAGTCTTCGGCCTTGTCAAAAATGGGTCGTCTCTGGGCTTTGACACTCACTCCCGTCACTTGTAACTTCCAAGTTCTGTCAAAGAGGGGCAACTGTAGACACCCTATTTTTGACCGACCTTAAGACTTAGACGTCATCGATTGAGCGCTCGATGATGGTGCATGTTGTGCTCGTTTAGAGGTTTCAGAGTTTTAGCTGAGAGCCTTGCCTCCAGGCCTCTGAACTCTTTGTGCTTTGACTCGGTTTGCGGACCAAGTCTTGTTTTCCCTTCCCGGAGGGAGGGAGTGGTCTTGTAGACCATCTCTCTGTGGTCGTAGACTACTTTTCATGGTCGTAGGCCACTTTTCCCGTTTGGAGACTAGTTTCCGATTTTTGGAGCCTTTGGTGTGATTTTTGAACCACACCTTGTTGCCTCTTCTTAGAGGAACACTGTGGTCCGAGAGACCACTTTTGTGGTTGCATACCACTTTTGATGCTCGTCGGCTAGTTTTCGGGGCTTTTGGCCACGTGTTTCGCCTCTCGATTTCTCGTCTTGCATCCACTTTGGTTTGTTTTTGGTACAAACCTTGCTTTCCTTGTTTGGAAGGTGGTACAAGGATGGGAGACCAGTATTTCTCCTGGCCGACCACTTTTCCTTTTTTCAGCTAGTTTTCTTGTCAGATAACTGGCTTTCTTGGTCTTTGGACCATCTTTGATGGTCGACCACCACACCACCACCTTCCATTTAGTGTGTTGACCTCTCCCACCTATGGCTGATCAGTTTTTGCTCTGGTTGACCACCTAAAGTGGTCGACCGACCACTTTTACTAGCAGGCCAACCACTTCAAGTGGTCGGCTGCTTTTTGGCACCTTTTTGGAGATATTTTAGGACAGCTGGCACAACTGGAGAGCATTTGAGCCATCAGTTTCTCCAAGAAGCTTTGGCTTTCCTCTTTTATAAAAGGAAGGCTCCTCCTCCCTCCTCCAAGCTCAAAAAATCTGAGGGAAGAGAGTTACATATAGCTTTGTCTCTATATCACTCTTGTTCTTCATTTTTGTGTTCAAAAGTGTAGATTTGTCTTACTTTAACACACAAACACACACTCAAACACCATCATCTTGCTACTGAGATGCTTAGGGGCTGATTTTGGTGTTCTTGGGTTGCCTTGAGCTTGAAAAACCTGCTGGAGTTGCAGTTATAAAGAGGGTCTTCAAGGGTGAGCTTTTGACCTTTAAATCCCCCTTTCTTGCTTAAGCTTTTAGCCTATCTTGCATGTTGTTTTAAGCTTAGCTCATAACTGATAAAAGTTCTGTTTTTGCATGCTTAAAAAGTTTGTTTAAGATCACTTTTGTGTTTGGGGTTTTTTACCCCCTCTTAGGCCTTGTTTGGCCTTATTTTTTAGCCTTTTTTGTGAGCTTCGGGACCACCTTGTATTGGCCTTCTCACAACTGAAATCCCTCTGGTGGGAATGGTGTTTTAAGGTCCTAAGAAGGAGAGGGCCATCCCCTCTCCTTGTGTCTTCTTTACATGCCTTGATATGCCTCATGTTTGAGCACCTTTACTAAGCTTATGTTAGCTTGTTCTTAGCATGTATTTGTGGTTATTTTGTTGTGGCATACCACTATTTTATTGCTTAAGTCATTCCATGCTTGGTCTTAATAGGTGCAGTGTAATCCACCTTATTTGCTTTGTATGAATCATGCCTTATGCCCTTCATGCTAGCATGTTTTGGCCTACTTCCATGCATGTTTTAGACTCATTCTAACATGTACTAGGACTGTTTTGGGTCGCCTTGGTCACATGCTTCATGTTTTGTATACTTGTAGTACAAATGCTCTTGTTTGCCTCAAGCTTTGAGCACCATTGCATGCTTCATTTGTGTCGTGTGCATGATTTGGCATCATCTAACATGACATTTCAGAGCTTATAGCATGCTTTTGTTCCCACTTCATTCATGCTTTAAATGCTTTTAAGGGTTATGCATTATGGCCTTGTTATGGCCTTAGCTTGCATGCTTGTATGCTTGCATGCCTAGGCCTTTGGGCCCTCATCTCAGCATGTTTAGTCCTTGTTTTGACCTACTTGAGCTCTGTCCATGCTTAGTTCATGCATTTGTGCCATGTATTGCATGCATCCTTTGTGTTGCTCTTTGCTAGCTTTCATGCCTTAGGACCCTAGCATGCTTTACTTATGTTGTTTGAATGATTTGGCATCATTTCTTGCTTCATTTCAGTACACTTAGTATTGTTACACTTCTATTTTTGTCACTCATCGAGCACTCTTGAGAGTTGTGCTCTTTGGCCTCTTTGATGGCCAATGCATTGTGCATGCATGTCTTGTTTTATGTGCCTTCATTTCATCACCAATAGCCACTGATTTGGGCATGACTGAGGTCTACCCCTTTTAGTTTAAGTCCATTGAACATGCCATGTATACTGCATTGAGTATGCCACATTGTTCATCGCATTATGTATGCCTTGTACTTTGCATTGTGCATGCTTAGTTTACATCATTACATTGTGCATGCTAACTGATATTTGCATTGTGTGTGCATGTCCCTAACATTGTTAATTTGTCCTTGCAGCATTGCATTGTGCATGCATGCATTAGCATTGTTCACATGCCATTAGCTTTGTTAAGTTAATCATGTCATATTGCATTGAGTATGCCATGTAGTTTATTCGCATTGTATATGCCATGCTTGCTTTCATTGTGTTTGGAATAGGTGTTAGTCCAAACACGGAAAATGAGGGACGTTTCATACTTAAAGTGATGAAGTGTGCCTTAATTCCCAGTCGCCGATGCTCTTGATCATACATGATAGAGTTTTAGGCTTTATGTGTTTACTTGTGCATTCATTTTCATATTGAATTGTGCAACTTTGCCTCTCGGCCATCATGCATGAAAATGCACGATTGGTGGCCCGAGGGTCGAGAACCACACCCTCTTGAGTCCATAACATGATAGGGAATGGTGGTTGTGTACACATATCTTGCAAATACATTGCCATGCCCTTTCTTGCTCTCTGTTGCAGCAAATTGCAGTTCAGCAACAACAACTGGTCGGCCAGCTAGAAAAAGTAGCTGGCCGACCACTTTCCTTGGTTTTCAACAACAAAAAGTGGTCGGCAGGTGTTTCTAGGGACCAAAAGTGGTCGGCCACCCTCCCACAGGATTCCTAAGGTGGAGTTTCATCTTTCTGGAGCTTGGTGCAAGTTTTTGAAAACAAATGAAAACAGAGGCAAATCGGGGCATCGCATTGGATTTCCGAACGAGGCAACCGAGCATGCATCCAGTCTTCTCCCTCCGAGAACCTCCTGATTTACTACTTTCCTTAGCTGCCATGCTTAGATAGCTAGCTTTTGCTTTGGTTTGTACTCTTAATAGTTAATGCGTTAGCTATTCTATTCATTTTGTAATAATTAGTTAACTAGGATTAGTTAATTAATTTGTTGTGTAATAATTAGTTTAATTAGCTTAGATTAGCTAGTTAGCTTCTTATTCGGTCCCTCCTTCGAGAGGGCGCATTGTTGTAATAAGCATGCGTATGTGTGATGCATGTCTTCTAATCCCCATTTCTTTCTCCTTTTTACTTAACCACTTACGATGGTTAGTTTTAAGGCATATTTCATTTAGCATACCTTATGCTTGCATGTCTGCATCCGTTCATCTGTATTGCATGCACCGGGCTCGGCGCATCATGCTAACTGCATTGTATTTCAATTCCAATTTGAATACATGTACCAAGTTGTATCTCACATGACAGTCTTAGGATAGCTGAGCCTAATTGCATTTTTGCATGTGTTGTATTAGCCATTTTAACATGAACTAGGATCATGCATTGATTTCTAACTAGTTCCTTGTTTTGGCTTGGAGTACACTGTGAATGTTTACGCTTTAGCATACTGCATGTGTGTTAATGTTGCCATGAAAGCATGCTTGCCATGAGGCTATTTGCTTACGTGATTAACTGCCTGAATGCCTGTGGGTGAAGGTTGGATTACTTGAATTGGGACAATTCATTGAAATCCGCATTTTAGCCTACTTACAAGTAGCAAACTTCAAACCATTTTCCAAACAAACGGATATGCAATGCTTTGTTCCAAATTAGGCGATCTAGTCTATACTTATGTGTTGTGCGCATTACGTAGTAATTCTAGCTAATTAACCGGAATAAAAGCACATGTGTTTTCAAAAATAAGATATCATGCTTAGTACAGGCCAATCTTTGATCGAGCGAGTGGGGGTGCTCATTAAATGACCTTCCCCAATCGTACCCAAGTTCCCGAGCCGAGGCAACTTTGGTGATGACGAACACGTGGCCTTAGGCACAAGTCAGGGTTTCCTAAATTACCCCAAAATAAAATATTTAGGTGGCGACTCTGGATCTGGCAAAGCAGTCCATGTTTGGCACTTCTTTACAAAAATCAGTTTTCCAAAACGATTTGCCGGATTTGGACTCTTTGGTGATTTATCAATCTCACATTGCACATTGTGAGATCAGATTAAAAACCGTGACATTTGAGTCCGGACTGTAGCATTGAAGCCCAAGGGCGCGCCTACAGCGACAACGCAAGCAATGTGTATAACAATGCAGGAAAGGCATAAACACATGTAAGTAAAGCATGCGCGACAATGCAAATAATGTGTATAACAATGCAAGAGATGCATAAACACATGTAAGTAAAGCATGCGCGACGACGCAAGCAATGTGTATAACAATACGACAACAAAGAGAGGCATATGTTCAATCAAAGCATGGTAAAGGCATGTAATTCGCGATGTTGAGATGCAACTTTAAAACAAGATGAGGCATGCTCAATGCAAGAGCGAAAAGATGTATAACAAGCGCGCTTATTACAAACATGACAAAACATTCGTAAGGCGAGATATTCAAAAGCAATTCTCGAGCAATTCCTGAATCTTGCAATATACAAAAGGATACGAAAAAGGATACAACTTGTGCGTATCGAGTGCCGCACACAGAAGACACGGTTCGGGGCCACCACGAAGGCCGCTTAAGCTTCAAAAGTGTATTTTCTTGCACTTTCTTGAAAAATGAGAGTACCAAATCAACAGAACTGACCCAAACAAGGGCATTGGAGGTGCATCGACCACAAAGGGGAGGCCATCGGCCATCCATCGGCCATCAAAAGAGTTTATCAGCCAACAATTTAGTCGATCGGCTAACAATTTGGCCGATCGGCCAAAAGTGGCAGATTCGAGGCAATTTTGTCCATTTGCTTCGGGTCTTTAAATATAGGGTTCCAAACCCCATTTCCTCACTCCTCCTTAGCCGAAAATCCTTGCTCTCTCTCTCTAGGTCATTTTCCGCCCTTAGATCCAAGGTTTTCTACTATTTTCGAGCCTCCCACGACGTTCGATTCGCGAAACCCTCGTTGTTTTACAAACTTTGAACCGATTAGAAAGTGATTTCGGTGTCTCCTTCTCGATTTCCACCACTTGGGGTTTGTTTCCCCCGTGCCCTCTTTCGAGCCTGTCATTTTCCTCCGTTTTTCACCCCTTGGGGTTGACTTTCGGTTGACTTTTTGCATTTTCACCCATTTTCCATACCCTCAACCACTTTTGCACCCTTCTCGAGATGGCGGACGATATTCCACAGGGTGGGACGCCCCCAGAGATGGATACAGATCCAGAGGTCGAGCTCCTATCGCTCAGTGTCCGACCGTTCGACCTAGCAACATACCGGCCCGCGATACACATACTGCCTCCCGATAGCATCCGCCAGTTCAGGAGCTACGCGCGAGGTGCGCCATTGGAGCTCCTGATACGCGAGCCGAAGTCGCACCTTTCCTACGGCGCCGCTAAGGTATACTCTTCTCCTCTTTTATTTTCTACAATGTAAATCAGATATCTTGAATAGCCAATTCTGTTCTTTAACTGAATAACCCAAATACATTGATACATCACATGCTTAGTTCACTCTGAGCACAATCATACACGATATTTGTGTAAACTCGAACACATGCACACACACTGCATTTTTATCAATTCTGAACATATTCAAACACTGTATTTCTGACACTGTTTTGCATTTGTTTGTCTTAAACACAGGGAGATTCCCATGCCTTCCAGGGGTATGGGAACACCATCGCCCAAGGTTGGTACATGGAGTTGCCCGACGCGGTTCGCCATATCGTTGACGAGGCCGGCTTCGGCATTTTTTGCATGGGACTCTCATGCCTCACTGCGAGTAGGCCCCTTCTTGGCACGCTGGTGGAGAGGTGGTGGGATACCACCGATTCCTTCCACCTTTCCGCTGCGGGGGAGATGATGATGACCCCCTTTAACTTCTCTATGCTCACTGGAATTGGAGTAAGGGGTGACCCAATTCCCTTCGACACCGATATGGGCGAGTGGGATGCTGCCTAGATCTTCTTGCTTAGCGCTCGGCCACCTCTCTCCTGACCAGGGTTCGTGAGGTACTCTTGGTTCGAGGACCAGTTTCGGATACAGGCGCCTATGACCCGCAAAGAGGTGGAGCAGTATGCCCGAGGATTCATCATGTTCTTGCTGAGCACCACTTTATTCACCGACCGGGCGAACACTGTTGCCCTCTATCTATTGAGTGCATTGGTAGACGTAACGCGAATCTGGCGCTACGACTGGGGCGACGCAAGCTTAGCCACGCTCTATGGGTACATGAGCTCTTCATCCCGCCGCAGCGGACATCTGCTCGAAGGCTACTGGCGAGCCTAGGAGGTACACCTTCCCTTTCTATTTTATAGTTCTGCTTTACACTATCTGTACACCACACACACTGCATACACGCAATCTGCTTTACACTAGCTGTACACTACACACACTGCACAATACACTTCACACACTGTACAATACACCCCACATCATTCTCTGATTTCTGCTTTATCTGCATACTGCCTTACTGATAAGCATACTCATTCTTACCCTGTTACACTCTGTAGTTGTGGGTGTATGCCTACTTTCCGAGGCTTGCTCCAGAGCCGGAGGTAGAGATGCCCCTTGCTGTCCCATATTCTCATCGATTCGATGTGAGGTGCGAGTGGAGGCCGCGGGAGTTTTTCCTATTCTTCCGCAGATACTTCGACACCATTACCGCCGCAGAGGTATTTCAAACATTACAGTTTATTTAAGCTTCGCTTTGCATTGTACTTTCAATAGCAAATAATAAACTGCATATCATTGCAGATCACTTAGCAGCCCTGGGCCGCGTTACCGGAGGCAGTGAGAGAGTAGTACATGGGTGCTCGGGAGACTGCCCGATCCTAGTTTTGCTGGAGGGTCCGGTCTGTCGAGCTTGGTATTTTGGAGAGCGCTTCCTATGTCAGACCCTTGGTTTGCCTGAGCAAATAGTCCCGAGGCCACCTCCTACCCATACGAGGGCCACCGAGAGGTACACCTTGCAGGAGATAATGGATTTCACTATCGATTGGGACGCTGACTTTTTCAGAGATAAGGGCGACTACAGCGTCTTCATCCAGACTTATCTCATGCGGCCTCTAGCCAGTGCTCGCCGAGTTGAAAAAGAGAGGCCTGCAGCGCCAATAGAAGGAGCATGAGCACCGAGGGCGACTCAGGCCCGTGACTGGAGTGGTTCCCGGAGGGGACGCAGAGTGGAGTGGCCAAAGCTGCCCACCACCATGACATGCCAAGGACAGGATGAGGAGACTTATCAGATACCCATCGCTCCTCCTCCGGCTGATCATAAGCTCGTCAGAGTTCGCGGCTCAACCCTGGTATGTACTATACTTTACATTCTGTACAGTCATTTCATTTCATTCGATATCCCGCAGAATACTAAATACTTCAACACTTTTGCAGGCTTCGATTAAGTACACTATATAGGCTCTGGAGCTGTCAGCCTCGGTGATGGGGATGTTGCAGAGGAGCATGGACCTGCTGAGTATCTATAGTATCCCAGTAAGTTCCTTCAAACTCAGTCCCAAAACTTTGCACATTTTGTTCCATACTGATCTGATACATCACATTATCAATACGGCACTTGATACACTGCACTCACTTACCACTCACGGCACTGATACACTGTAACTCACATACTGCTCACAGCATTACTCACGACATTCATGCACTGCTCACGGCATTCATACGCTGCTCACAGCATTCATGCACTGTACTCATACATTGCTCACGGCATTCATACGCTGCTCACAGCATTCATACACTGCACTCATACACTGTATTCGATACCATACTCGACTTTGCATAGCATAACTGATGCATCTACCAATTTGTTCTTTTCAGGCCCCATTCCAGATACCGGCCGCGGGGGGTGCTCCAGCAGGACCATCAGTACCTCCTAGAGCAGCAGGGGGAGTCGGACGAGGGATGACGATACACAGCCAGGGTAGACATAGGCGTACTTGTATCGAGGGCAGTTCACGGGAGCCCGTCCTAGATGATGACGATGAGTCTGATGTAGAGGCAGATTCATCTCAGAAGGAGGGTGGAGATGGCTCGAGCTTAGACTCTGGCAGCGAAGCCGATGGTGACGATCCTAGACCATCGTCCAGAAAGAGAACGAAGAGAGACTCCCGCACTTGAGGTGACTGGCTCCGATCCAGACATTTTGTTGCTTTTCTTTTTTTTGCTTTATTTTTCTTTTTTGTTTTTGCTAGTTGTTTAAGCACATTGTACTGCCTCAGGCAGGTTTTATTTTCTTCAAAACTATGTACTTTTGCAAAAGAAAATATGATGGAATGAAACAGCTCTTTTTGTTGAAAAAATGTTGCATTTGTACATTCTAAGCATCGCATCGCATTACATAACAATGTAAATGAGATTGAACTTTGTTTTGAAAACTGAACACTCGAATTACATTAATTAGGTAGTGAACCGACTGACAACAAAACAACTCGATAAGCAAAATAAAGAACTTGACATGCTAACCAAATGTAAAAACAACTCGATAAGTAAGACAAGGACTAAAGAACATAAAATCAACTCGATAAACAAAAGTACAACAACTCGATAAACAAATTGAAGTAACACAGGCGCGACTTCGCAAAATCAACACCGAAAGGCATTTGAAGTGGAACCAGTCACAAGTTCTCAACATCTCCAACATATAGATAGCTCAGAGAACAAAAGGAAAGGCCATCGGCCAAGGTGAAAGGCCATCGGCCACAAGAAATTTACCATCGGCCATCATTACTAGCCGATCGGCCAAAAAAGATGGTCGGTCGGCACTCTTTTTGGCCGATCGGCCAAAAGTGGCAGCATCCAGAATGCTGCCACCTGTCTTCCACTCAACACCTTATCTTCTACAGAAGCCCCAACTTTGTAGTTTTCTCCATTTCAGCTCAATTTTTGCACCAAATGGAAACACTTATTGTCCAAAATCTCACAAATTGGATCGCTAACTTGGATGGCTCGAAAAAGCTGAATTTCTGGAGTTTTGGCATAAATGCACTATTCACGTTGAGTTGCACCCCGCTGCGTTTTCCGTTCCTTCATGCCGCGGCAAGGTTTTGGAATCCGGTAACACACGTCTTTAGCTTTGGCGGACAAGAGATGTGTCCCACTTTCGAGGACTTCCAAGCTTTAATGGAATCCAAGTGCGATGAAGAAATCTTGCCTCAATTCCACTTTGGCTACGTCCAAGCCTTAGGACGGATGTGCGGGCTTACTTTACATGACGCTCAGTCATTGATTCATGATAGAGAGCTGGACATTCCGAGCTTGATTCGTTGTTTTTCTGATGGCGGTGACCGCGGTGACCATCATTGGCAGGGTTATCGGCGACATGCGCTTTGCTTGTGCATGTTGTCTCATTTCTTGCTTGCCCCAGGCTCCGGTGGGTTTAGCACCCGTTTGATTGAAGTCGCCGAGGGCTTAAAAAAGGGCAAGAGCTGCATCGCCATGACGCTAGCTGAGATATTGATGGGTTTGGACGCTTTTCATCACCAGGAGATGACTAGATTCGCGGGGAGTCCACTACTACTGCAAGTAATGTTTCCCACCCCATCTCACATATATTTCTCACATCACTCGGCCCTTAGGCTCGATTTTTCTCTCAAAATCCTTTTCTCACTTTTCCTCTCAACGTACACCTCTCTATTCTTTAATCTCTCATTTTTCATCCCTCCCCAGATATGGTCGATGGATAAGTTGAAGATTATGGACTCATGCCCGGCATATTCAGCTCGCAGCTATTTCTTCCGACGATGTCTAGTCGATGCCCCGGATGAGGGATGGTGGTGCAAATGGATGCGCAGTTTGTCCGCTACAGACATTGTTTGGCGCTGCCCCTGGCTTAATTTATCGGCAATGAGCTACAGCATGACCCGCCAGCCCAGGATTCAGCTGTTTGGCTTGACACACTGTGTCTTTTACTTCCTTTTTTGATTCCAGCGCCATCTCGGACATGATCAGACTTGCCTAGAGGAGGGGATAAAGTATCCGGCTGTATTTCCGGTCTGAGGCGCACAGCTAGCTCGGTATGCCACGACATGGAGGACGAGAGAGCTTCTGGCTCTCGCTCCCACTTTCAGTTGCACCCTCTCTGATGGGTGCATAGCTTGGCTTGATGAAGAGGCGCAGATCGGGCCCACTTTGGCATCAGAGGCTTCCACAAACTCTGGGAGGGGACGCAAGAACACCTGACTGTGCCCGAATTTATTTGCTTTAATCAATACTTTCAAGTTTTCTTTATGAATGTAATAAAAAACAACTTCAATTTGTATTCAAGAGTAGGAGAACTCTGTATTGAAATCAATGTAATTGAAGGTTGTGGGTATTGAAAATTTTCCGTTTGGTCCAAAAATGGTCTAAGTTGTAAAAAGATTAATTTGAGCAAAATCAACTTTTATTAAAACTTTTCAAAACCATTTTCGATATGAATTAGAACTGGACACGCCCGAGATCTATCACTGAGATGTACAATCCCGGATCCCAGCAACTGGAAAGTTGCCCATAGTCTAAATAGCACTGCACTGGAGATCACAACCGAGCTCTTGAATGCAGAATAGACAAAGATGACCAACATGATCACACATACAAAGTTGATCGGGGAAGTGCTTATGGCTGGACTTCAGGATGAAGTTGCCTACGTATCCCAAAGATGGAAATCAAGCCTTACGTAGTTCGGCTATGGTTCACTCGTGTATTAACACTCTCCTTTTGCGCTCTAACTTTTGCCAAGGCCGCCCTTTCTGGGTTTTCAACCTTGCGAGCTCAGTTTTTATTATTTTAATTTTTTCATGCTCTAACTTTTGCCTAAGTCACCCTTTTAGGTTTTCGGCCTAGCGAGCCACTCAGGGAAAGTATTTCTTCAACTTGTCCATGTTGATTAGCTGGGAGAACTCTAGGCCATCTAGGTCCATCAGAACGACAGCTCCACCCGACCAGATAGACTTGATGATGTAAGGACCAGTCCAATGGGGTCTGAACTTGCCCCTAGGGTCGTGGATGGGAGCTCGGTTGTCTTTGAGCACCAAATCTGCTTCTTCCAAATTCCTAGACTTAACCTTCTTGTTGAAAGCCCTGGAGATTCATCGTTGATAACCCTGAACATGGTACAGTGCTTTCAGCCTCCTCTCATCAAAGAGCATGAGTTCTTCGAACCTACTTTGCTACCAATCTACCTCAGCTATCTGGCACTCAGCCAATACCCGTAATGACGGAACCTCAACTTCGATAGGCAGAGCAACCTCCATCCCATAAACCAAGGAATACGGAGTTGCCCCAGTAGAAGTTCGAATTGAAGTCCGGTAGCCCCACAGAGCAAATGGCAGCTTATCTGGCTAATCCTGGTAGGTTTCCACCATATTCTGCAAAATGCGCTTGATGTTCTTTTTGGCGGCCTCAATAGCTCTGTTGGTTTGCAGTGCGATATGTAGATGACTTGTGAAAAGCCACATTGTATTTCTCCAACAAGTCGATCACTTCCTTCTTGAAGTGGGAACGATTATCTGAAATAATCTCATTCGGGACCTCGTAGCCACAGATGATGTTGTTTCTGATGAACTTAGCAACGTGCGACGCCTTCAACATCGCGTAAGATTGGGCCTCAACCCACTTCGTAAAGTAGTCTATCGTTACCAGAATGAACTCATGCTCATTGGACCCCTTCGGAGTGACAGCCCCGATCACATCAATCCCGCAGACTGAAAACGGCCACGGCAAAGTCATATTGTACAACTTCAACGACGAAATGTTAATGCGGTTTACATGGATCTGACATTTGTGGCATCGCCGGAAAAAGACAATATAATCCTCCTCCATGGTGGACCAGTAATAACCCTGTCTAAGGATCTTCCGGGCTAACATCACCCCGCTCATGTACACTCCGCACTCTCCTCCATGGATGGCCTCCATCAGGCGCTTCGATTCTTTGGCATCAACACACAGCTTATGCATCCCGAGATGACCTCTCTTGTACAGTTTACCTCCGCAGACGATAAACTAAGTAGCCATTCTTCGAATTGCCCTCTTATCTTTGGCATTTTCCCCTGGTGGATACGCCTCTTTTTTCAAGAAGTTCCAGACATCGTAATACCAGGGATTCTCATCTTGTACCTCATTTATTGGCGGCAATCAGCTCGTAGGTCGGCACAAATTTCTGTTCGATGATGATAGGACACATCCGAACTCCAAAAGGGATGTCTATCATAGAAGATAGAGTTGCTAATGAATCTACGAACCTGTTGTTCTCTCTCAACAGATGATCGAAGTTCAGTTTCTCAAACTGAGGAATCAGCACGTCCAAGGCCTGGTGATAGATTTTCATCTTTTCTTCTTTAACGTTTCAATCTCCTTTAGCTTGAGATACAACAAGGTTTGAGTCCTCGATGACAACAAGGTTCGAGTTCCCGATGACATCCAACCGTTTTACCCCTAGTTCTAGGGTTGCTTCCAAACCAGCAATACATGCCTCATACTCTGCTTCATTGTTCAATACTTTGAACCGGAGTTTGAATTCTAAAGGTATATGGGAATTGTCGGGTGCTATCAGCAACACCACTATCCCATACCCGTATTGGTTTGACGCTCCGTCAAAGTACATCGTCCAGGTCTCTTCTTCGACATGCAGAATGGCCTCGTCTGGGAACAGATACTCGACTGCTTCATCCCCTTCCACTGGGTGATCGGCTAGGAACTCCGTTACCGCTCTCCCTTTCACTGACGTGCGCGACATATATTTCAGATCGAATTCAGAAAGCAAAAGCAACCAATGAGCTAGCCTACCCGTAAGTGCCAGTTTCTCGAAGAGATATTTGATGAGATCTAATCTTGAAACTAGTATTACAGAGTGAGCTAACAGGTAGCCCATACCAAGGCCAGACAAGCCTTCTCCGCGGAGTGTAGCGGGTCTCGTAATCCAGTATTTCTTGCTCAAGTAGTAGATAGCCTTCTCCACTTTGTCCTCAGACTCCTGTGCAAGCATGCAGCCCATTGTAGTTTCAGTCACTGAAAGGTACAGAATCAACGATTTCCCCGACTCAAGCGGTGACAACACAGGTGGGTTCTGTAAATATTGCTTGATCTGTTCAAAAGTAGCTTGGCATCAGCCGTCCCATTAGAACTTTGTTCCTTTCTTCAGGAGACCAAAGAGTAGTTCACAAGTCAAGGTTAATTTTGCAATAAACCGTCTTATGAATTGTACTTTACCTAGAAAGCCTCGCACCTCCTTTTTAGTCCTTGGTGGTGGCATTTCTAAGATGGCCTTGATTTTGGAAGGATCGACCTCGATACCTCTCTGTGTAATCAAGAACCCCAGCATTTTCCCTACTGTAACACCGAACGTACACTTCTGAGGATTCAGCCGCAACTGATATTCCCTGATCTGTTGAAAGAATTTCTGCAAGGTGGTGTAGTGGCCCTCTCTTTCCTTGGACTTGACAATCATGTCGTCCACGTACACCTCAACCTCTTTATGGATCATATCATACAAAATTGTGGTTGCAGCTCATTGATATGTAGCCCCAGCATTCTTCAGCCTAAATGGCATCACCCTATAACAATAGGTTTCCCACGGGGTGGTAAAAGCAATCTTCCTTGGTCTTCAGGTGCCATCAATATCTGATTGTAGCCAGAAAACCCATTCATGAATGAGAGCAACGCATGCCCCGCAGTGAAATCCACTAATTCGTCGATATGGGGCAAAGAAAAGTCGTCCTTCGGACTGGCTTTGTTCAAATCCCTAAAGTCTACACATACCCGAATTCTGTCGTCCTTCTTCGGCACCGGAACTATGTTGGCCAACCAAGTTGGGTATTCTGATACCAGCAGGAACCCTGTATCAATTTGCTTGGTGACTTCTTCTTTGATCTTGAGAGCCCAGTCCGGGCGGATCATTCTGAGCTTCTGCTTAACAGGTCGGGCCTCTGGGTCAAGAGGGATCCGGTGCTGTACAATCTCAGAATCGATTCCAGGCATGTCTTCGTAGGACCACACGAAAACATCTTTGAAATCTTTTAACAAAGCGACTAAGTGCTCGCGCTCCTCCGAAGACAACGTGGACCCGATCTGGACCAACCGCGGGTCCTTCTCAGTACCAACATTAATTTGGGTGATTTTATCAACCAAGGGTTTTACAAACCTCTCCTGCTCTTGATCAAGCAAATATTTCAAAATCGGAGGAATTTCTTCCTCGTCGTTTTCATTGAAATTTTGAAAGTCCTGATTAATACAATAAATCAAAGGCACAGAAAAGTACTCGAAGGCCACAACCATTCCATTCTTATTAATCACTTCCAAGTTGCCTGATTCCTCCGTTACAACAGACTCAAAGGAAAAAGAAAAAGACGACCTAGACAGAACTGTGGCATCCGGGTTGTCACCTCCAAGAATACCGGACTCAGACTCAGATGAGCTGGAACCTAATTCCGACTCCACAAACTCAGTGGAATCAGATTCTGGCTCACTACCTAACCCGGTGCTGCTTGATAATAATCCCTCCTCATACTGCCAGATGAGGGAGGGTGCGATGGACGCATTCAGAATGCTTGAAGATGGGCTCACAGTCGTTTCATTCCCAATCATGGACACTAAGTTATCCCCCAAGCACTCATGTGTGATCGGAGGATCTGAGATTAGACAAGCCAGCGCTACCCCCATTTCAATCTTAGTGCTCTCGGAATCCTCTTCTTTACACTGCTTAGCCTCAGCTGGTGGGTATGTCTGCTCTTCGGCAACATCATCCCCGGACAACTGCAAGTCGAAGAAGATCTCAAATCCTGGCAGGCGCCTCTTCTCTGCGTTTAGCCATGGCTCTGGGAAATCGCATAATGGAAAGTCTTTTCCCTCCCAGACGAAGCGTCCGTTCAGGGTGCCCTGGATAGGCCAATGTATCAACTCATAATGCTTCCCGGTCTGCTTGGCTCTGGCTCTCCCAGCCATCTTTTTGCCTTTCCTCACCCAGTCCTCTTTGGTAGGCAGATAGCCTAAGCCAAAGGTATGCAGGTTGTGCGGCACTTCGGCCGATGCTATAATGGCCTTCCGGCCACTTTTTTCTACTCCCATCCCAGGGACATGCTGGAGCTTGTTCATAAGGTACACAGACTGCGCACTGACATATAACCCCTCATCAACAGCCAAAATGTTTTGTACAACCCGGGCCTCGGCTAGGGTAAATCCTGACAGGAACACATCCTCCGTGCCATGCTCGATTTCCAAAACTGGTGTAGACACCTCTGATGGTGGATGGATTGACGAATTTTGAAAAACTATAGCCACCCCTTTCCCGTGGGGATATTTCAACATTTGGTACAGGGTGGAAGAGACCGCCTTCACCTGGTGCAGCCACGGCCACCCTAGGAGTAGATTAAAGGTTGCGGGAACGTCCAAGACATGAAAGTCAATATCCTGCTGTCCTGGACCAACATGAGTCCGAATCTTCACGGTCCCCATCACCTCTCTGCTGATATTGTCGTAGGCCCTTATCACCTGGGTAGTTGGCACAAAATCCGCGGGCTTCAACCCAATTGCATATGCCGTCCTCGACGGGCACACATTGATAGCAGATCCTGTGTCGACAAGATCCACCGGTGCCCATTTTTCTTTACACTCGACAGAGATGTAGAGAGGTTTGTTATGGTTTGCGCCCTCAGGCGGCAGCTCCTTGTTAGTGAAGGTCAACGTCGGGGAAGCTCCTCCCGGAAAGACCAGTCCTACCAGCTGCTCAGGCGTGGTATCTATGGAAAGTTTGGCCTTGTCCATTGCAGAAAGGATAGCTTGTCTATGGACTCTTGAGGTCATAAGCAGTCCCCAGATGGAGATGTCTGCTTGTATCTTCTTAAGCTGTTTCAATACAGCCTCCTCCTCGAGCAGCTTATCTTTCTGCCTCTCTGCCTCCTTGTCCTTTCCGGATGCCTCTGGTTGATCTAAGTGCGGGGGCTTGAAATACCACCCACTCCTAGTCATATGGTCAACCTCGCCAACATACCAGGTATCATCCGGCTGGCTTTGCCCCCAATCTTCATCAGTGTGGGCAAGACATAGGTCGTCATCTTCCCACCACATGCCATCGGCAGCCGACAGACACCTGTTCGGCTCTATTACAACTATTCATGTGCCCACAGCACCTTGCGTTCCTGTGCTCGCAGCACGCTCTGTTCTTGTGCACACAACATGCTCTATCCCCGCAGGGGCTTTGGCCTTTTTGGCCCTCTCCAAATCTTTGATCTTTTCCTGCTCAAACTGCTTCAGTGCAGCCTGTTGTTCAGCATCTTCTATACTCAAACTGCTCTGATCCTGAGCAAAATTCTTAACACCGGTGCTCTCTGGCGGTGCGTCCTGATTCCCGGCCCTTCCGGCCACAGCTGATGTCCCCGTCTCTAACGGACCCTGTTCTGGCTGAGGTTGCTCAACAACATCCAGCTCATCGCTGAGCCACCCAGTAGCTTCCGCTGACCTTTCCAGATTAAACCAGTTGACAGTCACGTCCCCTGAGTCTTGTTCATTGAAAAACTGAAGGTTTGCAATGTCTTCTTCCAGATTCGCTAGGTCATCTAGCCCCTGATTAGGTCCATTCTCTCGGACTACACAAATCTCTGCCCCTACTGGTAATTCCACTCTCGGCCTAGCTTGGCCTGCTGGTGTGATGTTACCGCTCGGGTTGTACATGAAGCTTGCAGACCCTTCAGGCTCTGTATCATCATTCCCATCTGTTCCCACAGTTGACCCAATTCTATCTTCGATAATCACCACTATCATTTCAGGTTGGGTTAGGGAGATGTCCAACATGCATAAGTCAGTGCTGTCTGGAATGAGCACCTCCGGCTTGGGTAGGTGAAAAAGGGTGATATGTATACTAGGGTCATATGACACAACCCTAGTTTGGATCAAATTGATGCATTTAGGAGGTGGAGCTTGGTTATGTGGTGGGAGAGGGTTGGTTGTGACCATCACCCTGTTGTCAACAAAGATCCTGAATCTCGTGATGCAATCTATAGCACTGGTCGGTGTCATGACCATGCTATTGGTGAAAGGTGCAGTACTTCTCTGGCTTATGGGAGGAGGGAAATTTTTTTGGCAATGACCGCAGCTCTAGGGGCTTCAAGTGCCCTTTCCTAATCAAAACCCCCAAAGCCTTGGACAAAGACATGTATAGTAGGGTGAAGGTTCTCTAGCCTCGGGGTGAAAACTTGGTTGTTTGTGAGCTACTTCCGTACGCACCGGTGAATGGTGTAGCTGTAAGGGTTCTTGGGGTGGTAGTGGTGACCATACCCACATCTGAAGTCCTGGCAGCTGCAGCACTGCTTGTGCCTGCATACGTACTGCGGTTGAATGCCCTCTTGGGCTGCTCTCTCTCATAATCAATGAGGCCCTGTTTCATAGCGTCCTCGATCTGTACCCCTATCTCATGTAGATCTGCAAAGGTAGGGAAAGGAGGATGATCATCTTCTGCATAAGCTTGGGCTAGAGGTTGCGCACAACCATCCGTATTTGGTCTTTGTCAACCGGCCTGATGGCCATCATCGAGGCTTTGGCCCTCAAACGGTTCACAAAATCGGAGAAGCTCTCCTTCGGCTCTTGCCTAGTTGTCTCGAGATCACGAGTTGTGATCTCGATCTGTGTATTATAGGAGTATTGAGCTACAAAGGCCTCGGCCATCTCCTCCTAGTTCCTCTTGATGGAGTCCTCCAGTTTTGCATACCAAATAATCGCTACACCCGACAGGGTCCGGCCAAACAGGGAAAGCTTCTACAATCTGGAGAGGCCCATCGGCTTTAGTATGTCCGAAAACAGCCGTAAATGCACCATAGGATCTCCAGACCCGTCAAAAGGGTCTATGTGCGACATTTTAAATCGGCCCGGTAGAGTCACGGCTGATTCGGTGTACCCGTCCTCTATATCCGGGATGGATTTCACGCCTTGAGACTTCTTGAACAGCTTTTCTAGCTTGCTCACTTTAGCGCTGTCGGATCCACCTCGAACTCAAACAGCGTATCCCCCAAGTTGGTCTGTGCTTTGGATAGCTGGGGTAGGATCGAGGGTGGAGCTGGCCTTGTTGGAATGTTCGTATTATCCTGGACGTGTGCTGTCTCCCCAAGTATTAGAACTTTGAGTGAGGGAGGAGGTGGGTGCAAAGCAGATGCTCCGGCTTGCTGTGGTGCTTGCTGTTGTTGAAGTCTAGCAATCAACTTTGCTTGTTGGGCCATGACCTCGGCCTGGCGTGCGGCAAATTTCGCTTGGCGAGCAGCATCCTGCTGCATAGCTTGCATACTCTCCTGGAGCTGACGCATCATCTCTTCCATAGATGCCATAGGGTGTTGGTCTATCTGAACAACCGGTATATTTGTCCCTGCAGTAGAAACTGAGACCTCAGCCTGACTGTTCACTGGTGGGGTGGACCACTGATCTGGCGACTGCTGTACCTATACACTGCGCCTTACTGACCTCCGTCTGGTAACCGGGGGTAAAGAAAGGAACACTGCTTGTCCGTCTGTCAGATCCTCGGATCGACGGAGTCTTCGACCTCTAACCCAGAGTGCTTGGGGAATATCTGCCTGGTCGAATGCAATGGTGCTAAACTACCTTGCAAAAAGATAAATAAAGCATAATAAGGAAACAAATAACCAGAAAAATGGACTGCATAACAGCTTAAATAAAGACAACACACAGTTGGCAAACACAAGCTGAAAGAACTGTTCTCAACTACTGATCACTGTTCCCAAATCACTACCCCAAATCTGAATCTGATACCCACAGGTAAAGCTGATTCCCAAATACTGATGCCCGCAGGCTTAATATCTAGACTTGCAAACTGATACATGTATTCATGTAGAGGCCAACTCTAAAAGCACATAATCAAGCAAGTAAGAGCCAAAACACCCCTATGGAGGGGTAGGGTTTCCCTATCTTATTGTCAGGAGCTAGGGTTTCACTACGCACACAGCGATTTCAAACAACCTATAATCGGGTAAGCAACCTGTCCTAGTTTGGAATAGTCATTATGGATTCCGATATGCACTAGGTCGAATGGTCAAAAAGGGTGCCTCGGTAAAAATCGAGGCTTGTGTTCCCGTCGTGCCAGAGCCCGCAACCGGTCAGCCTTGTGGCACGCTTTTCTAAGCGTGCCTCTGGCAAACCGTTCAGAAATAGCATACGGCAAACACGGTGTCCTAGGTACACCAATGCAAATGAAATGCAAAGAAACACATAAGAGTAGTCAAAACAAGATATCATGAGTTCGAGTCAAGTTCTCTAAATCCCTAGCGGAGTCGCCAGAAACTGTAGACCGTCCCAAACTCCTGTTCCGCGCACGAGGGCGCGAATCATTTTGTTCTTAGCTACTACAGTTCAAACTTGTGTCACGATTCTAAATCTAATCTCGCAAAGTGCAATACAAGACTAATAAATCACCAAAGAGTCCAAATCTGGTAAATCATTTTGGAAAATTGATTTTTATAAAGAAATGCCAAACATGGACTGCTTTGCCAGATACAGAGTCGCCACCTAAATATTTTATCTTGAAAAAATTTAGAAAACCCTGACTCGTGCCTAAGGCCACGTGTCCGTCATCACCAAAGTTGCCTCGGCTTGGGAACTTGGGTACAAGAGGGAAAGGTCATGCAATGAGCACCCCCGCTCACCCGATCAAAGATCGGCCTTTACTAACATGATATATTATTTTTGAAAACACATGTGTTCTTATTCTGGTTATTAACCTAGAATTACTATGCGATGCGTGCAGCATACAAGTATAGACTAGATCGCCTAAGTTGGAACAAAACACTTCATGTTCGTTTGTTTGAAAACGGTTTAAAGGGACTACTCGCAAGTAGACTAAGTCGTGGTTTTGCCACCCTCGAGTGGGCTTAGAACGCATATTTTGATGAATTATTCCAATTCAAGCAATCCAACCTTCACCCATAGGCATTCAAACAGTTAATCACTTAAGTAGTTAGCATCATGGCAAGCATGCTAACATGGCAACACTCACACTCATGCAAGATGCTAAAGCATAAACACTCACAATGTACTCAGAGCCAGAAAAAGAAGCTAGTTAGTAATCAATGCATGATCCTAGCTATGTTAAGATGCCTAATGCAACACATGCAAAAATGCAGCTAAAGTAGGCTCGGCTATTCTAAGATGTCATGTGAATGCAACACTTGATAACATGCTTTGAAACACGTATTCAAGTAAATGTATTGAAATACAATGCGATTAGTATGATGCGCCGAGCCCGATGCATGCAATATAGATGAATGGGTGCACGCATGCGAAGCATAAGTATGCTAATGAAATATGTCCTAAAACAAACCATCGTAAGCGGTTAAGTAAAAGGAAGAAAGAAATGGGGATTGGAAGACATGCATCGCACACACGCACGCTTATTACAACAGTTGGCCCTCTCAACGGAGGGTCTGAATAAGAAGCTAACTAGCTAATCTAAGCTAATTAAACTAATTATTACATCACAAAACTAATTAACTAACAAGTTAACTAATTAAGTTATTGCAACACAAATTGAATAGTTAAGCGTGTTAACTACTTAAGTACAAAACCAAAGCACTAGCTTACTAAACAAAGCAACTAAGTAAAGAGGCTAAGTAAAGCAGTAAAGATAAGCCCTCGGGGCAATAAGCGCATGCATGCTCGGTCGCCTCGTTCGGGAATCCATCGCGATGCCCCAACTTGCCTCTGTTTTCAATTGTTCTCAAAACATGGCACCAAGCTCTAGATAGCTTCTAACTCACCTTGGAGACCCTCAGGAGGGCTGCCGACCAGTTATTGGTGTTGCCAACCACCTGCCAACCACCTATCTTTGCTGCAGACCACAAAAAGTGGTCGGCCAGCCACTTTTACTGGTCTGCCGACCACTTTTTGCTGCACTTCTTTAGTTTGCTGCAATAGAGAACAAGAAGGGACATGGCAATGTATTTGCAAGATATGTGTGCACAACCACCCTCCCTATCGTTTCATGAGCTCAAGGGAGTGCGATTCTCGACCCTCGGGCCACCAATCACGTATCTCGATGCATGATGGCCGAGAAGCCAAGATTGCACGGATCAATGTGAAATGAATGCATAAATAACACATAAATGCCTTAACCTCTATGCAGACACTCCATTTTTTACCGTCCTCAAGACTTGGACGTCACCGATGGAACACTTGGTGATTACCCATGTTCGTGTTTCGTTTGAGTTCCCAGAGCTCTCAGCTGCGCGCCTTGCTTCAGGATCTCTCAACTCGACTGTTCTGTGTTTGGTTTTGCACCAAACACTTGTGTTTTTCTGTTTCTGAGGGTAGAGAGTAGCTTGTTAGCTACCCCTGGCACCTACTGGCCATGGCTTGAGGACACCAGCCATGTTTTGAGGCTACCGGCCATTGGTGAAATATACCATTGGCCGGTCGGCATTTTGTGTGGCTGGCCGACCATATGTTTGGCCAACGGCCTCCTTTTCTGGTTGGCACCACCTTTTTGCCTTTTTCAGGCATGGTGCATGCCAGCTGTGCCAGCTGGAATGCACAAGACCTGCCTCCGTGCATATATGTGGTTGTTTTCCACCTTTGACCCCTTTTTTTGCACCCTTTGCTCAAGGCTTCTTGAGGAAGCATTGACCCCTTGTCTTGGCTTCCTCAAGAAGCTTGCACCTTTGGGGTAGCTTCCATTGGAAGCTTGGTTCTTTTGACCCTTTTTGCAATAGCTTCTCTAAGAAGCTTGGGGCCTTTCCTTTGTCTATATAAGGAACCTCCCCTTTCTTTTGTCTTGGTTCAGCAAAAACCAGAGCAAAATATATATATATATATATCTGATATACACTTTCTCTCTCTATATCTCCCTCTCTCTCTTCATTTTGTGTGTGTTTTATAGCCTAAAAGTGTGTTTAGTTCATAGTATTGCACTAGGACACACACTATTACACCATACTTCGACTTGGGAGGCCTTGAGGGTTTGTTCTTAAAGTTTTGAGCTGATTTTGATCACAAAAAGGGGCCTGAGCTTGCTGTTCTTCAAGAGTTCTTCAAGGGTGAGCACTATTCCTTTTTATCCCCCATTCTTGCACTAGCTTTTGACCTGTCTTGCATACTGATTTAAGCTTTGTGCATAACTTAGAAAAGTCTTCTATTTTCATGCTTAAGATCTTTCATTAAGGTCACTTTGGTGTTGGGGGTCGACCTCTCCCTCTTAGGCCTTGTTTGGCCCCTTTTGTCCCCTCTTTGATTGAGCTTTGAACCTTTTGTGTATTGGCCTTCTCACCACTAAAATCCAGTGGATTTTCAGTGGTAAAGAAGAGGTTTTGAGGTCTTGCATAGGGGAGGGACACCCCTCTCCCCTTTTGTCTCTTTTGCTTGTGTTTAAGGCTTATAAAGATAGCATGCATGCCTAGTTGTCTTTGGCTCCATTTCAGAGGTTTTTGGGTGTTTTTTGGTCATATTATACCTCTGTCCCATGTTGGTTTGTTGACCCTTTGCATGCATAATATATTTGCTTTGTATTCCCCCATTTTGCCTAGAAATGCATCTTGCCATTAGACCATCATGCTTGCATTTTTTTGCCTAGCTTTGTGAAGTTTTTGGTCACATTTTGCCATGCTTGAGGTCTGTTGGGTGTTGATTTGGTCATGTCTTTCATGCTTTGTATAGTCTCTTTGCATTCTAACATGTTGGCATCGGGTGTGTGAGTCATTGGCATGCATTACCTTGGCTATTTCAGTGATTTGGACTCACTTATTATGACATTTCAGACCATGTTTTGTGCTTACATGCTTGCATTTGTTATCCTTTCAATGCCTTGAAGAGATGTGGTCTTACGCTCCATGTTTGAGTCCTTGTGCATGCCTATGTGTTTGAGTCCTTGGGCTGCCATTCATGTAGGTTTTAGGGTGTATTTTGATGCATTAAAACTCTGTTTTTGGTTGGAAAGTTCATGCCATGTTTGGTGGGGGGAGGTATAGAGTAATGCCCTTTTGGTGACCTTAAATGCCTTTGTTTTGATGCCCATTTCGTAGCATGTTTTTGGCCCTATCCCATGCATGTTCCAGCCCTGTTTTGGAGTCCTCTAGGATTGTTTTAGGTCATTTTAGTCCATTGGGGTTTGATTAACATGGCCATGGTTTGACCCCTCTTGGTTGGCTTCAAGTTTGGATCATTGTTGCATGCCTTGCTTGCATGACATGGTTGATTTGGCATCTTCCTCTATGCATTTTCAGAGCTTAATATGTTAGCCTAGCATCCATGTTTTCCATCTTGTGAGTGCCCTTGAAAGCTGCCTTTCATACCTTAGTCTTAGGCTCATTAGTTTGCATGCTTATTTTGCATGATTGGCATCATTACATTGCTTGGTTTGGGGTGTCAAACCAAGCGCGAAGATTGAGGAGTGTTCGTACTCAAGGTGACGTAACACGTCTCAATCCTCAGTCGCCGATGTCCTTGATCTCAATATGATAAGGTATTGGCACCCATTTGTTTGTTGCATGCATTTACATCAAGTTGCAAACTTGGCCTCTTAGGCCATCATGCATCGAAATGCACGATTGATGGCCCGAGGATTGAGGGCCATGCTCCCTGGAGTTCATTGCAAGATAGGGAGTGTGTCCATGCATACATTTGCTTGAAAATTCCATGCCATACACTGCTTACCCTCTGCTGCTGTCAACTGCAGGTTTCAGCAGGAAGATTTGGCCGGCTGGCAAAGAATGTTTGGCCGAGAGCACAATATTTAGCCGATGAGAGTATTTCCATGGCCAGTAGCATATTCTTTTGGCCGGTAACATTCCACAACACTCTAGGAGCAGTTCTGGGGACTTTCACAGTCTTCAGAGGAGCAGGGCAGTGTAAACAGAGGCAACAGTGCTATGGCAGCGAGTTTCCAGGTGAGACGAGTCAAGCACGCATCATTCATGCATCCTGAGGCGGGGCTGTGGCCACCTTCTTTCTGCATTTAATTTATTAATTAATTAGAAATTCTGTAATAATTAATTTAGTATTATTTATTCGGACTGTAATATTTATTCGGACCCTCCGAGCGAGGGCAATTGTGTAATAAGTGTGCGTGAGTGTGTGTATGTCTCCCAACCCCACGTCTTTCTTCTCTTTTATTTACTAGCTTTCGATGGTTAGTCTAGGGCATGTTTCAATTAGCATACAGTGTGATAGCATGCGTGCATCCATACATTTGTCTTACATGCACCGGGCTCGGCGCATCATACTAACCGCATTTGTATTCCAATTCCAAATTGAATATGTGTTAGTTGTAGCATTTCACATGTCATTGTAGATTAGCCGAGCCCATCTTAGTTGCATTTTGCATGTGTTGCATTAGCTATCTTAACATGAACTAGGATCATGCATATGATTACTAACTAGTTTTTGTTTTGGCTCGAAGTACTCGGTAAGTTCTCATGCTTTAGCATCCTTGCATGTGTGTGAGTGTTGCATGACAGCATACTTACCATGAGGCTAGCTGCTTATGTGATATAACTGCTTGAGTGTCTGTGGATGGAGGTTGAATTACCTAAATTGGAATAATGCACTAAAACTGTGAGTTTTAAGCCAACTAGGTAGTGGCAAAACCATCTTTTCTAAAGCCCACTTGAGGGTGGCAAAATCTGCATTTTAGCCTACTTGCGAGTAACAAACCATTTTCAAAACAAACATGAAATGTTTTGTTCCAATTTAGGCGATTTGGTCTATACTTGTTTGCTGTGCGCATAACATAGTAATTCTAGGCTAATAACCGGAATAAGAGCATATAATGTTTTCAAAACAAGATATCATGGTTAGTAGAGGCCGATTTTTGATCGAGCGAGCGGGGGTGCTCATAGCTGACCTTCTCCAATCGTACCCAAGTTTCCGAGCCGAGGCAACTTTGGTGATGACGGACACGTGGCCTTTGGCACCGAGTCAGGGTTTCTTAAATTCCCCCAAAATAAAATATTTAGGTGGCGACTCTGTATCTGGCAAAATAGTCCATGTTTGGCACTTCTTTTCTAAAAATCTGTTTTTCTCAAAACAATTTGCCAGATTTAGACTCTTTGGTTCAGATTAAGAACCGTGACGATTCGAGAGTCCGAACTGTAGTGAGCCCAATATGAACAGATCGGGACTCATCCTCCCGAGGCGTTCGGGCGCGTCTACACTCTATCATGCACGATCAAGAGGGTCGGCGACCGAGAAATGAGGCACGTTTCATCACTTCAAGTATGAAACGTCCCTCGTTTCCCGTGTTTAGACTAACACCCAATCCAAACACATGCAATGCAATTCAAGCATGCTAAACACAATGCAACATGAGCAACCTATCAATGCTAATGGCATGCATACACAATGCAATGCAACATGAGCAACCTATCAATGCTAATGGCATGCATACCCAATGCAATGCAACATAAGCATTTCAACACAAAGCAAACAACAAGCATGCAAACAACATGCAAACAAACATGTACAATGGACTTAAACCGAATATAGACGGACCTCAATCATGCCAAAACAGTGGCCATAATGATGAAATGATGACATGAAATGCAAGACAAGCATGCATACCAATTGGCCCAAGAATTAAGGCATAAAGAGGCCAACTCTCAAGAGCACTTAAAAAGTGAAAAGCATGCAAGTGTGACAACACTACATGCTCTAAAATGATGTCAGGAATGATGCCAAATTACACGCATAACACAAGCATAGCATGCACGAGGCTCAAAGCTTAAGGTTACCAAAGGGATTTACACTATGGCCATACAAAGCAAGCCCCAACGAGCTAAGGGCAACCAAAATAGTCCCAAGGCAGGTCAGTGCAAGACCAAAAGCATGCTTGAACCTAGCCAACACAAGCTAGAACAAAATACCAAAAGCATGAAGCATGTAAGGCTACAAGGGGGTATTACACTACACCTATTAAAACCAAACATGGCATGACTTAACCAATAAAAATCAGAGTTATGGTATGTCAAAATAAGCCCAAAAATGCACTGAAATGATAGCCTAAAGGCCTAAGCATGATGGCATGCACAATGATCCATTCTTGAGGCATAAAGAGCCAGACCTCCTAGGCACTAAAAGAGTGACAAGCACAAGTGTATGACCACACTATATGGACTGAAATCACATATGAAATGATGCCAAATCATGAAAATAGTCTAAGCAATGAATGCTAGTGACTTGCACACTCAAAGCTAACAAGCTAGAATGCACTATGGCTATACAAAGCATGGCATACATGATCGAGACAACTCAAATCAGAGCTTAAGAATAGTAAAACAAGGCTAAAAGCTTCTTTGAGTTGAGCCAAAACATGCAAGAATGATGATCCAAACACAAGATGCATGTTAAGGCAATAGAGAGGATTGCACTACAAGTGCATGGTGCATGCAAGAGGCTATCAAACCAACCTTAGATAGAGGTATATCATGCTGAAATAAGGTCTAATACATGCTAATATGGAGCCAAAACAAGCTTAACAAACATGTTACTATTATGAGCCATTTATACTAGCATACAAGACACAAGGAGAGGGGATGACCCTCTCCTATTTGGGACCTCAAAATCACCTTTCCACCACTGAAAATCCTCCGAATTTCAGTGGTGAGAAGGCCAAAACAAGGTGGTCCCAATAGCTTAAAAGAATGGTTTAAAACAAGGCCTAAGAGGGGGTAGACTACCCCCAACACAAAAGTGACCTTAAACAAACATCACAAGCATGAAAAATCAGAACTTTTTATAGTAGAAAGTTAAGCTTAAATCAGCATGGAAATAAGTCTAAAAGCTTAAGCCAAAACAAAGGATTAAAAGGTTAGTTTCTCACCCTTGAAGAACACCTTCAAGAACACAACTCCAGCAGCTTTTCTGAGTTCAAACCAACCCAAAAACACTAACACCAATTCCTAAGTACCTCAGCAACAAAAGGATGGTGTTCTAGTAGGTGTTTGTGTGCAATAGTGTGAAGAATTTACACTTTTGAGCACAAACAAGAGCAAATAAAGAGAGAGAGGTAAAATACAGAGAGAGAGTGATATATGTTTTGTATATCAAATTTCAGAACCTCTGGAAAGGGAGAGGGGTCTCCTTTCTTATAGAAATTCAATTCTCAAGCTTGTTGAACAAGCTTGAGTCTTGATTCAGTCCCTCCATATACGTGTATGTGCTCACCAGTTGTCACAGCTGGCATAAAAATATCTGCAAAAGTACGTGTAAAGGTCTCGGCCAAGAAATATGGCCGATCGACCAAAATGAGTGCCAATCGACCAAAATGAGTGCCGATCGGCCACCACTTATGGCCGATGGCACAAGACCTTAGCCAATGGGTTGTGGGGATGGCCAACAAGCCACCCTCTTCCCTCATAAGCAAAACCATAAGTCCTTGGTCTACAACCAAGCACAAAACAAACAAGTTGAGAGATCCTAAGGCAAGGCGCGCAGCTGAGACCTTCGGGAACTCAAAACGAACACGAGCATGGATAATCATCGAGTGTTCAAAAGATGACGTCCAAGTCTTAAGGACGGTCAAAAATTGGATGTCTACAATAAGCCCTGAGACTTTCATCCTCGCCAATTCTCAGAGCCATCAGGGAGTCTACCCGCAATGGCTGCAGTTTGTTTGTAACAAACCTGGCCACAAACATCTCGACCAGGCCTTTCCAACTTTTCACAGTTCCTTTTGGTAACTTGTAAAACCAATCTAATGCAATTTTCCCAAAGGATGAGGGGAACACCTTGCAAAGCAACGGCTTGTTTCTGGTATACAGTGCCATTGAATTTAAATATAAGCCGACGTGAAAGTTTGGATCAGACTTACCGTCATATATCTAGAACCTCGGCATGTGAAACCTTTTTGGGCCCTCAAACTTATCCAACTCTACTGAGAACGGCATTCTCGGCCTGACCGGAGATGTGACCTCAGCATCTTGTCACTTCCTCTGGAGGTAGTCCCTTAAATCCTCCTTAGTCCGTCCAGGAGCTCAGCTGTCAATGGATTTCAATTTTTTTGGTGCGCTGCTCCCGGTGTCATTATGAGTCCTCTTGGACTTCCCTTCATTCATCGTGTCAAAAAAATGCTCTTTTCCTTGCCGATGTTCCTTGACATAAGTTTCCTTGGCACGAGGTGTTTTCTGAGAATCTCCTCTCCTCGATTCTCCTCATCCGACCTCCCGTGAAGGCCAATATGAATGCTCCTTTGTCCTGTCATGCTGAGGGACTGCAGGGATTGTTTTTTGCCCCCCCTTTCTGGGCATCGTTTTTGGCCGTTGGAATCGGCGTGTCTTCCAATGGAAACGGTGGCTGCATGACATTGTTCTGCATCATGAAGTTAACAACCGATTGTAGGCTTTCCAATTTGTTTGTCATTTCCTTTATTTTGCCGTCCCTCCTCAGGCATCTATCTTTTCATACCTGGAGGTCACTTTCATTGTAATACTCTCATCGGCCTACCTTCTTTGGTATGCCTCCCTCTTGGCCGATGTCCTTTTCCTCGAGATTCTGCTCCTGGGGTTCTTCATTATAGTTCTCTTTATCTACATTAGGATCGGTGTGTTTGCCACTCCCATTTGGGATGTCGTCCCCGACCTTTTCTTTTTGCCCATCATTGGCCATCTATTCTCCTTACGTTCCCACAGACAGTGCCAAATTGTGGGCGTTGATTTTTGACCACACAACCAAAATAGGGAAACTCAGTAGGAGAGCATCGGCAGAATAGATTTAGCCTAAACAACCTGGCACAGAAAGAAAAGAACCCGGCGGTGGTTTGTTCACTCGAGGGCACTCAGACAATCAAGTTAGTAATTATCTCTCAAAGATAGCCAATAGTGCTTAACTCACTAGACAGAGTAACCAAAAAACATCCCTTAGACCCACAAGGGTGCCTTACTTTTAAAATGATTAGTGTCCAACTTTCTCTAGAAGTCTCACTCATAGGACTCTATCTTTTACAAGGATAACATCTATCACAATTCACACTATTTAGATTAAGATGAACTTCCTCAAGAGTCTCATCTCTATCTAAATAGGTAGTTTGATATCATCTAGGACTCTAGTCCTCTATCCAAATATCTCAAATTCCGGTATTATCGCACAATATCTCGACACCATGGTCTGCCCACGTGGCACCTCGGCTAACAACCTCGGCCACGTGGACTACCCAAAAATATGTCCCCACAGTTTGCAAGAGATTATTCCTCCCTCTCACTGGATATTTTTTTTTTCTACCCTTAAATCGATGGATAGATATGAATTTAGGATTGCCACAATGGGTTGATTCCAGCTCGAAAAGCTGGCCCTTATTATTTATGGCTACTATATCTTCTCTATGGTTTTAGCAAAATCAGCAAATACATGATCCGAGTTTGAGAAGCCCTTTAGATTGCTAGAATATATTAAGGGTAGAGCACATGAATTCCAAGTTTATAAGGACTGTCTGCACAAGGGTCCGAATATGACATCTATCAATATTTCTTGGCAACGACCCTCAGTTGGATGGGTTAAGATAAATGTTGATGGTGTAGTAACAAAAAAGAGTGGGCATGCCGCGCGTGGTGGGCTAATTCGCTCGGCCTAAGGTTCATGGCTTAGTAGATTCAAGCACCAGGTGGGCTCTTCTACCATTCTTGTTGCTGAGTTGTGGGCCATTTGTTAGGGATTATAGTTTGCTTGCATAAATGGGCATTGCTAGGTTATTCTTGAGTCTAATTCAGTGGAAACCATTCAAACCGTTAAGAAGGCAACTCCTATGCACCTTAAATTCAATATCTGTTAGGGAATTTGGGATTTGATAGATCAAGATTGGGAGTTGGATATTCAATTAATTTGTCAAGAGGCTAATGGGTGTACTGATACTCTTGCAAAAAAAGTTCTTGGAATGAATGTGATGAGGAAGGTGCTGGTTGTTGAGCCTCCTTCTTTGGCTATAGCGTTGGATTATGATCTGCAGGGGACTGGTTCCTCCAGGTGGTTCGTTTATAGTTCTTTTTTGTGTTTTGGTTTCGGCTCGTTGTTTACCAAAAAAAAAAATTATACTTACACCACACTTTTATTTTATTACACACAATTTTTTCTACATTTTTTATATTATAATTTTATCCTCACATCAAATTATCAAAATAGACATAAAATCCTAAATTTTTGTAACCTTACTTTCTCTAACCCTTGGTCATCTCTCTCGCCAGCATCGACGCCGACGCTGATATCTACACCACCCTACTCACCTTACCAGCACAACACTACCGCTTCGCCGACGCCACCCTACTCACCTCACCACCTCACCACAACACCACTGTCTGGCACCATCTTTCCAATTTCCCACCACCTCTCTTAATCTTGTTACCATCTTTGATGGTCGTTCCTTAACAATTAGCTCCTATCTCTGTTGTGCCGCCACCCTCGCAGCTTTGCAACCACCACTCACACCTCTGTAATTATTGTCATTGTCACTTCGTAACCTTAGATCTAAGAGAGAGGAAGGGAAAGAGAGAGACAGAAGAAAGTTTTCAGATATGAAAAGGGGAGGTAGGTGACGATATGGCTATGTTTAAGGGCTACCGAAGAGGGATTGAGGGTGGTGGGGTGAAACGGAGAAAGGTTGGCAATCTTTGGCGGTGGTTGAAAAGTGGTGGCGGTGGAGAGGGTTGCCGGAAGGAAGATGAAGGAGCAGAGGAAGAGTTATAGATTGGAGGCTTGAGTTGGTAGCAGTGGCTGGCGGAGATGGAATAGTGGCTACTGGAGATGGAACAATTACTGGAGGTGATAGTTGGAAGACTTTAGGGTTTAGAATGTTGGGATGAAACAGATGATGGTATGTTTGGTATTATGAGAAGTGTAAAGAAATAGAGGAATTTTTGGATATGGTGTAAAAGGAAAATGGGTGTAAGGAGTTTATTTGGTAATATAAGTAGAATATCCTTTCTAATAAACTGGTTTTCATTTATCTTTATTGAATTTTTTTCATATTTCGTCAATTTTTTTCTTCTCTTTTCTTCTAAGATGCACCTAATCCAAATACTTAAAAAAAAAAAAACTCAAATATGAAAAAATTTCACTAAAAATAAATAAAAATTTGTATAAAAATAATTTTTGAAAAATCAAACCAAATAAAGCGTGAGCTTTTGGAGCAAATTAATGGTAATGATTTAAAAATTAAATGTTTAGTACAAAATTTTGATACAAATTTGTGGAGAAGTGGTTTGGAAATACTCTTCAGATCCTAGGAGACGCTAGTAATCCTCAGCTAGTCACCTGAAAAGATACAAACACTCCGGTCGGGGGTGCCGGAATTAGCACTCCGACGGACAAGTCAGTTCAGACACTCAGGATAGCTTGTTTACTAAGTTAAGTGAAGTGATTCTTACATACCTTTCTCAGTCCATTGCTCCTGTATTTATACATGTTCCTTTTGATCCTCAGGGCCAGGACCTACTTTTTAATCATTGTTCTTTCTCTTATTCGGCTCTAAGGATCTACACTTATTCGGCACATATATTATATTCGGCTTCCCATTCTCGTAGGATACAGCCGATTAATATCAGTCTTCTAAGGTACACACCTTCTGATTTTGCCATTATTCGGCTCTCACAATTGCCCCCCGAACTCCCCATTGACGGTAGTTAATCGGCGTGTTTGGTCTTGAATTGGAAAAGTCAAAATAGGTTAGGCGACTTCGCGTACCCCAATACAGATGTCAGAATGCGCACACCTTTTCAGTCATTATTACACTTTCTCGCCTCATTCGTGCGTCTCGCATTTATTGTGATTTGAAATTTCAGTCCTTTCGAGTGCACATTTCGTCGAGTATTCGAGACTCTTGGACCGCCAATGGGTATCCCTTCTCTGACTCGCATTTTCTGCAACTCTTCTCTGTCTACCCTCGTCTCTCTTGCTCCTCGTAAGTCTTCTTCTCTTTTCTTTGCAATCCTATTTTCTGTTTGTTATTTTAATTTTGGCGAACCCTTGATTCCCCGTGAAAATGGATAAACACTTGAAAGACCTCCTTTCTAAGGGTCGTGTTTCCGGATTCCGGTGACAGTTTTCCATCCTCGACGATGTTCATCTGTCTCTAGTGACGGACAATACTCTGGATATGGAGAGAGAGGATCGAAATTCAATCGTCTTTCCTCTCCTATCCATTACAGAGGGCGGGGTCTGTTTTCCCCTACATCCATTCATTAGGGCCGTCCTCCGCCATTGGGGTCTGATTCCTTCTCGGCCCAATGTGAACTTTTTTCGAATCGTAATGGGGATCGTAGAGTTGAACCGGCCCCTCAGGATCGATCTTGGCATTTCGGCCATTCGGCACTGCTATGCTTTAGCCAAATCTTCCGGTCGGCTTGGGCGGTACTTTCTTAGGGCCAAGAATACTGACCATCATTTGGTAACCATGCTTGCCAGTTCTGGTAAGCGTGTGGACAACGTAATGGTCAATGTCCGAGGGAACTGGGAATTTGGTGAAGGCGAGGGTCGCCTAGACCCTATTCCCAAACGGAGGAGTAAACCAGGTTGTCGTGTGTCTCCTTGCGTTTATTGAACTTTTTTTTCACTCGGCCTTCTCTCCATGTTCAACGCTTTGTCTTTGCAGGCAGTAAATTGAAAAAGATACCGGTTTCTACTAACGACGTAGTCCTTGTGCAGATTGCGACTGCACTCGGATACTTCGGTCGTCCAAACGTACAGAAGCAAGGGAGAGCGGCCCACATACTTCTTCGATACGAGCCTACTTATACTACTTTTTCGACCGCTGACAACATTCTGATTCCATCCGGCGATCAACACCTTGCAACTCTTATCTTCCCTAGCTTGAGGAGCCTTAGGCAAGTTGGTTTCGAAGCTTCTGATTCGGGGCAAGATGTGGAGCTGGTGGTAGAGGTAGTTGTTGAACCAGCCAGAGAGTTCGCTGAGGAGGCCGAAGAGGTTGACGAGGCCCTAAACTCAGTGTTTGAGGCAGCCAGACTTAGTCAGCCTACCTCGCCGTCCACTTCAGGTCGAGTGGAGTTTTCTTCTGGAGATATTTTTGGAAGTTTAGGAGACCTACCCGGCGATATTTTTGAAGGTATGGCTAGGGAAAACCTCATGCAGATGGCTCAAAAAAAAAATGCCGTGCGAATGGCCGCCCGAAAAAAGGCCGAGGTCGTCCGTTCTGGACCTGCCTTGATTGAGTCTTTCAAACCCGTTATTGAAGAGTCGGCTCAGATTGTTGCGGCCGAAACGGCGAAAGAGGTTGAACAACCGGACATTGAAGAACGGTTGATTCCAAAAGAGCGGGGCAAGAAGCGTAGCGCTGAGGGATGGGCCAGTTCGGAAGATAGTCCTGCTGACAAAAGGCCTCGCTTAGAAGAGTCGGACGTGGTTGTTCCTTTCATTGTTCAGCCAAAGATCAGAGACACGCCGATTTCCTCTAACCCATCCGTCATTACCGACCCAGCGGTAGCTTTAAGCCTGGCGGCTTCAGTCTCCCTAATAGCTGATAAGGCATCCTTTCATGCCGTGCCGGATTTGGTGGCCATAGCCCTATCTGCGCAGTCGGCCCGTTTGGTAGGTGAACTTGACTTGTTTTGATTTTGGTTGCCTATGGCATCTAACGATCCCAACTCGTTTTGCAGACGGTCGGCAGGATCGCCGACTTGGGCCGTCGCCTACACAATGCCCTTGAGAGGATTGACCGTTTACAGTTAGAAGTGGGCGATCAAAAGAGCAGGGCCGAGTTTGAGATGATAAAAGTCGCAATGGAGACTGCGCGAGCTGAAGCCGAAGTAGAAACGGCTCGGACTGCCGATCATCTCCATTCTGATGCCAAAGATAGGGCAAACGCGAGCAAAGAATCGCTTAGGCTAGCCGAGGAGGCGCTTAACAAGGTGGAGACTGAGTTAGCAGAGTTGAAGGCGGCCAAGGAAAGGGCAGAATCTGAGGCTTCTGCCGCATTCGAAGCAGGAAAAGGCGCCGCCTTCGAGGAATACGTAGATGAAGTCCCCAAGTTTGAGAATCGGGGATTCAAACATGGGTAGCTTAAGGCCCTTGATGCCGCTGGGGTTACATTGGCGTTGCCAATTCCTTATGAGCAGGTGGACGTTGAGTCACTTGAGTCTGACCCCGAGGATTGATCTGGGAGTCATTCAAATTTTATGAAATGCTTTCCCTTTTGATGTATGTTTTTGTTTTAAGGACTTTTGTTGGTTCCGAGTAGTTTTCATCTATAAATTGGTTACTGTCTGCGCTCAATTTATTAATGAAAATTACCTTGTCGTTTCACTACTACTTATGCGTAGTTTGTGATGTTATATTGGTGAAGAATTTTTGCCTTTCACTACTTTAGATAAAATGATTACTCTGTTAAGCTTTCTACGATTGAATATCTTGGCAATATTGACTTATCATTCGTATGCCGAATAGTTCATGGGTATTATGCTGGTGAACCGATTCATGGGCCGGCTGGGGCACTTAATCCGAATAGATTAATTAATCTGCCTTTGCCCCAGGCAGTGCATGATCATTCGGGCGCCGGATGAGACGAACTCAGGAGTTTTGAAGTCGATTCATGGGCCGGCTGGATCATGAGCTTTCTACGATTGAATATCTTGGCAATATTGACTTATCATTCGTATGCCGAATAGTTCGTGGGTATTACGCTAATGAACCGATTCATGGGCCGGCTGGGGTACTTAATCCGAATAGATTGATTAATCTGCCCTTGTCCCAGGCGGTGCATGATCATTCGGGCGCCAGATGAGATGAACTCAGGAGTTTTAAAGTTGATTCATGGGCCGGCTGGATCACTTAAGCCGAATATATTCGATCACTTAAGCCGAATATATTGATAAATCTATCTGCCCTTGCCCCAGGCAGTGCATGATCACTCAGGAGTTTTGAAGCCGATTCATGGACCGGCTGGAGCACTTGAGCCGAATATATTGATAAATCTATCTGCCCTTACCCCAGGCGGTGCATGATCATTCGGGCGCCAGATGAGACGAACTCGGGAGTTTTGAAGTCGATTCATGGGCCGGCTGGATCACTTAAGCCAAATATATTCAATCACTTAAGCCGAATATATTGATAAATCTATCTGCCCTTGCCCCAGGCGGTGCATGATCACTCAGGAGTTTTGAAGTCAATTCATGGGCCGGCTGGAGCACTTAAGCCGAATATATTGATAAATCTATCTGCCCTTGCCCCAAGCGGTGCATGATCATTCGGGCACCGGATGAGACGAACTCAGGAGTTTTGAAGTCGATTCATGGGCCGGCTAGATCGCTTAAGCCAAATATATTGATAAATCTATCTGCCTTTGCCCCAGGCGGGTCGATCCAGTCGGCGTCGGGCGATTGAGATTTTCACAATTAATGAGATTGCCTCGAGGGTGCTGCCTCTATAAAGGATAAATGATTAAAGGTACAACTTTTATGAGCACAGTAAGCAACTGACTCCAACTTTTGAAAGTATCGTGTGAATGTCGAACAGACTCTTCTTTAACAGCAGAGGGGAAGCGAGGACGCTAGCTGAGCTGGGTGGAGACATGAATCGAGGTGGTGACCCTTCGTGCACAGGGATTAGGAGTTCCAGGGATCGAGAGAGGCGTCAGTCTCCTCGACGTCGAAGCAGGTCGCCCAGGCGGGATAAGCAATCACAAGGCAGATCTCCTCAACCTTGAGTCGAGAGGGAATCTGACGCGAATCCGTGCCCATTAAGCTTTACGGTATTTGTGGAGAATAGACCCATGACAGAGGCGGACTCGATCGTTCAAGACCCAAATGTAGCGGTCGAGTTTGCTCGATAAATTTTTCCTCCTAAGGTTCAGCAATCGATTGTAGGTCGGCAGGACTACAAAGTATTTCGTGAAGGCATTTACGGGGCGGTGAAGGGGCTTTACACTGCCTATGAAATCGGCATGCGGCTGCGCGCTGCCCGCCGAGAAATGGAGAAGAATGAGGAGCATATTCGAAGTTTGGAGGCTCGCGCGGAGGCGGCTGAGCGCGAGTTAAGGAAGACCAATGCGGCTCAGGCACAACCCGCCGGGTAGGGAAACCCAATCGTGGAAGAAAGGGTTACCAATCGGCTTATCAGTACTGCGCTTGCTGATCGTGAGACGGCAAGTATGTTCGCAATGGAGACCGCGAATGGGAGGGCCTATGAAAAAGGTTTTCATGAAGGCCAAAAAGTTGGAATTGAAAAGACCAAGGTGAAACTTGCCGAAGAAGTTTGCCGATGTGAAAATCATGGATTTAGGCACGGTTGGATCAAGGCATCTCAAGCCGCGGAAGCTCTTCGAGCATCGGGCATTGATTCGACATCGCCACTCTACCACAGTAAACATTTTCCGTTTTCTGCTTTTGAAGTCAAGAAGAGTGAGGACGAGGGTGACGCCGTATAAATATACCTATTGTAAGGTTGAAACTCAGATCACGTTCAAAACTATGTAATTTATTGTTTGTTTGATTGAATAGAAACGTTCTATTATAAATATTTCGTTGCAGTTCGTATTCAGCATGTACGTGTTTTGTTTTATTGTATACATGTTTGAATGAATGTATAAACGTTGATCGGTCCGAGTATCTATTAAGTGTCCAGTGATACGCCGGTTTATTCCTGAATGAGGCCATTATAACTTGAGGAAGCCGAAAACCAGTGAGTAGAGTGGCTGCGGCAAATTTGACTCGGCTCGGGGCCTAGATTTTTGGCCAGTGCATGTGCTTCAAAAAGTCGTTTGGATAACTAGGCCGTGGCGAATGTCAACCGACGTTTGTCTCATGGAGTTTAGCGTTAATGAAATCGCCTCGGGATTGGGGCCTCGAGATCGCTGCCAGTATTAAAAATAAAAAGAGTGGGCGCTTCGCGCAGATAAACAATCACTTATTATGTGAGGTGAGATAAGTGGGGATGTTAGTTAGAGAGGCTCAGAGTTCAGCCGAGCTTGGTGTTGCAATGGAGCGCGGAAGAGGACCCATCCGTATGGGAGGTAGGGCGTCCAAAAGTTTGCATGAGTCTTCAAGTCGTCGAAGCAGATCACTCCGAAAGGAAAGGCAACGACCGTTAGGTTTATCCTTCCTTGTCCTGGATCATTGCCTTGACATTGTCAATGGTATTAGGGGAAGTTTGGCAATGCGCAAGTCATGGGCTTGGGCATAGTTGGCTCAAGGCATTGCTAACCGTGGAGGACTTCCGAGTGACGGGAGTTGATTCGGCGCTGCTGCTTTACCAATGCGTCTTTTCCTCTTTTTAGCTTTTGAGGTTGAAAATGGGTATTGTAATGCTCAAATGCGGGTTGCGTTTATGTAACAACTGTTTGATCAAATAAAAAGTTTTATTTCAAACATTTGCGTCTTATTCTGAATTTTTTATATGCTTAGTTAAGCACCTTATTTCGGATGTTGGCGTGTTTTGTTTTGTTCGTGCCGAAGGGTACTCCAAATACGGAGACTTAATCGGCCCTAAGGTGTCATGCACGAAAGGGGCTCCGAATCTGGAGACTTAATGTGGTCAATCGTGATATCCACGAAGGGCGCTCTGAATCCGGAGTCTTAATCGATCCTAAGGTGTCATGCACCAAAGGGGGCTCCAAATCGGGAAACTTACGAAGGGCGCTCCGAATCCGAAGTCTTAATCGGCCCTAAGGTGTCATGCACCAAAGGGGGCTCCGAATCCGGAGACTTAATTGGCCCTAAGGTGTCATGCACCAAAGGGGGCTCCAAATCGGGAGACTTAATCGGCCCTAAGGTGTCATGCACCAAAGGGGGCTCCGAATCTGGAGACTTAATCGGCCCGAAGGTGTCATGCACCAAAGGGGGCTCCAAATCGGGAGACTTAATCGGCCCTAAGGTGTCATGCACCAAAGGGGGCTCCAAATCGGGAGACTTAATCGGCCCTAAGGTGTCATGCACCAAAGGGGGCTCCAAATCTGGAGACTTAATGTGGCCAATCGTGATATCCACGAAGGGCGCTCCGAATCCAGAGTCTTAATCGGCCCTAAGGTGTCATGTACCAAAGGGGGCTCCAAATCGGGAGACTTAATCGGCCCTAAGGTGTTATGCACCAAAGGGGGCTCCAAATCGGGAGACTTAATGTGGCCAATCGTGATATCCACGAAGGGCGCTCCGAATCTGGAGTCTTAATCGGCCCTAAGGTGTCATGCACCAAAGGGGGCTCTGAATCCAGAGACTTAATCACCCTTAAGGTGTCATGCACCAAAGGGGGCTCCAAATCGAGAGACTTAATCGGCCCTAAGGTGTCATGCACCAAAGGGGGCTCCGAATCCGGAGACTTAATGTGGCCAATCGTGATATCCACGAAGGGCGCTCCGAATCCGGAGGCTTAATCGGCCCTAAGGTGTCATGCACCAAATGGGGGCTTTGAGAAATGAATTGAGTGACGAAGAAAAATGGTTTGCATTGCAGAAGTGATATATATACAAGTATCAGAGCCCACAGGTCGGGTCACTAATAGGGTTTTCATAAAATCTCTGCTTGTGCCGATTGCAGGGAGCCACAGATTTCTTCAATGCCATGGGCTGTTAAGGAGCGCACAAGCTGATGATAAGTGCTTGGAACGGCCTTCATAATATGTAACCAGGTTTGCCCCATGATGACATTATACGGTGAAGGGAGCTTTACGACCAGGAATTCTACTTCGACCGTTCTGGAGCCCGCTCGAACAGGTAGTATGATCTTCCCCAACGGGTACTCAGGATTCGTATTAAAGCCGAACAATGGGTGAGGCGCCGGAGACAGATCTGACTCGTTGAAGCTGAGTTTGGTGAAAGTTTTGTAATACATAACCTTTGAAGTATTCCCTGGGGCTATGAGAATGCGTTCAATGGTGAACCAATTTACGCGTAATTTGATGACCAGCGGATCGATGTGGGAGGCTATTGTGCCGCTAAGATCAGAGTCATTGAAAGTAATTATCGGAGCTTCTCTGGGCCATTCGGTCAGAATACGGTGCTTTTAGGGGATTGGATGCAATTGAATTGTGTGCACGGTTGGGGATGTAGGCAGGCTGTAGATTATATGGATCACGCCAAGTGGAGGCGAGTCCTGCCTCAAGGGTAATGCCTTGATTGGCTTTCCCTTTCTCACATACTGTTGCAGTCGGCCGTCTTGCACCAGTTCTTCTAGGTGATCCTTTAATGTGTAACAACTCTCGATTTCGTGGTCGTGATCTTTGTGATACTCGCACTGCCTATCCCTTCTTCACGTGTCGGGTGGCCCCACCATCTTTGACAGCCATTTGAAGAATGGAAGGTGTTGGGCTTTGGTCATTACTACAGTGATTGGTTCTGACAACTCTATTACTTTTTGTCGGCACGCCTCGAGCGCCTGCTGTCGACTTGCAGTTTCATTCGTCCGGTGGGAGCATTGATCGCTCGATCGGCGAGAGTCCCGTCTTTTGTCTCGTTTAGCGCGTTGCCGTGGCTCAGGGCTCGGAGGTGGCACAGAACTTATTGGTTGAGCAATTTCCAAGGGGGCTATTTTATTGGACATTTGTTTGGCTTTTATTCTCAAGGCATCATCTTTCACTTTGCAATACTCTTCAACTTTCTTTATCAACGCCTAGACTGTTTTGGGGGGTCTTCTGGTCAGGGAACTACGAAGAGCACTATCAGGATGTAGTCCCATTTTGAAGGCGGTGATGGCCATGGAGTCGTTGCAAGCGTCGTCGACGAGGTTGAAGCACTCCCAATAACGCGCCGAATACGCTCTAAGCGTTTCTCCTGACTGAATCTGCATAGCTCAGAGAGAGTCGGCCTGTTTCGGCTGTACCTCGTTGGTGATGAACCTGGCCCTGAAGGATTTCTGTAATTGAAGGAAGCTTTTGATCGAAGCCGGCTCCAGTTTGTAATACCACCTGACAGCTAATGGCCCTAGGCTGCTGGGGAATATTCGGCACGTGAGGGCTTCGTTGTCTGCATGCAATGTCATAGCCTGCTTGTAGTGACGGATATGATCAATGGGGTCTGATTTTCTGTCGTAAGAGTGAATGACGGAGCTTTGAACTTCTTGGGCAGGGCCGCCTTTGTAATCCGTCGGACAAAAGGATCGTGCTGGTCCTCTTCGTCTGAACTGCTTCTTCTGCCCTTGTGACACCCCTGTTCCGTAGTATGTTAATTGGTCCTTAACATGATGTGATTATGTATTTTGATATGATTTTGTGTTCCACTATGTGAAAATATGTGGTTTGAAATTTTATCTGTTCATCGTAGGAATATCTGTTTGAGTAGTCTGTTTTGGAAATTTAATTGAGGGCCTTATCGGCCACGGAACCCGAAATTGATTACGCCATTGTGGTTGGCATAATTTTTAGGGCCTACGGTGAAATTTAATTGAAATTTGATTCTGGTCAATTTAAACTGATTAAATTGAGAAATTAAGTACCCCATTATTTTATATTAAAATATTTGTTAGTGGGGCTTGTTGTATATTTGTATTGCACTCTCCTTTAGCTCTCTTAAAACTCAAAATCTGAGTTAGACAATTGAGAGTGAGAGAGAGGCCGGCCATGGAGAGAAAAAGGGAGAGATTTGTGTAATTTGGGCTCAAGACTTGGGAATTTGGAGATCTAGCTCAAGATTTGGCTAGAGCTTGAGTGTTGAAGCTCTTAGGTAAGTGATTTCATGAACTCTTACTTGTAATTTGTAAGTTCAAGGGTTGTTTGTGATCAAGAACATGTAATGAGTTGATTTTTGTTGAGATTGAAGTCTTAGAACTCATGCATGTAAGAAATTACTTTGAATTTGCATGTTTGAGCTTGAAACACATGATTCATGTGGAGTTTTGGGTAAAGCTCATATTGTAGTCACCATTTGTACCATCTAAGTTGAGAATGATGAGCATCTCCCACATGCATGTACAAATCATGGGAGTATAAGTCTTGAATGTTGAATTTGAGCATGTTGATGATGGGTTTGAGACAATTTGGGACATGCATGTAGATAATTCATGTAATTGAGCTTCCTAATGTTGTAATCTGCATTAGTAGCATGTTAGCATGTGTAAATGTGTAATTTGAACCATTGCATGCAAGAAATGTAGATGGGAAACTGATTTGGAGCTCAAGAACACGATCTGGGAAACCCAGATTTTTGAGGTCCGCTCGAGCGGGGTAATGGCCGCTCGAGCGGGAAAATCGTGCTCCCAGCATTTTTGCAGAGTTGGATGCCCGCTCGAGTGGGACATTTCACGCTCGAGCGTGGATTTTTGTAGACGGACCTTCAGCTCGAGCGCATCTTTTGTGCAACCAGTACCTTGCAGGCCTTAAGGGTCCGCTCGAGCGGAGAATCTTACGCTCGAGCGGGGACCCTGTTTCCTGGAATTTTGTTCATGCATTCTGTGATTCGTTTTCCGTTCTTTTTCACTTGTGAGCACTCTTAGGCATGTGTTAAGCATTGTAAATGAGTTAATGAGATAAGAACAAAGCCTAAAGAGGAATATGTGAATTAAAGAACGGATTGAACTGTTAGTGACCCTTTTGTATTCATGAAATGTGTAGGGTCAAGCTCCAGGGCGCATCCACAAGCCAATCACTGTGAGTAATATCAATATTTGAAAACTTGTCAATGTCCAATTGCTATTCCCCTATAAACATTATGAGTTGTTAATTGGGATTGTGGACAAAAGTCTGACAAGAATAAATGAATGAATGGGCCAAAGGCCGTTTGACATGAATGAATGGGCCAAAGGCCGTTTGACGTGAACGAATGGGCCAAAGGCCGTTTGACATGAATGAATGGGCCAAAGGCCGTTTGACATGAATGAATGGACCAAAGGCCGTTTGACATGAACGAATGGGCCAAAGGCCGTTTGACAGGCCGTTTGACATGAATGAATGGGCCAAAGGCCGTTTGACATGAACGAATGGGCCAAAGGCCGTTTGACATGAACGAATGGGCCAAAGGCCGTTTGACATGAACGAATGGGCCAAAGGCCGTTTGACATGAACGAATGGGCCAAAGGCCGTTTGACGTGAATGAATGGGCCAAAGGCCGTTTGACGTGAATGAATGGGCCAAAGGCCGTTTGACATGAATGAATGGGCCAAAGGCCGTTTGACGTGAATGAATGGGCCAAAGGCCGTTTGACATGAATGAATGGGCCAAAGGCCGTTTGACATGAATGAATGGGCCAAAGGCCGTTTGACATGAATGAATGGGCCAAAGGCCGTTTGACATGAATGAATGGGCCGAAGGCCGTTTTGCCATGAATGGAAACCCGGATGGGCCAAAGGCTAGAATGTTTGGAACTACAGTTACTTGACTTGCATTTCGTATAGTTATATATATTTTGCTGCTAAACAGAAGTATGAGTTGGGCCCAAGGCCGTTTGGAGCATGTTGATCTACATATTGTTATGTAACTGTTATATTTGATATTATTCACTGGGCTATCGCTCACGCTCATTCATGTATTTGTAGGTGAGCCAAGGGAAGTCCAAACCCAGCCCCAGTGAAGTCTGCTAGGAACAACAGGAGTTTTGGGAGAGTCAGCCTTGTGCCTCGCGCATGAGACCATCCTTGCCCTTTTACTATGTACCTATCTTTTGTCTTGTTGGCAAGGACCCAGTGCATGTCTGTACATAGTCTGTTATAGGTTGACTCGTTTTGGACGATCCTGTCTGTAATGAATTTTGTGAAGCTGTACTTTTGATGTGAGTTATTAACGTATCTGAGTATGGTTTGTTTGATGTGCATATAAGCACGGCTCTATGGACAAAGTTTTTAATTTTGCTTCCGTTCGGCCCCCATTAACTCTGTTAAAATACGTTTAGAACAGTTTGAGGCCGTAGGTAATCTCATGATTACTGGCTGGTTACGTCCTTAACCCACGGGGGCGGGTTCGGGTCGTGACAGCCCTTGTTCCTTGTATGTAGACTCTTTTTGGAGGAGTTGGAAGTTTCGGATCGTCCCTTCTAGTTGAGCTCCGTGGGTAATGAGTTGGAGTCGCTATCGGTATCCTTTGGTCAAGCTCAAGGTCGTTGTCCACCTGCCCTCGGAGGTCGTTCGGGATCTTGGCGCACGGCTTCTCTGGATTTTGCTACTTCCAGGGCCAAATCTTGACGGCGACGTTCATTTTCAGTGATCATGTTCTCCAGCCTTTGTTCATTCTGCTTTGCTTGTTCCATGATCGAGCATTGTCTCTTGCGCTGAAGTCGTTGGTGAGTCGAAGTTCAAGGCGCGTCTTACAGCGGTGGTTTCCTTTCCGAGCATATTTGCTAGAGTGAGGTCATCTCTCTGTGTGGTCTCGTCAGTGGCTATCGAAGGATCTTCAGTCACGCCTGCCATGGATGTATTTGAGTTTTCCCACAGACGGCGCAAATTGTGGAGAAGTGGTTTGGAAATACTCTTCAGATCCTGGGAGACGCTAGTGATCCTCAGCTAGTCACCTGAAAAGATACAAACACTCCGATCGGGGGTGCCGGAATTAGCACTCCGACGGGCAAGTCAGTTCAAATACTCAGGATAGCTTGTTTACTAAGTTAAGTGAAGTGATTCTTACATACCTTTCTCAGTCCATTGCTCCTGTATTTATACCTGTTCCTTTTGATCCTCGAGGCTAGGGCCTATTTTTTAATCATTGTCCTTTCTCTTATTCGGCTCTAAGGATCTACACTTATTCGACACATATATTATATTCGGCTTTCCATTCTCGTAGGATACAGGCGATTAATATCAGTCTTCAAAGGTACGTACCTTCTGATTTTGCCATTATTCGGCTCCCACAAAATTCATGTGGCTTATTGTAGTCATTTAATGTAAAATCAAAACATCCACCATTTTGATTTATAATTTAGAAAAAGGTACTATCATATTATTTTGGATAAAATTTTATATGAAAATTGTTATTTGTTGAACACATTTGTCATAAGATATCTTAAAGAGAAAAAAGTTATATACTTGATTGTGACTTGAAAATGGCTAATAGTTGTATTAGTGGTTAAGGGTGTGCGTGGTGCGGTTCGAGCGGTTTGAGAGTAAAATTATAAATTAAATGGCAGGTTAGCGGATTAGTGGATTGACAAATTGCGGCTTGGGCGGTTTTGATGGATTGACAGATTGAAGAATATTCTAACTAATTATCATACTTTTGCATAATATATAATACTAATTTGTATAATATTTTTTAGATATATAACATAAAGTAATTTTATATAATATGTTTCATATATATAACCACTAATTTGTAATAAATTTCATATCTTAAATCTCTCACACTCATTTTTATATTGATATTTCATTAAAGTTAAAAAATATATATGTATTAGCAATAGCGAGCTGTTCGGTTGACAGATTATAAATTTTAAAGTTTAAACTACGGTTAGCGGTTCGAGTGGTGCGGATTGGTGCTGTTTTAGCGGATTAAGCGATATTTTGCACAGCCCTATTAATGGTGGTGTTGGTGAAGTATGGTGAGGTGGCAGTGAGATGATAGAGGTGGAGGATGTGGTAGTGTATTGATTTTGGTAAAATTTTAATTTGAGAAATATTTTTTTTAAAAGTATTGTAGTTCTAAATGAATTTGTTTGTCAAATATCAAAAAGTACATTTTTCTCCAAACAAGTAGAGCGTACATTATTTTACATAAATTTAATAATTCAAAAAATAAAATAAAATAAAATACAAGTTTCACTAATTTTTGATTTGATGACAAAGGGAGAACGTCGTATGGTAGGTGATTAGATCTTAGACCATCTCCAATGATTCACATGTTTAATGATTCACTAAATATTTTATTAAATTTAAATTTGATAAAAAAAAATTATTTTTTGCTGCTCCAATGATTCACCAAAGAGTAATCTTGGAGACCCCAAATATTTTATCAAATATTCTATCAAATATCTTATATAAAGGGTCCCATCTCCATGTGAGATATTTGGTAGAACATTTGATAAAACATTTGAGATCTCAAACATTTTTTTTTATGAAATCTTTTATCAAATTTAGGATTTCTCAAAATTTTCATCAGATTGAGAATGGAGGTGCTTTTAATCAAATTACTGTTCATAGCCGTTGGATTTTCACAACTGAATATCCTCGGATGTCCCTCGGATGACCACCTCAAGGCAAAAATTTGTGAAAAATTTACATTGATTGGCCAGACATTCGTCTGGTTGTCCCCTGGATGATCACCTAAAAACAGAAATTTATAAAAAATTTACATTGGCTGGTCAATCTGCTCGTTCACCCGATCAACCGGTGTTTTGATAAAACTTCAAAAACCTCTTACTTGATGTCAAATTAATTTTTTACTCAAATTTTTATTCAAATTTAATAAAAATTTTGATCCACCATGAGAAATACTGTCAATAAGTTGACTCTTTAAATAAATTAACCATTAATAACGTGTAAAGATATTTAGGAATTGGTGGGATTACAAACGAATCGAGCCGAGCCGAGTTTTACTAAGCTCGAACTCGGCTTGTTTACTTATCGAGCTCGTTTATTGAGTTCGAGCTCAGCTCGATAAGAAACTGGACTGAAACTCAGCTCGACTCGTTAACATTAATGAAACTTAAGTTCGGCTTGATAATTTTTTTAAAAATATTATTTATATATATTTATATATTATTTAATATATAAATAATATATTTATTATATAATTTAAATAAAGATAAACGAATGGAATTTAACGGACCGAATTCGTGCGACTCCGAACTCGGCTCGTTTACTAAACAAACTTAATTTTTGAATTCGAACTCAACTTATTTACTAAATGAGTCAAGTCGAGTCAAATCGAACCTTAACGTGTTCGTGAATAAGAAAAATACTTGAGAGCACTAATTAGTGCTCCCACTAATTAGATGGCAGTGAGTCTCACCATTAATGATGTGATGTTTTGATCTTAGAGTTGTATTTTTTTTTTTTACCTTTTTAATGTATTAGTACTATTAGTAGTGATATTTTTAATGAGATGAATCATTGTTGCGTGAATAACTCGGTTGATTTGCAGCCTTGAAAGATCGGGCGTCCAGCCTGGCGCGGCGGCCTTCTGCCTGCTGGGTTGCGGTGGTGGTGGTGATTTCATTTGAGTTGACGTCCAGATAAAAGCTTAGCAAGTGCTTGTAGCCTGTGGGTCGATCGATCGATCGAGAGAGACTCTTCCATTTCACACAAAGGTCGGCGGAGAATAGAAATAGAAATAGAAATAGAGAAGGGGGGATGGCTTCGGAGGAAGGACAGATAGATGAAATGGATTCTCTATTCGAAGGGATGGTCCTTTTTAACCCCCCTTCCCAGATGGCTGATGATGATCACGTTCATGTTCATAATCATCAGCATCAGCAGCTACAGCTGCAAGAACAAGAACAAGAGCAACAGGAACAGGAACAGGAACAGGAACAGGAACAACCTTCTCCATCCGATAATACTTTGGCAGGATCGTCCTCGTCAACATCCCAGCCCCTTGACGAGAACCTATTCTCTGATCTTACGCTCATCACTCCCCTCCAAAACCAATTAATAAGCCCTCAAATTCAAGCCCAACCCTATCATCCCCCTCTCCCTACCACTACTACTACTATTACTACTACTACAACTACAACAAGAAGAAGCAACAGGGAGGTTGTTCCCTCATCGTCATCAGTAATATCTCGACAGTTTTCCACCAGAAAGAAAAAGAGAGGTGGTTTGAGGATCGGATATGGTAGAGACGCCCCAATTCCCGATGATCGGCCTTCTCCTCCTCCTCCTTCGCAGCATGCCCATGTTCGATACTCGGAATCGGAGCTTCCACCACCACCATCTTTATCATTCACTGCCAAATCGGAATCGGAATCAGATGGATCTGCATCTGCTCCACAACGACAACACCAACAACAAGAAGAAGCCTCCCGCTGCCCTATTTCTGACTCTCAACCGGGGACTGCGACACCGAACACCACAGTAGAGAGCGATTTTTCAGACACCACTTGTAAACAAGTTGACTATTCCCATTCTACCGCAGCAAGTGATGATGATGATATTGATGATGATGATGATGATAATTTGGTCTCAGATGCACATCCTCCTCCTGCGCCTACACATACGCCTAGGGTTTTGTCCATGGATCATGATCAAGCAAGAGACGACGACCAAGTAAACACTACTAGTAGTAGTAGTAATAGTAGTAACGCGTCAATTGAATCGAGGTCTGAACAAATTAGGGCCCAGATCTCTCAGAAGCTCAGTCATGTTCGGGACCTGGTCGCTTCTGTATCTGCCGCACGGAAGGATTCCACAAGGAGGAGAAGAAAAGCTGCCGAGACTGTAAATCTTGCATCCACCAGGTACAGACAACTTGAGAAGGAGCTGGAGGAAGCCTGCGAGGCCGAAGATTTTGAGACCGCCGACTGTCTTAGTGAGAGCCTTGCATCCGCAGAGAAGGACAAGGAACGCTTGGCCATTGACCTCAGACTTGCTGAAGCGGACTGTGATGCTGTTGATTCTAAGATGCAGGAGGTTCTGGAGCAGCAAATTGCTGCTGAGGAGGAATGTGCTTATCTCCTCAAAAACTTTGCCATGGTGAGTGCTATATCCTTACACTCACTGTGTTTGTTTGGGCTCTTTGTTGATTTAAATTTCCATTTTCCCACATTTGTTGCATCTGTTTTTCCTTTGCAATAAAGTATATCCTATTCCAACTCTTATATTATATGCAAGGCACACATTGAGGAAAACAAAATTTGAACAGAATACAGTTAATAAGGTAAGGTATAAATTGAAGAGCTTAACACCAGTGATATCCATGCATCCAACCAAACTTGCTACGATGCACACCTCTTTCTTATCCTTACACACCTCTACAAGCATAATGCCATTGTTTAAATGGTTTTATTTCATAATCATATTTATTGGGTTTGGGGTTGTAAATGGCTTTTGGTAAGTTTTATTTAATTTTTAATATGGTCCATTATATTTACTAATTTTTATAGGGTAAATGACATGGATCTCCACAGAGATTTTTGGTTTTGGAAATTATATCTGTTCCCTAAGGTTTATTGTCACATTACTGATTGCTTCCTCTTTGCATATAGAAGACGAAGAGCCAGTAAAACTTAAAAACATAGTTCTAGAAAATGCAACCGTTACGAAGAAATATAAAGTCAAGAAGAAGATGATGAAGATCATCTCTGATGCCTCGTGTGAAACAGATTTGAGGTTGAGAAGAAAAAATTGAAATCTTCGGCCAACTTTTTTCATTCATTTGATCCCTTTTTTTTGGTGTTGTTTGTTCAAGCAACTCACCAGACAGCATGACCCCATTGATGATGCAACAGTAGCATCTTTTTCTTCAAAATTCAAACCACCTATATTTGACTATCATGACATGAAGAACACTTAATGTGCACCATATCATTAGTTTTACCATTAATCATTTATTATTATCATTTCATTTCCTGTCCCAGCAACTCCTCTCAAAGTATATGTGTCAAACTCATCATTTAGGAAAATTAAAAGAATAATGGCAAAATGAGCTGGCAGGTATTTGTTGATCACAAAAAAGGCGGGGGGGGGGGGGGGGGGGGGGGGGTTACAAATAATTGGGGATTTATAATCATTCTAGTTTCTCATAAAGGAATGTCTGGAAGGGCTGTGGTGATGTAATCGGAGGAAAAATTGGAGAGATAAGAAAAAGGTGAGTCGTGAGAGTAGGTGAGTGGAGGCAATGCAGGTGGAGTTTGTAGTCAATGGCTGTGGTTTGAGGCAATGGGTTTTCACCTCCCGGTGAGTTTCCTTTGTTGTATGACCCTTGCATTGTTGTTGAAAGTCAAGAGAAATGAATGGGGTTCATATTACTCTTTTTATTTTCTTTTCACATTCTCTCTTTTCTTTATTTCTAACAATATGTCTGTGTATGTGTTTTTTCTCTCTTCGGGCATGGGTTTGTATGATAGGGGATGAGATGGTATGACATTCCAGTTTTTATATCTTTTTCAATTCCAAGAATTTTGTGATTTGCAATGATGATTAGAAGATTTGGAGGCCACTCACATGAGTTGAAATTTTGATTTATCTCTTTATTCAGTTGGTTAGTTTAATTTTGATGAGTAACTCCTAATTCATGTGGGAAACTTGAGAGTTTGTTAATCTTTAAAGGAGATTGTTTAATTAAGTACATTTTCAATTAGTTAAGATTTTAGAAGATATGATGAAGTTTGGTGTCGATTTGTGGCTTAAGGCATCATTTGGTTGGAGGACTACAATGAGAATAATGACATTCAATTGGGATTATGTTTAATACATTAAGAAATTAGGCATTGGGCCTTGATTTAGCTTAAGCCTAATGGAAATTAGCCTTTGTGAATGCAAACATGAAAAGGGGATTAAATGGAAAGTGGTTCAAAGACCTTAACATATTTTGTAGGACCAAGTAAAGAAGAGTAACTCTCCAAGAAGTGAACACCTATGCAACTTGGGTAAACTATTGAGGTTAGTAACTAGATATTGGAGCATGATTTTGTAACTTGATTTATGCAGTTGATTTATGATTGTGCTTGAAGCCAACATATGATATGACAACTTTTTGAGAAATGTCTATCATTATATGCTTCAACTTGTTATGAAAATATTCCATAGAGGATTGCTTGGTCTCAACTATGATTTGAAATGTATTATATGCCATCCATGGTAAGTCCCAAACACTAGGGTAACATAATTTAAATTGTAATGGGTAGCGGAGGTGACCTATACCATGACGTAATGGTAACAGTTTCTTTTCAAAACCTTGGGCTTCTATAAAATGTATAAAAATCATATTAGAAAGTGGAAAGATTGTGAAATTGATCCCACCCAATAAAACTCCAGGGGTATCAAATTACTTAGAACCATGCCATTTGGTTCTGGTCTCAAATGTGAAAGAAGCCTTAAAAAATTCCTAGGTCCATGGTGAGTGGGCAAAGCAGTGATGGCTCGAAGTATAATTTGTGGTCTGGTGGAAGGTTTAAGAGGAAAGCTAGCATCAATGTTTTAAGCATGCAAAAAGAATTAAAAAAACAGTGACAGTGAACATTTGTATGACACTAGGAAGCACTAACACGCCAAAGTGGGTGTTGTGGTAGTGGCAAACACGTGCCAGACACAAATACACCAGGACATGCGTTGGACATTGCATGAAACGTGTCCTGTGTTTGACATGCTTTAGGACACATTTGTGGTCTGTTATTTATTTATTTATTTAATAATTCAAAATTTGATTTGGGGTCATAATAAAATATATGGAAACAAAGAGGGAAAAAGTTAATAAAAAACAAAAACAAAAATTCACTTTTTTTTTTTTGGGATCAACAACAAAGAACTTTATTGATAAATCAAAAAGTAAGCAAGGATAAGGCATCCTCTTACAAAAGAAAAGGGAAAACACAAAACACAAGCCTAACAAAAATCTCTTAAAGCAAAGGCTTACATATCACACATTGCCAACCAATCTCTAACTAACAAAAAAAGTGGGACTTCTTTAAAAAGAGGATTCCCCGAAACCCAAAAAGAAGTTAAATGGCAAACACTATCCCACAAATAGTCTATCTGTCGGGACTTATCTTCAAACACCCACGCATTTCTTTCCAGCCATAGAATCCAAAAAGTTGCAAAGATCGCACAAGACCATAGCACTTTGGCTCTCTTTGATCCTCCGAAAGCGTGAAAGTTAACTTGGAGCATATGCGTACTCCTTTGCGGAGCTGCCCACATAACATTCCCCAACAAAAACAATTTGTGCCATAGAGTCGAAGCAACTGAGCAATGCAAAAATAAATGATCCACGGATTCCCTATTCTTACAACACATAATGTACCACTGAGGATTTAGAAAGCGATTAGGTCTTTGTTTCTGCAATGTATCATTTGTCAAAATGCCTCCATGAACCAAGGCCCACATGAACACCTTCACCTTAAGAGGAGCACAAGCTTTCCATATTCTTTTGCAAAAAAGGAAATAGAGAAACATGTGGAGTATCGATGAGTTTATCAGAAAAAGACTTATAAGAAAATATCCCAAATTAATGGAGAGTCCAAACCCTCTTATCCTCTAAAAGAGGAGCCAAAGAGAAATTATCAATTCTGGACAGCAAAGACGCCAACTGTGATGCCTCCCTATCATTAAGATTTCTAGAAAAATCAAAATTGCAGGAAATTGGAGCCAAATGTGAACAAGCCATGGAAGCTATAGAAGAGTTATGAGACCGAGCCACACTATAGAGATGTGGAAAATCATAAGCAAAAGAAGATTGGCCCAACTAAACATCCTCTCAAAAACAAACAAGTTCCCCATTGCCCACCCTTACAGAAAGATGACGAGACCAACATGTGTAAATATGCGAAATGGATTTTCAAGGAGCACGACAATTACCCCTCAGAACCACCCGTGAATCCCTACCATTGTCTTGAGTCCCATACTTGCTTCTAATAACCAAATGTCATAGTGAATCACTCTCAAGTGGAAATCTCCATAACCATTTGCCAAGAAGGGCCACGTTCCTAGCCAAAATGTTACCAATAACCAAACCCCCCCCCCTCCCCTTTTCTTTAGACAACGAGACTAAATCCCAACTCATCAGGTGATTCTTCTTCTCCTCATCCTTACCCTCCCAAAGAAAATCCCTCATCAACTTTTCTAATGTCTTTGCCACCTTAACTGGTATCTTGAGCAAAGATAAGAAATAAATAGGAATACCACTCAAAATTGACTTAACTAAGGTGTATCTGCCCTTGTGTGACAATAAAGCGTTATTCCATCCTTCCAATCTCTTACCAATCTTGTCTACAACTGGATTCCAAAAAGCTTTACATCTAGGATTACCCCCCTATGGAAGACCTAAATACTTAAACGGGAGTGCCTCTATACGACATCCTAAAAGAGCCGCCCTGTTCTGAAGCAAGTCTTGTTGCATATTAATGCCCACCACACTACTTTTCTCCAAATTAACCTTAAGCCCAGAGATTACCCCGAAAAGTCTCAAAATCGAATAAAGATTAACTATTTAGCTCTCATTCCCTGTTGAGAAAAATATGGTATCATCTGTATACTATAAATGTGTGACACTAACTCTATCTACCCCCACCTCCAATCCCGCAAAAAGACCTACTTCTCTAGCTCGATCAACCATCCTTCCCAGTACATTTGCCACCAAAATAAAGAGAAAAAGAGATGATTGGTCCCCTTGTCGTAATCCTCGCGAAACCCTAAAACACTCCCCTGGTCTACCATTAACTAACACAGATATATTGCACGTCGACAAACATTCCCTAATCCAAGATCTCCACCGCCCATCGTAACCCTTCTTCTCCATTACAAAATCCAAAAATTGCCAATCCACGTAATCATATACTTTCTCGAAGTCCTCCTTATAAATAATTCCCTCATTCTCTAGACTTCTATATTCCTTCACTACTTCATTTGCCACTAAGGCTACATCTAGGATTTGTCTTCCTTTCACAAAAGCCCCTTGCGCCATCGACACAGTCTCCTCCAATGAAAATTCTTAGCCTCTTTGATAAAACCTTCCCCAAAATCTTATAAAGTGATGTGACCAAACTGATGGGTCTAAAATCTCCAACTCTTACTGCATTCACTCTCTTAGGAATTAAACAAATGAATGTAGCATTTGAGCTCAAATTAACAACCCCCGACTCATGAAATTTCGAAAAAACTCCCAACAAATCCTTTTTCACCACCTCCCAACAATCCTGAAAGACAGTCATGGAAAAACCGTTCGGACCTAGGGCTTTGTCTCTCTCACGATCGAAACTACCTCCCAAATTTCCGTTTCATCAAATGGCCTTTCAAGTCATGATGCAACTGTTTGATCAATAGATCCCCATTCAAGTCCTTCAATCTCGGTCTATTCATCTCCTCCTTCGAATAAAGCTTAGAATAAAAGTCATAAATTTGAGTGACAATGTGATTCTCCCGTTCCACCACTACCTGTAGACACCCCATTTTTGACCGTCCTCAAGACTTGGACGTCATCGTTTGAACACTCAATAATCATCCATGTTCGTGTTCGTTTTGAGTTCCCGAAGGTCTCGGCTGCGTGCCTTGCCTTAGGATCTCTCAACTTGTCTGTTTTTGTGCTTGGTTGTGGACCAAGGACTTGTGGCTTTGCTTCTGAGGGAAGAGGGTGGCTTGTTGGCCATCTCCACACGCCATCGGCCTTGTTTCCTTGCCATCGGCCATAAATGTTGGCTGGTCGGCACTTTTGTTGGTCGGTCGGCACTTGTTTTGGTCGATCGACCATATTTTCTGGCTGAGGCCTTTTCTCTGCCTTTTTCAGGCATTGTGCATGCCAGCTGTGCTAGCTGTTGAGCACAGACTCTCCCCTCCATACACATGTATGGAGGGATTTGAACCAAAACTTAGCTTCTCTAAGAAGCTTTGAATTTGATTTCCTATAAGAGGGGAGCCTCCCCTCCCTTTCTAGAGGGTCAGCAAAATAGATATAGAGTTCATATATCCCTCTCTCTCTATATTTGTGTGTGTGTTGGTGCCTTAAAAGTGTATTTTGTTCATACTTTTGCACTATAGCACCTAGTAAAACACCTTCCTTTGGTTGCTGAGGCACTAGGAAGTTGGTTTTAGAGTTCTTGGGCTGGTTTTGATCCAAGGGAGTGGCTGGAGTTGTGTTCTTGAAGGTGTTCTTTAAGGGTGAGCAACTAACCTTTTGTTTCCCTATTTTGGCTTAAGCCTTTAGACCTATTTGTATATTGTTTTAAGCTTAACTATAAACTAAAAAAAGTTCTGTTTTTGTGTGCTTAAGATGATTGTTTAAGGTCACTTTTTGGTTGGGGGTTTTCTACCCTCTCTTAGGTCTTGTTTTGAGCCACCTCTTTTGGCCTTTGTTCTTGCCTTTGCATGACCTTTCTACCATTGAAATCCAGAGGATTTTCAGTGGTGGAAAGGTAGTTTTAGAGTCTTGTATAGGAGGACACCCCTCTCTCCTTGTGTCTCATATGCTTGTGTTATTGGCTCATAATGGTAAGATGTTTGCTTAGCATGTTTTGGCTTCATTTCAGCAATTATTTGGTGTCATTTGGTCATGATATACCTCTGTTCTAGGTTGGTTTAATGGCTTCTTGCATGCATCATATACTTGCCTTGCAATCCTCTCATTTGCCTTAATATGCACCATGCATTTGGACCATCATGCTTGCATATTTTGGCTCAACTCAAAGGAACTTTTAGTCATGTTTTGCCATGTTTAAGCTATGTTTGGTGTTGTTTTGATCATATATACAATGCTTTGTATATCTACCATACATTCTAGCTTGTTAGCTTTAAGTGTCCAAGTCATTAGCATGCATTACTTGGACCATTTTCATGATTTGGCATCATTCCATATGTGATTTCAGTCCACGTAGTGTAGCCATACACTTGCATTTATCATCTTTTCCATGCATTGGGAGGTTGATGTTTTGTGCCTCAAGGTTAGGTCATTGTGCATGCCTCCATGATTAGGTCTTTGGGATGCCATCTAAGTGGGTTTTTTGGGCCTATTTTGACATGCCATATCTCTGTTTTTCATTGGTCAAGTCATGCCATGTTTGGTTTTGATAGATGTAGTACAATCATCCTTGTTGGCCTTGTATGCGTCATGTTTTGTGCTCACCTTTCTAACATGTTTTGGCCTCATTTCATGCACGTTCTAACCTTGTTTTGGTCTGCCTTGGGACTATTTTAAGTCACCTTGGCCCTTTAAGGCTTGTTTGTTATGGCCATGGTACAAGCTCCTTGGCTAGCCTTAAGCCTTGAGCTTTCTTGCATGTCATACTCGCTTTGATTTGTTGATTTGGCATCACGCCTCACATCATTTCAGAGCATGTAGTATTATCATACATCTATGCTTGTCACTCTTTAGGTGTGCTTAAGAGTTGCATCTTTATGCTTTAGTCCTTGGGCAATTGGCATGCATGTTTGCCATGCCTTTTTCATGCTTCATTTCCATCATTTCTTGGCATTTTGGCCACTGATTTTGGGCATGGCTGAGGTCTGTTCGTCTTTAGCTTAAGTCCATTTGCCATGTTTTTCAAAGTTGCTACTTTACATCATGCTCGTATGCTTGTCTATCTTTGCATGCCATGCATGTTCGTAGGATTATGGTTGCATTTTGCATGCCTGTTAGCTTGCATTTTATCACATACTTGTTTAGGTCGCATTGCATTTGGCATGCTTGTTACTTTAGCCTTGTGTACATGTTTGAGTCATATTGCATTTGGCATGCTTATGATGCATTACATAGCTTTTCCATTGTTGCATACATTACATTATGTTTGGTTTTGGGTGTCAAACCAAACATGAGGACTGAGGGACGTTTACGTACTTGAAGTGACGAAACGTGCCTCAATTCTCGGTCGTCGATACTCTTGATCCAACATGATAGAGTTCTAGGCATTCATGTGTTTTTGTGCATTCATTCCATATTGAATCGCACACTTGGTTCCTTTGGCCATCATGCATCGACATGCGTGATCGATGGCCCGAGGGTCGAGCACTACACTCCCTTGAGCTCATGATAGGGAGGGTGTTTGTGCACATATTGCTTTGAAAATGCATTGCCATGCTCTGTTTGTCCTCTGCTGCAGCAAAACAGCGTTCTGCAGGAAGATATGGCCGGCCGGCCATCTTCAGTGCCGATCGACTAAACATTGTTAACCGAGATCCTCACAAATGGTCGATGACCAATTCCACATGGCCGATGTCCCTATATTTTGGCCGGTGACATCTCACAGTGCTCAGGGAGTGGTTTTGAAGCATCCTTGGGACTTGCGCAGTTTTCAGAGATGCAAAACAGTGCAAACAGAGGCAACATGTGGCATGGCAACGGGTTTCCGAGCGAGGCGATCGAGCGTGCATCATTCAATCATTCCGAGGCGAAGCTGCGGCGGCCTCTTTAGTTTCATAGCTTAGTTAATTTGTTTAAATTAGTTAAGAGTTATGTAATAATTAATTAGCTAGGGTAGTTAATTAATTAGTTGATTTGTATTATTTATTCGGACCCTCCGTCGAGAGGGTGAATTTTGTAATAAGTGTGTGTGAGTGTGTGAATGTCTTCCAACCTCACGTCTCTCACCCTTTTACTTATCTGCTTTCAGTGGTTAGTTTTAGGGCATACTTCAATTAGCATCCGTATGCTTGCATGCGTGCATCATTCATTTGTTTTGCATGCACCAGGCTCAACGCATCATACTAACTGCATCGTATTTCAATTCCAAGTTGAATACATGTATCAATTGTCGCATTTCACATGCCATTTTAGAATAGCCGAGCTTATTTCTAATTGCATTTTGCATATGTTGCATTAGCCATCTTAACATAGCTAGGATCATGCATTGATTACTAACTAGCTATTGTTTTGGCTCGGAGTACTTGGTAAGCTTTTATACTTTAGCATCTTGCATGAGTGTGAGTGTTAACATGACAGCATACTTGCCATGAGACTAACTGCTTATGTGTTAAACTGCCTGAATGCCTGTGGGTGAAGGTTGGATTACTTAAATTGGAACAATTCATTGAAATGAGAGTTTTAAGCCCACTTGAGAGTGGCGAAATCATGTTTTCTAAGCCCACTTGAGGGTGGCAAATCCACGTCTTAGCCTACTTACGAGTAGCACCATCAAACCATTTTCAAACAAAAAAACAGGAGATGTTTTGTTCCAACTAAGGCGATCTAGTCTATAATTGTGTGTTGTGCGCATCACGTAGTAATTCTAAGCTAATAACTGGAATAAGAACGCATGTGTTTTCAAAAACAAGATATCATGTGAATAAAGGTCGATCTTTGATCGAGCGAGCGGGGGTGCTCATTGCATGACCTTCCCCTCTCGTACCTAAGTTCCCGAACCAAGGCAACTTTGGTGATGACGGACACGTGGCCTTAGGCAACCAGTCAGGGTTTCCTAAATTTCTCCAAAAATAAAACATTTAGGTGGCGACTCTGTATCTGGCAAAGCAGTCCATGTTTGACACTTCTTTATAAAAATCAGTTTTTCAAAACGATTTGCCGGATTTAGACTCTTTGGTGATTTATCGGTCTTGTATTGCATTTTGCAAGATTAGATTCAGAATCGTGACATTGAGTCCGAACTGTAGTAGCTAATGAACAAAACGGATCTTGCGCCAATTCGCGCGCGGAGCCGTGATGTTCGGGCACGTCTACACTACCCCAGAGCATACTTCTAATCTCTTGATGAACTTCTTCTTTCTTTTCCCATCTGCTACCTTGTGAAATTTTTTTGAATTCACATTCCCTTCTTTCAACCATTTAACCTTTGCTTTTTGAGACCAAGAAATTTGCTCGCTAAAAACCAACTCTTCCAATTTTAATCTCAACTGAGATCGCTCCCTCCTAAAGGTCTCAGCTAAACCCCCCTGCACCTCCAATGCATCTAACTCTTCGATTCTGCACGTCATCTCCTTCTTTGAAAGCTCCAAGTTTCCAAAAACCTCCCTATTCCAACACTTCACATTCTCCTTGACCACCTTCAACTTTTTCATAAACTTAAAACCCTCACATCCATAACAACTAGCATTGGCCCACCATTCCTCAAACTTTTTTTTAAAAGATGGGTGCTCCAACCACATGCTTTCAAATCTAAAAGACATCGGGTCCCACTTTAATGGGTGACTTTCGATCATAATAGGATGATCTAACATGAATCTCGGTAGAGACTCCTACCTTAAATTGGGGAAAAAACCTTTCCATCCCAAGGAGTATAAAAATCTATCCAGTCTCCAACACACCAAATTTTCTTGCAAATTAGACCATGTAAATCGAGTATTGTACAAAGGAGGATCCACCAACTCATAATTTGTGATAAACGAATCAAAGTCCCTCATGCCCCTAGTAGTTCTAATTCCATTGAGTTTCTCTGAGCTCCTTCTAACCACATTAAAATCTCCCCCTAAACACTAATGAGGAGAACACAGCCCAGATAACCCATATAGTTCCTCCCACAAATCTTGCCTCCTAGACGGTCTGTTAGGAAGGTTCTGAAAAGCGGTTGCGGTCGCCGTAACGGTGGCGCGGTTGCAGGGTGTAAAGGCCGTAGCGTAACGGTTGCAGTAACCGAAATCGTGAATTTTTTTATTTTTCGCACAATTTGAAAAAAACTTACCAATACGCATATTTTTTTTCCATGATCATATTTATTGGGTTACAAATAAATATTGATCAATTTTTGTAAATTTTTAAGTATGATCTAATATATTTAATATTTTTGAATCACTTTAAACTGAGTTTTTTACATTTTATTTTAATAATTAATGACTTTATATTATATAAAAAATCAATCACTAACTATTATATATAAGATAAACAATGACAAAAGTAAGAGAATAAATAAGAGCCTATATATATATATATATTTATACATATTTTAACCAAGCCAAATAGATAATGACCACACTTATTATTATTATTATTATTTTCAAACAATATATAGATAGACACACACAAACAAAATGGTTGAGTGATAGCAGCTGAATAAAATAGCATAGGTCTTACAGCTTCAATTCAACAAATCAATAGCATGTTCTTCATCTTCTCTCTTCTCTCTCTCTATCTCTTGCTCCTCTATTTTCTCTCTTTATCTTCCCTCTTCTCCCTATGCCTCTTCTCCCATTTTCAGCCTTTTTTTGTGTGTTTTCTCGAAAGAAACAGTTTGGAACCGTTACGTAACGGTGTGTAACAGGCCATTACGGCTGTTACGGCATTGTTACGACCGCTACGGCAGTCGCTACGGCCGACACACCTATGAATCTCAATCACACTGCAAAAGCGGCCGTAATGGGTGGCGGTAACCGCCAAAACTGTTACGTAACGGCATTACGTAACGGTTGCGGCCGCTTTTTAAAACCTTGACCATAAACCTCTGTCAGCCACCACTCTGAGTTGTCAAGATTTTTAAACCTAACCGATAGTGAAACCTCCCCCAAACTATAGTTTCACACTAAGAAACAACTTTCTCATCCCACGTCACCAAAATGCCCCCAGATCTACCAACTGAAGGCAAGCAAGCCCAACTCCTATATCTAACTCCCCAAAGACTCTTCATGAACCTCCTATTACACACTTCTACTTTAGATTCCTGAAAACAACTATGTCCGGTTGATGACTCCTTAGCAAATCCTTAATAACACCCCTCTTTCTCCGAGCGCCCAACCCCCTGACATTGCAACTAATAATCTTCATTGGGAAACCTGTTCACCCCTAAATACCTCCCGACGCCTCTCATAATTAACCGAACTTGCTAAATTCCTAAGTTCCCTTGTCCCTTTTTTGCTACTCTCTCCTACCTTTCTACCATCTTTCTCCCTTATGAACCTAATATTCTGACTAAGTGATCTAGAAGTCCCCGTGATTTTAACTAGTGACAATCCCATAACTTGAAGTAACCGCAAAAAATGAGGCCCCTCCTCCTCAATTGGGCAAGTCTTATATTTACTTAATTCTTAAACCAACCCTCCGTTTCTTCAACCCCGTTACTAGAAACCTGTCCCCCCTTGTCAACATGACTTCCTGAGATCCCTCCTTGATTGTCATCCACTTGACCTTTAGTAATATTAGCTTGCAAAGACTCAGACACAACAGTAGTGTTATTCACAATGGCCCTTGAGATATATCAAAGGTAACCCCTTGTTCATGAACATCACCTGATGAAATCGGAGGAACAGAACAAATCAGTCTTGAAGAATGAAACAATGAAACCCCATCCGAAGCCCCTTCCCCAGAAATAGAAGAATTTGGAATGGCTTGTACCCCCTGAAGCGAAGATGAAGATGATAAAACTTGGTTAAATGAAGGACTGACCTGATTTAGAGAGTCGGAAATCTTCTCGATATCGTCACCATCAGCAGTACAATCAGCATTGAAAAGATTATTGAGATCCCAATCCTGGTCAGCTGGCTCATCCTCTATGCTTTTCCCTTCAGATTGTGAATCTGAACTCTCGGATGATCCATACTCATCCAGAGCTTGCAATACCTCATGCGGTTCAAAACGATCCTCTTCCAAGTCCTGAACCAGTTTTTCCAAAGCTTCCATCAAGTCCTCAGCCACAACAGGTAATCTCTGAAAATCTCAACATGATCTATCCACGATATCGGTCAACCCTGGCTGTGCTTCCTGTGTGCTAAGGACTTTGCGAATGACCGACTGCCTAGGATGAGCACAATTGTCTGGTTCTGATGCGTCAGAAGAGGGGATTCTACTCCTCTCCTCTGTCGCAGAAGTTTTGCGAGGCCCTTGGACACCGACTGATTGAGAATCTTTAACCCGTGAGGCCAAAAGAATCGGGTTGTCCTTCTTACTTAAACCCAACCCCGAAACCTCCATCGGGTTGGAATAAAAAACCCTAAAATCTTCCATAAAACCTGGGCCCCTTTCCTTAAAACAACAAAACACATTTGGGCCATTATTAAGAACTAGGCCGCAATCCTTAATGCTTTGAAAATCATTTGGGTCCCCCTTATCCTGTATACCAAAATTAATATGATTATTTGAAATAACCAAATCGTGGGCTGGGCCCATAGTTTGGCCAGGCCCAAATTTAATCAAACACTACAATTGATTGCCCCTTTTGTCTCATACGCTTCCTTCGTGGCCGTCATCCACCTCGTTCAGTCCACCATTCTGACTTCTCCCTCCCCTATCTCCGTTACTGGAGTCGCTTGAAACTGGTTGGAAACTCCATTGCTGGTGACCCTCCCATCTTCCAATAGACTTTGTTAATGCCTTTAAACGAACAACAACAGAAATGCCTTCCACTTGAACTTCAATAGTCACAGGTAAGAACCCATTACCCAGACCTTTGACTTTCAATCTTGCCTCAGAGATTTCCGAAAGACCTGGTTCTATTGTCCACCTCTACCAGCCCTCCACACTTCGTCCCAATCCATTCACAAACCGTATTGTTCCAGAGACTAAAAGGTAAATCACAAACAGAGAGCTGTCCAAACTCACTGCAATGCTCTTATCAGAGAAACACCATCCCTGACCACCAGATTAATCAGCCTCCTCAACGCTTTTTGCGACAAACAGAGCTCTGTTCAATTGAAAAGACCTCAGAGAAATATTAGTTTTAAAAGATTCGACTGAGCTCCTTCTCAATTTGAGCCCACTCATCGAAGAAATCAGTTCTGGTGCAAACCACCACCTTGCGCATCTCTAGAATAGAGCTACTGCCTCCCAAGAAATCTATTTTAGAGTTGAGCACATCGGCGTGTGAAGCTCCTCTGTTTGCTTTTGTGTTCTGCTGAACAGACATATTCACTCTTGTGACGCCTCTGCGAGTCCATGATAAATCATGGTCACTTCGGTGCTTTCTTTCCCCATCGTCCTTAACCCTAAAATCTCCATGAATAATTCTTTCAAACATCTTGGCCACAGCCATCCACCCTTGACCATCAACCCCAGCCGGAATAATAATATTACTTTTCCGTACCCCAGCCTCCCATTTGGACAACTCGACAAAGACACCACCCTTGTTGCTGTATTTCTGAAGACAGAATACTGTGGAACTGCTGATATACTTGCTGAAAAAGGATCGATCCTTGCGCCATCTCCAAACCTTTCGCAAAACTTGCATAGCCCAAAAAGCTCCCCCCAAATCGATCTTGATAGAGTAACTTCTGATTCGATTCCTCTCAATGATCTCCACTAGACTTGGTTGAAGTTAGGATGATGAGGTTGCAAACCCCTCACTTGATGGTGAAGATGACTTGGTCGAAGTTAAGTCTACTTGAAGCTTTGTGGAACTTTTTATTTATTTTTATTTTTTTTGTGCTTTTGATGAATGTTGGATGATGATTTTTTTAGATTGCAATGTTTTACTTCTTTGACTTGTAATTTATGTATATTTTATTGCCAATTCTATGGTACATACCTAAAAAGGTGTGTTGCGTGTACTATATACCCCGTTATGACCCAAAGTGGTCTTGGTTATGAGACAATTAGTATAACACCCCCTTTGTCTCATAATCAAGACCAAGACCAGGCTATCCCCACGAGTCATAGTCAATGCCATTTTGTTTTGTAACCAAGACCACTTTGGGTCATAACTAGGCATATAGCGCGCACACCTTGATTTGACATAGCCTCCCATTTTTTATGGATGATCTATTTGGCTATTCATTGTGAAACTTACATGCTTTTCATTATTTTTCATATTGAATTAGTTTTAGTTTTTCATTATTTTTATTAATAATTTATTTTGGTTGTATTCCTGCCATGTTTGTATCATATTTTTTAAAATCACAGTGTCTCGTGTCCGTGTCCGTGTCCGCGCCCATACCCATGCCCATGCTGCTTAGGTATGGCATCTTGTTATTAGGGTGCATCATCATACTGAGGAGTGTTGACTAGCCAAAACCTTTTGTTGGAAGGCCTAATTGGAATTTGTCTGTTGTCTCTAATTTTGTCTGAATCAAAGCTATTGTTGATTTTTAGTTAATGCAAAACTGTTTCTTAATATATATATATAGTGACATAGTCATATCGGTCTCTATTTTCTTGAATTTGCTCGAATCATAGTGGTTTTTGATTAAATGAGATATTGCACTTGACAACCATTGACTAATTAATGTCAATTTCATGTGATGACTTGGTGCGTAAATTGGTGGTTGCCCTACTGCAAATGAAACAAAAATCTTAATGAACAGCTTTGAGATAAAATTGAAAATAAGCTTTTGAATTTTTTTATGTGAACATTTAATATATTAATGGGTTTAATTTTGTAAACAAATCTAAAGTATGTGCAGTGCGGTTAATACTTAATTGAGCTGGGTAAGTTAAGTCAATAGTGTTCTATTTTCAAGTTGGCAGGGTTATTTAGTATGATTAGTGGTGAAGCTTATGATTAAATGATTTTACCTTCTTATCTTGTCACGTCAGAAGTCACTGGGATTTAGTACGGGGGGTTTATTGCTATTAAAGAGCAGAGTTCCTAATTATTAAAAAAAGACGAATCAGAATTAGATTTTCAGGCAGAATTTCAGCTTGTCTACACAAAATCTGGAACTATTTCAAAAGCATCAGCAGTCTTTGTAATATGATATAATTCAGAACAAGGAAAGTGAACTAAGAAAAGAAAAGTGTTTTTGCTTCTTAAAAATAACATCTTGAATGCAATTGTTGGTGTATTGGGGAAATTGTTGCATTAAAAACATGAAAATGCTGGGAAAACTCATTGTTTTTTCTGATGAAGTATGTTTTGTTGTTCCTTTCATGAAATTGTCATACCCTTTTGTCCACTTTGACATCGATTTCCACTTATGGTCGGATTGAAATTGATTTTTTGTCATCAGACCTTTTTAAGTATATTTTCTTTTTCCAGGATGCTGCTAATGATTCAGACCTAGTCCTAAAAAATGCGGAAGTGGCATCTGGAAAAGAGCTGGATGCATGGCTTTCATTAACCGAAGACTTAGAGTTGAAGAAGATGGAGCTGGAAATTGAATCACATTTAATAATTTCAGCAAGATTGGTGTTGAGTGATTCCATTGAACATTCAGTGGAGGATGATAGGAGAGAAAGAGAACTTCTTTGTAAGAGAAAAGAGATGTTGAGAGACGAACTGGAGAAATTGCTTGTTTTAGTGAAAGAAAAGGAAGTGGAAATAACTGAAACTGATCATAACATCAAAACAGTTGAGAAAAGAATTGCTGATGTTGTCTCTAGCTTTCAGGAGGTGCAGTCAAGTGTAGATACAAAGTATGATAACCTGCAGTCAGGCCTTTCTCAGATGGAGCTACACAATGAAGCTTTAACTAGAAAAAAGAAGGAAATTGATGATTTCCTATCTCAGGAAAAAGACAGGGGAACAAAGCTTCAGGAACTTGCCCAGATATCTGCAGATGAAGCAAATATGTACCAAGAAGTTGTCGAGCTTCGAAAGAGTCTTGTGCTGTTCATTCTGAAGTCCAGGGAAGAAAAGGTGAGGCTTGCCACTACTGAGGAGAAACTTTCACAGGATGTCCATATACTCAGACAGGAGATTTCTGCTGCAAGAGCTTCTCTTCAGGTTAGTTTTTCTTCCCAACCTTGTCACGAGCCTTTATCTGTTTCTTTGAATATTGGCATGACATGGTGATTTACTTCTCTTTAACAATATGAAGTGCCTATGTTTGCATATAGTTACTCCTAAGGTTTTCTCAGTACTTGCCAAGGAAGTTTTGTTCATGTCTTTTCATTACCTTTGTCCAAGAATGTTGGATGGTTGTAGCAACTAGTCCCCCAGAAACAGTTCTTTGTTGATTTGAAGGACAACACAGTATAATCAAGCTTATCTTATCAGTCAAATCAGTCGACAGATTCCCCACTAATCTGAGGATTCAAGCAGTTTGCATAATATCTGCCATGATGAGTTTGACAAATTTAACAGTATAGTATTGGCTTTTATAGTTTCAATTTGTGTGTTGTTTGCTTTTCCTCATTTATTTATCCTAATTAAACCTTCATCACTCCCTCCCTTTCTCTGTCTCTATTCAAAGCATTCATTTTTGGATATGGATTTCACCCCTTGGTTTTTTATCTCTTTTAATATATAATTTGTACTTAATAAAAAAAATATCAATATATATAAAATGTACCCATGTTTTTACCAGCTTCCAAGGTCCATGCAATTAGTTTAATAATCAAAGAAGAAACCAGAAAATGAGGGGAAAATAAAAAATTGTAATTTGAACAGAAGAAATTTTATGCCTCACCTCTATGAAATCTAATGAAGGATCAAGAATTGGAACTTGATGAGGCTTGGAGTTTTGTTAATGGTGGTGGTTATGGTGGTCTGTCGTATAATAGATGGTGTAGTAACTAAGGGGTAGTTTGGGATTGGTGGTGAGAAAGAGAATAGAATGTAGAGTGGAGATGGGTATAGGATGTTTGAATGTGGGTTTCCAAAAATAGAGACAGTTATGGCAGGGGCTTGTATATGACAGAGGCAAACATAGTTGTCAAATCAAAGATCATATCATGAATTGAAGTCGAAATTTTGAGAATCGCGAATCAAATTGAATTGAGAATTATGAGATTCGACAAAAATGATGATGATGATTATAAGAACATGATTACACAGTCTAATTGGGACATTGCTTCCATAGCAAGAGATGTGGATTCAAATCCTACCAACCATAAAAATATTTAAAATTTATGAAATATTTTCTCTTTGACATTCAAAAAATGGATAAAAAAAGCCTAAATAGAGTAGAATAAGAAGAAAAAGTAAGTGAGAACCCTTTAAAACATAAGACACTTTAAAAGGGGTGTCTTCTTGTTTGAAAAAAAAAAGAAGCTAGAACAGTTGTGGAAGTGTTGGATTTGACTAAGCTGACCACCCATGTCATATGAAACCATATTTAGTTCATCAAAATAACATTAGATAAATCATAAGCACATGTTACTTTAGCCTTAAACATCCTTCAATGATATATTTTGACATCTTTTCGAGTAAAAATAAAAAATTAAAAAAAAAAAAAGATAAAAGAAAAAGGGTTAAGAATCTATTGGGTCTTATTAGATCTGATTTGATGATCTTTTTGGTTTTTTTTTTTTGATAAATAAAATCATATTTTATTAGAAAGCATCAAGGTGTGGTGCAAAAGCATACAAAAATAGAGCCCTTCAATGGCCAAAACTAAACAGTCAAATCATCCACAAAATCTATAAAGGCCAACACATCCGGATCTGCCGACACCGTTACCCAACTATGAAGCACCAAAAGTAGCCTATTCTCCAGCCATGGCATTGAGTGAGAAATCTCCTAGAAAGTCCGTCTATTAAAATTTGATTTAATCTTTTTAAATACTCTAATTCATACTTGTCAAATCGGGATTCGAATCGCGAATCGAATCAAATCATGAATCGTAAAGATTCCATCACATTTTTTTAATTACATAGAAAATATATTTACACACTTAGATATTCAATATATCTAATAAATATGAAATATTTAGACTTAAATTAATAAAAATATTGTTTTAAATAATGATCATGTGGTTTGGGTAAGAAATTAACACTGGTTCCCATGTTTACCACTTCACCTTTTTCCTTTTAGATATTATTTCTTATCAATCGTTCTTAATAAAGAAAGCAAACAAATACAAACTTTCAATTTCTAAGTAACAATAACTCAACAACAATGTTTTTAACTTTTTACAAATATAAAAAATCAAAATCTTAAAACTTTTTAAAAAATCTCACTTGATTCCTTCAAAAAATTCATTTTGTAAATGCAAGTACTTAGATAAAATTGAATAAGCCTACAATATTGTAGAGAGAGAAACTTCATTTTTTTTGGGCTAAGGTTTGAGTATTTTAGAGTAAATAGGGAGGGAGAAAGTCAAAAGATGGCATATAATAATCCTAGAGACCTTAAAAAGGTTGTGTGAACCATTTTCCAACAATAAAAAAACCAAGAAAGAAAGTCAAACATCGATTTTAGCGAATTGAATCGATTTACAATTCTCCAATTCGGTTCGCCGATTCATCTACAATTCATAGCTATTTGCAATTCACACAACCTGTTTGAATCAATTACCTATCGAATCATACGATTTGAATTGCGAATCGTATGATTCTAATAATAGAGCTCTGATTACCAAAATAACAAAAAATTATGCACAAGTATTGGTTCGTACTGCATACTCTTAAAAAAGTTGTATCATGATATTTTATACCCTCCAAAAAAAAGGTAAAAAGGGATCGAAATTTGTCAAACTTGATATTTTCATGAATCACATAAATTGTAAAATGTGAATTGAATCGTTAATCTTGTGATTCACCATCTATGTTACATGGACTCTTCTATTCTTTCTATTGTGCTCGTGTCCACTCGATATGACAAGGGTAAGGGTGTGAGATATGTGTTCGACATCCATACTCAATTTAGACACTTGGATCCTTTAATTTTTAATGATGTTTGAATAAGCAGAAACTCAAATTTGTTAGTAAAGAAACATTTCTATTCTGGCCTCACGTGAATGAGAGATAACAACTCCACATTTTCCTTAAATCTTAATTTAAGAAGATTAATATCTTATCTAAGAATATTATACAATATGCGTCCACGACACGTCTCCATACCCATATCCAACTTTTGGATACATAACTCAATATCTTTTAAAAAGTAGGTTTATGAAGGTCTAACGCTTGGACATGCACTCGATTCTCGTACCCGAGACCATATAATTCACCATCGATTTTATCCCAAAATAAATTTGCTCGTAAATTTATTTCAATCTATGCATGCGTCGTAAATCAAATCATGAATCGTGCAATTCCACCATTAGTTCTATCCCAAATTACTAAGACGAAAGGACACCTCTAAGAAAATGGCTTGCCTGTGTTGTGTCTCGTGTACGTGTCTGTGTCCGTGCTACATAGCCAAAATAGATTCACCTATAGTTGTATGAATCTATACATGAATTGTGAATCATAAGATTCTGGTAACCAAATGCTAGCGGGTTGGTTATGTTAGCTGAGAAAGTAAAAGTAGAGAGGGACTGGGGGGAAAAAAATGTGAAAAGAATGTGGGATTATGTGTTTTCTATTTTGTCAATTTGATCAACTTTGAAAAAAATGAAGATCCCTTTCATCTAGGCATAACACTCCCATATCAATTGTTAGAATAGTTGTTTTATTTCTTTATTGTTCTTTCGTTAATATTTACTTAAGTTGAGGGCTATGAAGCATGGGTTCTTTGAAAAACATGTTGTACCCGTACTGGGTACATACCGGCGTATGATACTTCTGTATACGTACTGGGTACACAAAACACGTATCCAAATTTTTTCTTCTTAATTTTTAGCGTACCTAGGCATATCTAGTATATACTTAAGCTGTACTGTACGTCAATTGAAATAGTATTTTCGTCTACCACAGAAATAAAACTCCATTCACTAGACTTTTTTATTTTTATTTTTTGTTTTATGCTTAGCATGATTTTAAAATTAAACTACGATTTGTAAATTATTTAATATATTGATATTTAATTTTAATTTATACCTTTACTTTTGACATTAAATGTTAATTATAGATTGGACCTTACAAGCGTACCAAGCTATACCCGTACCTTATTTATTTATTTTTTTTACGAATATTACCGTATTAACGTACCCATATCGTACTTGTTCTAGTACTCGTACCCGTACGTGTGCTTCATAGGTTGAGGGTATGATGGTCATTTCACTATGTTAGGATTTGCATATATATTTTGCTGATGTAGCGTTAATATTTTATTCCAGACATATAAAATTACTCTTTCTTTTCTTTTTCTTCTTAAACCCTATAAACCCAAACCCTAAATTTCTTCATTATTCATTCTAACTTGGTATCAGAGCAATCTATTCTTCATTAGAAAGTGTTCTACAGACTCTAGAAATCAATTGGAGGTGACTGAGATGTGCTGATGTCACCATCCATACGATGATGTCAGTATGACGTAAGCACTGTATGGATGGGTCCTTCACCTCTAGACTCAAAATTATCTCCTGAGATTTATGGTTATTTTTGTGAATTTTTTTGGAGTTGTTTGATGTGAGTTTCCGATTTTTGAATGTTTTTCGGATTTGTGGTGCCGATTTTTGCAATCTGCGATTCTAGCCTCGATTTTGTGATTTCGACTGCTGGGCTATGTCCTATGGGAGCCAACTGAGCCTCCTCAAGCATCCTTTGGAGTTTATTTTGTGATTTGGTGCATTGGGTGTGTCTTTTTGGTCTCACAGATGGTTAGTCTGCTGTTTGTTCACTATGTTGCTGTGTGGCTGTCACTGTTACTGTGTTTTTTTGGTATTGTTGCCTCCTATTATTGGTCTTGTTGCTGTCTTGCTCTCCTTCTCCTTGTGGATTGTTAGTTTGGTTCATCTGACCTGTATTCTCCTCACTCATGCCTTATGGATCCTTTTTTTTGAGCTAGTTCTATTGTTTATATTAGTTATTGTGGGTGCTGGTTGTTGTGGGTATTGACTAATTGCAAGTACTGTGCTATTTTCATACTCTTAGATTAAGTATTTTGTGTGATTGATCATCATGGCTGAGATTGAGGCTAAGGCTATGGCTGTGGGTAAAGATGATGACATGCCTACATCTATCACTACAAAGAAATTGAATGGTGCCAACTACTTGGCTTGGGCTCATGCCATCAAAATTTTCTTGCGTGGCAAGAAGTCCCGCTTCCTTAGTGAACTCCCTCTTGCTGCTGATGATAAAGCATATGATGATTGGTGTAGTGAGGATTCTTGTGTTATGGGTTGGATTTGGCACAACTTGGTGATACCTCTAAGGAATATGGGACTCCCTTGCTGACTCTTTTTCAAATCAGAATAATGTCTCTCAGGTCTATGAGTTATATGAGCAAATCTTTGCTATGTGTCAATCTGGCCGGTCCCTTCCCGAGTATTATAGTAGTCTCAAGACTTTGTGGGATCAGTTATTGCAGCATCGACCTTCACTACTGATGTGAACAAACAAAAACAACATTGGAAGGAGTTTATGATGGTTTCTTTACTCTCCGGCTTAGATCCTGAATTGCGGGGGTTCAAGGATCAGATTCTTTCTAGTGAGACTCTACCTTCTATTGCTAATGCCTATTCTCAGTTGTTATGTTCTTTCTTGGGTCAGGCACAACCTACCACTGGGTCCTCTACTTTGTCATCTTTTGCAATGGTCTTTAGTAGTGGAGATCGTGGGCCTACTCGAGGGGGTTTTCATGGGCCATTTGGCCCACGGGGTTTTTTTTTCGATCCACGAGGTTCTTGTAGAGGTGGTTCCCGTGGTGGTGGTGGTGGTGGTGGACCTAGTGCTCGCATACGTGGTAATCTCAAGTGTACTCATTGTGGTTCTCAAGGTCATACTAAACCTTGGTATTGGCAAAAGTGTGGCAAACCTGACCATGTGCATCAGGTTATGGATACTCCATCATCACAGTCCTCCTTGTTTTCCACTTTCTCAATTGGTTCTCCGATTGATTCTCATGAGATACTCACTAATCAAATTAGTGAGTTTACTGCTCTTGTCTAGTCTCTCCAGCCTAGTATACCTTCATCCTCTATCGCTACTCTAGCTAGTTCAGGTAATCTTGCATGTGTGGCTAAGTTTACTCAGACTCTGGTGTTAGTTCCCATATCTCTAGTAATTCCTCTCTTTTTGATAATATGAGGCCTGTTGATCATACTATTGTACTTGCTGATGGATCTTCTCGACATGTTAGTGGTCAAGGTCCTCTTCACTCCATTCCATCCCTTTGCTTACCCTCTGGTCTCTATGTTCCTAAGTTTCCATTTAATTTGCGTTTTGTTAGCTAATTAACTTAAGCTCTCCATTGTTCTATCACTTCATGTGTTTTGCAGGACCTCCAGACCAAGAGGATGATTGGTTCGGGGCATGAGAAGGATGGCTTATACTTTTTGAACATTGGGATTCCTCCTCATCCGCCATCTACTGTGTTGAGCGCTACTATATCTCCTCTTCAGTGGCATTTCCGCTTGGGTCATCCCTCTTTGGCCAAGCTCAAGTTAGCTATTCTGGGTTTAAGTCATGTTTCACAGATTGAGTGTGAAGCCTGTCAACTTGGGAAGCACCACCGTAGTTCTTTTCCTAGCAGGAGTGTTAGTCGTGTTTTTGAGTCTTTTGCTCTTATTCATACAGATATCTGGGGTCCTTCTAGAACACCCACTATTAATGATTTTTTATTTTATTTTATTTTGTTATTTTTGTGGATGACTTGGTTGACTTGGTTGTTTTTAATGAAACAAAGATCTGATTTGCCTTCTATTATCTCTAAGTTTTATAATGAAATCTTTGCTTAATTTGGGAAACTTATTAAGATATTTTGGTCTGATAATGCCTTAGAATATGTGCAGTCTATTGTGATGCATCTCCTTAAAATGGTATTACGGAGCGTAAACACTGTCATTTGTTAGATTTTGCTTGCACATTAATGTTTATATTCATGTTCCCAAATCGTTTTGGGGCGATGCTGTTCTCATCACTTGTTTTCTTATTAACCGCATGTCTTCTAGTGTTGTACACACGTCTCTCTATTCTCAGTTATATCCTACATCGTCTCATTTTCCCTTGTCACCTCGAGTTTTTGGTTGTGTGGCCTTTGTCCATGTTCTTGACCCCGTCTTAGATAAGTTATCTCCTCGTGCTCACAAATGTGTGTTCTTAGGCTACTCTCATACTCAAAAAAGGTATCGATGTTATCATCTCGAGTCACGTCGATACTTTGTCAGTTCTGATGTTACCTTTTTTGAGTCCACTCATTTTTTCTCCTTCTCTGGGCCATAGTTATCCGTTGATCTTCTCTCTTGTCGTGAGGTGGAGCCAGCTTCTTTCACCCCTATTCTTCCGTCTTGTGTTCCTTCCTTCTCCACTTCTATATCCTTTTCCTCCAATCTTCCCGTTACCCCTGCAATGCAGTCTCAAGCTCGTTGCATTATATCTTATGGCCCGACTAGTTCATCTCCTTTGTCTGAGGTTCTTGACTCTTGTTCCATCTGTTGATAAGCCCTCTGATGACCTTCCTATTGTCCTCCGCAAAGGTAAATGTACTTACACTCAACATCCTATTGCTAATTTTGTTTCTTATGATCGCCTCTCTCTTGGTCTTCACTCTTTTGCTTGTAGCTTGTCTAGTGTTCCCATTCCTCGCTCCTATTGGCAAGCTATGTCCATCTCCGGTTGGAAGCATGCAATGGACAAGGAAATGCATGCCCTTCATTAGAATTGAACATGGGAACTTACCCCTCTACCTTCTATCAAGTTTAGTGTGGGTTGTCGGTGGATTTATACTGTTAAGTATCTTCTTGATGGGACTGTTGAGCAACTTAAGGCTCGCCTGGTAGCCAAAGGCTACACACAAACCTATGGTGTTGATTACTTGGAGACTTCCTCTCCTGTGGTACGTCTTAATTCTGTTCGGATCCTTCTCTCTGTTGCAGTTAGTCAATCTTGGCCTTTGTATCAACTTGATAGCAATAATGCCTTTCTTCATGGCGACTTTCAATAGGAGGTCTATATGGATCAGCCCCTCGACTATGTTGTTCCCAGTTATAAGCATCTTGTTTGTTGATTGCGGAAGGCCTTGTATGGTCTCAAGCAGTCCCCTCGTGCCTGGTTTGATTGTTTCAATACTTTTGTGCTTGCCTATGGTTTTCGCCGTTCCACCTTTGATCACTTTGTCTTTGTTCGACACTTGTCTATTAGGAGTATTGTTTTTATTGTCTATGTTGATGACATAATCATTTCTGGGAGTGACTCCACTGGTATTGCTGATTTGAAGAGGTATTTGGGCCAACAATTTCACACCAACGAGTTGGGTCATCTTCGCTATTTTCTTGGGATTGAAGTTGCTTGCTCTTCTCAAGGATTGTTTCTCTCCCTACGGAAGTATGTTCTTGATCTCCTCACTGAGACTGGCCTCTTAGGCGCTCGCCCTAGTGATATTCCCATGGATTCTAGTGTCAAGCTTGATGGTGAAATCGAGGACCTGTTTTCTAATATTAGTCGTTGTTAAAATTCAATGTATAAAGAGAATTGTATAGAGAATGAATGATGTATTATTGATTGATTTATATTGATATCTATTACAATGATTCATGATTCCTATATATAGAAGAGGGTGAGTGTATAGTAGGTAAGGAGTAGGTGAAGTGGAGGTGGTAGTGGTGTAGTGGGTTAGGTTTAGTGGAGTAGGTGAGGTGGTAGTGGTGTAGTGGGTTAGGTTTAGTGGAGTAGGTTTAAGTGGGTGAAGTAGGTGGAGAGTAGGTGGATTTTAACAGCCCCCCGCAAACTCAAGGGGGATAGGAACTAACCAACTTGAGTTTGGAGAGAGTAACAAAACAAGAAAATACATAAAAATAAAAGAGGATAAGAGACACTGTATGGTCGTGTCAGACCATTGGTGAAGACACTGGATGGTGGTGTCATAACGTTGTAGAGGACACTGGATGGGGGTGTCATAACCATGTAGAGGACACTGTATGGTGGTGTCATAACGGTGTAGAGGACACTGGATGGCGGTGTCAGACCGATGTAGTAGACAATGTTGTGACAGTTTACGGAGTCTTGCTGGACCCTTGTAGAAACTAACCGGAATCAATGTCGGGACAGTTTACAGAGTCTTGTCGGACCCATGAAGGAGCTAACCGGAATCAATGTCGGGACAGTTTACAGAGTCTTGTCGGACCCTTGTAGAAACTAACCGGAATCAATGTCGGGACAGTTTACAGAGTCTTGTTGGACCCATGAAGGAGCTAATCGGAATCAATGTCGGGACAGTTTACAGAGTCTTGTCGGACCCATGAAGGAGCTAATCGGAATTAATGTCGGGACAGTTTACAGAGTCTTGTCGGACCCATAAAGGAGCTAACCGGAATCACTGTCGGGACAGTTTACAGAGTCTTGTCGGACCCCTAAAAAAAAGTCGCACCCTCAAAAGGTGTGCCCAATCTTTCAAAAAAGGCGTGCCATCAAAAGGCGTGCCAAATCCATAAAAAGGCGTGCCATCAAAAGGCGAGCCCAAGTCATAAAAATGTGTGCCGGACATGATGGCGAGGCACGTGAGTGCCTTGGCTGGCGCGCCCGTTTGTCGTCTGGCGTCAAGTGGCGCGTGATACGCGTGGCTGCCTCGGCTATTTAACCAAGACGGAGGCTGAGGCTGAGGCAGAAGCTGAGACAGAAAAACTGAGAGAAACCTCTGAAAAATTCTTCGTTTTGCTGAGAAAGATACTCTGTAACACTCTATTGCCCAGAAAAATGGCTTCGTCTTCCCGCGGTCTGCTCACTCTCTTTCCCGACCTGAACGAGTCAACAAGAGAGATAACTGGTGCGGTGGCACTGGAACCTCAACGAAGCGCCCCGGAGTTTGCTCCGTTGAACTTTCCTATGCGGTCTGTGGAGCAAAGAATGGCAGTGCAGTCGGATGTGGAGGCCAATCAGTATACATTAAAGTCATGTGTGGAAATCATGACTGCGGTTACAAATTTGTCGAACCGGCTGCAGAGTAGGACAAATGAGGTGCAGCAGTTAAACGCCCAACTGGCTCTGCTCCAACGCATGTATAAGGATGCGCGAGCAGAGATAAGTGTGTTAAAGGCGGAAAACAAGGAGCTGAAGCGGAAGGCCACCGTGATGTTCCGATTTGGAGGTCCGCCATATGCTGCAGTGGAGGAGCAGGGGGGAGTGAATGTGCTTGGTGGATTAGGAAGCACAGAGGCAGCACCGGTAAGGACCGCCCAGGACGGAGGCAAAAAGAAGAGACCGGCGGCAGAGTAGGTCGGTGGGTGGCCGTCTGCAGAAAAGAAAACAAATCTTTTGTTGTTGTGTTTGGGTTTTTTTTTTTTTTTTGTAAAATTGTGATCGGGGTTGATCCCTGAGATGAATAAAATATGGTGTGGTGTGCAAAGCGATATGGTATGAATGGAATTTGAAAAAAATTAAAAATAATGCGAAAGAAAAATAAAGAAAGAAATAATAAGAAGATATTTTGAAATCAAAATAAAAGATGGGAGAAATAAAGAAAGTGGTTTGGAGAAAATAAATAAAAATAATGGATTTTAAAATCAAATGGAGGAGAGAGAGAGAACAAGTCCATGTGAGTAAAAGAGGGATTTAAAGAAAGTGAGGGAGAAAGGAGATTGGGTCACGTGGGTTTCTTGGCCCACTGTTTTGTTAAATCCTGCAATGGTTTTTTTTTTTTTTTTTTGAAAGAAGGAAGATAAAATAAAATAAATAAAAAGGATAGTGGGATCAGACGGTGTGGTGGTGTGAAAGTGAAGTGTGTGGGTAATATAGTATAATAAAAAAGAGAGATATATATATATATATAAAATAAAGAAAGGTGGGTTGAGTGGGAAGCATAATAATGATTCTGTGGTGTGTTTCTGGGTTGGTATGTCAAAAAGTAGAATAAAAAGAAAAGTGCACATGGGAAAGAGAGATAGACAACCCTAAGCTTGCATTCTTGTATTGTCCTTCCACTGTCTTTATTAAAGGTATCTTGTGGAAGCTCATCGACATCAGCATCTGAAGCCACAATTGTGTTTTGTAGGAGAAATTTATCTTTGCATTGCATATCTGGAGGGTATTCTGTTTGAGCTTGAAGGGTGACAGTTCCTGCTGCAGTTGCCGTGTTTGTCGCATAGCTGTATCCCTTTCATCCTTCAGATGTTGCAAACCCGGAATATCATCATAGCTTGAGGAGCTGCGCATAGAGTTGTTATTAAAACTTCGATCATCTGGGTTTCCAAGGGCTGCTTGAGGAGACATATTTCCTTCTGGGCCAAATTTAAACGGCAGTGCCATTTCTGTATGATATGTGGAAAGGGATTCAAGAGAGAGCAGCAAGAAATTTGACAGCGGAGTGAAGGTATGTGTAGAGGTCCGGCGGACGGCCAAGGCGAGGCTGCCGCCCGCCGGTGAAGCGGAATCACTAAGTTCTTAACCTTGCTCTGATACCATGTTAAAATTCAATGTATAAAGAGAATTGTATAGAGAATGAATGATGTATTATTGATTGATTTATATTGATATCTATTACAATGATTCATGATTCCTATATATAGAAGAGGGTGAGTGTGTAGTAGGTAAGGAATAGGTGAAGTGGAGGTGGTAGTGGTGTAGTGGGTTAGGTTTAGTGGAGTAGGTGAGGTGGTAGTGGTGTAGTGGGTTAGGTTTAGTGGAGTAGGTTTAAGTGGGTGAAGTAGGTGGAGAGTAGGTGGATTTTAACAGTCGTTATCGTCGATTGGTTAGTAAGTTAATCTATCTCATTGTTAGTCGTCCCAATATTACGTATGCTGTGGGTGTGGTTAGTCAGTTTATGCGTGCTACTCGCCAACCCCATTTTGCTGCTGTGTGTCGCATTTTATAGTACTTAAAGAGTGCCTCCCGTCAGTGTTTGCTATATCGCCCATCTTCCTCGTTATCTATCACTAGCTTCGGTGATGCTAGTTGGGCTGGTAATAGAACTGATAGCCGTTCCACCTCGGGTTATTGTACCTTTGTTGGTGGTAATCTTGTTAATTGACGTAGCAAGAAACAGTATGTTGTTGCTTGTTCTAGTGCCGAGGCTGAGTACTGTGCCATGACTTATACTGTTTCTGAGCTGCTCTGAGTTCAGTCTCTTCTTTAGGATTTTGGTTTTTCTGTTCCCACTCGTATGAGTATGTCTTGTGATAATCAGACTGTTATCTTCATTGCTAATAATCTCGTGTTCCATGGACGAACCAAACATATTGAAATTGATCGCCATTTTACATGTGATCTCTTACTATGCAAACAACTTGTGACTCCTTATGTTCGTTCTGAAGATCAATTGGGTGATATTCTCACTAAACCCTTGGCTTGGTCTTCGTTTCATCATTTATCCTTCAAGCCGTGCATGTTTGACCTCTATGCTCCAGCTTGAGGGGGAGTATTAGAATAGTTGTTTTATTTCTTTATTGTCCTTATGTTAATATTTACTTAAGTTGAGGGTATGATGGTCATTTCACTATGTTAGGATTTGTATATATATTTTGCTGATGTAAAGTTAATATTTTATTCCAGATATATAAAATTATTCTTTTCTTCTTCTTCCTCTACCTCTTCCTCTTCCTCTTCCTCTTTCTCTTAAACCCTATAAATCCTAAGCCCAAATTTCTTCATTATTCATTCTAACTTCTATTTTCCAAACCTGGATCTAAGTGCCCAGTTTCTAAACTTTATGTTAGGTGATAGAAACTTCTCTATTTATCATTCAATTTTGGTCACTAAAACATATATATATATATATTCAACAATCCCATAGAAAAGATTACACAATGCTTGCACAAGTTGGCAACAGCCATGGTAGAGTGGCTGCTAAAAATTCATGAAATTTTCCATCTTCTGTAAAGCTATTGATAAAGGTGCAAAAGAGATGCGTCCAAGGCCCAAGATTGGTTTGTCATATCTTGGATGATGCGGAGCTCACTTGGATGCTCACATAATTATGTTTGGAGTCAATATTCCAATATTGTTTAAAAGTTTCTTTAAATTAGATTATTGCTTATTTGATTTTTATTATTTTTCTTCTCTTTACGGTGAAGGGCATCTTGCTTTTTTCAAATTTTATAAACAAGGCTTTAATTGTTGCCTTGAGCCATTGTTTGGGTCATGTCATGTTACTAATTCTTATAGTTTTTAGTTTGTTCAAATGGGATTCAAAATTGAACTCTTTTTGTTTCTAATTCTGCAATCGAAGTCTTGGTTAGAGTAGTTATCTTGGATCTATGTAGAAATATGTAATTCTTATGTTTAAATGTAGAACAAAGTTCTACAAAAACTTTTGGCAATTTTTCTCTTAAAAGGATTGTGTGATACAATTTTCACCCTAGGTGTGGTGGTCATAGCTTCCAAGAATAGCCCAAACCTTGGTGTTTCCTTGTTTCTCCACTTTTGAGCAAATTACGCAGACATATAAGAGTTTGTTATATGAACAGAGTGGATGTATTTTTCATAAGTTAATATCCAATGGATTTTGTCCACTAAAGCATAAAGATGCTTATCTTCATTTATCTTATACAACAAATGAGTAATTCTAACTCACAAACCCAACAACCTTCCATCCCATTCTTCACTTTTCACCAAGTGGATAGGTAATCATGAGAATAACCACCAAGGGCATTGCCTCTTATAGTATAAAATTGTGGACTTTAACTGTCTTGTTTGACGAAGATGTGACTTTAAAAAATACACACTAAATAACCAATCATGATCAATTTTTTTCCTTCGGAAAAATTTGCTTCCGTCAATGTTATATAGTTGGCACCTCCTGTCCCTTCACACCTACAACCGATGTTGGAATAGTGAACAAAGACATAAAATAAGTGTGAAGGCTGAACAAAGTTCTTGTAATTGAGGTCAACTTCTACCCTTTAGATAAATACTCTCTTCCATCCAGTTAAGTGCCTTTTGAACCTTTTCACCATTGAATCAGAAATGGACTATGCCTTGTAAGAAGACCCAAGAGGGTGACCCAATTCAGAAGGTTGCAACTGATCAACTTTGCAGCCTATAATATCTGCCAATGCCACCACATGAGGTACACTTCCAACCGGAATAAGTCTAGACTTCCCCATTTCACTTTCATGCCTAACACTACCTCAAAACACAAGAGAACACATATGAGATAGCCCAACCGCTGGGCCTCGGTCCCACAAAAAATTATGGAATTGTATGCATATAACAAGTGATACCTCTAATGGGAAACCATCATCCTGCTAAAGACCTCCATAACCACAATAAACAGCAAGGGAGACTAATCTAATCCCTTGAAGTCAGGAAGACTCCAGTTGAGGAACCAGTAACCAACACTGACAGCCTGACAGTAAATATGCATAATCTAATCCAATCTCTTCATTTTACCAAGCTCCTTCTGGTCTAAGCAGTAAAGCAAGAAATTCCAATTCATGTGAAAGGTTGGGAAGCATCATAGATTTCAATAAATGGATAATTTGCTAAAGTTAATTATAGTCCCTTTCTATGGGGTTTACATTCTTTTTATTTTTGGTATGGAAATCCTTAAAAGGAAAGATTTTCAGGAGAATCCAGAGTTGGGCTTGGAGTTTTCCAAAGCCACCCCACAAATTGGCAGATTTACACTCTTGCAAGCAGAAAATATTTGCTGGTTGACATATATTGAGATTTTTCTTTCAAAGGCAATTTTGATAAGTCCACTGACTGTTCATCTCTTCTTTGCTACTGAAGCTATAGACGGCAAGCACCTTCCTTAACTAGTTGATTCCTCAACTATAAAAGCTGCATGAATTAAAACAATCAACACAATCAAACAAAGACACATGATGTACGTGGTTTTGCTATGAAGCCTACATCCATGGGCAAAGACAATAAGAAGGATTCCACTAATTGGAGAAGAACAAAGAGATGATGCAGCAAAAGCCACCAAACTCAAAAACTAGCCTCCTACCCAACAAGAAAGAGCACGCTTTCTCTCTAAATAACCACACCTTTACTCTAACCCAAATGACCCACAACACTACTGGAGTAGCCTCCAAGCAAATAGAATAGGGCCAAACAGAAACTATAAGCTACCAACATAATGGGCTTTAGTTCACGACATCACCCAGCAGTATATATTTTTTTGTGCCTAAAGTTTAATTTGTTGTAGTATGAACTCTTGCCAATAAAGATTATAACTAGTATTTTATGTTTTCACTTCACACCCCAATGCTATGGCATACCAATTACGTAACTCTCTCTCTCTCTCTCTCAGGAACTATCTTCAACGAAATCTAGCTTCCAGCAGGAAATTGAATCCTTGAACCAGAGGCTAGTCTTCATAGACAAAAGAGTCCCAGAGCTGGAAGCAGAAAAGAAAGTTGCTGCTACTGCAAGAAATTTCAAGGAAGCAGCACGGATAGCTACTGAATCCAAGGCACTAAGTGTTGAAAAAGAAGGTTTAAAGATCAAAATGGCAGGGGTTGTCCTTGAGCTTGGGAAGCTTGAGGAAGAGATTTGCGACACTGTTAACAGACTGCAAGAAACTGAAGGGCAGATTTCAACCAAGGAAAAAGAGGTAGCAATGGCTAGATTCCAGAGACTACTACTAATAGCTGGTGCTGCCAAAGCTGAAAGATCAGCTGCTCTGGAATTAGGTGATCTTGAAGAAACTGACATTCTACTTGCAGAGGCAGAAGCCGCAGAATCTGAAGCAAGAAAAATTCAGCCAGTTTACAATTTCAAGGAGGAAGAGTTTGCTAATATTCCAAAACAGTACATCTCTATGGAACTTGTGTCCAATCTTGGTGGGAAGCAGTTGGCAGAATTGGCAGCATCTGCTGCTTATATATCTCCTACATAGTAATTGCCACACTGGAATGACCAATTTTTTGAGCTTCCAAGCTAATATAATTCTTGGATTGTATTGTGCTGAATCGAATACAAGGAAATACCAAAGAGTACGAGGCTGGACTAGAATTGCATATTGCAGATCTCCGCGATGCCCTATTGTACGATTTTTCCTAGTCCAATTTTAGGAGATCATGTTTTGTGGATCAAGAGTTGAATCCAATCCTCATTCAAGCGTTGATTGAATTTTTTTTTTTTTCTGAAATTTTTTCTTATGAATAATCTTCTGCATCATCAATACATGTTCTGTTATCTTAATAGTCTGGCAAAGTGATGTTCTCTGCTCAAAAAAGGTAGTTGTTCAATTGGATTATTTGTCACACAATTCCCACATTGTTTTGCATCTGATGCTTCATTGTGTCCTGTTTTATAGTCTTATATAGAGTGCTAGAGCCAATTATTAGTCCTCTTTGGATCAGTTTTTGAGTAGTTTTTCTTTATTCATTCCATACTAAACCCTATTGCCACTGGAATTAAGATATCTCTAACAATCATTTAGTTATTCCTTGTAAATTTACTTGTGTTTCCATTGGAGTAGGCAAAATGCTTGGGTGATGTGAGATGCACAAGTGTACCAGAACTAGGATTTGTCCAATGTGTACGAAGTCAGGAACTCAAGTTGTTGACTTCTAATTAAGCAGATTTTGTGTGTGACTGAAATAATTACCGGTTCTTTTTTTGCCTTCAATGTAAGAACTTTCACAATTATTTTAAGAATAATGCTATATGTATCCATTAGTATATTGATTAGTATACCAATTGATGTTGTGATGTAATTTAAGAGGTTTTGATGATCTGAACTGTCTATCTTGTTTTTATAATAAAGATCATTCATACAAAAAATGAGTTTCATCGGGCATTTATAAACATAATAAAAAATAAAATGAATGACCAATGTGATTATAAACTTAAACAATTCATTTTTAAAATAAAATATTATTTATTAGTATGTTTAAAGTTGTCCGATGAAGTTAATTTTTTGATGAATAACCTTTACTGCAATGTCTACAAAGTAAACGATTTGGATCATCGGTGCGAATTTAGAATTGAGGCCTATAAGATGAAGCATGGAGAGATGATATATAGAGGGAACCTATCCCCTTTCTTTTTATAAATTTTCCCTATATTTCATGTCTTTTTCCACTTTGGTTTAATTTTCCAAAAATAATCTAAATGTCACGCGGCATAGAAAAATCCTAAATCTATCCAAATTTGACCCAATTCGAGGGTAATCCATTTGAAAAATATGAAATAAAATCGTTTTAAACCAACACACATGCCCCCCCCCCCCCTCCAAACACACACACACACACAAAGTTGTCCTCCAATTACATCTTATTCCATCACCCATTAAAATTATCTCCCTCTCAGCTACATTGCTGTCCCTTCCCTTACCCTCCCACTCCCACTTCCCATACACCTTTCCTCCCCTTCCACAACCCTCTCCAACATATTCTCTACCACCACCTCTGACTACGTCCAAATCCCTCACCCTTACAACTCCCATCGCCTCTAAAGGACTTTTAACTTTTCCATCTCTCTCTTACTTGTCACCACCCTTGCAACTCCCACCACCTCCAAACCCCTACAACTTCCACCAAAACCACCACTACCCTCTGCCAAATTTTAGCAACAACATCCCTCTTTTCCTCAAGATCCGTTCATAAACATGTCATGAACAATTGTGAATGCCACTATGATCTCTTTTTGTCGATCACCACCACCAACACCACCACAATCTCCAACTCATGAAGAGACAAGGAAAAAGGTGGGGAAAAAAAAAGAGCTATTGTTCAGGGGTAGGGGATGTAGGGAAGAGGTTGTCTTTAGAGTAGGTTTGGATGGGTATGGGGGTGGGTTTAAGGGTCAAAGTGAAAATTTTATTTTATTAAAAATACCAAAATTACTCCTTAACTGTCATGTCCAATAGTGATTGGACCAAAATGGGAAAAAATAGATTAGTTCAGGGAATAGTGGGAGAATTTTTTCATTAGGGACTAAAGTGAAAAAAGAGTCATACTTAAGAGGTGGAAGTATAATTTACCCAATTTAATTTCCATCTGAATTTGGTTCCAAAGACACTGTAATGCTTACTACATTGAACAGAAGATGAGAAAGAACACCCCCACAACCACCACAGTTTTCACACACCAAATAAAAAATAAAAAGAACACTTTTGAGATTAAATATTATCAACTGTCATGTCCTGGTCCTGGTGAAGAGAATGAGAATCCTCCAAACCAAACAAAAATTGAAATGCCATAACCAGGATTGGGAGGGGAATTTAGCAGCAACAGCGCGCACACAAAAGAAGAAAAAGAAAAAAAGAAAAGCTGCCAACCATATAGCTACCACTAGAAGTCTTGTCGTTATGGTTACACAGAGCAGGACACACCCATTTTTATTGCCAAGTGAAAGAGAGCAGCAAAAATAGTAACAATACACGTCGTGATAATGCGGTTCACCCACCCTACCTCTTCAAGATATGTAGTGTGTATATATATGTATCAAACCAAACCAAATCAAATCAAATCAAACTTATAAAGAATCAGTGTCATTTGCAGACCTGCTGAATAGTTCCCCCTTAAAACACTAAAAAAACACATACAGCAATGGCAACATTTTGAGCAATTTGTAGTTCTTCCAACCAATTACCCAAGGAGCAATGAGATTTTTCAGCTAAAACATCCCACTGATAGAGAGTTTGTCTAATCTGTTGATCGCTCTCCCAGGTTTTACCAAACATTCCTTGTTGCAAATTTTATCATGCAATGCCCCCAATTGTGCCAAAGAAGCAAATTTTCACTTTACTAGTTACAGTCCAATCCACATTCCTGTAAAACTGGGCCACCTGTTTTGGCCAAAAATGGATCAACCCGAACCCACAAGAGGGAAAATATGGAAGCAAGCAGGATTGACCAGACAATAATGATGGTGGGAGTCCTATTCTGCCGACCCAGCAGACCTTTCAAGAAAGGATACAGGTGGACTATCACCCAAAAGGCAAAGAAGAGCTTTCCAAACAGAGGACCCCATGACTCATACCCATTATTTATTGCATTGGATATCCCAGCAACCACTCCTATCATGTTTATTATCAACAATGTCGTCGGTGGGATGAGCAATGTTGTCCACTTGAATGCATACAGTTCTGAGAACTCCTCATCGTCCCCTCCCTTGGATGTCACTGTAAAGTTTGTATCAACTCCGGCTAATACTTTCAGAAGTCCCTGGAACACAGCAAATAGATGCGCCGACACACCACCAATCACCCAAAACTGCTCATTTCTCCACCATTCATCAATACCAACCCCACTCCATCTCATTTCCAGGATACTTGTCGCAAAAATACAAATAAAAAGCGACAAAAACCACAAGCTCGCCACATTACTAAGCTGCATTGAAAATATACATTTTTTTTAATAATAAATCAATTTAGTTAATTATAGTCTTGAGGAAAGTTTAGCAGTAAAATAAATCTCTTTCTCTTACCTCTGGAGTGATAAATTTCCCTGTGAGCAAGCAGACAGCAGGTAAAGTACAATATGCGAGAAGAGGAATAGACGTCCATGGATACACAGTAGCATTTATGTACGACAGACGCTCTAACCATTTCAGACCACCTCCATAGCCATACCAGAGAGGACAGTGTCTGCTCAGAAAGATTTCAATGGAACCAAGCGCCCACCGAAGGACCTGGTGAAGCCGATCAGAAAGATTGATGGGTGCAGATCCCTTAAATGCAGGTCTTGCAGGGATGCAATATATAGATCGCCATCCATGGCAATGCATTTTAAAACCTGTCAAAATGTCCTCTGTAACTGAACCATAAATCCAGCCAACCTGTAACAAGGAAGAATGGTTTATTTAGACAAAGCCTAATTTGAAAAAAGAAATTGCTATGTTGAGAGAGAGCGATTTATATATACATATATATATATACTATTCTAGTCCTACCTCTTTTCCCCATTCTGTTTTATCTTCATAGCTGCAGCTAATTACATGGATGGCTTCCTTAAGCAGAGTCGCGGGGCTAGCAACTTTCAGTTTCCCACTATTCTCTGGCAATATAGATGCAACAAACACTGGAGATTGCCCAAATTTCTTTTCCAACTTATTCTCAGACGTCAGAGCTAAATTTTCACCTTCGGTCCCTGCATCAAATATCTTCCAAGTCAAATGCCAAAATTGACAAGCCTCATGGATGATGTTAATGTTAGCTTCAGATACATTGAGCCCATTTCCTAATAGATTAAATTTTGGGATAATTGGTGATCTAACATAATAATAAAGTTCTAGTTGCAGGAGGTCCTGAGTTCAAATCTTGTCACCCTCATTTTCTCTGTCATTGTGCATATGAGAGAGAGTGTTAGCTTGGCATATATTGTTGGGCCCATTTCCTAATTGCTTGACATTTGGATAATTGGTGATCTAGCATTAGATGCCATATTTTTGCAGACTAGCAGTTAAAAGAAGTAAAAATGAACCCACAAATATATTTCCTTCACGGCTGGCCAGATTGGATTTTTATGACATTTACTGTGGAAAAACCTTCACCAGTTGACAAAGTCTCTGTTCCTTACAAAATAAGATGTTTTCCAATATAACCATTTCAAACCTAAATGTCAAACTTGTGACTGTCTTCGAACAAATTACAATATCTAGCTATGATGTACAACCCTACAATCTGCTAATTAGATGCAGCCTACCAATGAATAAAAGAGCAATCCAAGGGTATTATTACTAGTTCAGATGAAAATAGTGAAGTCATTTGGGATGCACATGTAAAAAAGCTTTTATGCCCAAGTTGAACCTAGAAATGAAGAAAATATTGCATAAAAAGGCGTAAATCAATGCTAGGCACTCAAGGACTGAATTACTTAACAACTCACAAGTACAACCTTTATCAGCAGTTCTTTCTTCAATACACTCCGAGGCTGATACCGGTAATCCTGCATAAGCCTCACTTGAATTCTTCTGCTTCATCTCAGACTTGGGCTTGTTAGCCTTCATCTTCTTCTTCTTCCTTCCAGAACAACAGCACCCACAGCAGCACCACTTTGGCAAGCAGTTGCACGTCCTTGTGGGTGACTTCTTCGTCTTTGGAGCATCATAACCATAAAGCGCATGCCGCCTAAAAACACATCCTGTCCCAACATAAATCGGTCCTTGAATGCCATCCAAACCTTTCATGTTAATCTGGAGAAAAAATAATCATAATAATCATAATCAATTTTACTAGAAACAGAAAAAGAAACAGCAAGCAACAATAGTCACTTGAAAGTCTATATTGGAGCATACTTACATCAAAGAATACAGTGTTCCGGTTGGCATATCGATCACTCCTGTCAATACCATCAAACCTTTGTGGAAACTGGACATAGCACACTCTTTTTCCCAACAGGGGATCCATCATGAAACACATTGCCTCCCTAAGAGCCTTGCTGTTATTGATGTAGTGATCACAATCCAAGTTCAATAGATAAGGCGCATTAGTCAGCACAGCAGAGACCCTGACCTGACAAACAAATGAGCCAACAGTAAAGTAAAATACAAGGAATTTAGTAGCACTTTGATTTGTTACTTACCAAAGCATTCATCGCACCAGCCTTCTTGTGGTGATTGAATCCAGGTCTCTTTTCTCTGGAAACATATACCAAGCGCGGTAGTTCATTTCCATCAGTGTCATATCCCCCACTTTGACCAAGAAAAACCTATACAAGATCACAAGAACACTAAGTAGGGCTAGAATTGATCAGGATATGGACCGATATTGAATCTCAAATGAGTGGATAGATAGTTTTCAGGATGATGTCCTGTATTACCTAAGGCATGCTCCTTGTATTTTGTACAGATTTTCCAATCTTTTGTTAATAAATATAATCTTACTTTTTGGAGAAGAGAGAGAGAGAGTACCTGAATCATGCCAGGATGATCTCGGACATTATTCCCAGGCCATGGAGTCCCATCCTGCATTGTCCACCCTTCCTCGGGGACTTTTTGTGCCTTTGAAACCAAAGCATTTATCCGAACTTTGAACTCCTCATATTCTCGCTGCAACCCCAATAAGAGACAGTCAACAGTACCCAATGAAGAATTTCAAAGACAGCATTGCTAGGGACACAAACTAAACTACACATTAAACTATTTCCCATTCACATGAGGAATGGGACCAGGTCATCACATAGTGTGCGTCTCACTCTCATGTGGAGAGTAGTTTAGTGTGTAGTTTAAAAGGTGTCAATATATTTACTCTTTCAAAGAAATGAAAAATAACTCAAAAAGGTTAGTGACCCCTTTACCTTCATTGCTCGTCGCTCCTTCACAAATGAAGTCAATACCTTATCTTTCAAATAATCCATCTTCTGGGCAAAATACCACTCAGGTGCTCGTGGCTCAATGTTAAATTTCTTACAGAATGGCACCCACTTCCTAGCGAATTCTGATGTTTCTGACAATGCCTCAAAAGTCAGCATAGCAGCACCGTCATCAGAAACATAACACGAGACCTTGTCAATAGGGTAATCCACAGCAAGAATGGATAGAACAGTGTTTGCAGTGACCAAAGGGGGTTCTTTTAACGGATCAACTGTACTCACAAATATATCAATTGGAGATAGTTGAGAGGGTTGGCCTTCTTTGTCATACCTAACAAACAAACAGCCAAATTGTTTAATGACTCTAGTAAATTGGTCCAATAACTGAAATAATAAGCCGTAGCTTGCACACATGATTTTCGGTAATAACTAACCTCAATGACAACCTGTCAAGATAAGTTTCCCTATCTATGGGAAGCCACTTTGGGAATTGATCTAAAATCCATGAAAGAGCAAACCAAATCTCACAGATCACTGATACAAGCCACAATGCATAAGCATCCTTCACAGGATGCATGACTCGATAGTGGAAGAAAAACCCAAGAACAACAAGCCGGATTATGATAATCATTCGGTAAGGGCTAATTTGGCTTGATGGAATAGGTAACTTTCTGGACAATGGTTGCCTTGCCTCATCCATCCTGGGTCAATGAATGCTGAGATGTTATTACAAGATGAGCAGTTTTTAGAAGTTTCAACAATATAACAATGCAAAAACAGAATAAACATCAAAACCCATAATTATAATTTTAAGTGTTCATAAATAAAATGTATGTAATGGACTAACCACTGAGGAGTGCAAGTAGCTGTTCAATGACAAAATAATGAAAATTTGGGAATTAATAAAGACTTGAACAGTGAGGAGGACAATGGAGAGAGGGATTTCATGGAGGAGTTTCAGAGAATTAGCTTATTTGATGAGTTGTTTATTTTATTTTATTTTATTTTTACTTACAGTGGTAGATGCATCCCATCCCCATCATCGTCCCAATCGTTATTGCCATGATTTTCATGTTTCATCAGGTGTTGCTTCTCTTGTTTGTGCTTCCAACTTTCCATCCTCTCTTTCCAAGCTACGCTGCCATAGCCATAAGCAGCCAAATCCTTGGAAGGATCCATGGATCGAGATTGCACTGCAAAAATGGGCAGGGGATTATCATACAGATTTGACCTTCAACGTGGGAGGGAGGGGAGATAAAAGGAAACCATAGCGTAGCGTAGCATAGCATAGGAAAGCAAAGCAGAATTAATTAAAATTACCGGGTAGACTAGGATCTGAGAAAGGAAGTGGATGAATCCTTCTGCTGCTGCTGCTGCCACCACCAACACCCACTGTCGATGGAACCAATGCATGTTGTTCAGGAGGAATATCATCATCCACCTGCAAACACAAACGCTGCAGGTCTCAGGCTCCTGCTGTCTGAAATTTGCATACAATGATTTTTAGAATTCCACAGCAACAGCAACAGCAACAGCAACAGCAACGGTAGTCGTACCATATGGCCGTTGGTAAGGAGGGGAAGTTGAGGCAAAGTATTACTATTATTAGTATTGTGAAAGACATGTGGGTGCAATTCGAATGAGTCGAAAATATGGCCATAGCTCATGTGCGAACCGCCACCGTGACCGTGAAGCATAGCCTCTGAACGAGCAAGAGAGTGCTGCTGTGAATCCAGTAGTTTAGCACTGTCACGAACCCTCCCTTTAAAATTGAACTCGTTTTCCACATCGTCAATGTCATCTTCTTCTTCATCACCCTCCACTCTAGCACACCCTGCATCATTCATCCATCCATTGATCATCCGGGTAGAACTAACAAATTTTAACAAATATCGAATCCCCCCCGGGGCAGACAGAGACAGCATATATAACAATAAAATTTAAAGAGACAGAGAGATGGCCGCCAGCCAGTTGTAAGAAATCGAAATCCCATTGCGAAAAAGTGAATTCAAAAGCGGGAGTAGTAGTTATAAATTAATGATGAATGAATGGATTGGATTGGATTGGATTACCCTTGAGACGTTTGAAGCGAGTTTTGCACTGGGGGCAGATTTGGCTTCCTTCTTGGCGCTCATACTCGTAGCAAGTCCTGCAAACAGGGAAAGCGCACTCATTGCACGCCACGAACAGCTCTCCATCCACTGTCACCCCAACATCGTCCCCGCATATTTGGCATTTTTGCCCTGTTACCTGCTTCAATGGCTTTGGCTGCCCCAACCCAACCCAACCCAACCAAAAACTTGTTAATACTACTACTTCTATTAACTACTACTACTACTACTACTACTACTACTAATAATAATAATAATTTAAAACAACAATTAAATCACGAGGAGAAAAAAAAAAAAAAAAAAACACATTTGAATTGTTTGTCATAATAATTATGAAGGAAGAGAAGCATTGTTTGGTTGGGAACTTAGGAAGGTGTGTGAGGGAGGGAGGGAGGTTACAGAAGAAGAAGAAGAACAAGAACATACACCAGATTCTCCATCCCGACGTATGACCACCAGCTCATTTCGGTTGTGAGAACCCGCAACTAACCCTGCACTCGCTTCCATCCCTGTCTCTCTCTCTCTCTCTCTCTCTCTCTCTCTCTCTCTCTCTCAAAATAAATAAATAAATAAATAAATAAAATATAAAGCAGACTACTAAGTTATTCTACTACTACTCCAGATCTGACCCAAACAAAGCAATTCAGATTCCTGAATGGAGGCGCGATCCGGCTGGCAGAGTTAAGAGCTCAAAGCTGAGAGAGAAGGTTCGGGCCGCCACCACCACCGACACTGAAGCTCCTCCTCTCCTGGGGGTGGGGGGTGGGTGGACACTTCCATTCCATCATCATTACTTACTGTGAGATTGAGGCGATATAACTAAGGGAAGATTTATTTTCTTTTCTTTTCTTTTCTTTTTCTTCCCAAATGAAATGAGAGCACCTCTTCCTTCCTTTTCCTTTTCTTTTCCTTTTATTATTATTTGTGGCTCTCTCTCTCCCTCTCCCTCTCCCTCTCCTTCTCACTCTCACATCTGCTCTCAATCAACAATTAATTAAAAGATTAATGCTTCCTACCCCACTGGGGGTCGACCCCCAGTAAGGTGTCACTAGGGAATTGGCCCAAAAACAAACTGTTTGTTTGTTTTTTTTTTTTTTTGTTTTTTTTAGTCTTCGGCCAGTGGGGGCGCGACCCCCACTGGGGATATGCAGCGGGGCTGTAATTAAAAAGCCTACCCACTTCCAGTAAAAATATCAGGAAAAATCTTGCTCAACTAAATCCTTTTTACTTGTACTTATTTGTCAATAAACAGCAATTTATGCTTATTAGTAAAAGAAGAAGAATATCAACTTGTGTCAAGTGTAGGTCATTATTATTATGCTTATGCTTAACTATTTTCTTTTAGGATATCTTTCTTTCTTTGTCTCTTCCCAGACTTTCCTTTCCTTCCTTTCCTGCCACCCGTTTCTTTTCTTTCCTCTAATTTTTGTCGTATCCCTTATATATTAACATCTCCGCCGACACAGCTAATGCTGTCAACAACTTCTTGAATGTGAATATATTATGTCAAGAAAAAAATAAATAATAATAATAATAATAATATAAGCCAATAACTAAAAAGTAAAACAGAGGTTGTAGATTTATAAATAAATAAATAAATAATTAAAAATTAAAAAAATTGCTCTGCATAATTTAAGAAAGAAAGAAGAAACCACACTATTGAAATTTTAACTGTTTTGGTTCTAAATTAGGATCTACCAGAAACTTCGTGCTTTTATATTTCAACATTCTTTGCTAGTTTTTTGTTTTTCATTTATTTTTTTTGGATATATTACATTTTATCCTTTTTATATTTACTCACTTTCTTACTTTGACATTAACGATTTATGTTTTTTACTTTCACTCTTCATGTTTTAAGTATTTCTCAATTTACTCTTAAAAATAACTTCTGTTTAAAATTAAACAAAAAATGTCACAATAACTATGGCATAACATAAAAAAATATATTATTATATTAAATTTTAAGTTTATGTTAAGTCATATATAATAAAAAAATTATATTTTGTAATTGTTAATATATCATTTTCTGTCTAATTTTTATCAAAAATTAATTTTAGAAATAAAGTGAAGAAAAAAAAAACTTGAAATATGAGAGGTAAATGTGAAAAAAAACAAACTTTAAATATCAAAAAAAAAAAAAAAAACTAAACATAAAAAGAGACCAAGTGTAATTTATCTTTTCTTTTTTAATAATTTGGTCTTGATGACCAAGAGTGCTCATTTCTGTTTATAAAAAATAAAAAATAAAATGCAAAAAAGAGGTGCTTATTCAACTAAACAACAATATACGAGGGACGTGGCATCCAACAAAAAAAATAAATTATGTAAAATAATATTCACATTTTAATTTTGTTACCTCATACTCTCCTGGTAAAAAAAAATGAAAAGGTTAAGCAATAAAGAAATTTTTTAAAATTAAAAAAAAAAAAGTAGTCTTACAATTTTTTTATAATTACAACATTTTTTATTCACAATAAAATAATTGAAACTAATACAGATGATATGAAAATATAAAGTTAAATAAGAAAATATAAATATATATATATATATATATTAATGTAAAAAATACATCCATATAATTTTTTTCATCTATGTAATTAATAAATTATTGATGAGAAGATGCGTAAATTAAAATGTTAAAAAAACTCAATATAATTAAGTTAAAATTATGAGATTTATTGTATTTTGTTCGAACATAAGAGAGAGGGTAATTTATTCAAAATTAAAAGATTAAAAAAAATAAGAAACTAAAAATAAGATGTGAATCAAGGTTTTCAAACCCGGACCAGACCGGCCATTCAAACAGGGAATCGGGCCTGGTTCCGGTCTGGCCAACCCTGTAAACCCAGAGGAGGCTTAAAACCGTTCTTAAATGAGAGAATCGGATGGCCCGCCGGTTCAACCGGCAAACCCGGTGACCCGGACGGGTTAACGAGGAACCGGGCGAGTTTGTTGGCCTGAAATCTCACTTTCTCTCTGCAGAATTCTGGTGGTGAACGGAAGTTACGGAGGAAACAAATCTGGCGGTGAGGTGAGCACAAAGGCTGGGGTGGCAAGTGGTGTTCATAGATAGGGGTACTTTACCAACAATGAAGGAACAGGCAGTCCATCTCCCAGTTTTTGATCTGAGGACTGGTCTACCCTTGAGATCCACACTCCCATCTTGTGTGTAATCCTCCCTTCCATTCACAACACCTTTCTCTTCATCTATCTTTGCATAACCTTCTGTCCATTCCACAGGACCTAATTTCCCTTCCTCTACCTTCACCGTGGTAGCCAGAGAGAAAAAGTGCAGAGACAAGGACTTTTTTTTTTATTTTTATTCAAGTCTTCTTTTTTTATTCAAGTAGAGACAAGGACTTTAGGTGCATGCATATGGTCACTTTAGCTTTTGACTTTTATAATGTTTGGCAATCAAAGGACCAGTATTTCTATCTCGAACCTTTTCATCATCATCCAGAAATACGTACTATGTAGTAACAGTATTATACAAATATAAAAGGGTAAATTACACAACTCTTGAGATTTGAGTGATATTTTAAAATCCTATTGTAGACGTTCCCGAACGCCCCGGGAGGACGAGTCTCGTTCCGTTTGTATTGGGTTCACTACAGTTCGGACTCTCGAATTGTCATGGTTCTTAATCTGAACCAAAGAGTCCAAATCCGACAAATCGTTTTGAGAAAAACAGATTTTTTTGAAAGAAGTGCCAAACATGGACTGCTTTGCCAGATACAGAGTCGCCACCTAAATATTTTATTTTAGAAAATTTAGGAAACCCTGACTCGTTGCCTAAGGCCACGTGTCCGTCATCACCAAAGTTGCCTCGGCTCGGGAACTTGGGTACGATTGGGGAAGGTCACTTCGTAAGCACCCCCGCTCGCCCGATCAAAGATCGGCCTCTACTAACCATGATATCGAGTTTTGAAAACATTATGCGTTCTTATTCCGGTTATTAGCCTAGAATTACTATGTTATGCGCACAGCAAACAAGTATAGACCAAATCGCCTAAATTGGAACAAAACATTTCATGTTTGTTTTGAAAATAGTTTGCTACTCGCAAGTAGGCTAAAATGCAGATTTTGCCACCCTCAAGTGGGCTTTAGAAAAGATGGTTTTGCCACTATCTAGTGGGCTTAAAACTCACAGTTTTAGTGCATTATTCCAATTTAGGTAATTCAACCTCCACCCACAGGCATTCAATCAGTTATATCACATAAGCAAGTAGCCTCATGGTAAGCATGCGGTCATGGCAACACTCACACGCATGCAAGGATGCTAAAACATAAATGCTCACCGAGTACTCCAAGCCAAAACAGAAACTAGTTAGTAATCATATGCATGATCCTAGTTCATGTTAAGATGGCTAATGTAACACATGCAAAATGCAACTAAGATAGGCTCGGCTAATCTACAATGACATGTGAGATACTACAACTAGCACGTATTTAACTTGGAATTGAAATACAATGCAGTTAGTATGATGCGCCGAGCCCGGTGCATTCAAGACAAATGTATGGATGCACGCATGCATGGCATAAGGTATGCTAATTTAAATATGCCCTAATACTAACCATCAAAAGCATGTAAGTAAAAGGGAGAAAGAAATGAGGGTTGGAAGACAAGCACACACGCACCCACACTTATTACAAATTCGCCCTCGCTTGGAGGGACCAAAAGAATATACAAATTAATTATTACAGACCACTTAATTAATTAACAAATTAACTAAACTATGGAAAGCAGTAAAGGCCTCGGGAAGAGGATCCAATGCGCGCGTGCTCGGGTTTGCTAGGAAATCCAACGCCATGCACAAGTTTGCCTCTGTTTTCCCTGCTCTGCTCCTCTGAAAATTGCACAAGTCCCAGGGAGCACTCTATGGACACTGTGGAACACCACCGGCCATGTCCGGATGGTCATCGACCATCTGTAAGGCCATCGGCCGACAATGGATGGCCGGTCGGCAGTATAGATGGCCGGCCGGCCAAAGCTTCCTGCAGAACCTGTTTTGACAGCAGCAGAGGGCAAAACAAGGCATGGCAATGCATTTCAAGCAAATATGTGCACCAACACACCCCTTATCATGTTTATGACTCAAAGGGGGATGGTACTCGATTCTCGGACCACCAATCGCGCATTTCAATGCGTGATGGCCCAAAAAAACCAAGTTGTGCATTTTGATTTCAAATGGCATGCAAACCAAATAAACACATAAAGCCCTACCTCTATCATGGTGATTCAAGAGGCAAGGCATGCATGCAAAATGCTATGTAACCTAGGCATGGAAGCTAAGAATGCAACATGAACATGTGAATATGTATAGCATGCAACAATCATACAAAATGGAGCAAAGATGTGACTATATGCAAGACAAGCACGCAACATCATGCAAAAATGGACTTAAACCAATATAGGTAGCTCTCAAGCATGCCAAAATCATCGGCCAAAATGATGCAACAAAGGCATGAAAACACACACACAAGCATGCATGCACAAAGGCCTAAACATGGAGCATAAGCCATCAACTCTCCAAAGCATGAAAGGTATGGAAAATGCAAGTATGCAAGCATGGAACATGGACTGAAATATGGTCTCCAATGATGCCAAATCATGAGAACAAGCCAAATAAAGCATGCTAGTGACCCACACACCCAAGGCTAACAAGGTAGAATGCAAAGAGGCTATACAAAGCATGGAAAGCATGACCAAAACGATACCAAACAGAACTTAAACATGTTAAAACATGACTAAAAACTTCACAAAGCTAAGCCAAAACATGCAAGCATGGTGGTCTAAATGCTAGGCACATGTTAAGGCAATTCATGGCATTATAAGACAAGTATGCAAGGCAAGCATGGTGTGTCTAAACCAAGTAAAAATAGTGCTATATCATGGCAAAATAAGCACAAATAACACTTAAGACATGGCCAACATGAACTTAAAAATGGTGCTCACACATGAGGCTAAAATGGCACTTTTTGAAGACAACAAAGAGAGGGGATGTCCCTCTCCTTCTTAGGACCTTAAACCACCATCCTCACCACTGAAATCCCTCAAGATTTCAGTGGTGAGGAGGCCCAAACAAGGTGGTCCCGAAGCTCACCAAAAATAGCACAAAATGGGGCCAAACAAGGCCTAAGAGGGGGTAAAAGACCCCAAACACAAAAGTGACCTTAACGAAGTATCTTAAACACCAAAAAAAAAAGAACTTTTTTATGTTATACACAAAGCCCAAATCCGCAAGCAAGATAGGCTAAAAGGGTGTGAAAAAACGGGGAATAAAGAGGGAAAAGGGTTACCTTTGAAGACCAGCAAGAACCAGCAGCCTTTAGACCCAAAAATGCAACCCTCAACCTCTGAAAACAAGCTCCAAGAACCTCCAAGTGATGATGGAAGTGTGTGGCTATGAAGTGGTGTGCAATAGGCCAAGAACAAGACCCTTTTGGACCCTCTAACCCACACAAATGTAAAGAGAGAGGGATATATAGAGAGGGAGTGATATATATATCATATATATCTAATTTTTCTAACCCTTAAAAGGGGAGGAGAGACCCTCTTTTTATAGAGAAACCAAGGGGCCAAAGCTTCTCTTAGAAGCTTTGAGCAAAAAGGCCAAGCTTCTCTTAAAAGCTTGGAGCAAAAGGGCCAAGCTTCTTGGAGAAGCTAGGCAAAGGGGTCAAGAGGTTCAAGCTTTTTCAAGAAGCTAAAAAAGGATCAAGCTTCTTGGAGAAGCTAAAAAAAGGATCAAGCTTCTTGGAGAAGCTAAAAAAGGGTCAAGCTTCTTGGAGAAGCTAAAAAGGGTCAAAAGGTTCAAGCTTCTTTGAGAAGCTAAAAAAGGATCAAGCTTCTTGGAGAAGCTAAAAAAAAGGCAAGCTTCTTGGAGAAGCTAAAAAGGGTCAAGCTTCTTCAAGAAGCTAAAAAAAAAAGGTTCAAAAGGGTCGAGCTCCCTCAAGAAAAGGTCTCGGCCAGGAAAAGTGGCCGATTGATCAAAAACAGTGGCCGGCTGACCAAACACAATGCCGACCGACCATCAATAGTGCCGACCGGCCATCACCAATGGCCGGTGGCAAGGAAACAAGGCTGGTGGCCTCAAGCCATGGCCGGTGAGGTGTGGGGATGGCCTACAAGCTATTTCCCACCCTCAGAAGCAAAACAAAAAGTGTTTGATGTAAAACCAAACACAAAACAAACAAGTCGAGAGGTCTTGAGGCAAGGCGCGTAGCTGTAGCACGTCCGCGAGGGACCCCGCTACAGTTCGGACTCGATTTGTGTCACGGTTCTTAATCTGAACCAAAGAGTCCAAATCTGGCAAATCGTTTTGAGAAAACAGATTTTTAGAAAAAGAAGTGCCAAACATGGACTGTTTTGCCAGATACAGAGTCGCCACCTAAATATTTTATTTTGGGGAATTTAGGAAACCCTGACTCGGTGCCAAAGGCCACGTGTCTATCATCACCAAAGTTGCCTCGGCTCGGGAACTTGGGTACGATTGGGGAAGGTCAGCTATGAGCACCCCCTCTCGCCCGATCCGAAGATCGGCCTCTACTAACCATGATATCCGTTTTTGAAAATGTTATGTGTTCTTAAACCAATTATTAGCCTAGCATTACTATGTTACGTGCACAGCAAACAAGTATAGACCAAATCGCCTAAATTGGAACAAAAACATTTCATGTTTGTTTTGAAAATGGTTTGCTACTCGCAAGTAGGCTAAAATGTTGGTTTTGCCACCCTCAAGTGGGCTTTTAGAAAAGGTGATTTTGCTACTATCTAGTGAGCTTAAAATTCACAGCTTTAATGCGTTTTTTCCAATTTAGGTGACTCAACCTCCATCCACAGGCGTTCAAGCAGTTATATCACATAAGCAGCTAGCCTCATGGTAATCATGCTGTCATGGCAACACTCACACGCATGTAAGGATGCTAAAGCAAAAGAACTTACAGAGTACTCCAAGCCGAAACAGAAACTAGTTAGTAATCATATGCATGATCCTAGTTCATGTTTAAGATGGCTAATGCAGCACATGCAAAATGCAACTATAATAGGCTCGGCTATCCTAAAGAATGGCATGTGAAATGCTGCAACTAACAAGTACTCAACTTGGATTTGAAATACGAGTGCAGTTAGCATGATGTGCCGAGCCCGATGCATGTAAGACAAATGGATGGATGCACGCATGCATAGCATAAGGTATGCTAATTTAGATATGCCCTAATATTAACCATTGAAAGCAGGTAAATAAAAGGGAAGAAAGACGTGGGGTTGGAAGACATACACATACTCACGCACACTTATTACACAATTGCCCTCACTCGGAGGGTCCAAATAAATATTACAGTCCGAATAATAAACACATAAATTATTACAGAATTTCTAATTAATTAACAGAATGAATGCAAAAAAGAAAGGTGGCCACAGCCCCCTGCCTTGGGATGCGCGAATGATGCATGCTCGAATCCGTCTTGCCCGGAAAGTCCGTACCATACCACTGCCGCCACTGTTTACACTGCCCTGCTTCTCTGAAAATTGCCAAAGTTCTGGGACAGGTCCCCTGAACACTGTGGAACACCATCGGCTGAAGGAAATGTCCACCGGCCATTGAAAATATCCATCGGCTGTTTATGAAGCTATCGGCCCAGGAAGGATTGCCGGTCGGCACTGAACACTACCGGTCGACAGAAAGTTCCTGCAGAATCTGGTTTTTGACAGCAACAAGGACAGACAGTGTATGGCATGGAATTTCAAGCAAGTGTATGCACCACCACATCCCTTATCATGTTTGTGACTCAAAGGGGTATGGTGCTCGATTCTCGGACCACCAATCACGCATTTCAATGCGTGATGGCCCAAAAGCCAAGTGTGCAACTTCAATATGGAATGAAATGCACAAAACAAACAATGGGCCCCAACCTCCATCATAATCAATTCAAGAGGCAAGAGATGCATGCTAATGTAATGCAACCTAGGCATGTGAGCTAAGTATGCAACATGATCATGCAAACAACAAAACCATGTGCAATAGACACATGAACTAAACAAGCGTGCAAGGCATATAACATCAATGTTAATGACACACATACAACAACATGAAAGGCATAACACATGTAAATATGCAAAGCGACTTAACACAAGAAGCATGCCAAATGCAATGACACTTAAACATGCAACATGCTAATAGGCTAAGTACCTAAAAATACAAACATGTATAGCATGCAACAACATGCCAAAGGGATGGTCTTAAACTAATTTGGACAGCCCTCTACTAGGTCCAAAACAGTGGCCAACATGCCCAAGAATGGAAGCCAAAACACATACAAATAGGCATGCATGCAAGGTCCAACACTTAGGCACAAAGAGACAACTTTTAAGCACACTTAAAAGATGAACAACATGGGCATATGGCATGCAATGTAAGCTCTGAAAATCATGTCAATGATGGTGCTAAAACAAGCAAACAAGACAAGCATAGCATACAACAAATGATCTAAAGCCTAAGGCTCACCAAAGAAGCATTGAACTACACTTAGCACAACCACACATGGCATGAATTAAGTGACTGAAAATAGAGATGTGACATGCTAAAATGAGCCTCAAAACCCACCTAAATGGCATCTAAATGGCTTAAGTATGGAAGCATGCACAAGGGCCCAAACAAGGAGCATAAGCCATCAACTCTTCAAAGCATGAAAGGGATGGAAAATGCAAGTATGCAAGCATGGAACATGGACTGAAATGTGGTCTCCAATGATGCCAAATCATGAGAACAAGCCAAGTAAAGCATACTAGTGACCTTCACACCCAAGGCTAGTAAGCTAGAATGCAAAGAAGCTATACAAAGCATGGAAAACATGAATCCAAAGACCCAAGACAGACCTTAAGCATGTTAAAACATGACCAAAAACTTCACAAAGCTAAGCCAAAATATGCAAGCATGGTGGTCCAAAGGCAAGATGCATTTCTAGGCAAAATAGAGGAATACAAAGCAAGTGTATGATGCATGCCAAGGGTCAAAAAAAACAACATGGGAAAGAGGTAAAACATGCTAAATAAACGCCAAATATCCACTGAAATAGAGCCAACACATGTTAGAATGAGGTGCTCCTTTGGAAGGCCATGCAAGGGGTTGTTATACACATGCAAGAGGGATACTCAATATGACCAAAACAACTCTGGAAATGGCTTATGGGGGTCCTAAAACCCACTGAAAAATGCCTGAACCGAGCTCAAGAAGTGTGCAAATATAGGCCCCTTTGTAAGGCCAAAAAGGGCATCAAACAAGACAACAAGGAGAGGGGATGGCCCTCTCCTTCTTAGGACCTTAAACCACCATCCTCACCACTGAAATCCCTCAAGATTTCAGTGGTGAGGAGGCCCAAACAAGGTGGTCCCGGAGCTCACCAAAATTACACAAAAAAAGGGGCCAAACAAGGCCTAAGAGGGGGTAAACGACCCCAAACACAAAAGTGGTCTTAATGAAGTATCTTAAACACAAAAAAAAACAGAACTTTTTTATGTTATACACAAAGCTCAAATCAGCAAGCAAGACAGGCTAAAAGGGTGTACAAAAACGGGGAATAAAGAGGGAAAATGGGTTACCTTTGTAGCCAAAAGGGGACAGCAGCCTCTAGACCCAAAAATGCAACCCTCAACCTCTGAAAACAAGACCCAAGAACCTCCAAGTGATGATGGAAGTGTTGTGCTAGGAGGTGTAGTTCAAATGGCCAAGAACTAGACCCTTTTGCACCCTCTAACCCACACAAATGTAGAGAGAGAGGGAGATATAGAGAGGGAGTGATATATGTATCATATATATCTGATTTTTCTAACCCCTAAAATAGAAGGAGAGGCTCTCCTTATATAGAGAAACCAAGGGGGCAAAGCTTCTCTTGGAAGCTTTGAGCAAAAAGGCCAAGCTTCTTAGAGAAGCTAGGCAAAGGGGTCAAGAGGTTCAAACTTCTTCAAGAAGCTTTAAAAAAAAGGGGTCAAGCTTCTTGGAGAAGCTAACAAAAGGTTCAAAAGGGTCAAGCTTCTTGGAGAAGCTAAAAAAAGGTCAAGCTTCTTGGAGAAGCTTAAAAAAGGTTCAAAAGGGTCAAACTCCCTCAAGAAAAGGTCTCGGTCAGGACAAGTGGCCGATTGATCAAAAACAGTGGCCGGCCGACCAAACACAATGCCGACCGACCATCAATAGTGCCGACCGGCCATCACCAATGGCCGGTGGCATGGAAACAAGGCCGGTAGTCTCAAGCCATGGCCGGTGAGGTGTAGGGATGGCCTACAAGCTACTTCCCACCCTCAGAAGCAAAACAACAAGTGTTTGGTGCAAAACCAGACACAAAACAGTCGAGTCGAGAGATCCTGAGGTAGGGCGCGTAGCCGAGACCTCCGGGAACTCAAGATGAACACGAACAAGGATGATCACCGAGTGTTCAAACGATGACGTCCAAGTCTTAAGGACGGTCAAAAATGGGGTGTCTACTGTAGCCGAAACCTTCGAGAACTCAAGATGAACACGAACAGGGATAATCATCGAGTGTTCAAACGATGACGTCTAAGTCTTGAGGATGGTCAAAAATGGGGTGTCTACAGTTACCCCTCTTTGACAGAACTCGAGAGTCATAAAAATGACGGGAGTGAGTGTCAAAGCCCAGAGATGACCCATTTTTGACAAGGCCGAAGACTTAGACAAAAGCATACAAGCTACAAATAAAGGTATGCGCCCAAGGGCAGGGGCAAAATGCAAGACAATGCACAAAGCCGAGCATAACTTATGATCATGCAAGAAACATAGGGACGTATCCCGGTGTTTTAGAAAGGTATAAGCATTGGAACGTATTCCAAATGCTCTTAACCAAAGAGGGAGAAACATAGGGACATATCCCGGTGTTTCGAAAAGGTATAAGCATTGGAACTTATTCCAAATGCTCGTAACCAAAGAGGGAGAAACATAGGGACATATCCCGGTGTTTCGAAACGAATGAGAAACATAGGGACGTATCCTGGTGTTTCGGAAAAAGAAGGAGAAACATAGGGACGTATCCTAGTGTTTCGGAAAAAGAGAAGAAACATATGGACGTATCCCGGTGTTTCGGAAAGAAGGGAGAAGAAACATAGGGACGTATCCCAGTATTCGGAAAGGAGAAAGAAACATAGGGACGTATCCCGGAGTTTCGGAAGGAGAGAGAAACATAGGGACGTATCCCGGTGTTTCGGAAAAAGAGAAAGAAACATAGGGACGTATCCCGGAGTTTTGGAAGGAACGAGAAACATAGGGACATATCCCAGAGTTCCGCAAGGAACGAGAAACATAGGGACGTATCCCGGAGTTTCGGAAGGAATGAGAAACATAGAGACATATCCCGGAGTTCCGCAAGGAACGAGAAACATAGGGACGTATCCCGGAGTTTCGGAAGGAATGAGAAACATAGGGACGTATCTCAGAGTTTCGCAAGGAACGAGAAACATAGGGACATATCCCGGAGTTTCAAAAAGGGAGAGAAACGTGGGGACGTATCCCGGTGTTCCGCAAGGAATGAGAAACGTAGGGACGTATCCCGGTGTTTCGAAAAGAAAAGAGAAACGTAGGGACGTATCCCGGTGTTTCGAAAGGAAGGAGAAACGTAGGGACATATCCCGGTGTTTCGAAAAGAAAATAGAAACGTAGGGACGTATCCCGGTGTTTCGAAAGGAAGGAGAAACGTAGAGACGTATCCCGGTGTTTCGAAAAGAAGAGAGAAACGTAGGGACGTATCCCGGTGTTTCGAAAGGAAGGAGAAACGTAGGGACGTATCCCGGTGTTTCGGAAAGAATGAGAAACGTCGGGACGTATCCCGGTGTTTCGGAAGGAGAGAGAAACGTAGGGACGTCTCCCAGTGTTTCGGAATGAGAGAGAAACATAGGGACGTATCCCGGTGTTTCGGAAAGGAGAAAGAAACATCGGGACGTATCCCGGAGTTTCAGAAAGAGAGCGAAACGTAGGGACATATCTCGGGGTTTCAAAAAGAAGGAGAAGAAACATAGAGACGTATCCCGGTGTTTCGAATTGAGTGAGAAACATAGGGACGTATCTCAGGGTTTCAGAATGAGAAGGGGAAACATAAGGACGTATCCCAGTGTTTCCGAATAGAAGAAGAAACATAGGGACGTATCCCGGTATTTTGAAAAGAGAAACGTAGGGACGTATCCCGGTGTTTCAGAAAAGAAGAAGAAACATAGGGACGTATCCCGGTATTTCAGAATGAGAAGCGGAAACATAAGGACGTATCCCAGTGTTTCCGAATAGAAGAAGAAACATAGGGACGTATCCCAGTATTTCGGAAAGATGGAGAAGAAATGTAAGGACGTATCCCGGTGTTTCGGAGAGAATGAGAAACATAGGGACGTATCCCGGTGTTTCAGAAAAGAAGAAACACAGGGACGTATCCCGGTGTTTCGGAGAGAATGAGAAACATAGGGACGTATCCTGGTGTTTCAGAAAAGAAGAAACATAGGGACGTATCCCGGTGTTTTAAAACAAGGAGAAGAAACATAGGGACGTATCCCGGTGTTTCGGAATGGGAAGGGAAAACATAAGGACGTATCCAGTGTTTCCGAATAAGAGAGCGTGCATAACAATGCAAGTGGAAAGTGCGTGACAACGCAAGTGAAAAGGTGCAAGACAATGCAAATATAATGTGCATAACAATACAGGTGTAACGGTGCATAGCAATGCTAGATAGGTGTGCATAACAATGCAACGAATGGTGTGCGTAACGATGCGATGAATGTGCAACTTCAAAAGCGCGTTTGAAACAAAATGCCGAATAGGGAACTACAAGCCTTAGCGAGACCAAATCCAAACGCAACCTCCGATTTACTTCTCGGAGGGGTTTGTAACACACTCTGCTTGAAAAGGGTACACCCTGTTTATATTGGTGAGAGATAACATCTGCTGCTGCTTTTAATTACTATTCTGACTTGAAGCAGGCTTAAGCTTGGGGTTGAGATACACTCATACTCCAGAGAAATGGCGAGGCCTGAAAAGGTGCACCCAGAATGCAGTCTCGAAATTTGCTGAAGTTGAAACACGCTAAGATGCTCCAAATTTTCCCTCTTTTCTTTTGCTTTGCAGTATGGAACCTACATAGCTTCAGGTAGGTCCTTGTTTTACTGTTCACACTTATCGGGGGTGGACCCTGCAGTTTTATGAAAGAATAAATACTTGTTTTACACAAATGTGGAGAATGGCACAGCACTTCGAGCACAAAATGATTTGATTGAAATTGAGAAATGAGTTCTCGATCGGGCATTGAGCCTACGACTGGCCACAGCCAAAACGACTCGACAAAGGAAAAACAAAGGTAAACAACCTAAACACATCGAGTAACACTCGAAACGACTCAAAACAAGATTTGAGACAAACAAAACAAAAGACACGACATACAGACGTGCACAGGGAGCCTGTTTCTTCGGGTATTGTTTCCCACCCTTTCTCATTTGTGATTCTCACATCACTCGGCCGTCAAGCTCTGTTTTTCTGAAAAAACCCTTTTCCTCACTTTTTCTCTCAGCGCACATCTCTCTATTCTTCAATCTCTCATTTTTTATCTCTCCCCTGGGTGGTTGATGGATAAGCTGGAAATTGCGGGTTCTTACCCCTAGCATTCTGTTAGATTCTCTTCTCTTGCTCACAACAGTGAACTTTCTCCAACAGAGGGGTTGCGCTACAACTGGACGTGTAGCAAATCTGCAGCTGGCATTGGTTGATAATGCTCTGCTGGGGAGTTTGGACGTGATCAGATCTGTCCAGATAAGGGAGTGGAATATCTTGTCCCATTCCGGTTCGTGCTTCGCACTTGGCTTGATACATCGTTGCTTGGAGGATGTGAGAGCTTTCTGCCCTTTTGCGGTCAGCTTCAATGGTGCCCTTTTCTGGCAGGTAGAGTGCCCTTTTCTGGCAGGTAGAGTGCCCTTTCTGGTAGATGCATTGACAACGGGGGAAAGATAGGAAGCCTGACTCAACTATGCCCCTAGTTCATTATTTTGACCATTTTTTGTTTTTGCTTTCTACTAAAACAATTTTGACCAATATGAGAGTTAGATTAACATACTTGTTCGATTTTTGATTTGAAAATCATGCAAGTTAGGTTATGAGCACTGAAAATTTTCCCTTTTTGGGTCCAAGAAATGGTCTAGTTTTAAAAAAAAATAGAATACTTTTCGAGAAAATCAGTCAACCTCTGTAAAAATTCTCAAAAACTATTTTTGCAAACGGTCAATGCTCAACAAGCACGGAACCTACTCTTGAGATGCACAACCTCAGATCTGAAGGAAAATTGCCCCTCGCTTGAAGAGAGCTGCACGGCAACGGAAAGTTGCCCCTTGTTTGAATGGCACCACAGCACACTATATGGCAACGGAAAGTTGCCCCTTGTTTGGATAGCATCGCAGCACATTGCAATCAGTCCTCAGAGTGACGATGACAACCGAACTCTCAGATACAGAGAAGGCAAAGATGATCAAAACCATTACATGGACACAGTTGATTTTGAAGTGTTTTACGGCTGGACTTCGGAATGAAGTTGCCTACGTATCCCAAACATGGGAATCAAGCCTTACGTAGTTCCAGTTAGGTACACTCGTGTATTAACCCTCACTTTTTGCGCTCTAACTTTTGCCAAGGCCGCCCTTTGTGGGTTTTCAACCTTGCGAGCTTTGTTTTTCTTTTCTTTTTAATTCTTTTCTATTTCTCTTTTTTTCTTATCTTTTCTTTTCTTTTTTCCTTTTCTTTTTTTATCTTTTCTTCATTCTTTGCATTTTTTTTTTCTCTTTTTTTCTTTTTTTTTTCTTGCTCTAACTTTTGCCTGGGTCGCCCTTCCGGGTTTTCGGCCCAGCGAGCCTCTCATGGGTAAACATGTAGCTTTGTCCATGTCAAATGGTTTTGAGATCCCGAAGTCATCTGAATCCAGGAGAATGGCTGCTGTTCGCTGACGATGCAGGAGTCCATCCAATGGGGGGCTGGATTTGCCCCTAGTATTGTGGATCGGAACTCAGTTTTTCTTTAGCAATACTTTCTTCTTTCCTCCCTCTGGGATTTGGCATTCTTGCTGACCTTCTTTGATTTGTGGAATGATCCATCTTCGGCTCTTCGAGCACATTTGAAATTCTTTGCCCCTAGTCCCAGGGGTGCTTCTGATCTAGCTTTGCAAGCTTCTTTTGATGACATCTGGTCTTCTTGATCTGACTTTCTTGCCTCTTGTTCGAGGGCTGCTTTGAATCTGGCCACACAAGCCTCACGTTGTAGTCGACCATTGAACATTCTGAATTTAAGTCTAAGGTTTGACAATGAGGGGTCAAGTCTTGAGGCTGAGAGTGATCCTAGGCTGCACAATCTCAATAGCGATTCCACACAAGTCTTCGCAGGACCGCGCAAAACATTTTTTTGAAATCTTTTAAGAAAGCGACAAATCGCTCGCGCTGAAGACAATGTAGAACCGATCTGGATCAAGTCAGGATCCTTCTCAGTACTCACATTAACAAGCATGATCTTGATCATTAAGGGCTTAGCATGCCTCTCTTTCTCTCAATTGATCAAATTTTGCAAAACCCGAGGAATTCCTTCATCTTCGTTTTTATCACAATGTTTCGAAAAAAGTTTTGGAAAACTTAGGTCGATGCAATGAATTCAAGGCACAGAAAAGACACAGCTTCTAGTCAAATACTGCCATCTCATTTAGAATTTCTGGCACAACTGGCACACGGCAGAAGCAAACACAAGAGTGTGAAAATCCACTGCTGTTCATTCAAATCTGTTGGCATTACTGGCTCCAAGGCAGAAACAGACTCAAAAGAAAACGAAAAGACAAACACAAAACAAGCAAGTGATGTTTGAGGTAACATCCCCGAAATCACCCGACTCTTAACAAAACAGGATTGACTCGATACAACAAGACAGGCCCGACTGACTCAATACAACGAGACAGACTCAACAGGACTGACTTGATATGAAAAGACTGACTCAAAACAAAGAGACAGACTCAAAACAACAGAACTAACTCAATACCCAAGCCAGAACGTACAAAACCCAGCATTCACAAATGCTCAAAACAGTGCGTGCCATACGCCACATCCGGAGTAAACTGAGCGCCACCCGCAGGTGGTTCATCCCTCGATCACATCACATTATCCCCCACAAGTTCACTGATCAAGTGTCGATAGACTTTGCAGGACCTGGTGCGGGGATGACCCTGTTGTCAATTAAATTTTGTATCTCGTGGCGGAGACGGACGCAACTGTCGGTGTCATGACCGGTTTGTTGATGAAAAGCACAGTACTTAGTCAGGTCATGCTTTGCAGGGAGAGGATCAGGTAGAAGCCGTTGTTTTAACGGTTTCAGATGTCCTTTTCTGAGTAGGACCCCCAGGGCTTTAGACAAAGGCATATAGAGTGGGGTGAAAACCCTCTTGCCTCGGGGTAGATAGTCTGAAGTTCGGGGGTTTGAAGTGGATGTACCAACAAAGGGGATGGCTACTCTTGGTGTGGTGGTGGTGACCATGCCCACTTCAGAAGATCTTACAGCTGCATCACCGCTGGTGGTCGCACTTGAATTGCGGGAAAACGCTCTCCTAGGCTGCTCCTTTTCCTGGTCAATAAGGCTACTTCATAGCGTCCTCGATCTGTACTCCCATCTCATGCAAATCTGAAAAGGTAGGGAATGGGAGCACGATCATTTTCTGCATTAGTTTGGGCTGGAGGTTGCGCACAACCATCCGTATTTGATCCTTATCCGTTGGCCTAATGGTCATCATTGAGGCTTTGGCCCTCCAGCGGGCCACGAATTCCGAGAAACTCTCCTTTGGCTTTTGGCGGGTGACTTCAAGATCACGAGTTGTGACCTCAATCTGTGCGTTGTAGGAGTATTGATCACTGAAGGCCTCAGCGATCTCTTCCTAATTCTGCTTCACAAAGTTCTCCAATTTTGCATACTAGATTGCAGCTATCGCAGACAACATCCGGCCAAACAATGATAACTTCTGTAATCTGGTGAGACCCATCGGCCTTAGTATGTTCGAAAACAGCCGCAAATGTACCATGGGATCCCCAGATCCATCAAAGCGGTCGATGTGCGGCATCTTAAATCTGTCCGGCAGTGTCACAGCCGAGTCTGTATACCCATCTTCAATGTCAGGAATGAAGTGGGCCCCTTGAGACTTCTTGAACAATTTCTCAAGCTTGCTCACTTTTAATGCTGTGGGGTCTGTCTCGACATCAAAGAGGAGGTCTGCTAGGTTGGTGGGTGTTTTAGATAGCTGGGGTAAAACTGGGGGCGGAGCTGGCCCTGTCGGAATGTCCGTATCTTCTTGGACATTAGCTGTCTCTCCGAGTGTTGGAACTCTTGGTAAGGGAGGAGCCTGGTGTGAAGTAGATACTCCCGTTTGTTGCTCTAACCTAGAAATTGTCTCTATCTGTTGGGCTATGACCACAGCCTGTTACTTGGTGAATTCTGCTTGACGAACAGCGTCTTGCTGCATGGCTTTCATACTATCCTAGAGCTGGCGCACCATCTCTTCCAAACCTGACATATTGTCCTGATCTAACTGAGCTATCGGTATATCTGTCTCTGTGGTAAAAGCAGATATCTCAACCCAACCGCATACAGGTGAGATAGATAATGACTGCTGATCCGAAGACTGTTGAACTGATGATCTGTGCCTGACTGGCCTTTTTATCCTGCTTCTGGCAAAGGAACACTGATTGCCTTCGAACTGAATCTCTGACCTGACAAAGTCTATCAGCACAAGTCCGATGAACCTCAGGGGATATCAGAGCCTTCTGAAGCTATGGTTCCAGGACTACCTAGCAAAAGGGAAAACAGAGAGCATCTCAGCCTGATTTCACCATAACCCATATGAGCAAAGCTGAATGACTGTGCCCCCCAACAGAATTCTGTCCAAGATACTGCCTGTAAACTGATACCCTCAGGTAAAACTGATTCCCTAAATACTGATAGTGATGCCCGCAGGCCTGTTACTCAGACTTGCAAATTGTTATGCGCATTCCCTGTAGAGATGCACTCTAAAAGCACATAGCAAGTAAAGAGAGCCAAAACACCCCTATGGAGGGGTAGGGTTTTCCTGTCCTATTTTTGTCAAGAGCTAGGGTTTCACTATGCAGGCAGCAGTTTTCAAACAACCTAACGTCGGGTAAGCAACCTGTCCTAGTTTGGAATAGTCACTATGGATTTCGATATGCACTAGGTCGAATGGTCGAAAAGGGTGCCCCGGTAAAATCGGGATTTGTGTTCCCATACTGTCAGAGCCCACAACCGGTCAGCCTTATGGCATGCTTTGACAAAGTCAAGCCTCCGGCAAACCGTTAAGGAATGGCAGATGGCAAACACGGTGTCCTAGGCGCACCAATGCACATGCAATGCAAAGAGACACATAAATGAAATCAAAACAGGATATCACGAGTTCGAGTCAAGCTCTCCAAAATCCCCAGTAGAGTCGCCAGAAACTGTAGACGTTCCTGAACACCCCAGGAGGACGAGTCCCGTTCCGTTTGTATTGGGTTCACTACAGTTCGGACTCTCGAATTGTCATGGTTCTTAATCTGAACCAAAGAGTCCAAATCTGGCAAATCGTTTTGAGAAAAACAGATTTTTTTGAAAGAAGTGCCAAACATGGACTGCTTTGCCAGATATAGAGTCGCCACCTAAATATTTTATTTTGGAAAATTTAGGAAACCTTGACTCGTTGCCGAAGGCCACGTGTCCGTCATCACCAAAGTTGCCTCGGCTCGGGAACTTGGGTACGATTGGGGAAGGTCACTTCGTGAGCACCCCCGCTCGCCCGATCAAAGATCGGCCTCTACTAACCATGATATCGAGTTTTGAAAACATTATGCGTTCTTATTCAGGTTATTAGCCTAGAATTACTATGTTATGCGCACAGCAAACAAGTATAGACCAAATCGCCTAAATTGGAACAAAACATTTCATGTTTGTTTTGAAAATAGTTTGCTACTCGCAAGTAGGCTAAAATGCAGATTTTGCCACCCTCAAGTGGGCTTTAGAAAAGATGGTTTTGCCACTATCTAGTGGGCTTAAAACTCACAGTTTTAGTGCATTATTCCAATTTAGGTAATTCAACCTCCACCCACAGGCATTCAAGCAGTTATATCACATAAGCAAGTAGCCTCATGATAAGCATGCGGTCATGGCAACACTCACACGCATGCAAGGATGCTAAAACATAAATGCTCACCGAGTACTCCAAGCCAAAACAGAAACTAGTTAGTAATCATATGCATGATCCTAGTTCATGTTAAGATAGCTAATGCAACACATGCAAAATGCAACTAAGATAGGCTCAGCTAATCTACAATGACATGTGAGATGCTACAACTAGCACGTATTCAACTTAGAATTGAAATACAATGCAGTTAGTATGATGCACCGAGCCCGGTGCATGCAAGACAAATGTATGGATGCACGCATGCATGGCATAAGGTATGCTAATTTAAATATGCCCTAATATTAACCATCAAAAGCATGTAAGTAAAAGGGAGAAAGAAGTGGGGGTCGGAAGACATGCACACACGCACCCACACTTATTACAAATTCGCCCTCGCTTGGAGGGACCAAAAGAATATACAAATTAATTATTACAGACCACTTAATTAATTAACAAATTAACTAAACTATGGAAAGCAGTAAAGGCCTCGGGAAGAGGATCCAATGCGCGCGTGCTCGGGTTTGCTAGGAAATCCAACGCCATGCACAAGTTTGCCTCTGTTTTCCCTACTCTGTTCCTCTAAAAATTGCACAAGTTCCAGGGAGCACTCTATGCACACTGTGGAACACCACCGGCTAAGACAGAACACCATCGGCCATGTCCGGATGGTCATCGACCATCTGTAAAGCCATCGGCCGACAATGGATGGCCGGTCGGCAGTATAAATGGCCGGCCGGCCAAAGCTTCCTGCAGAACCTGTTTTGACAGCAGCAGAGGGCAAAACATGGCATGACAATGCATTTCAAGCAAATATGTGCACCAACACACCCCTTATCATGTTTATGACTCAAAGGGGGATGGTACTCGATTCTCGGACCACCAATCGCGCATTTCAATGCGTGATGGCCCAAAAAAACCAAGTTGTGCATTTTGATTTCAAATGGCATGCAAACCAAATAAACACATAAAGTCCTACCTCTATCATGGTGATTCAAGAGTCAAGGCATGCATGCAAAATGCTATGTAACCTAGGCATGGAAGCTAAGAATGCAACATGAACATGTGAATATGTATAGCATGCAACAATCATACAAAATGGAGTAAGGATGTGACAATATGCAAGACAAGCACGCAACATCATGCAAAAATGGACTTAAACCAAGATAGGTAGCTCTCAAGCATGCCAAAATCATCGGCCAAAATGATGCAACAAAGGCATGAAAACACACACACAAGCATGCATGCACAAAGGCCTAAACATGGAGCATAAGCCATCAACTCTCCAAAGCATGAAAGGTATGGAAAATGCAAGTATGCAAGCATGGAACATGGACTGAAATATGGTCTCCAATGATGCCAAATCATGAGAACAAGCCAAATAAAGCATGCTAGTGACCCACACACCCAAGGCTAACAAGGTAGAATGCAAAGAGGCTATACAAAACATGGCAAGCATGACCAAAATGATACCAAATAGAACTTAAACATGTTAAAACATGACTAAAAACTTCACAAAGCTAAGCCAAAACATGCAAGCATGGTGGTCTAAATGCTAGGCACATGTTAAGGCAATTCATGGCATTACAAGACAAGTATGCAAGGCAAGCATAGTGTGTCTAAAACAAGTAAAAATAGTGCTATATCATGGCAAAATAAGCACAAATAACACTTAAGACATGGCCAACATGAACTTAAAAATGGTGCTCACACATGAGGCTAAAATGACACTTTTTGAAGACAACAAGGAGAGGGGATGGCTTTCTCCTTCTTAGGACCTTAAACCACCATCCTCACCACTAAAATCCCTCAAGATTTCAGTGGTGAGGAGGCCCAAACAAGGTGGTCCCGAAGCTCACCAAAAATAGCACAAAATGGGGCCAAACAAGGCCTAAGAGGGGGTAAACGACCCCAAACACAAAAGTGACCTTAATAAAGTATCTTAAACACAAAAAAACAGAAATTTTTTATGTTATACACAAAGCCCAAATCCGCAAGCAAGACAGGCTAAAAGGGTGTGAAAAAACGGGGAATAAAGAGGGAAAAGGGGTTACCTTTGAAGCCCAGCAAGAACCAGCAGCCTTTAGACCCAAAAATGCAACCCTCAACCTCTGAAAACAAGCTCCAAGAACCTCCAAGTGATGATGGAAGTGTGTGGCTATGAAGTGGTGTGCAATAGGCCAAGAACAAGACCCTTTTGGACCCTCTAACCCACACAAATGTAGAGGGAGAGGGAGATATAGAGAGGAAGTGATATATATATCATATATATTTGATTTTTCTAACCCTTAAAAGGGGAGGAGAGGCCCTCTTTTTATAGAGAAACCAAGGGGCCAAAGCTTCTCTTAGAAGCTTTGAGCAAAAAGGCCAAGCTTCTCTTAGAAGTTTGGAGCAAAAGGGCCAAGCTTCTTGGAGAAGCTAGGCAAAGGGGGCAAAGGGGTCAAGAGGTTCAAGCTTCTTCAAGAAGCTAAAAAAGGATCAAGCTTCTTGGAGAAGCTAAAAAAAGGATCAAGCTTCTTGGAGAAGCTAAAAAAGGGTCAAGCTTCTTGGAGAAGCTAAAAAAGGATCAAGCTTCTTGGAGAAACTAAAAAAATGGCAAGCTTCTCGGAGAAGCTAAAAAGGGTCAAGATTCTTCAAGAAGCTAAAAAAAAAGGTTCAAAAGGGTCAAGCTCCCTCAAGAAAAGGTCTCGGCCAGGAAAAGTGGCCGATTGATCAAAAACAGTGGCCAGCCGACCAAACACAATGCCGACTGACCATCAATAGTGCCGACCGGCCATCACCAATGGCCGGTGGCAAGGAAACAAGGCCGGTGGCCTCAAGCCATGGCCGGTGAGGTGTGGGGATGGCCTACAAGCTATTTCCCACCCTCAGAAGCAAAACAAAAAGTGTTTGATGTAAAACCAAACACAAAACAAACAAGTCGAGAGGTCTTGAGGCAAGGCGCATAGCCGAAACCTCCGAGAACTCAAGACGAACACGAACAGGGATAATCATCGAGTGTTCAAACGATGACGTCCAAGTCTTGAGGACGGTAAAAAATGGGGTGTCTACACCTATTATTTTGTGGAATTTAAATTTTTTATTTTATTTTTTCATTTATATTTTAATATATATATATATTTTTAATATATTTATGACGTAATTATGACGTCACAGTTCGACTGGTTTGACCCGGCGGTTAAACCAGTGACCCATCCACTCGGTCACTTTTCCGGTTCGCTTGCCGGTCCGGGTTTCAAAACATTGATGTGAATAATATTTTGTTTGCGTGTATATGCATGTATGCATAGATATAAATATAGATAGATAGATAGATAGATATTTATATTTGATTGAAGGGAGAAGAGTAGAGAAATAGCTCTGCATGTGGATTTTGGGGGTTATATCACCAACGGTCCGTTGCCTATTTCTTGTTATTCCTTACCCTTCACTCTGCATGAGCGTATGTGTATATACGTGTACCTGGTGCCTCTTGCGATAATTAAAATAATTCAATAAGAAAAGAATATCTCCTGCCATGATGTTCAAACCTTTATATCTTGTCATTGATTGATCAAGTCTTGAATGTATAACCAAAACACTTTCATAAAACCATATGGAAAAGTGGAAAGAATAGAGTTTCACGCCTATTCTATTCATAAAACAACGTCTATGTTTTGATGGCTATTACAGGCATATATAAAAAGACTTAGACCCATGATCCAAGTGTAACTCCCTATAATTTCCCACCATCAGAGAAGTTGTAACTTCTCATGAAACCACTTTATAGGGTAGTGGACATGATTTACGTTAGTTACCCATTTTACTGATTAAAATATGTGTACATATATAATATTTATATAATGATATAAATAAATAAAACAAACATGTGGCATATGAGTCACTTTATGGATATACTTACATTCTCTCACTTGACACATATGATACATTTTGTTGACTTTTGGGTAACTAACAAATTGATTATGGCCATTAAATAAAAATACCCATTATAAAGAGTCATAATACACGAATCATGGTGGTTATATTCTATCAAATGAGTATTTCCTTCCATGTATTACATTGTATGATACTCTCAACTTTATGTGGTGTCATTCTTTATGAATAACTTCTAATAAGTTATTTTGGGTCCAATGATCCTTATGGATCAATAGTTTCAATAGACTGTATAGCATCGCAAATTTTTTAAGTGCACAAATTGATATTTTTCATTAATAATAATCAAAATGTCATGACAAAATAAAATAAAATAAAATAAAACAAAACAATAACTGGAAAAATTATTAAGCTAACCAATCAATCTCATGCTCTCTACGTGTTTTGAAAACATCTTTACAGAAAGAGATTTGGTCATAGGATTTGCAACCATCATATCGGTACTAATATGTTCAATGCTGACTTTTTGCTTCTTGACACGGTCTCAAACAACAAGATACTTTATATCAATATACTTACTTCGGCTGCCACTTTCGTTATTGTTAGAAAATAAAACTACAGCCGAATTATCACAATAAACCTTTAATGGACTAGAAATTGAATCCACAATTCGAAGCCTGTGATAAAATGTCTTAACCAAATAGCCTGTGATGTTGCTTCAAAGCATGCTATAAATTATGCTTCCATTGTTGACAATGCTATCATCGTCTCTTTGGTGTTCTTCCATGAAATAGTACCGCCTGCTAACAGATAGACATATTCTAAAGTGGAATTTGTTAGAATCTTGATAACCCGCAAAATTCGAGTTTGAATATCCAACCATTTCAAGACAGTCAACATGCTTGTAAGTAAGCATGTAGTCATTGGTTCCCTTTAAGTACCTTATGACTTTTTTTGCAACCTTCCAATGTTCTATTCGTAGATTTCTTTGGCATCTTCCAAGCATTCCAACTGCAAATGCAATGTCAAGTCGTACAAACCAGAGCATGCATTAAACTACCTATGACAAACGCATAGGGAATGCTAACCATTTGTTCCTTTTCCAAATCATTCTTCAGACATTAACTTAAATTGAATTTGTCACTCTTTAAAATGGGTGATACATTGTGAGTGCAATTACTCATCTTGAATTTGTCACGACCCAAACCCGTTCCTGTAGGTTTAGCACCGTAACCGGCCAGTAATCCGTGGATTACCAAAGGCCTCTGAACAAATTATCAAGTAATAAGGGGCTGCGGAAGCAATAAAACAAAATTGACAAAGTCTAATGAGCTGTGATAACGTACATGGGACAGAACATTTTAAAACTTATTTATATAGACATAAACATGCCAGTCAAGGACACCAATATTTACAAAATAATTACATCCCAAGACCTGTCCTTACAACACATACAAAGACTAGCATGAATACAGAACAGCCATGGCATTAAACTTCGATCGGAACCTCCTCGGAGGCACAACGATTGGCTGACAAAAACAGTATAGAAGGCCGTCAACTCTGGCCCTGGTCAAGTGCCGACTCACCTACATATATAATATAAACTGTGAGTGAAAGCCCAGTGAATAATAACAGAGTAAAGGGGTTATATGAATGATGTCCAGCACAAGTTAGAATCCATCATTTAAATCAGAGCATAATCAGACTTCAAACAGAAACAGATTCATATACATTTTCATATTCAGATTTTGCATAAGACCATACGTGGTACACCCATTAGCTATCAGATCAGATTGGTCCAGAGACCCACATACATAGTTGGTACCAACGACCATAAAGGTCCATAACTTACGCGCAAGTAGCCATGGTATTGTTACCCTCAAGCAAGGGTCACGTGTAGATTGGCCGCGGTATTGTTACCCCCGAGTGAAGGCCACGTGAACTAAGGGTGCCACAAATACTTTTCAGAAAATTGGACATTCATTTATCATTCGTAAGATAGCATTTCAGAAAACAGATTATACCGTACCAGTCAGAAAATACATAGGTTAAACATAACTTTACAGAGTTATTACTCACAGTGGGCCTTGAGACAAACAGACAGAGTAAACTTGGTCAAACGGTACGTGGCACGTGACCTACATAACACATAACAGATACACACTTGAAACACACGTTCTAATTATACAAAATTTATTTCGTTGGCTCTTAGTGTGTTTCTAATCTCTTATCCTCATTATGGGGTCTAAAACATGGCCTAAGAATGCCTAGAATGGAATGAGAATGCAAAGATGCCTTGAAAAACATTTTTTAAAACTTGTTGAAAACAGGGGTCTCGCTCGAGTGTGGCTTTCTTTGCTCGAGCGAGCTTGTCAAAACAGAGGGGTCGCTCGAGCGTAGACTCCTTCGCTCGAGGGGAGCTCTGAACAAATGATGGTCGCTCGAGTGTGGAATCCTTCACTCAAGCGAGGAAGCCAAATTCTGAAATTCCCAGATTTGCCTCCCAAGCTCAAACCAAGTATCCAACACCTCAAAACTCGACCTCTTGGGCCCATTTTCTGAAAACACTTGTAAACTCATGGTATAAGATGTTTTGAAGATTAATTTGCTAAATCAAAGCCCAAAGGTAGTTCAATTAAACATAATTTCAAGGAAAACTTCAAGAACAAAACAAGAGCTTAACATGCAAGTGTTCATTTTAAATCCAATGCTCTAAAACATGACCAAATGTAAGATTGAACTCAAAATCATGATGAACTCATGGACTATAACTAGAATATGGTCTTGCATGCAAGAATTTCCATGAAAACACTTCAAAATGCTAAGATATGAACATGCATGCATGAATTCCTACTCAATTCAACATATTAAGCTAATTCATGCCTTAAATCACTAATGGCTCATGGACCATGCAAGATACAACTAGAATTCAAGGTTCAAGAAGATGATTCTCCTACCTTAGGTCCTCAATTTCAAGTTTAGAAGCTCAATTACACAATCCACTCTTCAATTTTCCAAGCAAATCTCAAGATGAACTCAACTTTTCTTCCAACTCTCTAGCTCCCTCTCTCATACGGTTTGTTCTAAGGAAAATGGTTGAATAAAAGGTGCCTCAAATGTATACATTAAGTCCTCAAACAATGACCTTAAGGTGGCCCACTCAATGGCAAGTTGGTAATTAAAGCAACCAATATAATTCAACATTATTTAATCTAATTTAATCGCTCCGAACCGAATTTTAATTAAACCTACCATAAAATCCTATAAATCCTAACTAGCACATAAATCAAGTCAATTTCTGATTCGGACGCCAATAAGGCTTTCAATTCGCAATTTAAAGTCAAAGACATGAACAGATCATTTTATCGCAAACAGATAAAAACACGTAAATAACACAATCCACATGCAAATTAATTCCAAATCTCTCCTAATCTACTGTTAGACATAATTAAGTGCGAATTAATGTTAATCAGAGGTTGGGGTTATTACAGTCTTTTCCTCTTAAAAGAGTTTGGTCCTCCAAACTCGAATTACCTTCAGTCGTAATCAACATTGGGTCCAGTGGGAACAAATCCGGATATCTCTTCAACATGTCTTCCTCGGTTTCCCAAGTTGCATAGGTTCCTCCGTGGTTTTTCCAATCAACTTTCACCAACGGTATTTCTTTATTTCTTAACTTTTTGATCCGGCGATTCACAATTTGGATAGGCCTTTCCTCGTAGGTGTAATCATCTTTCAAAAGAACATGTGTCGGTTCAATGACGTGGAGTGGATCTCTCAAATATTCTCGTAGCATCGATACATGAAAGACGTTATGCATATGTTCCATTACCGGAGGCAAGGCTACCCGATACGATACCGGATTGATCTTTTCGAGAACTTCATAAGGTCCAACATATTTTGGTGCCAATTTTTCCTTAATACCAAACCGAGTTTGACCCTTCATCGGAGTCACCTTTATGAACACGTGGTCCCCAACGTCATATTCTCTATCTCTTCTTCAGACATCGACATAGCTTTTCTACCGACTCTGTGCAGTTTTTAGGCGTTGCTGGATCAGTTTTACTTTGTCGGTTGTTTCTTGCACCAGTTCCGCTCCTAACAAAGGTTTATCACCTACTTCAGCCCAACATATCAGAGAACGACACTTTCTTCCATATAAAGCTTCGTAAGGAGCCATTTCGATGCTTGAATGGTAACTGTTATTGTGCACAAATCCAACTAATGGCAAGTAGGTCTCCCAATTTCCTTGGAAGCCTAACACACACATTCTGAGCATATCTTCTAGAGTTTGGTTCGTTCGTTCAGTTTGGCCATCTGTCTGTGGGTGATAGGCACTGCTCAGTCTCAATTCAGTCCCCAAAGCCTGTTGCAAACTCTGCCAAAATCTCAATACAAACTTTGAGTCCCTGTCAGACACAATAGATACTGGCACTCCATGCAATCTCACAATTTCAGTCATATAGATATTGGCCAATTTATCAGCATTATAAATAGTTTTGACAGGCAGAAAATGGGCAGCCTTAGTTAAACGGTCAACTATAACCCAAATAGAGTCCATACCTCGAGAAGAACGAAGCAATCCCATAATGAAGGCCATGGTGATGTGCTCCTATTTCCATTCCGGTACTGGGAGTAGTTGTAACAAACCAGCGGGTCGTTGATGCTCATCTTTAACCTGTTGGCAATGTAGACATCTAGCCACAAAGTCTGTAATACTCCTTTTCATTCCAGGCCACCAAAAATTCTGTTTCAAATTATGATACATCTTCGTGTTCCTCGGATGCATAGCAAATTTACTACTGTGAGCTTCGATCATAACATGTTTCCTCAAATCACAACAATCGGGCACACAAAAACGGTTTTGAAATTTCAGCACACCATTCTCAAACACAAATCCTGGCCTTGGCTTCAAATCAAATTCCTCCATGATCTTTTTCAAGTATTCATCTTCACATTGTTTTTGTTTGATCTCATCAAGAATAACAGGTTTAGCAGAAATAGCAGATAACAGCCCATCTTGTTCTAGGTCCGTCAACAATTCCTTTCGGTTGAATAGCAAACATGACAAATTCGCACTGGATTTTCGGCTCAAGGCATCTGCTATAGTATTAGCCTTTCCCAGATGATACAAACTTTGCAAGTCATAATCCTTGATTAACTCTAACCATCGCCTCTGTCTCATATTCAATTCCTTTTGGGTGAAAAAATATTTCAAACTTTTATGGTATGTGTACACCTCGCAAGTTAGCCCATACAAGTAGTGACGCCAGATTTTCAAAGCATGAGCTCGAAGTTGTCGAGAAGCATAGGCAATCACCCTTCCGTTTTGTATTAGTACACACCCCAAGCCTTTATAGGAAGCATCACTGTACACTAGAAACCCATCAGTACCATTAGGCAAAGTTAAGATTGGTGCAGTCACTAACCTGGTTTTTAACTCTTGGAAAGCTGCCTCTCTTTGTTCACTCCAGTCAAATGGCACATTTTTCTGAGTTAACTGAGTCAATGGTAGGGCAAGCTTAGAAAAGTCTTTCACAAACCTCCTATAGTAACCTGCAAGTCCCAAAAAACTTCAGACTTCTGTCACATTTGTTGGTCTAGGCCAATCCACAACGGCTTCAATTTTCTGAGGGTCACAGAAACTCCATCTTTGTTGATTGCATGTCCCAGAAATGCCACACTGTCAAGCCAGAATTCACACTTGGACAATTTAACATACAATTTCTTTTCTCTCAAAATCTGCAAGGTGGTTCTCAAATGGTTCTCATGTTCTTCCTGTCTTTAGAATAAATCAAAATGTCATCAATAAATACAACAATGAAATCATCCAAATATGATTTAAACACCTTATTCATAAGATCCATGAAAGCTGCAGGTGCATTAATTGGTCATCCCAAACGGCATTACTAAAATTTCATAATGTCCATATCTGGTTCGGAATGCAGTTTTCTCTACGTCCTCAGCTCTAACCTTTAATTGATAATACCCGGACCTGAGGTCAATTTTGGGAAACACTTGGGCACCCTGAAGTTGATCAAACAAGTCATCTATTCGGGGCAAAGGGTATTTGTTCTTGATAGTCACTTTATTCAGTTCCCGGTAGTCTATACACAATCTCAAAGATCCATCCTTCTTTTTGACAAACAAAACTGGAGCACCCCAAGGTGAAGTACTCGGACGGATAAATTTCTTATCTAACAGTTCCTGCAGTTGGGTTTTCAATTCTTTCAATTCAGAGGTAGACATTCTATAGGGAGTCTTGGAAATACGTTGTGTCCCCGGAAACACTTCAACAGTGAATTCAATCTCCCTATCAACTAAGTCCCCAGGTAAGTCAGTCGGAAACACATCAGGAAAATCACAAACAACAGGGATTATTTCTACAGTAGTGCTGTCAGATGGTGCAGTCAGTATACAACATAGGTAACCCCTACATCCCTTCCTAAAGAGTTTTACAACTTTCATAGCCGAAATCAAATACGGGGGAAGAACTACCCCATTCCCACTAAAAGTAAATTCAGGCATTCCCAGTGGTCTAAACACAACAGTTTTATTTGCACAGTCAATTGTAGCACAGTATTTAGTCAACCAGTCTATCTTCAAAATACAATCAAAATGACTAATATCCAAGGGTAATAAATCCACATATAACACCATATCACCAATCATAATATCACACGCCGGATAAACATGAGTACACATCATAGAATCCCCAGACAGTGTGGATACAGATAACACATATGTCATTTGTTCTAGTGGTCTAGTCAATTTTCGAGAGAAAGCATGCGATACAAAGGAATGTGTAGAACCAGAATTTATCAGTACCCATGTATTTTGAGAACATACAGAGAGTGTACCCGACACCACAGTATAGGTGTTGGTACGTCACCAGGCACTAAGGCGAACACTCTTCCTTGCCTTAATGTTTCATTGTTTGCATTCCCTCTAACATCGGCCCTTGCATTTGGTCTTGCTGCAGAAACAGACCCGGTGGAACTTGTCATAGGATGGTTAACCTCATTGGATCTCATCGGGCAATCCCTCACCATGTGGCCAGTCTTGCCACAGCGAAAACACGCACCTGATGCTCGATAACAGGCACCTGTGTGCTTCTTTCTGCAGTCAGGGCAGTTTGGAGTAGATCTGCTACTTTGGCTAGACTTGTCGGAGGATCATGTATATTGCCTTTTCGAAAACGACCGGCCTTTCTTGAAACTGAATCCAGTCCTCTTTCCTCTCTATTCTGTTATTGGTGTTGTAGTTTGTTTCTTAGGTGCTATTGTGGCTTCTGCCATCGATGCCCTGTCAAGTACCTCCACATAAGTAGGTAATTTTAGGACACCCACTTGGTCAAATATTTCTAGGTCTAGCCCTCCCTCAAACTTCCGTGCTTTCTTGTAATCTGTATCCACCATATGTGGAGCAAAATGTGCCAACTCGGTGAATTTGGCTTCATATTCTGCTACAACCATTCTTCCCTGTTTAAGTTCTTAAAATTCAGACACTTTCCGATCCTTGAAACATTAGGGAAAGTACTTGTCGTAGAAGATAGCATTAAACTGTGCCCATGTCATATTTCTATTGCCATTTCAGATTAGTAACCACCACATGCGAGCTTCATCTTTCAGAGTATAGGTGGCTATAAGGACTTTCTGAGTTTCGGTACAAGGGAACACTTCATACAACTTCTCCATTTCAAGTAACCACATCTCTGCTTTCAAAGGTTCAATTCCACCATAAAACGTTGGCGGTTTCATTTTTATGAATTTCTGTGTCAGATTGATGATGTCATTGTTATCTGCCTCGACTTGTGCTGGTAGAGGCTGAGGGGGCAAAGGTTGTTGTCTCTGTTGCTGTGTCCAGGCTTTAGTCAACGCTGCTAACATCTGTTCCATTCGGCCCATGCGAGCCTCTGAAGATTTACTTTCACCACTTCCCCATGCATTGTCCATCTTACTATGCATCCATCAAATGATAATAAACACAGGCATAATCTTATTCGTTTCCTTCAATTTATTTGATTCAAATGTACATTCAGTTTTCATATTCAGTTGCATTACCACACACTCACACATGCAGATGAAATATCCTTAATGCATACTAGGACATCCTAAGCTCATACGGACCTATGTGTGCGGTAAAACACGTGCTCTGATACCACTCTATCACGACTCAAACCCGCCCCTGTAGGTTTAGCACCGTAACCGGCCAGTAATCCGTGGATTACCAAAGGCCTCTGAACAGATTATCAAGTAATAAGGGGCTGCGGAAGCAATAAAACAAAATAGACAAGGTCCAATGAGCTGTGATAACGTACATGGGACAGAACATTTTAAAACTTATTTATATAGACATAAACATGCCAGTCAAGGACACCAATATTTACAAAATAATTACATCCCAAGACCTGTCCTTACAACACATACAGAGACTAGCATGAATACAGAACAGCCATGGCATTAAACTTCGATCGGAACCTCCTCGGAGGCACAACGGTTGGTTGACAAAAACAGTATAGAAGGCCGTCAACTCTAGCCCTGGTCAAGTGCCGGCTCACCTACATATATAATATAAACTGTAAACGAAAGTCCAGTGAATAATAACAAAGTAAAAGGATTATATGAATGATGTCCATCACAAGTTAGAATCCATCATTTAAATCAGAGCATAATCAGACTTCAAACAGAAACAGATTCATATATATTTTCATATTCAGATTTTGCATAAGACCATACGTGGTACACCCATTAGCTATCAGATCAGATTGGTCCAGAGACCCACATACATAGTTGGTACCAATGACCATAAAGGTCCATAACTTGCGCTCAAGTAGCCATGGTATTGTTACCCCCAAGCAAGGGCCACGTGCAAATTGGCCGCGGTATTGTTACCCCCGGGTGAGGGCCACGTGAACTAAGGGTGCCACAAATACTTTTCAGAAAATTAGACATTCATTCATCATTCGTAAGATAGCATTTCAGAAAACAGATTATACCATACCAGTCAGAAAATACATAGGTTAAACATAACTTTACAGAGTTATTACTCACAGTGGGCCTTGAGACAGACAGACGGAGTAAACTTGGTCAAACGGTACGTGGCACGTGACCTACATAACACATAACAGATACACACTTGAAACACACGTTCTAATTGTACAAAACTTATTTCGTTGGCTCTTAGTGTGTTTCTAATATCTTATCCTCATTATGGGGTCTAAAACATGGCCTAGGAATGCCTAGAATGGAATGAGAATGCAAAGATGCCTTGAAAAACATTTTTTAAAACTTGTTGAAAACAGGGGTCTCGCTCGAGTGTGGCTTTCTTTGCTCGAGCGAGCTTGTCAAAACAGAGGGGTCGCTCGAGCGTAGACTCCTTCGCTCGAGCGGTCTGTAAAAATACAAAAGAACTGGTTATTGAAATTTTACGCTCGATACCCGCTCGACGCTCGCTTGAGCGTGAGACACAACTCTTCGCTCGAGCGTAGGTCTCGTTGCTCGAGCATGCGTCTGCATGCACCAAAAACCTGAGAGCTTGCAATTTACACTCGAGCCACCATTCCTTCGCTCGAGCAGAGCTCTGAACAAACGATGGTCGCTCGAGCATGGAATCCTTCGCTCGAGCGAGGAAGTCAAATTTTGGAATTCCCAAATTTGCCTCCCAAGCTCAAACCAAGTATCCAACACCTCAAAACTCGACCTCTTGGGCCCATTTTCTGGAAAACACTTGTAAACTCATAGTATAAGATGTTTTGAAGATTAATTTGCTAAATCAAAGCCCAAAGGTAGTTCAATTAAACATAATTTTAAGGAAAACTTCAAGAACAAAACAAGAGCTTAACATGCAAGTGTTCATTTTAAATCCAATGCACTAAAACATGACCAAATGTAAGATTGAACTCAAAATCATGATGAACTCATGGACTATAACTAGAATATGGTCTTGCATGCAAGAATTTCCATGAAAACACTTCAAAATGCTAAGATATGAACATGCATGCATGAATTCCTACTCAATTCAACATATTAAGCTAATTCATGCCTTAAATCACTAATGGCTCATGGACCATGCAAGATACAACTAGAATTCAAGGTTCAAGAAGATGATTCTCCTACCTTAGGTCCTCAATTTCAAGTTTAGAAGCTCAATTACACAATCCACTCTTCAATTTTCCAAGCAAATCTCAAGATGAACTCAACTTTTCTTCCAACTCTCTAGCTCCCTCTCTCATACGGTTTGTTCTAAGGAAAATGGTTGAATAAAAGGTGCCTCAAATGTATACATTAAGTCCTCAAACAATGACCTTAAGGTGGCCCACTCAATGGCAAGTTGGTAATTAAAGCAACCAATATAATTCAACATTATTTAATCTAATTTAATCGCTCCGAACCGAATTTTAATTAAACCTACCATAAAATCCTATAAATCCTAACTAGCACATAAATCAAGTCAATTTCTGATTCAGACGCCGATAAGGCTTTCAATTCGCAATTTAAAGTCAAAGACATGAACAGATCATTTTATCGCAAACAAATAGAAATACATAAATAACGCAATGCACATGCAAATTAATTCCAAATCTCTCATAATCTACTGTTAGACATAATTAAGTGCGAATTAACGTTAATCAGAGGTTGGGGTTATTACAGAATTTCTCCAAAACTCTTTCAATATAGGCTTTATGAGACAATCCTAATGTCCTTTTGGACTTGTCTCATTGAATCTCTATGCTAATGACATAAGAAACTTCACCCATATCCTTCATTTCAAAGTTTTGAGAAAGAAATTGTATAGTATCATACAACAAACCCAAACCATTAGATGCAAGTAAAATGTTATCCATATATAGAACTAGAAAAATGTATTTGCTCCCACTAACCTTAAAGTATATATAGTTGTCCACAATGTTCTCCGTAAAACCATGTAAAGTAATAACATTGTGGAACTTTAAATAACACTGTCAGGAAGTTTGTTTTAGTCTATATATAGATTTCTTGAGCTTGCAAACTAAGTGACTATCTTTATCAGATCACAGTCCTTCAGGTTACTTCATGTGTACTTCTTCCTAATGATTCCCATTTAAAAAAGCCATTTTCACATCTATTTGATGTAGCTCTAAATCAAAATGAGCTACTAGGATCCGTTTGTTTTCCGAGTTCCACCTCCGGACTGGACTAACAGTGAACTCATCCTCACTAAATTCGTGTTTGTTTTCCTTTTTGGCCAACGAAGTCACAGTCTCAACAAACTTTGAATCCCCTCCAACGAGCGGATTAGCATAGGCTCAAGGGACTTGATATTAGAGATGAAGTCGTTGGTATTACAGTGTGAATGACAATTTTGCCCACAACAAGATTTAACCACATCAACGGTATTTCATAGTTTCTAAAATTGAAATTTGCAAAAAGGAAGCTCTACTGATGGATGATGGATAAAGCTTTGCAATAATTGAAATTTGACAGTGATGATCGGCGTCGGCGTTGGCATCATTGTTGACGGTGATGATCGTGGCGTGTCTCGAAGGAAGCTCTGCTGATGGATGGATGGATGAAGGCAAATCAACAATAATATGCTGATAAATGGATGAAGGCAAAGCAATACATTGTTTTAAAACCATGGACTAGTTTTGGAAAACCATGGGCTAATTTTTTTATAAAAAAAATTATTTTCTCATTATTTCATAATTATGTTTTATAATAATAATTTAATTTAATAATATTTTTATAAAACATCATTTTTAATATTAAAATATATCACAAATAAATACAATTTTTCATAATCCACTATCAATTCCTAAATTTCATAGATATGGGACAAGGGTATTTGTGGAATTTTACTGTTTAATCTCACTCATATCTCTCAAAACAAACAAGAATTATTGCTAATCCATTGGCTATCAAACAAATACAAATTTTCTTAATCCCTCACTATCAGTCCCCTAATTAACAATCTCCTCACTATAATCCCATCACTAATAATCTCACTTAATCTACCTCTGAAAACAAACGGCCACCTAATGCCATGATAATTCTAAATGAATCCTTCTTAGAAACCGAAGAAAAGGTGTTATGATAATCGATGCCTTCTCTTCGAGTAAAACCCTTGGATAGAAGTCTGGCCATTTTATTGTTCGACATTGCCATTTGAGTCTTTATTGGTCTTATAGACCCATTTACAGCCAACAACTTTAACTCCCTTAGGCAACTCGACAATTTCCCAAACTTAATTCTTAGCCATAGATTTCAACTCTTCCTTCTTGGCATCATACTATAATTTAGAATCATCCCTATTCATGGCATCGAAAAATGAAACAGGATCATCCTTAGGTCCACTGTCAAAATCAGACTCCATTAAGTATACCAAATAATCACCAGAAATTGCTTACTTTCTAGCTCGTGAGGATCTCCTTAATTTTGTAGTCTCAATTGGGACTTGAGCTACAGGCTCTATGTTGACTTGTTCCTCTTGTTGTGGAAGTTCTTGAATTTGTTGATATTCAAGGATACCGGGTTGATTATCCTAAAAGACAACCAATTTACATATATCCACAGGTGTTATATCCGAGTCCCGTGATTCCTCCTACTTTATCGTTCGAAGGTAACTCCCACTAGGGCCAACTTACTCAATAAACTTAGCATTTCTGACTTCAACAATTCTAAGTGAATTTGAAGAACAATAAAATCTGTAGCCCTTGGAGTTTTTCGTATAGCCTATGAAAAAACCACTAACTGTTCTGGGGTCTAGTTTCTTTAAATGTGAGTTATACACCCTTACTTCAATTGGGCAACCCCAAATGTGTAAGTATCTTAAACTTGGCTTCCATCCTTTCCATAACTCAAATAGTGTTTTGGGAACAACCATGAACGAAACCCTGCTTAAGATATATGCAGCGGTTTTTAAAGTTTCACTCCACAAATTTATAAGCACATTAGAATAGCTAAGCATGCTCATGACCATGTCCATAAGTGTTCGGTTCCTTCTTTCAACAATACCATTTTGTTGTGGTGTGCCAGGCATTGAATATTGTGCAATAATGCCTTCTTCCTTAAGGAACTTAGCAAATAGACCTGGTAATTGTCCTAATTCTATGTACCTCCCATAATATTCTTCACCCTTGTCTGACCTCATAATTTTAATTTTCTTTTCTATTTGTTTATCTACCTCTAGTTTATAAACTTTAAAGGCATCAAGTGCCTCGGCCTTATTAAACAAGACGTAAAGATACATGTATCGTGTATAGTCATCAATAAATAAGATAAAATATCTCTGACCATTCAGACAAGGTAGAGTAAATGGTCCACAAATACCAGTGTCTATGATTGTAAGAATTTTCTTACTTCTTTTGGCATCTTTACTAGTCTTGTTGGTCTACTTTCCTTTTATGCAGTCCACACAAATACCAAAGTTAGCAAAATCAAGAGTCGTAAGGACTTTGTCATTAATCAACCTCTTTATTCTCTCAATGGAGATATGTCCCAATCTCCTATGCCGAAGTATGGAGGACTCATCAATAATATTACGCTTAATGTCAATATCACCACGCAAGGTTAAAAGATTTTGTTCAAAAACAGGATACAAATTTAATTTGTACAAACCATTAATTAAAGTACCAAATCTTACAAAAACAGAGTCTTTAGATCGCTCCCTGTGACACCCTAAATATTTAATTAATACGACAACCAATTACGATAATAATAATAATAATAATAATAATAATAATAATAATAATAATAATAATAATAATAATAATAGTGGGTGTGATAGTAAAATAAATAATTTTTTGTTAGTATGCGATAAAGTGCAATTTAATTAGGGAGTAGTTTATTTTTTTATCAACGAGTAGTATAAAATTATGTTGAAGAACTAGGCTAAAGTATAATTACCACAAATGTTAATAAGATAAGTATCAATCTAAGAAGATTTATGATCAAAATCTAAGGAGATTTGGCTATGGACACATGTTGGCTTGAGGGCATGGTTGGCTCCCTATGAATAGGGAGGAGTTGTTCAAGATTAGTGAAAAGAAAAAAAAGAAGGAAAAAAAAAACAAAAAGAAAAAAATGCGCAAGTTACTGGAGATAGTAAACTAATAGTAAGAAGGTTTGTGATAGTGGAAAGGAAAGGTTAAGGGTCAATATTAAAGTGAGTTATATTATACCTTGAGTCACCATAATATATTTTACGTATGTTTTGAATTACCATAATTTATTTATACAAGTTATGTTTTATAACTTATATTTATATTTCAATTACATTAATTATTTTTTGAACTCCATTTGCTTATATTGAAACCCATTGATATGTTCGTTTAAATTTTAAAAATTATTTGACAATGATTTTATAAACAATTGATTTCTGTAAGTACCACCATGGGAGTCCCATGCCTTGGAAGACTTAAATAACCATTGGCCTCTGTTTGGCCACTTTGTGGTCCTCTGTTTGTCATGGATCCATTGATCTCTGTTCTGACTGTCACTCCTGTGACCTCTATTATGTTCTGTTTTGTACCGTAGTTATGGTTATAATTTATGTATTTCAGTTTCTGACACTTAAAATAATTTGGTTATTCAAATTTAGTTATGTAAATATTTTAGCTTAACTAACTATCCATTGTTATTTTGTGCTCCCTATACTCTTGGTATAATATTTCTCACTCTGCTGTGTGCTTATAGCTGTTACCCTTTCAGGTGATGAGATGTAAGGAAGACCCATAATCTCGTGTAGTAGAACCCGCACAAGAATCTGATGCTAATCCATTATTTTGTTTTTCTTTTCTTTTTTTCTTTTTGTTTTTTTTTACTGATAGTCAATCACTGAATAATAAAATAATAAAAGTCCTATAGATGTACCTTTTTTATCAAAATAGTAGAATGCAGTAAATATTCTGTTTAATTATTTTTATTTCCATTTGCCTCTGCTTGCGCCATTTAATTTGCTACGATTAGTAAGTGGTGATTCTAGCCCTAAGCCCCTGGGGTTGGGTCGTGACAAAGATGGTATCAAAGCAATGGTTCATTTAAGCAAAAAATAAATAAAAATCATTAGAACATAGGACATACGCACAATTAAGAAGTAGGATAGCAGGTGATTTATACCTAAATATTATATTTTGTTAGTTCATTTATTATGTATCATTTGATATATTCAAATGCCCATCCAAAACAATTTGCAGTTTAATATACACCACCAAAATATATATATATATGTATATATTTTATTTTCGAAAAGTTATAAGTAAAACTATATAGCTAGATACATATAATAAAACAAAATGACTACATAATAAAATAAATAATAAATATTTACCTACGACATTAGTCCTTTATGTAAAATCTCACGTTTATTCTGGTGATGTAAGAATATCCGAGATTAACCTTGATGAGATATTTTGGAAGGAGTCGGGGCTATTAATTTGGAGGATATTTTAGCAGAGCACCCAGTCCCCGCCTCACCGGAAGGATAGGGAGACTCAGATGATATAATTAGGAGATTACATCCAGGCCTTGACCAATTGATGAGTCGGCTAATATATACACAGACCGATCCTACTGACGTACCATACTTATTGCGGAGGCAAAGCCGTGCCTACACGCGCAGACGATTTCTCAGACCCACCTGTATCCTCGATCTTGCCCCAGAATATGACCGCTCGCACTACATCATTGGTCATCTTCCTTCGAATTTTATTGCCAGAAGGGGACATGTGTACCCCAAAGACGACATCTTCACCAATGTCCCTAACCTGTTAGAAATTATTAATATTCAAAATGTTGATTTTGATAATGACCTATCATACATTGAGCAACTGGGATGGATTGTCGATCGAGCATTTTTGGGCTACATACAGTCCGTTTCCATTTACACCGTCCAGGCCGCATGGGTTTGTTTTGGTGTGGTACAGATAGGATGGAAATTTGAGCTTTTTATGCAATACTACTTCCCATGGTTGTTTGACCTACCACTCTAGATTTTGTAGAAGAAAATTCTTTTGTACGCTAACCATGATGAGTTCTAGTTCATTTTTTATGGTTTTCTTTGTAGACTAAAGGGATGAGACACTAACATATCTTGACTTTTGGACAAGGATGTAATCTTATTTGTAAAAATAGTAAAGTTGGTATTATATATATATTGTGCTATATATTCTTAGATATATATGTTGTGTTATGAATATAATGCCTCATTTATTACTTTGTAGAATGGCCAATAATGGTAACAGAAGTGAATCATCAGTTAGTGGCACTGAATCGATGGAAAGAATCATGGAAAGAGCGGTTACTAGCTTTTTGCAAGCCTTACAGACCAACATCAATAATGGGATATCGGAGAGGCGAAAAAGGGCTGATTACAATAAAACAATTCTAGGACCTAAAACCGACCACATTTACCGGCAGTCTAGACCCAATGGTAGCAAACACTTGGGTTAAAGACAGAGAAAAGATTTTTCGCGCCCTACCCTGCACCGAAAGATAGAAGGTTGCTTTCGCCACTTTCACTTTTAAAGATAATGCGCAAGAATGGTGGCTTCTCACTCTGGAGAAAGAAGAAATTGCGACTTGGGCAAGATTCTTGAAAGTATTTTATGAAAAATACTTCCCAAATTCGTTGTGGACACAAAAGGCATCAGAATTTATACATCTAAAGTAAGGAACCATGACGGTGGCCAAATACGAGAGCAAGTTCACAAAACTCACTTGATTTGCGACATATGTCATCCTCAACGAAGCTCGAAAAACAAGAAAATTCGAAGCAGGATTGGATGTTGAAATCAAAGATAGGCTTGAGGTTTTGAAACTACTAACCTATGCGGAAGTGGTAGATCGAGCATACATTGTAGAAAAATGAATTAAAGCCTCACACTCCAGGGAACCAAGCCAAAAGAAACGATTTTGGAAAAAAGACAACAGAAGATCCGATATTGTGCCTCCTAAGAGGGTGAATACGGACACAACTAGCCCAGGCAATCAAGGTTCTACTAACCCCAGAGGTAGCACCATTCTAACTTGCCCTACGTGTGAAAGGACTCATTGGGGACAATGTCATTGCGACACGGGAGCATGCTTTAAATGCGGTCAAGTTGGCCACTTGCTGAGGGATTATCCTAAGCTGACCAATCGTACAGCTAGCCACTCTGGTCCAGTCAGAAAACCTGTAGGACCTGGAGGAGAGAGGAAGGACCAAAAAGGCCAAGAAAGGGCTTTTGCCTTGGTACTTGGAAAACCGAAAGGTACAAAAAACGTTATGTCAAGTACACTTTATGTGTGTGATCATTTAGCTCATGTTCTTTTTTACTCTGGTTCAAGTCATTCTTTTATTGCACCATGCTTTGTTTCCAAGTTGGCATCAACACCCGAACCCTTAGGATATATATTGTTTGTGTCTTTTCCTTCTAGTAATTCTGCCTGTAGTACTGATGTGTGCAGATCATGTACTATATCCTTAAAAAGCAAAACTTTATACGTAGACTTGATTCCCCTCCGCATTAGCAACTTTGATGTGATCTTAGGGATGGATTGGTTGGCTACCAACCACGCCTCTATTGATTATAAAGCCAAAAAAGTCTTCCTCAGGTTACCAAACCAACCTGAGCTTGTCTTTGATGGGACTGGAGTTTCTAACCCTCTTGTCTTATATCCTCCATGACAGCTCAACGACTTCTAAGAAAAGGTTATTGTAGTTATATCTGTTATGTGATCGTTACTCAAAAAGAAGCCCCCACCGTTGATGCAATTCTCGTGGTTCAAGAATTCCCAGATGTCTTTCGTAAAGACCTACCTAGTACCCCAGTTGACCAGGAAATCGAATTCACCATTGAAACTTAACCTAGTACTCAACCAATATCAAAAGCCCCTTACCGCATGTCAATGAAAAAATTGAAAGAACTGAAGACTCAACTCCAAGAACTATTGGACAAAGGCTTCATTCAACCTAGTACCTCACTCTAGGGAGTTTCAGTATTGTTCGTGAAGAAAAATAATGGCACGATGAGGTTATGCATCGATTACCAGGAGCTGAACAAGGTCACCATCAAGAATCGGTACCCTCTGCCATGAATCGATGACTTGTTTGATCAACTTCAAGGCGCCCAAGTATTCTCAAAAATCGACTTGCGTTCTAGCCACCATCAACTAAAAGTCAAAATGAAAAGTATCGAAAAGACTGCCTTCGGAACCCATTACGGGCATTACGAGTTTCTCGTCATGCCATTTGGCGTCACAAATGCTTCGACAGCCTTCATGGATCTCATGAACCGAGTGTTCAAACCCTATCTTGACGAGTTTGTCATTGTCTTCATTGATGACATTCTCATATACTTCAAGTCACCGGAGGACCATGAGTGACACTTGCGAACAGTTCTGCAAGTACTACATGATCACAAACTATATGCCAAGTTGAAGAAATGCGAATTCTGGATCAGTAGTGCACACTTCCTCAATCACGTCATTAACAAAGATGGCATCTCGGTTGACCCCCAAAAAGTTGTAGTAATTGTGGACTGGCCACGACCTACTAATGTGTCAGAAATACGAAGTTTTTTGGGTCTAGCTAGCTATTACCTACGTTTCGTGCAAGATTTCTCAAAGATAGCATCACCCTTGACCCAGCTAGCTCAGAAGAACACACCCTTTGAATGGACTGACAAACAGGAGTATTGCTTCCAAGAGTTAAAAAGTATATTTGTGTGAGCTCCTATACTAGCACTCCTTGCAAGAACAGATGGGTTCTTTATTTATAGTGATGCCTCATATAATGGTTTGGGTTGTGTTCTTTTGCAAAACGGAAAAGTCATTGCTTATGCCTCACGACAACTAAAGACTCACGAGAAGAACTACCCAACTCATGTTTAGAGTTGGCTGCGGTGATTTTCGCTCTCAAGATCTGGAGTCATTATCTCTACGATGCAACCTGCAAGATTTACATTGATCACAAAACTCTTAAATATCTATTTACACAGAAGGAACTGAATATGAGGCAAGGACCGTGGCTAAAATTTATGAAAGACTATGATATAGAGATCCATCACCATCCAAGCAAAGCTAACATGGTGACAAACGCACTGAGCTGAAAGACGACCAGAAGTTTGGCATGTACTCTCATTTCCTGCAAGATTCATGGACTGCTCGCCAATATAACCGTGGAACCCACTTTGAATTGAAGAAATTAAAGCATGCCAATGTGAAGATAAACTTTTAAAGAAAAAGTACGAGGAGAAAAGAAGTACGTCCGATCCTGACTTCACTATAAGCAATGGGATGCTAAAATTTCAGAATCGAATCTGCGTACCCGACATTCCAGAGCTCAAGAAGAAGATATTGGTAGAAACTTATAGCTTGAGGTTTGCGGTCCACCCTGACAATACGAAAATGTATCATGATCTGAAGGAACACTATTGGTGGATAGGAATAAAAAGAGACATAGCAAACCACGTCTCCAAATGCCTGCATTGTCAGCATGTTAAGATGAATATCATAAACCTGCAGGAATGATGCAACCACTCTCTATTCTTGAGTGGAAATGGGAATACATCATTATGGACTTCGTGGTGGGTTGCCTCAGTCAATCTCAAAAAATGATGCAATATGGGTTATTGTAGACCCATTGAAATCACGTACTCTTTTAATAAGTTTGCCACTTTATACATCAAGAAAATCATTCGATTGCATGGTACCCCAGTTTCAATCGTGTCTGACTGCGACCCCCGCTTTGTGTCTCACTTCTAGACCAAATTGCAAGAAGCTTTGCGAACAACGCTGAAGTTTAACACTGCTTATCACCCGCAAATTGATGGACAATTTGAAAGAACAATCCAGACTTTGGAAGACATGTTACGTGTATGCATGTTGGACCTCAAAAGTAACTGGGATGACCACCTACTTTTAGTGGAATAAGCCAATAACAACAGCTACCAAGCAAGCATTAGAATGGCACCGTATGAAGAAATGTATGGAAGGAGGTGTCGATCACCTTTGTGTTGGGCGAAAGTCGAAGACAAGAGGTTATTAGGCCTTGAGATCGTACAGATAACGAGTGATAAAATTCAACTTATCCAACAACGAATTCGCACTGCCCAGAGCTGCTAGAAAATTTATTCAGATACACAGAGATGGGACTTGGAATTCCAAGTAGGGGATCATGTGTTCCTCAAAATCTCACTAACAAGAGGAGTTATCCGATTTGAAAAACGAGGAAAGTTAAACCCACTGTACATCGAGCCATTCGAGATACAAGAAATGATTGGTCTTGTAGCATATCACCTTGCAGTACCACCTGAACTGTCCAATGTTCACAATGTATTTCGCGTTTCGATGCTTCGGCGATATCTTCAAAATCCAGAGTATGTCATGGAGTATGAGGACCTAAGGCCCCGTTTGTTTCACTGGATATAAAATGGAGGATATAATATAATGTGGGATTTAGTCAGGATATATAATTAATAGGATATAGGTATTGGATAGTATATCCCCCAAGTCATGTTTGTTGACTTGATATATAAGATTGGATATATGTTATGCATGTTTGTTTTACAAAATATATTGTGGGATATAACAAGTAATTTCTAAGATTGCCCTCATAATATTATATTATATTAAATTAAATTAAATAATATTATATTATATTAAATTCAAAATTTATATTAAATTATATTATATTAAATTCAATTCAATAATATTATATTAAATTAAATTAAATAATATTATATTAAATTCAATAATATTTATATTAAATTAAATTCTTCAATAATTATATTATATTAAATTAAATTAAATTAAATAATATTATATTATATTAAATAAAAGGGGGATGCACCAATAAATCCCAAATTAATAACTTATACACTGTTTAGTCCTAAAAGTTTTCTTATAGACTGAAAGGTCCCATTACAATGTTTCAAACATCAAATTAATGTTTCGAACATTAGATTTCGAACATCAGATTAATGTTTCGAACATTAGATTGATGTGCAAATGGGACTAAATGGAGCATAAGAAAACTTTTAGGACTAAATGGTTCAACTTTTCAGAAACTAGGACTTATGGGTAAATTTTCCTAAATTAAATTCAATAATATTTATATTAAATTAAATTCAATAATTATATTATATTAAATTCAAAATTTATATTAAATTATATTATATTAAATTCAATTCAATAAATTATATTAAATTAAATTAAATTCAATAATGTTATTTTATATTAAATTATATTATATTAAATTAAATTAAATAATATTATATTATATTATATTAAATTCAATAATTATATTATATTAAATTAAAAAAATATATTAAATTATATTATGTTAGATAGACAAAAGGGTAAATTAGACTTTTTACATCATATCTCAACCAAGGGGATATGATATAATTGGGGGGAGGGGGTGGTATTGTATATCCTTCACTTTAGGGGGGATATACAATCTCACCGGATATTATATCCCCTTCAAAAAGAAATTACAAACATGGGATATATGAACCCCACCGGATATAATATCCAATCCCAATCTTCATATCCCCCAATCAAACAGGGCCTAAAGGTTTAAGAAGATCTCTCGTATAAAGAACAACCAGTACAGATTCTCGATCGTCGTAATCAAGTTCTCCAAAACAAGACTATGCCTCTTATAAAAGTCTTGTGGAGAAACCATCGAGTCGAAAAAGCTACGTGGGAAACAGAAAGTCAAATGCGAGCCAAATATCCGCACCTCTTCGAAAACTAAGGCACATCAAGTTTGAGGACAAACTTCTATTTAGGAGAGGAGGAATGTGACACCGTAAATATTTAATTAATACCACAAGCAATCACGATAATAATAATAATAGTGGGTGTGATAGTAAAATAAATAATTTTCTGTTGGTATGTGATAAAGTGTAATTTAATTAGAGAATAGTTTATTTTTTTATCAACGAGTGGTATATAATTATGTTGAAGAACTGGGCCAAAGTATAATCACTGCAAATGTTAATAAGATAAGTATCAATGGAAGAAGATTTATGATCAAAATCTAAGGAGATTTTGTGAAAACCCGCATTTAATTATTCAAAAAGAAAATAAATAAATAAATTAATTAATTAATTAATTTTACCCAGAGTCTATCTAAAATATATATTAGTGTATAAGTTAGTTTTAAATTTACCCAATTCAATCACTAACAAAGACATTATTAAAAATAATAATTTTGTGGATATTCAATGTTTGTTGTTTATAAATTATTTTAATAAGGATTCAATATGATAATTATCTTTGCTAAATAACTTAGTTAAAAATCTCAGTGTATTAATTTTAATAAACCAAAAAAAAAATCCAAAATTTTGAATTTTCTGTGGCAGTAAATGCCACATGTTTGCTTACATGCCATATAGGGAATAAGACCCAATTATGTGTCTTGGATTTGAAAATTTTGATTAGACAACATAGAGTGATGAGGGGAGAGAGAGAGAGAGAGGGGAGGCTCAATTGGTGAATTCAAATATATATGTGTGTGTGTGTGTGTGTGTGTGAGTGTGTGTGTGTGTGTGAATGCTGCTCCTCTGGATCAATAAGGAGAGGAGAGGAGAAGCAAAGGAAATCTATGAGCAAGCTAGGCAGTAGAGACAAGAAGGAGAAGCGGAGATTAAGGAGTTGAAATTTTCTTACCATTTCACTATCTCATTTCAATCCCACAGCTAAGTAAGAAAACCCTTTCAACCCCCTCATTTTTTTTAATTGTTGAAATTTTCAGATTATATTCATATGATAAAATGACTAAACTTGTAGATAGAATTTTATTTATAGTTGTATGTAAATTATGATTTGTATATCAAATATTAATTTTAATAAACCAAAAAAAAATCCAAAATTTTGAATTTTCTGTGGTAGTAAATGCCACATGTTTGCTTGCATGCCATATAGGGAATAAGACCCAATTATGTGTCTTGGATTTGAAAATTTTGATTAGACAACATAGAGTGATGAGGGGAGAGAGAGAGAGAGAGAGAGGAGGCTCAATTGGTGAATTCAAATATGTGTGTGTGTGTGTGTGTGTGTGTGTGTGTGTGTGTGAATGCTACTCCTCTGGATCAATGAGGAGAGGAGAAGCAAAGGAAATCTGTGAGCAAGCTAGGCAGTAGAGACAAGAAGGAGAAGCGGAGTTAAGGAGTTGAAATTTTCTTACCATTTCACTATCTCATTTCAATCCCACAGCTAAGTAAGAAAACCCTTTCAACCCCCTCATTTTTTTTAATTGTTGAAATTTTCAGATTATATTCATATGATAAAATGACTAAACTTGTAGATAGAATTTTATTTATAGTTGTATGTAAATTATGATTTGTATATCAAATATTAATTTTAATAAACCAAAAAAAAAATCCAAAATTTTGAATTTTCTGTGGCAGTAAATACCACATGTTTGCTTGCATGCCATATAGGGAATAAGACCCAATTATGTGTCTTGGATTTGAAAATTTTGATTAGACAACATAGAGTGATGAGGGGAGAGAGAGAGAGAGAGAGGGGAGGCTCAATTGGTGAATTCAAATATATATATATATGTGTGTGTGTGTGTGTGTGTGTGTGAATGCTGCTCCTCTGGATCAATGAGGAGAGGAGAAGCAAAGGAAATCTGTGAGCAAGCTAGGCAGTAGAGACAAGAAGGAGAAGCGGAGATTAAGGAGTTGAAATTTTCTTACCATTTCACTATCTCATTTCAATCCCACAGCTAAGTAAGAAAACCCTTTCAACCCCCTCATTTTTTTTAATTGTTGAAATTTTCAGATTATATTCATATGATAAAATGACTAAACTTGTAGATAGAATTTTATTTATAGTTGTATGTAAATTATGATTTGTATATCAAATATTTAATTTGGACTTGCATGTGTAGTTTATGCCATTACAAAGATTATTGAAGGTTTTATTTGGCCCTTAGATCAACCAGAAAGTTGTACGAATTTTTAGAAAATTTTATACTCAACATTTTGAGATGATTTCTTCTACAAAGTTATTTAGAATGATATTTACATCATCCAAGAATTTTCCCAACAATTATTGAGTTTTGTACGAATTTATAAAGATTTTTAACCAAATCTGGAGTTATAAGCAGATTTTACTATGTGTTTAAAAAATCATTAAAAATTCTATATTAAACCAAATCTGGTAATTTCTAAATAAAAAATGAAATTTGAGAAGTCTAGTTTCATAATAAATTTTTATATTATGGATTTGATTTATAAATTTAAGTATGGAATTAATTTAAGAAAATGTGATAAATCTGTGTCATGAAATTTATGGGAATTTTACAGAATTATTTATAACTTATTTTTGGGAAATTCTTTATGAACAATGACCTAAACATGTTTATTGAATATTCTGTTGATTTTCACGAATTTTAGAATTGTATAAATAATTTATTCATAATTTCTATTACCTAAGGTATATCCTAAAAATTTCTTGGCAGGTTTAAGATTATTACTTCAATTAATTAATTGGATAAAAATTAATTATTGTGATGGTCTAATTCATTAAATATTGTAAATTAGTAATCCATGTATGGGTGTATTGTTGTTTATTTAATATCGTGCTAGTCTAATCTCGTAAATTAAGAATCCATGCATGTGTATGAATATGGTTTATTTTCTTTGTATCTAAATTATTATTTCATACCATAGTTTAAATTAATAGTTTATTTAAATTTTTTACATTGACTTATTATTGTGTGACATGTGTAATATTTTATGTTGGAAATTTAATGAGTTGGTATAACATTATTTGTGATTAAAAATTGAAATTATTTGTGATTAATATAAAAACTAACTAAAATGATTCACGGCATAAACAAAGTTAACAATTGACTGTTAATACCGGTTGTTCAAGGTGAGTCTTGGTTTTGAGAATTTTCATGTAAATTGTGTCACGAAATCCTAAGATGGCACGGGACTTATTTGAACCCTTATCGGTATTTGATTTTGGGATAAGGATGGATATATGGATGGCACGCAGGAGGGTTACATACCCTTGGCAGACCGTTCCTTTGGGGTAGACCACGGATGGCATGACTTGGGTATATAACTCTGAGTGTGGGCACCCTTGGTAGTTCTTGAATATTTGACCAATTGGGGGGTTTCCAAATTAACCATGGCCATAGCTTAGTAGTTGGTAAGAAAATCTCTTTGGTGAGATTGAGTGTCACCTAAACTAATAAAATTGTTGAAATTATTTTAAATTGTTGTTATATTATCATGCTAGTAATTCTGTCATTTTCTCTTAATTGTCATGACTATTATATGATTACTTTCTCTTAAAAAGAATGGTAGGTTGATTATATTTTCTTACTATGTTGCAAAACTTATGGCATATATTTTGTTGTCCTAGCATCTTATGCTAGGTTATGACGAGGAATGGACTGAGGTTGAAATTAGGTCCGCTGCTAATATAAAACCGTGGCTAACTTGAAATCATGAATATAGCAAAATAAAATTTTATTATCTTTTGTATTAGTAATTATGAATGTTATAAAGTTGTTGTAATATTGTATGCGGACTCGTAATTTTGTTTTGTTGTTAAATTTTGACTATGTGAGAATTTAAATTTTCTTAATTAGTTGGTAAAATTTTTATTTAGCAAGTTATTTATTATTTAAATTTCATGATGTTTCAAAAAAGAAATTGGGCGTCATAGATTTGGCTATGGACAGATGTTGGCTAGAGGGCACAGTTGCCTCCGTATGAATGCTCAAGATTAGTGAAAAGAAAAAAAAGAAGAAAAAAAAAACAAAGAGAAAAATGCACAAGTTACTGGAGATAATAAACTAATAGTAAGAAGGTTTGTGAGAGTGGAAAGGAAAGGTAAATGGTCAATATCAATGTGAGTTATATTATACCTTGAGTCACCATAATATATTTTATGTATGTTTTGAATTACCATAATTTATTTATACAAGTTATGTTTTATAACTTATATTTATATTTCAATTACATTAATTATTTTCTGAACTCCATTTGCTTATATTGAAACCCATGGATATGTTTGTTTAAATTTTAGAAATTATTTGACAATGATTTTGTAAACAATTAATTTCTGTAAGTACCACCACGAGAGTCTCATGCCTTGGAGGACTTAAATGACCATTGGTCTCTGTTCGGCCACTTTGTGGTCCTCTATTTATTATGGATCCATTGACCTCTGTTCGTCATAGATCCATTAACCTCTGTTCTGACTATTACTCATGTGACCTCTGTTCTATTCTATTCTGTACCGTGGTTATGGTTATAATTTATGTATTTCAGTTTTTGTCACTTAAAATAATTTGGTTATTCAAATTTAGTTATGTAAATATTTTAGCTTAACTAATTATCCATTGTTATTTTGTGTTCCCTATACTCTTGGTATAATATTTCTCACTCTACTGTGTGCATATAACTATTACCCTTTCAGGTGATGAGATGTAAGGAAGACTCATAACTTCGTATAGTAGAACCCGCACAAGAATCTGATGATGATCCGTTATTTTGTTTTTCTTTTCTTTTCTCCTTTTTTTTTTTTTTTACTGATAGTCGATCACTGAATAATAAAATAATAAAAGTCCTACAGATGTACCTTTTTTTATTAAAATAGTAGAATGTAGTAAATATTCTGTTTAATTATTTTTATTTCCATTTGCCTCGTCCGCCTGCGCCATTTAATTTGCTATGATTAGAACTATTTACTAAGTAGCGATTCCAGCCTTAAGCCCCTGAGGTTGGGTCATGACACTCCCACTTGTCATAAGCATTCTTTTCTACAGCGAAACTCTCGTCCGTGGGTTCAGGTGGTTCATCCATACGGAGTGCCAGATCGAGGTCCATGCACCCTAATGTCAGAAAGATTTTGTCCTTCTAGTCCGAAAAATTATTACCGTTCAAAAATGGAATACGGGAAGACTCATTAAACAGTACAAAGGTAGAAATCACTGCAATTACTAAGAACATCATTAATGCTTTGAAACAATAACTATTGCTTGAACTGACCAATGTTAAATTCAGTAACAAATCTAAACCTTCCTATGGGTAGAGGTTACAAAACTGTATTAGATTTGTTATTACTTTATAATAAGACTAATGAATTCTAAAATATTCAAGGAAAAGAAACTCACAAATGTCGGTTTAGAGTGTCCAATCCCTTTAATATCCAATCCATTATCTTATTCCAATTAAATTTCATAAATAACTACTTTTCTATGAGACCGATAAATTATTTATAAAAACATAATTGCAATATAAAAATGTCAAATTAATTTTTAACTTTATGTGGTCAAAATATTGAGAATCACTACATCTTTATATCTTAAGATGTTGTTTCTACTCTTAAAAAAAATTAAAATCTTTTAAATTATGGCTTAATTTATTAATGTGAGTAAATCTTTATGGTCACAACAAGTACATTGTAACAACTCAGATTTTTAATTATTCTGTAGAATTTATACTAATATTATTTAATCTTAGCTCGGAAAATATATAATTTATTATATATTATTATGCGTGATTTTGTAAAATAATATAATTATTAAAAATTTAGGGGTCAAAATATAAATAATAATAATAATAAATGTGGTAATAAAATAAATAATTTATTTTCTATTGATATATGATAAAGTGTAATTTAATTAGAAATTATTTTATTTATATAATTATATTAAAATATTGGATTAAAAGATAATTATCTTAAATATCTATTAAAAATAAAAATAAATCTATATAATTATGAATTAAATCTGACTGAAAGGGCCACGTAGCCACGCGTTGGCTGATGAATGGCCTCACCTCCCTATAAATAGGGAGTAGGCGTTTCACCTGGGCGAAGAGAAAAGGAAAAATAAAAGAGAAAGGAAGAAAGAAAAGAAAAGGAAGAGAGAAAGGAAAGAAAGAAAAGAGAGAAAGAAAGAAAAAAAAATGTGGAAGTTAAAAGGATTTTTGATAGTGAAAAGGAAGAGTAATGTATTAAAATTAAGGTGAGTTATATTATATTTTGAGTCATCAAAATATATTTTATATATGTTTAACTTACCAAAATCTATTTTATATAAGTTATGTTTTTAATAAAAATTATGTTTTATAAAAATTTCAGTTACATGGTTTTATTTCTGAACCATATTTACTTAAAAGGAAACCCATGAATATGTTTGTTTTACTTTTAAAGAATATTTGGCTGTAACCTTATATACAATTATGTTTTGTAAGTACCACCACGGGAGTCCTACGCCTTGGGGGACTTAAATAACTATTGACTTCTGTTTGACCACTTTGTGGTCCTCTGTTTGTCATGGATTCATTGACCTCTGTTCTGTACGGACCAAAGTGCTGTGCGGAGCTAAGTGCTACACTATTGTGGGAGCCACCTCTAAAATCCGTATAAGCCACCTCTTGAATACATACTTCTGTTCTGACTGTCACTTATGTGACCTCTGTTTTGTTATATACCGTGATTATGGTGATCTATTTACATAATATCTGTATTTCAGTTTCTGCTACTTAAATGATTTCTGCTACTCAAATGATTTGTTTATGTAAATGTTTTGGCTACATAACTATCCATGGTTATTTCGTGCCCTTATACTCTTGGTATAATATTTCTCACTCTGCCATGTTCTTATAGTTGTTTACTAATTTTCAGGAAATAGTGCAATTCAAAAATGGCCTTTGGAAAGTTTTAGATGCGGGGCTGCGGAATAGACACACAGCACTTTTATTGATATTTTTTTCATATAAATATCGGCCTTTTTGGTCAATACATTTTGTAATAAAAATAGAAGCTCCAATGATTATTTTCGCACCCTTACTTAAATATTACTTCTGCTTGCGTTTATTGATTTGTTTAAGAATTGGCCGTAGGTAACTTCAGTTACTGGCCATCACGATGCTTAACCCTTGGGTACAGGGAGCGGGTCGTGACATACATAATCTTTTAATGCATATAATGTATAATACATGCAATCAGAATAATATCACATGAAAAATTCCAAGACCAAACACATGTAATTCAACATTATACTAGATTTTCCTTAAAAATTGAACCAAAATAAATTCTATAAGTCCAGCACGCATTGTATACATACTCTTATTTCACATAAATTTTCATGTCATAAATAATCTTAATACATGTTATATGATATCACACTATACTAGAGAGCATGCCAATGAATATGAAAATTTATAAGACTTTAAAGGAGATGTTAAAATAGTTCACGGTGTGAAATTCAAATGAATTTACTTACTATTTAAACATGCAACTATAATAAACAAAATATCCTTAATATCATGTCCTTATAAAAATCTAGAAATAAATTTAAGTCTTTTATGCCTTTTAAAATTAACTGAATAAACCCAAATAAAAGCATGAGAATTTTTAAATTTTATACAAAATGGTCTTCAATGTGTGTCAATTAATGAAAACTCATACTTAATGAACACAGTAGGTTTCCAACACATAGTAAATTTAGAATATGAACACTTCTAAATTAATGTAAATACTACTCTTATAGAACAAGATGAATTCTATTGCCTCTAATTAATATACATCAAGCAACAATTCATCTTTAACAGTGAGAAAAACAATCCAACGAGTTTCAGAAGCCTTCTTTTTTTTAAAAAAAATTTTACGCAGCAAGATAGGGAAGAGGTGCATGAATAAAACCAACACAAATATCTCTAATCATTAGGCTAAATCAATTTCAAACTGTGAAAAAGTAGACGAAAAGTCTGGCGATAGATATAAAAATAATTTCTTGCTTTTGTTTCTCTGATACTCATATCAGAGTTCACATAACAAAGTTTTATGCTATCAAGGATAAAGACAAAGCCATGATTATAAGCAGTGAACATGTTATCACAATATAGAAGTAACATCAAACATAGTGAAACAGAGGATCATGAAGGAACGGAGATACTATTAGGATCAATTAAGATTTGACCTTCATAAAATTACAATAATTTTGAATAATAGAACAGAAGGTTACTCTGATATCAATTGTGAGAATTGAAATAGTTCAATAAAAAAGAAAAATACATTCTGCCATGATGTTCAAGAATTTAAATCTTGTTCTTAATTGATTAAGTTTTGAATGTATAAACAAAATACTCATAAAATATTTTCACATAACCAAATGAAAAAGTGGAAGGAATAGAGTTTCAATCATATTATATTCATAAAACAACGTTTGTATTTTGATGGCTATCGCATGTATATATAGATAGGCTTGGATCCATGATCCAAGTGTAATTCCTCATGACTTCCCACTATCAGAGAAGTTGTAACCACTTTATGAGATAGTGAATATGATTTACGTTACTTACTCATTTTACTAATTAAAATATATATAATAAATTAATATATATATATATATATACATAATATTTATATAATAATATCTATATAATATGGTAGGACGATTTTTGAAAATGTCTCAAAATGTATTAGAGATACATTTTGCATCAACAATTCAGATTATTTCATTTAATAATTTAAGGGTTAAGATGATTTCTTTATTTTGTTTTTCCCCCCAAAATATATCTCTCTTTTTCTCATTTTTTTGAGTCTTTTCACTTAACCACCCACCCACCCTCCCTCCCTCTTTTTTTGAGTTTTTTCCCCCAAATTTCAAATGTAGTGCACCACTTTCTCCGATGCAATTAGCTTCTTTGGGAATGAGTCTTTGGTTTGTTTTTTAATTTTATTTTTTTGTTTTGTTTTGTTTTATTTTTTTTATTTATTTTTTGTGTGTGTATAAACTGGTATTGGGCTTTTAAAAGTATCTCTTGGGACAAAGTTTGACTGCAGTTTTAAAAAAAAAAAAGTTGGACAAATCACAACAAAAAAAATCTCAAAGTTTGACCATGGTAATAAAATAAATGTTGTGGTTTTAATTTTTTTAATTTAAACCCTTATTTTTTTTAATATAAATTATTTGTCTATTTTTGTTTAATAAAACCAACATAAAAAGTGTATTTTAGCCATTAAACTTAATGTAAGTATACATAAAATGTTTAAAATATCTTTTTTTTTTGTTGATTTTAATGGCTAAAATATAATTTTTTTCGTTAGTTTTAATTAATATAAATAGATAAGCAGTTTAGATTGAAAACAAATCAAAATATTAGGATTTTATTATAAGGGTCAAATCCTAGGATTTTTTTTATATATATTTTTTATTTATAATTTCCCAAAAAAACTTTGAGCAAATTATTATTGATTTTTTTATTCGTTATATTTTAAAAAACTAGGCTACGAATTGTTAAAAATTAAATAATGTTCAAAAATTCAAATTCTAATACACATTTTACATATTCTTACACACTTTTATATATTTACATACATGTTTACATTTTTAATATAATTTATATATATATATATATATATTTTAAAAATATGTATTAAAAATTTAAAATTTTCTAACATTATTTGATTTTGAATAAATACTCAGAGATGGGTAGTAAGCATAATATTTTTAATAACCAATAAGAAAATCAGTAATATCTTGGTCAAAGGTTTATTCTTTAAATAAATGAAACCAATAAGAAAATTAATGAAACATTTTGCTACAAGGAATATTTTTAAAAGCAAATACCATTCAACAATAATGAGCCAAAAAACAGAAAGAAAGAAAGAAACAAAATGGCGTCGTACTAGGTGCAGCAGTTGCTATTGTGCTTTATGCACATCAGTATCTTCACATCTAACATCACCATCTAAAACTTTACACACATCCATGCTCTCTCTTTCTCTCTCACGTCTCATCTCATTTTATCTCTACACTCTCCTCTTTCTCTTTCTCTTTCTCTTAGTCTAACTTTTCAGATTTTAAATTTCAAAACCCACATTCACTCACTCATGCTCTTCTCACTCTCTCTCTAAACTCCCATATCTCTCTTAAGGCTCTCAGCCTCACTAAACACTCTCTCTTTTGTCTCTCAATCTCACTTCTCCCGACCCAAACCCAATAACCCGACAGCGTCGACGAACAAGCCTTCGTTGTCGTGATCGCATCTGAGAGCAACGTTGGGGTCTCTGGTCCTCCGAAACATCAACATTTCGGTTGAGAAATTGCCTATCATGAACAAATCGTCGTTGTACAATACTTGATAGAGACACATCTGATGGTTGTTGCAGCTCGATAAGTCAGATTGGTCAAATCGAAGATCGGGTCGACCTGAGTGTAGCATTTTCAGCACAGGGAGCGCTGGATCCAAACGAATCGTCGTCGTACGATACCTGCTCAAGTCACAGCCGGTGGTAGTGTTGCCGTAAAAAACCGCAGATAAGGTTTTGGCCCTATAACCCGACATCGTCGCGTTAGAGGCGGCATAGAAGAGGCGTCCTGGGGTGGCAATGAGGGTGGTTTCAGAGAGGCTTGTTGTCAGCGAGGGTGATGTAACTGTACAAAGAGGGTGATTTCGGATTCTAATCGACAATGAGGATTTTTGAATCTTAGGTTGTTGTCTATGAGAGGTACTGTGGTTTTGGAAGAAATTGTAAAAAGAAGGTTTGGAATTGGAGGGGTTAAGAGAGAAAGGAAGAGGAGTGAGAAACCAAACATTATTTTTATTTTATTTTTTTTCATAACCGGGGCATGTCCTAGATTTATGGGTTTATGTGTTTTATGCTCTTAAAAGTGAAGAGGATGCCCTAGATTTATGGGTTTTTATAGTTAGTATAGGAAAGGTGAAAAAATTAAAAAAAAATTAAAAAAAAAAAAAGAAAAGGAAAGAGAGATTTTGAGGCAAAGGGCATGTGAAATTGGTCCCCTTTCTTTCTTTCTTTTCTTTTTTTTTTTTTTTTTTTTTTTGCATTTGCTTTTGCTCTGTGTGCTAGCTTGTGTTGCTAGGTTTGATTATAGTCATGTTAAAAAATGTTTGTGGAAATTTTTTTGGTTTACAAAGTTAAATTCAAAATTCAAATAAAAAAAAAATGAAGTTGCTTAGTTATTAACCGATGAAGCATCATTAGAAATATTTATATTTAATGATGATATCAAAATATAATTGGAAGATTTTTTTTGGAAAATGTTTTTTTATTTGGTGGACAAATTTAAATTGGGTTTAAATTGGGGTTTGTTAACAAAAAAAATGGTTTAGTTTTACTATTAAAATGTAATCCTTTCACAAAGAGAGATAAGAGAAATAATAAGAATGGTGTGATTTGTTTGAAGACTAAAATAGTCCACCTCAATGACAAAGATAACATGTTTTTATTTCTAAATAACTAATCAGAACTGTATTTATATTTTCACCTCAAAAATAACCTTGAACAATTTTGTTAAAATAATTATTGTAATAATTAATTCATTAAAATAATTAAAATATGATAATATTAATTATAATAACCAACCATCCTTATTTAAAGAGTTCCTTAAAAATACTCAAATTGTTGAATCTCAACCACTAAGTTTTTTTTTTAATCTTTACTAGTAAAATAAATATGATCTTCTAACGTTCGCTAAGTTATAATAAATTTTAAAAAATAATAATAATTAGAACACAAAATGTGTAAGCAGGTACTATTGCAAATCCTTTCCTCAATAATTGCTGTAGCGAAGTGGTTGGGTAGGGGGGATAGGTGTAGTCGGCAGAGACAGGACAATTGAATCAGTTGGTGGCAAGTCTTGGACTTCCCCGTCGCCGTTGTGCGGCTATTTGTCTTCCTTTCTGTTGCCTTGTACGTGATCAACATTAATCCACTAAAGTCTTGGACTTCTCCGAAGATTTTTGTTTGAGAATATATTATTTTAATATTATTTTAAAAAAAATATGTCAAAAAATAAATAAAGTTATATGATAATTTATAATGACTCTTTAACTAAAATATATATTTGACAAATGAGATCATTATTTGAATCGTTTATATTATAAAAAATTTTATATGTATATTATTTATATATAAAAATTATCTTATATTTGTTACATTTTCAATTTTAGTATAGGTCTTTAAAAAAATAGATAGTCTATGTAACTGGACTAAAACTGAACCATAAAAATTAATTTGGTTTAATTCTATGGTTTTAAAATTTTTGTATAACAATAAATATAATATGGGCTGTCGGGTTAAAAGTCCAAAATTAGATTTTCTTTGTCCAAAGGTCCAAGTGTTGATTTTCCTGGTACATAAGAACAAGCTTGGGTAAGACTAAAATACCCTTTCTTATATGGGTATGGCTTCTGTCCAGTCCGGGATCAGACTAGATCGTGCTGTTGGGCCCGTGAGGGCCCACCACGGGTCCCATTTTGATAATCTGAACCGTTCAATGTGTAGAAATCATCGAGTACTATATGCCTGCAAAAAATCACGTTGATCGGATATCGATAGCTATGTGATCAAAACAGTTTTTTGTCAACCGTTAATTTGTTCACCGTCCAATTTTTTTAATACGAAACTGATTTGATCATATAGCTATCGATATCCGATCAACATGATTTTTTACAAGCATATAGTACTCGAGGAGTTCTACATATTCAACGGTTCAAATTATCAAAACGGGACCTGTGGTGGGCCCCCACGGGCCCAACAGCACGGTCCAGTCCGATCCTGGACTGGACAGAAACCATACCCTTCTTATATATATCATATACACAATCCAAACTCTAACCAACACTCATACTCTGTCTCTCTCTCTCTCTCTTCCCTCTACTCTCTCTTATTCTCTCTCTACCACCTCACACGGCAACGCCGTTGCCGTTGCCTCAGTGACTACTGCGATCACCACCTTGCGTCGCTACCCTTTCTTTCTCTTTTCCTCTTCTCTTCACTGGTCGTCACCTTCTCTTGGATCTTAGGTTTGAGATTTGTCGTCATGTGTCTAAGAACTCGGATCTGTCGTCGTGCCAGATCTCTGATGATCTCAAATCAGTTTTGAATGATCGATCCACTGTCGTCGCTTCTTCTCCACCGTTATTGACCCGCTAGAGTTCAATCCACCGCCGTCGCTTCTCTTACGCTGTGTTTGATTATACAAATCTATTGACGACGACGCCAAAGGATTTGTGTCACTGGTGTGTCACCAAATCTAATGATTGCGAAGGTTTCTTGTGCAAAATTCTCTCTCTCTCTCTCTCTCTCTTTCTCTATACATATATAACATATATGTACTAGCACACTTGTAACTAAGTCCCTTCTTTCCTCTACAATTCCTACTCAATTTTCCTTTCATGGCCACTTTCTCAGGCCCCCCTATGCCTCCAATGTTGAATTAGGGTGTGCAAAGATTAGACCTACCCAACTAACTTGCCCAGTCTGCCTGACCCGATAAAAAAACGGGTGGTTTCGACAAACAGTTTGGTCAGCTACGGTTCTATAAATGTTGATTTCTCAATTTTCGGTTCGAAAAGTGGGTATGGACATACTAAACTCGTCAAAATCGACCCGAACTGAAGTCATTTGCCTTATCGATTTTTTATAGCCACATATTGGTTTTGGAGATGCAATTATTACCCTACCTACCTATTACCTAACCCATCTCATATCTCTCAAGAATAAAGAGACGTTTTGGTTGCTTGCTCTACACTTTCCAGCTTCTAAATTTCAAATTCCAAGATACAATAACTCATCACTATCTTTTCTGATTGTCTCTTTGTATCCCCCCTCCTTTCTCTCTATAATAATATTTATCTATTTTGTATATCTACATACATACTGTTACATCTTTCCCATCTCCCTCTCATTTTATTTTATAGCTGTGTTAAACTCCTCTCACTCATTCGTCACTCACTTATTCATCTTTCTCTTTCTCTCATAAACCCTAAGAAATTTCTCATAAAAACTATCTTTAATCTCGATCTTATCTCTCTTCTTCATATCTGTTTTCCCCCATCTTTCTCTCTCACAAATGATTTCCCAAAAAACAAAGCAACTTTCCTCTCTTCCTCATCTTTTCACTATTTTACCTCTTATACCGATCTTTAATTTCATCTTTAATGGTGGTGGTAATGGAGAAGTGTTGTGAACAAGGGTATGGAGATGTTGGGCGATGGCGGCCATGGTGGTTGCGATCGATGGTAGGCAGCTACTGTTGAAATGAGCGAAGGTCGTAGCGTTGATGGAGCGACAAACAACGACGAAAAAAGAGTGGTGAGTTTCTTCTCTCCATTTTTTTTTTCCAATTTTCACTTCCCTCTTTCTTACACAGATCTGTAAGTATATATATATATATATTATAAGTTTTATTTTTTGATTTGAAATTTGATTTCATTTTTGGACAATTTTTTTCCACACTTATCAAATTCTTAAAATCACTTGAACCGACCGCTAAACTATAACGATTCTAGTTTTTGACCCGACCTTTGTTGTATTCCAAACTCGGGTCTCGTGGTTTAATATTGTTATTTATATCTCTTTCACTTTCACTCTTGAGTTTGAGTTTTGGAATGTCTTAGGCGTGTTCGGGACAAGTTGGTTGCTAGTTATTCAAGTTGTTGTTGTCCAGAAATTGGCTTCTTCGCTCGAGCGAGCTTTGTGAGTTCCTTGCACTTTTGCAGACCTGCAGAGATTCTGGGAGGGTAGTGTTCTTCGCTCGAGCGAGGCTTCTCACGCTCAAGCGACGGTGTGCGTCTGTAAAACTTCTGAAGTTATGTATTCTACCCTCAAACAACACTTTTGGAGCTCGAACGGGGTCACTTATTGTGTCTGGTCACTCGAAAGACAACTCCTTCGCTCGAGCGAGCCTCGCGTATATCAGATCGCAGTAGTGCATTTTTGCATCACTTTTTGATCTCTTTTCATTCAAAAACCCTAGATCTACTCATTCTCTCTCTAAAAGTCGACTTATGTCTACAAATACACCTAGATCTAAGGATCTCTCCACGCTACTCTCTTTGATAAAAAGATAAAGCATCCCGTGGGCTTCCATTTGATCCGAAGAAAATCAAGTTTGGGCGTCTTTGAGATTTATCCACTTCTCCTTTGAGCTTCTACACTTGAGGTAGGGATATTCTACACTTCGTTATGATCTTTAATCTAGTTATTTGTTGTTATATATATATGGTGAGATTTGGGATGTTTGGAGAAAACCTAGGATTTGGGTTCATGTTTTAGAAAGAGGGGTTTCTATGTGGTGATTATATAATTGACCATAGGGTTTGGATATGAGATTATTTGGTGTTAAAATGGTTGATTTTAACCTTTGGTTAATATTTGAAAAAAAAGAAAATTTGCCCTAATATGTGTTAAATAATTATTTTATATAAATAATGGAATTGATATGAGAAATGTGAAATTAGGAGGATGTATGAATGAATGGTGTAGTTAGATTTTTTTAATCACTCACCTATGAAAATTTGATAAATTATATGTTATAAAGATTGTATAGTTTAGAAATATCTGTATTGGCCTATCGGTGGAGGATAGCTATGATTGTTGTAGAAATTGCATGAAGATTAGGTGAATTGAAACTAATCATTTAACTATGTCATTGAATATGACGGAATGTTGAGACATTGAATATGTACGATTGAATGTCATTGAATATGACTGTATTTTTAAATATATTGTATATGTATAATATTTTGGGAGAAGAAAGGGGATGTACTCCGTGTTTTTGGTAGAGATAGAGAATGGACTCCACCGAAAATTAAGTTGGCCGGAGTGTCCAAGATGAAAGTCCTGAAATCTTATGTATACATGGGTGCCGATCTCGCGGACGAAATTTTCGTAAAATAGCAAGATTGTAGTGTTTATATGATTGTTATGTTGAATGAAAACCATTGAGTTGTAGTCTCAGTTGGATTATTTGGAAAATTATACACTTGGCATATTAGTTGAAGTGAAACGAGTTAACCTGAAATGAATTAATGGAAATGGATTGTGATATGAGTATCAGTATTGAATGTTCATGAGAAGGATGTACGTTGGTCATAAATACTGAATGTGTACTTGATACTTATATCTTAGTTAAATCTCATATATTGTGTTAGACTATCTCTACTGGGTTTTGGCTCACCCTACTTGGGAAACCATTTTCAGGTACAGGTGATATGCTTCCTCCAAGAACGTAGCTTGGAAGGACTTAGAAGCTGGAGGCTCTATTTTGTTATTTTGTATTTAAATGTTTATTCAAGCCTAGAGCTTTATATGTACAGAGCTTATGATTCTCTTTTTGTTGTAACCAAGAAATACCTTGGAAAGATGTAAGCCCGTAGGACATTTATTTTTGTTGAACATTTACCGATACTACATGCTATAGATTCAAGATGAACGTTTATGAATGTATAATGCATGTAAGATCTTTTGTAATATAAACTCTGATAAATGAAAATATAATAATTCTATTATGCTCACTTCTTTTATGAGTTAGTTTATTTGTATTATTTTAGGGGCGTGACAAACAGTGTTCTTTGTTCGGTCGATTTCGAACTTCACAACGGTCAGTAATGGATAATGGATTTTCTCACCCAATACTGTCGATTCGACTGACGGGCTGTGGGTAAACCCGAGCCGAACTGACCTGTGCACACCTTTACACTTAACCACAAACTCCCTAGCTTTCCAAGGTAAAGGCCACAACCAAGCTTGCTATCGTCATGTTGTGCCTTAATACTAAGCCCAAGAGGGCTTCCTTAAGTCATGCATGTGCGACTAAGGCAAGTCCATGACCTGGTTAATGGAAATGGAGTCCCTTACACTTGGGCTACCCTGCTCCCATCTTCGCGGGGTTACCGTGGTATACTGGTTTACCTTTGGGCTTGCTATCAGCTCCAACCAGTGAGATATGGGACCTGCTATCAGCCTTTACTTGCGGAGAAGGAACTTCTCTCAAAGGCTATTATCACCTTGGTGGGGTGCATCTTTTCGCAAGTTAGTTGCGGCGGCTGCAGTTACTGCGGTGGCCATTTTCTGTTGCAAGTCTAAATGGCTACCCTGACAATATTAAGGATGGCAGCGCCGACAAAGAGCCTCTACAACTCGTAAGCTGCAAGTGTTGCCTCCACAACTTAGTCGCTTCGGTTTTCTGTTTCCCTCAGCAACTTTGAAATGGTGGCGAAACCGACAATATTAGAGATTGTGGCTCTGAAGCAAAAGTGCCTCAGCAACTTTGACCGCTGTAAGTAGTACCTCTGCAACTTGACCTAGACACTTTCTTCGTAGAGTCTGTTTGGATCCTTGGCGGGTCAGACCTACTTCGACCCAATTCTCTGGGGCTTTAGTCCATGCTCCTTTAAACATTCTTGGTCTCTTAAAAGGGGCGACCTCAGCACTTAGGCCCATACTCAATTTGGAGTTTAATTTCTGACCCTCTACACTCTGCAACTTAGTTGCTCCGCTTTCCTCTTTCCCTCAGTAACTCCAGATGGCGGCGGTATCGGCAATACTTAGAATGGCGGCATTGTGACAAAGTGTCTCAACAACTTGATCGTTGCAATTAGTGCCTTTGTAACTTGACTTAGACATTTTCCCTTTATGGGGCCCGCTCGGACCCTTGGCGGGTCGGACCTGCTTCGGCCCATGGTTGACTCACTTCCCTTGGGCTTTGGCCCATGCTCCTTTAATCATTCCTAATTACCTAACAGGGATGACCTTTGTACTTAGGTCCATGCTTAATTTGGACTTTAATTTCTGACCCTCTACAATATGATTATTGGTTTGTGATTCAGGTACTTTTGGAGCCTCTAGAATCAAAATTTCAAACTTGAATTTGGAATTTGTGAGAACCAAATTAAGTACATTACAAGCATTGCATGGCTTCAGAACTTGAATTTGAGATTGTGTTTTTTATTCATTAAAATTTGTTCACAGATTTATGTGTCACGACCCAAACCCGTCCCTATGGATTTAGCATCGTAACCGGCCAGTAATCCGTGATTACCGAAGGCCTGCTTAACAGTAAAGACAGTAATACAGAGTACAGGGGCTGGCGAAAGCCAAAACAATAATTAAAAGATGTCCAATGAGCTGTGACAGTCTATATGCAAAAAGAATTTTCTGAACATATTCACATTCATAAGCAAAACAGTATGTACATACACACATCATATACAGACATTCAAGTTGGGAACCAAATCCCTACCATAACAGTACAGTGCCAGTCTCAACATTTATTACAGAACAGAGGCAAAAGGGGATATCTAAAACACCCCAAAACAGTCTTGGCTTGATGTACTCGGAACCTCGAAGTGAGGCACAATGATTGGTTTTCACAAAACGAGAGCTTAGCTTGACGCTCCTAGCATCGATCAGGCGCCTGGACACCTACATATATATAAACAGTGAACTAAAGCCCAGTGAATAACAGTTATGTAAAGAGGTTAAAAATGAATGTCCTTTCAGTCAATAAGCAGTCATATCAGTCATTTAGAAACCATAGCAAATATATGTGGTACATCCGATAGCAAACAGTACAGTAAGTCTTAACAGACCGAACAGTCAGTTGATGGCCATCATAAAAGTAAACAATAGTGGTTCCAAACGCGGGAACCGACAGAGATCTCCGTGACAGTAGCAGTAACAGTAAATTGCTATGGATGCCACAGATACAGTTTACAAATAGGACAAACATTCATTCAGTAAAAAATATCATTTCAAAAAGCAGTACAGTTGATCATTCAGAAAATATTCATGATTGAACATATCTTTATAACATTGTTACTCACAGAGCACTGGGCTAATAGCAGCTAGTGAGCGTCCTCAGATGCCAACCCTACACAGTTGCAGAACAAACACACACTAAGTTACACACTTGGGAATCGATGACTCAGTCCCTAGCTTGACTCGGTGTGGTTCTACATCAATAACCTCATTAAGATGCCTTAAACTAGGCCTAGGAATGCCTAAGATGAAATGGGGATGCAAAGATGTACTTTAAAACACTTTTCAAAATTTTCAGAAAACAAGGGTCTCGCTCGAGCGTGGCTTTCTACGCTCGAGCGGACATGCAGATAAAGGAGCTCCGCTCAAGCGTGACTTTCTTCGCTCAAGCAGACTGTAAACTCATGAAAAGTACTGGATGCATGCAATTCATGCTCGATGGGCGCTCGACCTCCGCTCGAGCGTGAGACACAAGTCCTCGCTCGAGCGTACATTCCCTCGCTCGAGCGGACTGTAAACATATGAAAAGTACCGGATACACGCCTTTCACGCTCAAGCGTTACTTTACCCGCTTGAGCGGACTGCATGAACTTAGAGTGTACACTCGAGCGTGAAGTACTACACTCGAGCATGGGTCCAAAATCTGGAAATTTCAGATTGAACCTCCAAGCTCAAATTCAATATATAAAGCATCAAATTCGATTCTTTTGGACCAATTTTCTGGAAAACACTTTAAAACTCATAATATGACATGTTTCGAAGATCAATTAAACACAAATCCAAACAAAACTTTATGAACATAATGTATATGTAACATGCAAGTGTTCAATTGAAATCAAAGCTTCAAATACTTGATCAAATGAGTCAATTCACTCAAAAACATGATGAATTCATGGACCATAGCTAGAATATAGACATGCACGTGAGGATTTCCATGAAATCAACCTCAAAACTTAACAATGTGTACATGCATGCATGATTCAAGCTTCAATTCAACAATTTAAAACCAATTCTAGACTTAGATCACTAATGGCTCATGGACCATGCAAGATATGACTGAAATTCAAGTTCAAGAAGATGATTCTCTTACCTTAGCTCTTCAATTTTAAGTCTAGAAGCTCAATTATGCAATCTACTCTTCAATTCTACTAATTTTCCAAGCAATTCTTGTTGAAACCAAAGCTCTCCTAACTCTCTCTCCCTCTCTAGTCGGTTTTGGTCTCAAGAAGGATGAGGAAATGATGTATGGAATGAACTAATTAAGTCCCAAACAAGTGTATAGGGAAATGGCCACTCAATGGCAAAATTGTAATTAAAGTAACTAATGTAATTTAACATTATTTAATCTAATTTAATCGCTCCAAATCACGTTTCAATTAAACATACCATAAAATCACATAAATTCTATTAGCATAAAACACTAATCAGTTTCGGATTCAGTCGCCGATAAGGCCTTCAATTTGCAGTTTAAAACATAAAACATGAACAAATCATTTAGCAGTCAAACAGATAGATTTGCATTTAAACTAATACACTCAATCAATCAATTCAGAATTTCAGCCAAATCAATTACTTAACATGCTTAACCACAGTTTAGTAGTAATCAGAGGTATATCAGTAAACAGTGGCGAGGGTTGTCACACTATGGCATGAAAACACAAATCGAGTTTTAGATTTGTTATCAAAACCCTAGTTTCAGAGCAAGCCAGCCATGAAAACCAGCCATGGATCTATTGTTTTTTTTTTTTTTTATCACCCTCTTTTGTTCTCTGGTTTTGTGTTAGACAAATAGAGAAAATATGCTGTTTGGTATGTGATGTTTATGAATCCATATATGTTGTGTGCGTATGTATGTTATATTTAGAGCTAGGATAGAGAGGTTAGAAATCTTCAATAGATAAAGAAAATATTCTTTGGCTGAAATCTTCAAAGAATTGAGAACAAATAGGGTGAAATCTTCAAAGTACTTGAACATATAGAATGTATTTGGACAAGATATTTAAACAGATGAGGGAAATTTAAATTGAAAAGATTAAAAAATTAAACAAAAAGGGTAAAAAAATTTAAACAAATGGGGGAATTTTTTGAACAGATAAAAAAATTTGAATAGATAGGTAAAATTTTGAACAAACAGGAATTTTTTATGAATAGATAGGAAAAAAATGAACAAATAAAAAAAATTGAACAAATAGTCAACGAAAGTCAACAAATAAAAAAAGTCAACAGATAAATTAAGAGGTAAAATTGAAAACAAAATATTCTTCAAAACAAACAAAATGACTTCTCATCAAATTATTTTTTAAATGGTGGACCTCTCACCAACAAAAAAATATTTACTAGACTAAATATCTGATAACCTCTTTAGATTAGATTTATTACCAATTTACTCATATAATATTTATTTTATAATAATTAAAAAAATAACAATTAATCTAGTTAAGTTAGTTAAAATGTATCAATTTCACAATAAAGACTAAGGTTCAACTATTACAAGCTAGCACCTTTTATATTCTTATTATTATATAAGAAAATATTAAAAATAATAAATATATATATATATATATATTTATATATTACGTTTTGGTCTATTACTGAGAATCGAACCAAGTTGAATGGTTTTATCATTTTCTAAATCAGAAATAATAAAAATTAAAAACATAATTATTATTCTTATTTATTGGCTTGGTTTTACCATTTTCTAAATCAAAAATAATAAAAATTAAAAACATAATTATTATTCTTATTTATTGGCTTGGTTTTACCATTTTCTAAATCAAAAATAATAAAAATTAAAAACATAATTATTATTCTTATTTATTGAGAAGTAGTAGAGATGTATAATTTTACATCTCAGCAATGATTTAAACCTTTTTAAACTTCAATCCTCACCACTCCACATACACGTGGCGAGTGGTAATTAAAAAAATAAAAATAAAAATAACCAATCAAAAAAAAAAAAAGGTTCAAAAGTGATGAAAGAAAAGGAAATCCCAATCTTTATTCATAAATTTTAAACTTACAATAATGTGGTGGATGACACTTTGGCGATATTTTTTCTAGCCATCCACAATCATGTGGCTGGAGTTGGATTCGATATGACTAGATACGTAATAAATGAAAAGTGAACACTTAAAAGTGTGTCACATTATTTTAGGTTTTTAAAATGTTAGTTCTTTTTGAGAAAATTAATTTTTTTAATAGGATAATTATTATATTTTAAAAATATTAATTTTTTAAAATTATTCTCTGATTTAAAATTAAAATATTAATTTTTTTTTAAGAACATCAATTGTTATAATTATACTTTTTGTATATATTTTAATGTTAATAAATTTAAAAGAATGGTCAAATAAAAAATTTATATTATTTTAATTCTTAATTTTCAATCTGGACTAATATTTTAGAATAATAAAAAATAAACTAAAAAATTAATATTTTGAAATAAAAATAATAATAATATTTTCAGTCTCAGACGTCTTTTTTTATTATTTATTATTGTGGCTTGACATCCCTAACAGAATGTAATGTTAAGATTAAAATAAAATTTGAATAATAGTCGAAAATGCAAAGTATAATATGTTGGTATTGGGAAATATCATATGCACCTTTTAGTTATGATCTTTGTGTTTTCAGTTATAGTTTATTGCTATTAATTATGATTTATTGTAATATTAGTTATAAAATTATTTTAATTGTAATTTAAAAGTTGTTTAATTATAACTCATATATAATGTTTAATTATAATTTAATTTAATTTTTTTTAAATTATGACTCAAATAATATAAGTTAAGCCATCTCCAACGTTGCACCAAATCCATCACCAAATTCGATTTTGGTGAAAAAGGTCCTTTTTTGCTATTCCAATGGTTTTATCAAACCTACATCAAATTGAGAATATACAAAATGTTTCACTAAATTGAGGACGTTTTGTGTCTTTTATCAAATCACTATTCATTATCGTTGTATTTTCACCACCAGATGTCTCCAGGATGTCCTCTCGGAGAACCACCTCAAGACAAAATTTTGTGAAAATTTTACACTAGAAGGTCGACCTTCCGGTCGACCCCCGGATGACCCCTTGTGAAAATTTTACATTAGCCGGTCGACCGGTAATTTAATGAAAAGCCAAATCCTTCCATTAAGAGTAGATGATATCAAAAAGAATTTTTACTCAAATTTACTAACAAAAGTAATGCACCGTTGGAGATGTCCTTAGGTATTATCTCACAAAGAGCTGTTCTGGCAACTTGAAAAAAAAGCTGCATTTTGCATCTTTTTCCAAAAAAACCAAAATCGCTTTTTACCATTAAAACCATTTGGGAAGGTAAAAAAAAAACTAATGGTAAAATTACAACTACACCCTTCATGGATCAAAATGAGCCACATATAGGTGAAATTGTAAATTTACTAAACTGGGTGAGGTATTTTGGTTATTTAATTGTGATGTGACAGCATAATTAACTATTAACCAAAAAAGCCAAAAGCAGCTTTTTACAGGAAATTCTATTTCCACACAGTACTTCCTCCCGTTCTACCTCTTTTCTCAATATACACACTAAATAAATTTAAATTATCAACTTTCACTCAATACACATCCTACCATACCAAAAATACCCTTACCATCTTCATCCTTCAAACCCTAACCCTAACAAGCCACCACCGTTGTTGCTGCCGCTGAAGGCACCTCTTCCCCTCCATTTCACTTCTAGTCGTTACCTCCACCCCTCCCTCCACCCGCCGGCGTCACTTCCGCGACCTCCATCGCCAAAATCAATCTCTGATTTCCTCTCTCTCTTAATTGCGAAGTAGGGCTGTTACAGCGCCACCATCGCGACATCAACCCTCTCTCCTTGGGATCTATCCCTCTCTCTCTTTCTCTCTCTCACAGTCGTGAAGGGGGCAAAAAGTAGAGGTGGCGGCGATTTTCTTGGAGGCAGGGAGAGACAAAGGCGAAGGAAGATCGCGGTGGTGGACAATGAAGGTGGAAGGAGATCGCAGTAGTGCGCCGATTTTTTCTCAGGCAAATGGGGGGTCGCAGTGGTAGGAAGAGGTGACGGAAAGAGTGGAGAAGGGGAGAGGTGGCGACCATGGATGGTGATGGTGGAAACTGATGGTTTGAGAGAGTTAGAGTTAGGGTTTTGAGAAATGAATATTTTGGTAATTTAATTTTAGGACAAAAATGTAATAAAAAAAATCATTAAGTGTGTAGAAAGAAAGAAAGTAGTGTGTGGCAATAGGGCTCTGTTTGGAAGAGTTTTTGAAATGTATTTCTACCACTTGATTTCCACGTAATGTTTGGTTACAGTTTTCAAAAATTAATTTCACATCCATTTTTGAAAACTCTTTCCAGGCGAAAAAATTTAGGCTAATCGATCATCCCCTGAACGTCCAGCCGGTTGATCGGAACAGTGCAATTTTTTTTATTTTTTTTAACAATGGGCACCTATTATTTTTTATATTTTAAATAAAAAATTCAGAATTTTTTAAAATTTTTTATGAGTTTTAAATAGAATTTTGAGTTGTATGTTTGGTTATGAGTTGTAAGTTTTTATATCAAATATCATATGCCACATCAAAAATTTCTCACTCAATTCAAAACTCTTTTCAAAACTCATTCACCAAACAAATTTTTCACACTCAAATCATAATTCCAAAGCTTACAAACTAAAAATACAACTCCTATTCTTAAATCATATTTAGAAAACTCTACCAAACACTACTAGAATTTTTCGTTTTTTATTAACTTCCCAAATCACTTTCTAAAAAAATCAAAAAACTTGATAAAAAATTAAAAACTAACTTTTAACCATCTTTTTAAAACATCTAAAAATGTTGTCACCACATTAAAACGCTATCCTAAATTTTTGTGAAGACTCGAGGGTTGGTCTGCCCAATTTACACCCCTGCGTCTGTCCACACACACCCCTCTTTCATTCTGGAGTGCCCTGCATGCCTGCTCGATTCTCTCCATCGCAATGACCACAACCACGACCACTCCAGGACTTCCATTGCAGTTATCGTTGGTTGGCGACCACAATCACCAGTTGCATCATTAAGGAATTACCATCCCATTACACCTACTAGGTCGCTCTCTCTCTTTCTCTCTCTCTCTCTCTCTAATTCATCCAAGTCATAAAAGAATCAAGACAATTAGGGATGGCAACGGGCTGAGGCGGGGCCGGAGATCACACTCCCCGTCCCCGATCCCCGATGGTGAAAATTTCTCCGACCCCGACCCCGACCCCGACCCCGATCCCCTATGGGGAACCTATCACCGTCCCCTCTCCTGACCCCGAAAATTCCCCGGCATCACCAACATCATCATCAACAGATCTATCATCATCGTCTACTAAACAAATTCAAACTACACAAATCTAGAATCATCATCATCCATTAAACAGATTCAAACAACACAGATCTAGAATCATCATCATCCACTAAATAGATTCAAACAACACAGATCTATTGATCAAAAAAAAAAAAAACAACACAGATCTAAAAAATGAGATCAGCGATGGAAAGACTTGAGATCAACGATGGAGAAAATGAGATCCGAGGTTTTTGTCCTAAGTCGATGTCGTCATCTGTAGATTGGAGTCTAGACCAGCAGTGGTAGTGGTGTAGATGACTAGTATGCGATTAGCGGCTGAAGAGGAGAGATGAGAGAGCAAACGAGATGAGAGAGAGAGAGAGAGAGTGGTGGCGGTGTCACTGTGTCGGTGACTGTGAGAGTGAGAGAGAGAAGAGTCGGTGACTGTGTCGCCATGTCGGTGAGAGTGAGAGAGAGAAGAACGAGAAAGAGAAAGAGAGAGTGAGAGAGAGACGAGAGAGTTAGAGAGAGAGAATGAGAGTTGAGAGAGTGAGTCAGTGAGAGAGTTGAGAGAGTCAAAAAATGAGCAAGATATGTATCTATATATATATAATACAACTAAACACACACAGGCGGGGATTTTTTAGGGAAATGTCGGGGCAGGGCCGAGGCCGGGGCCGGAGAACCTATCACCGTCCCCGGCCCGAAAATCATCGGGGATGTAGTTTTCAATACTAGCCCCAGCCCTATGGGAAATAATGGGGTGGTCCGGGTCTCCGTCGGAACGGGTTCATATTGCCACCCCTAGAGACAACCCTCCACACCATTTTATCAATGACCTCCAATAGCATGGGAGGGATTTTTATGAGACAATAATGGGCGAGTTGATGTCGATCGGTATTGCAAATGTCTTTCATTCTGTGGCACGAAATCCATCATTGGCTAAACAATCATTTGGTTATGCCATTTTGGGCTAATTGTAATTTTTGCCTAATTTATTAGGAAGATTCAATGTTGTTAAATATGAATCAAATCCAGATCTCAAAACAGGAATGGTGTTTTTAATTTTGGTTCTTTAACTTTTGAACAATAGAATCACAGTCATGTCTGAATTCGAGTTGAGATATCACGAATTTGATTTGAATTCTAGATTTTATTTTCATCGACTGGCTTTTGACGCTAAAATTCATTCGAGAGTAGTTTGGTTTTTTACTTCTTCTTCTTCTTTCGTTTGCATACTTTGATTGAAGGTTTGGCACGATATTCTAGAATTTGAACTTGACGATTCAACTTTCAATACGTGCCCTTCATTCCTCTGCATATGATTTGCTTGTCCGGAGGCTATTTGAGACCAAGTTTATACGTGTAGTGTTTTGCCAAAAGTTCATAAAGTTTGTGATAGTAAAACTTAGTATAAAGCTCTCTTTCTTCATCCAGGTTGCTTCTGGAGAACTCCTCCAAGTCATGGTCTCTTCAATTATTTTTACTAGTGGAACGAATATTTTTTATTCAGAGTTCTTGTCAAGAAAGACGCTAATGCTGTAATTGGTTCACTGTAATGAGTTGGAATGGAATGATCCTTAACTGTCACATAGAATGACCATTCCCTTGAAATGTTGAATGATGATTCCATTTGTAATGTGTTTTGTCATTATTTTTTTAGTCAACCAAACATGAGAATGGACATTTTGATGGAATGATCATTCCATTTTGTTTCATTCTAGTGAACCAAACCAGTGTCGGCCTTGAGATTTAGGGGGCCTAAGGCGAATTTCGAAAATGAGACCCCTCTTACATTGAAAAAAAAAAATTCATGGATAAAACGATAAGTTACAACTTTTTTATTTGTTTGTAGTCACAAAAAAATCTACTTACACATATAATCATTAAAATTATAAACAAAACAATTTAATAAAACAAAATTATGGCAAAAAAATTAGGAAAAAATTATTCAATTAAAACTGATATGGACCTAGGTAAAAAAATTAGGGCAAAATTATTTATTCTACTAAAATCTAATAGATAAAGAAGGTAAAAAAAAAAAAAAATAGAGCCCTTATATTGTATGTATTGTTCTTCTTGGGCCTAAACACTTTTTTTTTTAATATATATTTTCATTTTAATAAATATGGGCCAAATTACAGTTATAAATAAATATGCGCTAAACCATACATGGACCCAATGAAATATTTTGGGGCCCTTTAAATTGATCCTTAAAAAAATAAAATAAAATTAGGCCTATAATATTTTACTAAATTTGGGAGCCCTATTTTTTGGCCAAAATTTTGGAGCCTAAGGCACAAGCCTTATTGGCCTTAGGCTAGGGCCGGCATTGAACCAAACGTACCCAAAGGTTTCTAATTATGTACACCATGATTTAGTTTCTTATATCTGTGATAGCAATTGAAGGGGCTAAGTATAAATGGAATGGGTTCAAGCCTTGAGCCGGTCCAAACCATTAAGCCCAAACCCATATGGTCATCTCATATAAGCCAAGCACCTACACAAATCAAGTCATATTTAGCCTAGGTCCACATGGACCATCCTCCCAAGTCCTCAAGCACTTGTGCCAAGCCTAATACAATAAGGCTAGCTCATGTAAGGTACTGAGATGGGCCGAACCATATGGGCCAAGCCCATCAACAGAACCGATGTGGGTTGAACACACACAAAGTCACTCGAATGGGCCAGCCCATCTCCACAAACCAACTCAATGAAGGTCAAACAAGGTCTGGCCAAGGAACCAAGCAGACCAAGCTGAGGCCTCCTCAGATAGGCGTGGAAGCTGTGATGTGAGCACGCACATGTGCAAAGTGCCACCTCAGTTGGTCCTCCCTCCACGAGAAAGAATGTGCACTTGATGATGACTGCTTAGGTAGGCATGTGGCATGTGCAACCATTGATAACCAACTTAGTGGTCCCCACCTTGAGCTATGATAAAGAGAGCCTTGAGGCACCCAAGCTCCCTCATCCTTACGTTGGAGAGCAAGTCTAGTCATCTATATAAAAAATACACTCACACTCATCTCATTGCAAGGTAATTGACTCCAAGCTATCACACATACATACAATCTCTCCATTTCCCTCTCTACACCTAGAGAGGCTTCACCTTCTTTTTCCACTCCTAACTTCCACGCCATAGGGGTTTTTCGACCAACTCCGATTGGGCAGCTCTTACGGTTCTTTCCCTTTTGCAAGCCCCTCAGTTCCTAAATAGTCAGTCATAGAGACCCAACTCATTCATCTAGTGTCGAAACCAACACATACAACAATTATGGTGATGGTTCCTGTTCCACGAAGTCGAGAAATGGGTATTGTCCCATTCCTCCATAGTTTGATTTCCCAGTGGCATTTTCTTACACTTCGTTTGGATGGAGGGGTTTGGTGAGAAAAGACAAGAAATGGTGAGAATATGAAACTCCTTCACTTGTTTGGATAGTTAAGTAGGTGAGAAATTATGAGAAAATGATTCTCACCAAACCTATGTTTTGTTTCTCACCAAAGTGATGAGATTTGGTGGGAAAAGAATATGGTTTAATGAAAGTTTTTAAAAATACTAAAATTACCTTTATAAAAAAACATGGCTTATTAATATGGAAGGTTATTTTGGTAAAATGAAACACAATAATTTTCTTACTTTTCTCTTATTTACTCTATCCTAACAAGATAGGTGAGAAACCATATTCTCTTCTTTTTTATTCGTCTAAACATAATGGTAAGAAACTATTATTATTTCTTTTCTCACCTCATCTCACAATCCAAACATAGTGTTAATACTGTTTTCACGTTTTTTATAGTTCATTCATCTCTTCTTTTGGGTAATGTGCGTTCAGGTGCGTCAATAATTTGCATATATCTCCATCTTGCTGTCATTGCTGTGAAGAAGTTGGTTCGCATTCTGCTACAGAGGTTAGTTGTCAGTCTAATGGCAACAGTGGTAACATTCCTCAGCCTTGCAATATTGGGGGGTCTTCGTACCAGGGAAACAATTACACTGATGTGTCAGGCCTTCATTTGTGGGTGGATGTATGTATGTCAATGAAAATGGGCAAATGTGTGGCCCTTACATTGAGTAGCAGTTGTTTGAGGGTTTATCCACTGTTTTCTTGCCTAATGAGCTTCCTGTATATCCCATTACAAACGAGACTTTGATGAACCCCGTACCAGTTTCCCGACCATGTTAAACTGGCTTTGCATATTTAACTGCGGGTATCTCTGGGACAATTGGGCCCACAGATTGCTTTGCATATTCAATTAGAGATTTAGCCACAAACAAACCACTATTTGCTGCTCGGACAAGTGCTTATCCTGATTGTCAGTCAGCAATCCAACCATGCCTCAACTTCAGCAGTTTTAGCACCAACCAACAAATGCCAACCTTCGCCTCAGCTACTTCACCTACATCATATCCACCACAGGTATTACGACTTTTGTTGGTCAATCCATTCTTATTTCTTCTCATTTCTAAAAAATGGTCCTTTTATTTCTACCCATCTTTATGAAGAAGACCATTAAAATGTTATGTGTTAATTGGATATTCATTCTTCTTCTTTGTTAATTTTTTTTTATGTATTTAATTATACTTATTAAATCACAGTTGGATGACAAATGGTCTTGCTTCTTTGAGGATGATGACGGCAAGAAACATGGACCATACTCTCTCATGAAGCTCTATTATTGGCATCACTATGGTTATCTTTGCAATTCATTAATGGTAAGTTATAAGACTGAGACAACGTGATGATGATCGTATGCGGAGTTTAATTTGTGGATATGGCGTGATCTTGCTCATGGTCAGCAAGTTATATTGTATTGGTAGAATTGTGCCACAACAGTTGATATGTATGTAGGAGATCAACCCAAGTTGAGTTGGCTACAGAGATTCTGGCCATGTGAAGGAAAGTAGCAGCCAACTACATGGTGGGGAAGCCATGTGAGTTGGCCATGAGGCCATGAGGCCATGAAGCAATCTGGAAAGCCACCGAAATGGGCTGGCAGCCAGCTCATTTCAAAGGGTGCCTCTTGCCTTTGTAATCTCTATATATAGAGAAGCTAAGGAGAGTTGAATACAGGGCATCATAGCAAATCAGAGAGTGTGAGAGAGTGTGTTATATAGAGAGACAGTGAGTTGAGAGTGTGTAATCTCCTCCATTTGTTGATATATAACAACATCGCTCCCGTGGACGTAGGCCGGTTTGCCGAACCACGTTAAAAGTCTTGTGTTTTTGCTTGTGAATGTCCCCTGGTGTGCCCAAGATCCGCAACAATTGGTATCAGAGCCCAGGTGGAGAAAAATCGAGTTTTTTCCGAAAGTGTCCAGATTTCGAAGTGATCGAAATCCACTTTTGAGCATACCAGGAGGAAGGTCAGGAGGAGAGGAGTCCAAAACTTCAAACCACAGGCCAATCAGAGGTCTAACGCGCCGCCACGCGCCACCTGAAGATCGCGAGTGAAGGCCACTCGCACCCACGCGCCCCACGCGCCGACGAAGGAAGAAGACGAGTGGGGGCGCGCGTGAAGCTGACGTCAGGCTGACGTCATCCTGAGCCGAGCCGAGCCGTTGAGCCGTTGACCGCGCCGCTGACCAGGCCGAGCCGCGCCGGAGCCGCGCCGCCAGCCAAGCCGCGCCGCTGAGCCGCCGTTGACCGCGCCCCTGCGCCGTTGACCGAGCCGCTGACTGCGCCGTTGACCAGCCGATCCGGAGGAATTATCTGGTGCTTCTCAGGCGCACCAGATTCAGCAGATCTGAACCGTTGAAACTGTTTTGGCTAGATCTAGGCCATTCGGAGTCCGTTTTTGGCGATCCAATAGTGAGTTCCAACTATTTAGAGTATTCCGGACACATCCGTACGGTTAGTTTTTGAATCGGAGGCATTCAAACTCTTTCGGCTAGATCTAGGCCATTCGGAGTCCGTTTTTTGGCGATCCAATAGTGCGTTCCAATTATTTGGAATATTCCGGACCCATCCGTACGGTCAAATTCTTAAATCGGAATTTCTTTAAAAAGGGAAGAAATTTATAATGGCAGGAAAAGGCGCAAGTTTCATGATTGAGCCTTTTAATGGCAGTAATGACTTTACCCTGTGGCAGCAAAGGGTGAAAAACATTTTAACACGAGAAGGTCTGGTGAAAGCTCTTCTCAAAAAGTCCAACAAACCGGAAGACATGAAGGATGACAAGTGGGAGGAGTTGAGGGAATTGGCAAACAGTACAATTCAGTTGTATCTCGGGAACAACACACTCTGGGAAGTCATCAGTGAAGTAGATCCGGCGGAGCTATGGGCAAAGTTAGAGATGAGGTACAAGTCAAAGTCTTTGACAAACCGGTTATCTCTGAAGAGGCAGCTATATACACTTAGAATGCCAGAAGGTGCGAACCTCACAGAACATCTGGACGAGTTCAATAGGATCACAATGGAATTGGACACCATTGGAGACAAGACCCAGGAGGAAGATAGGGCTATGATCTTGCTGGTCTCTCTACCTGCATCATATGAGCATCTCAGGACAACTCTATTGTACGGGAAGGATGCTCTTGGACTGGATGAGGTGATTGCTACGCTCATTTCTCATGAGTCGATGAAGAAACAGGAAGATAGCAGTAGCAAACACCCAGAAGGAAATGCCATGGTTGCCTTAGAAAATGAGCAAGGCAGAGGTAGGTCCAATGATAGACGGGGTAGATCCAAATCAAGAGGACGTTCGCAATCAAGGTCAGGCTTCAGGAGAAAGTGTTATTACTGTGATCAGGAGGATCACCTCATAAAAGACTGTGCAAAGCTCAAGGAGGACAAGGCACACAAGGAACAGGCGAGCTCATCAAATGTCGCTGCTGCAGTAAATGCTAAGGATGAGTATGCATTTACAGTTTCGTCGAGTATGACGAAACTTGACTGGATCTTAGATTCCGGAAGCACATATCATATATGCATGGATAAGAAACTTTTTTCTACCTACCAAGCCAAGGATGGAGGTATTGTTCGAGTGGCTAACAACACTGTGAGTAAGATTGTTGGCATGGGAACAGTACGGCTGAGAATGGAAGATGGAAAAATTTTCACGTTGGATGGAGTCCGACACGTGCCAAGGCTGAAGAAGAATCTAATTTCCTTAAGTATGCTAGACATGAAGGGTTATAGCTTCACATCTAGCAAAGGAAATCTCAAAGTCATCCATGGAGATACGGTGATGCTACATGGACGACTGGAGGGGAATCTGTACAGGCTTGTGGAGAAGGTTGTGACAGACGGAGCTACTGTCACTTACCGGGCAAGACGTACAAGACATGCACAGAAGAGACATAGGGCCCAGCAGACATGGCAACCAAAGTGTACAAGAACGCATGGAGGCAGTTCGGAGGTGCACAAGACGGAGCCATTGCGGCCAATTTTAAAGACAGCTCAGAGTAAAGAGACCAAGATAGCAAAGCATGTCCCAGGGAAGAAAGTTTCTTTTGCTCCTGAATTAGAGACATATTGGGATCTCTCCAAGACTGGATGGAAAGGAGAGATGCCATCTCAAAGAGTTGCAAAGTAAGCTTTGCATGGCACCCCAGTGAGGGGGTGCCAGGCACTCCAGGCAGGGGGTGCTATTATGGATCACCTCATATGGGTTGAAGGGGTGGTTTCTAGGAGATCAACCCAAGTTGAGTTGGCTACAGAGATTCTGGCCATGTGAAGGAAAGTAGCAGCCAGCTACATGGTGGGGAAGCCATGTGAGTTGGCCATGAGGCCATGAGGCCATGAAGCAATCTAGAAAGCCACCGAAATGGGCTGGCAGCCAGCTCATTTCAAAGGGTGCCTCTTGCCTTTGTAATCTCTATATATAGAGAAGCTAAGGAGAGTTGAATACAGGGCATCATAGCAAATCAGAGAGTGTGAGAGAGTGTGTTATATGGAGAGACAGTGAGTTGAGAGTGTGTAATCTCCTCCATTTGTTGATATATAACAACATCGCTCCCGTGGACGTAGGCTGGTTTGCCGAACCACGTTAAAAGTCTTGTGTTTTTGCTTGTGAATGTCCCCTGGTGTGCCCAAGATCCGCAACAATGTATGTTCTTAAAAATAACCAAAGAACCTTTAGACTTTGTGGTGCGTTACAATTTTATCTTCTGGGATATAAATTGTTGTGTTACAGTCCAATCAGCTTGTGCCAATGCTTATGCATATAATGCAATTGTTTGTACAATATTCATGCCATATGACTTCTTTTGGGGAAAACATGTTTTGATTGTTTTGGTGATTTTTGTTGGAATTTTTTTATTCAGTCATCACGGATCTCTCCACAACACCCTCTATGTGGCTGTGGAATTATCAATCTTCCTTGTTTTCATTGAATGTGTTTTTCTTTCTGATAGTGGAAATGTTAGTTTTGCTTTTGGACTCACCGCAGAGCTATTGAAGCATCTTTACCTAATCAAAGTAACAGTGGATGTTTGAGCTTATTTTATGCAATCATTATGATATTGTATTTGAAAGCATTTTTCTCTCGAGCTTTTAGCAAGACTAAATAGTTATGAAGTCTGCCGCTGGTATGTTTTGGCTATTGTGTACCAGTCATTGTCAAATTCTGGTTACCTTATTTCTCAAAATTAATGTTGCCTATTTGTCAGGTTCACTATATTCTTCTTCAAGGGTGGGTGTGTTGCGAAATCTGTTTAGAGGTCCTTGACTTGTTTCAAGCTTGAAGACCAGTGGGTTGAATTGAAATATGAGGAGCAATTTGTTGTGGAAATATTTCTTTCTTATTTTTTAGTGTACGGGGAGCAAATATTCAAGCGAGCCCGTATTCCTTTCTTCCAAGCTCCGTTTCTGTCCGATCACCTGAAAGCATAATGTGGGTGAGCTACCCGGCGGTGTGTGGCTGGAAAACCCCTCCGACGGTCAAGTTAGAACACACACCAGGGGATAGAGAGAGAGAGAGGGGGGGTGTTTTAGTGTAAGAAAATCCTTACAAAGTGTTCGTCTCCCCGCGTATGGGGGGCGCAGACATGCTTATATACCCTCTGCGTCCCATATCCACTCCCAGTCATCTCCTGACACGTGGCTCCGCTATCCCATCTGTCAGCATAAACCTTGCTGAACACCACCTAACCCAACTGCCAGCCCACTCTACTGGGAGCTCGGCAGCCGGGCTGCAGCTTCTCGGCTGCCAACAGCCATACTGCACTTCAAGACCAAGTGCTTCCAATAACCGAGCTTCGTTTCAGCCGTGCTCGACCGCATTCCGGCGACACCGAGCATGGGATTGGTCATTTCGGTCAACCAAAGGCCTTCCTGCCGAGCTTCAGGCACGAATCTTCACGCCGAGCTATGGGTGCGCGCCTTCCGACCGAGCAACGCACGAACCATGAAGCCCTTCTAGGCCGCGGACGTCTAAGCCGAGCTCTCACTTGACTGGCCTTCATACCAAAGAGCCCAAGTAGCTCGGCTCCGCAGGCCCTTTGCCATTACTGAGCAAAACCACGGCACAATCTTGAAACCAAATACCTCGGCCCAATCTTGTTTGGCCGAAACTAGATCATAAATCTCCCTCTTAATTGCCCCTTAATTCCGTCCGTGCTAGCGTGACTGGGATTACATTACAAGGTCCGCTCGGTGACTTCCCTCTTGGCGAGCAAGATCAGCTCGGCCAAGAAACTCCAAAGAAGGCGAGCAAGGTCCGCTCCGCCACTTCCTTCTTGGCGGGCAAGATCAGCTCGGCCAAGGAACTCCAAAGAAGGGGAGCAAGGTCCACTCCGCGACTTCCTTCTTGGCGGACAAGATCAGCTCGGCCAAGGAACTCCAAAGAAGGCGAGCTAGGTCCGCTCTGCGACTTCTTTCTTGGCGGACAAGATAAGCTCGGCCAAGGAACTCCACAGAAGGGGAGCAAGGTCCGCTCCGCGACTTCCTTCTTGGCAGACAAGATCAGCTCGGCCAAGGAACTCCAAAGAAGGCGAGCTAGGTCCGCTCCGCGACTCCCTTCTTGGCGGACAAGATTAGCTCGGCCAAGGAACTCCAAAGAAGGCGAGCAAGGTCCGCTCCGCCACTTCCTTCTTAGCGGACAAGATCAGCTCGGCCAAGGAACTCCAAAGAAGGGGAGCAAGGTCTGCTCCGCCACTTCCTTCTTGGCGGACAAGATCAGCTCGGCCAAGGAACTCCAAAGAAGGCGAGCTAGGTCCGCCCCGCGACTTCCTTCTTGGCGGACAAGATCAGCTCAGCCAAGGAACTCCAAAGAAGGCGAGCAAGGTCCGCTCCGCGACTTCCTTTTTGGCGGACAAGATCAGCTCGGCCAAGGAACTCCAAAGAAGGCGAGCTAGGTCCGCTCCGCAACTTCCTTCTTGGCGGACAAGATCAGCTCGGCCAAGGAACTCCAAAGAAGGGGAGCAAGGTCCCCTCCGCCACTTCCTTCTTGGCGGACAAGATCAGCTCAGCCAAGAAACTCCAAAGAAGGGGAGCTAGGTCCGCTCCGCCACTTCCTTCTTGGCGGACAAGATCAGCTCGGCCAAGGAACTCCAAAGAAGGGGAGCAAGGTCCGCTCCGCGACTTCCTTCTTGGCGGACAAGATCAGCTCGGCCAAGGAAGTCCAAAGAAGGCGAGCTAGCTCGGCCAAGGAACTCCAAAGAAGGGGAGCAAGGTCCGCTCCGCCACTTCCTTCTTGGCGGACAAGATCAACTCGGCCAAGGAACTCCAAAGAAGGGGAGCAAGGTCCGCTCCGCCACTTCCTTCTTGGCAGACAAGATCAGCTCGGCCAAGGAACTCCAAAGAAGGCGAGCTAGGTCCGCCCCGCAACTTCCTTCTTGGCGGACAAGATCAGCTCGGCCAAGGAACTCCAAAGAAGGCAAGCATGGTCCACTCCGCTACTTCCTTCTTGGAGGACAAGATCAGCTCGGCCAAGGAACTCCAAAGAAGGCGAGCTAGGTCCGCTCCGCAACTTCCTTCTTGGCGGACAAGATCAGCTCGGCCAAGGAACTCCAAAGAAGGGGAGCAAGGTCCGCTCCGCCACTTCCTTCTTGGCGAACAAGATCAGCTCAGCCAAGGAACTCCAAAGAAGGGGAGCTAGGTCCGCTCCGCGACTTCCTTCTTGGCGGACAAGATCAGCTCGGCCAAGGAACTCCAAAGAAGGGGAGCAAGGTCCGCTCCGCGACTTCCTTCTTGGCGGACAAGATCAGCTCGGCCAAGGAAATCCAAAGAAGGCGAGCTACGTCCGCTCTGCCACTTCTTTCTTAGCGAGCAACATTAGCTCGGCTGAAACTTCGGAATTAAACAAATCATCAACTCGCCAGCCAGAGTAAAACATCTCGGCTGGAACCTCGCAGTTGAGCAAATCATCAACTCTTCAGCCGGAGTAAATCATTTCGGCTGGACCCTCGGAGTTGAGCAAATCATCAACCCATCAGCCAGAGTAAAACATCTCGGCTGGAACCTCGCAGTTGAACAAATCATCAACTCGCCAGCCGGAGTAAAACATCTCGGCTGGAACCTCGAAGTTGAACAAATCATCAACTCGCCAGCTGGAGTAAAACATCTCGGCTGGAACCTCGGAGTTGAACAAATCATTAACTCGCCAGCCGGAGTAAATCATCTCGGCTGGAACCTCGGAGTTGAACAAATCATCAACTCTTCAGCCGGAGTAAATCATCTCGGCTGGAACCTCGCAGTTGAGCAAATCATCAACTCTTCAGCCGGAGTAAAACTGGAACCTCGGAGTTGAACAAATCATCAACTCGCCAGCCGGAGTAAATCATCTCGGCTGGAACCTCGGAGTTGAACAAATCATCAACTCTTCAGCCGGAGTAAATCATCTCGGCTGGAACCTCGCAGTTGAGCAAATCATCAACTCTTCAGCCGGAGTAAAACATCTCGGCTAGAACCTCGGAGTTGAACAAATCATCAACTCGCCAGCCGGGGTAAAACATCTCGGCTGGAACCTCGGAGTTGAACAAATCATCAACTCGCCAGCCGGAGTAAATCATCTCGGCTGGAACCTCGGAGTTGAACAAATCATCAACTCTTCAGCCGGAGTAAATCATCTCAGCTGGAACCTCGCAGTTGAGCAAATCATCAACTCTTCAGCCGGAGTAAAACATCTCGGCTGGAACCTCGGAGTTGAACAAATTATCAACTCGCCAGCCGGAGTAAATCATCTCGGCTGGAACCTCGGAGTTGAACAAATCATCAACTCTTCAACCAGAGTAAAACATCTCGGCTGGAACCTCGCAGTTGGGCAAATCATCAACTCATTAGCCAGAGTAAATCATCTCGGCTGGACCCTCGGAGTTGAGCAAATCATCAACCCGTCAGCCAGAGTAAAACATCTCGGCTGGAACCTCGCAGTTGAACAAATCATCAACTCGCCAGCCGGAGTAAAACATCTCGGCTGGAACCTCGGAGTTGAACAAATCATCAACTCGCCAGCCGGAGTAAAACATCTCGGCTGGAACCTCGGAGTTGAACAAATCATTAACTCGCCAGCCGGAGTAAATCATCTCGGCTGGAACCTCGGAGTTGAACAAATCATCAACTCTTCAGCCGGAGTAAATCATCTCGGCTAGAACCTCGCAGTTGAGCAAATCATCAACTCTTCAGCCGGAGTAAAACATCTCGGCTGGAACCTCAGAGTTGAACAAATCATCAACTCGCCAGCCGGAGTAAATCATCTGGGCTGGAACCTCGGAGTTGAACAAATCATCAACTCTTCAGCCGGAGTAAATCATCTCGGCTGGAACCTCGGAGTTGAACAAATCATCAACTCTTCAGCCTGAGTAAAACATCTCGGCTGGAACCTCGGAGTTGAATAAATCATCAACTCGCCAGCCGGAGTAAAACATCTCGGCTGGAACCTCGGAGTTGAACAAATCATCAACTCACCAGCCGGAGTAAATCATCTCGGCTGGAACCTCGGAGTTGAACAAATCATCAACTCTTTAGCCGGAGTAAATCATCTCGGCTGGAACCTCGCAGTTGAGCAAATCATCAACTCTTCAGCTGGAGTAAAACATCTCGGCTGGAACCTCGGAGTTGAACAAATCATCAACTCGCCAGCCGGGGTAAAACATCTCGGCTGGAACCTCGGAGTTGAACAAATCATCAACTCGCCAGCCGAAGTAAATCATCTCGGCTGGAACCTCGGAGTTGAACAAATCATCAACTTTTCAGCCGGAGTAAATCATCTCGGCTGGAACCTCGCAGTTGAGCAAATCATCAACTCTTCAGCCGGAGTAAAACATCTCGGCTGGAACCTCGGAGTTGAACAAATTATCAACTCGCCAGCCGGAGTAAATCATCTCGGCTGGAACCTCGGAGTTGAACAAATCATCAACTCTTCAGCCGGAGTAAATCATCTCGGCTGGAACCTCGGAGTTGAACAAATCATCAACTCTTCAGCCGGAGTAAATCATCTCGGCTGGAACCTCGGAGTTGAACAAATCATCAACTCTTCAGCCGGAGTAAATCATCTCGGCTGGAACCTTGCAGTTGAGCAAATCATCAACTCTTCAGCCGGAGTAAATCATCTCGGCTGGAACAGGAGAGTAGGCCCCTCATCCACTATTATTTCGGACACAACAAAGCTCTTCAGTAAAAGTAATTCACTTCTATTACATTGACAAAAAGAGTATTTGCATTCAGAAGTGTAGGGGAAACAAGTCCCTCAAAAAATTACATAAGTCCGCATTCTATGGCCGGGGTACGCCTTTGCCATCCAAATCTTCTAAGTGGTATGCCCCCTTGCCCGGTTATCTTGTAAGGCTCTTCCTAGTTTGCCCCTAGCTTGCCTTCACCCGGCACTAGTGCGTTGCCCATGACCTTTCTTAAATTCCAGTCGCCCACTTGCCCGTGGCTATCGAGGTTGTCTCCGCGGTGGACGTCGTTGCATCATCCTCTACTCGGATGTATTCATTGATGCGCTGCATTAGGTGCCACATGGATGTCTACTGGCTCATTGTAAGCGAATCCCTCAGCCTATGTCCGAGCGGGAGACCGCGCTTATATTGGGTGATTGCCAGTTTGACTGGGCAATCTAGGATCTCATTGAAGGTATCCCAATACCTGGAGTTGTACGCCTTGAGAGTGTCGCTCGGTTCCATCCTGACACTAAGTAAATGATCGACTTCCTTTGGTGTTTTTGTGTTGGTTTTGAAGCGCGTCACAAAGGCTTCGGCCAACTGATGCCACTGTTGTATGCTCCCTTCCGGTAACCTCTCGAACCACTTCAAGCCCAGCTCACCTAAACTTGACGAGAAGATCAGGCACATAAGTCCGTCATTTCGCCTATGTCCGGCTATAACCTGTCGGAAGTGGCTCACATGCATGTAAGGATCGGTTTTTCCGTCGTAGAGTGTGAACTTAGGCTGGTGGAAGCCTGCCGGAAGCGGTGTTGTCTCTATTTCCAGGGAAAAAGGGGTGGCACTTAACCTGGCCAAATCTGAATCCACTAGGAGTGGTGCTGCTTGGCGGGGTGGAGGCATTCCGACCTCCTCGCTGGCGTGAACCCCGTAGGATAACCGCTGGAACGCCGGTATCCTCTGGGCTTCGCGCCGGCGAGCCCGCTCCTTCAAGACCGCCTGCAAATCCTCCGAATGAGCGGAGTAAGAGTACCTCGATGTCGTCACCGGACGCGAGGGCCGGTAGCTGCTGTCTTGTGCGCTAGACTTCTCTGCATGCAGGTCAGAATCACCAACCTGGTAACTTCTGGTGATAGAAATAGATGGAGTGCGTCGCTGACTCTGTCCGCCTGAACGGCGGGGTGGGGTGCGCTCACTGTGGTCACCCACTCCAGCTACACCTTTCCCTTTGACATGCCGTTTGAGCTCCTCCATCTCCACTACCATTCGCCGGATGACAGCGTCTTGATCCCTCAACTTGTATTCCAAACGTCGGGCATGTGATTCTTTCCGCCGTCGATGACCGTCCGGACTTCGTGAATGACCATAACTTCTTCCGCGCTTATCCCGCGCGTCTCCTGACTGTCCTCCGGTGGGCGTCTCCAAGTCCGCCATTGGATGGATGGCGAGAGGTCCCTCTCTCCTTCGGGTATACTCCGGGGTGGCTCCGTCTATGGCAGACAACGGAAACTCATTGTTGTTCGCCATGGACGGCGATCAGACGAGCCTGGAAGACAAGGTTTTGTCTGTCAAGTTTCCCACAGACGGCGCCAATTGTACGGGGAGCAAATATTCAGGCGAGCCCGTATTCCTTTCTTCCAAGCTCCGTTTCTGTCCGATCACCTGAAAGCATAATGTGGGTGAGCTACCCGGCGGTGTGTGGCCGGAAAACCCCTCTGACGGTCAAGTTAGAACACACACCAGGGGATAGAGAGAGAGAGAGGGGGGGTGTTTTAGTGTAAGAAAATCCTTACAAAGTGTTCGTCTCCCCGCGTATGGGGGGCGCAGACATGCTTATATACCCTCTGCGTCCCATATCCACTCCCAGTCATCTCCTGACACGTGGCTCCGCTATCCCATCTGTCAGCATAAACCTTGCTAAACACCACCTAACCCAACTGCCAGCCCACTCTACTGGGAGCTCGGCAGCCGAGCTGCAGCTTCTCGGCTGCCAACAGCCATACTGCACTTCAAGACCAAGTGCTTCCAATAACCGAGCTTCGTTTCAGCCGTGCTCGACCGCATTCCGGCGACACCGAGCACGGGATTGGTCATTCCGGTCAACCAAAGGCCTTCCTGCCGAGCTTCAGGCACGAATCTTCACGCCGAGCTATGGGTGTGCGCCTTCCGACCGAGCAACGCACGAACCATGAAGCCCTTCTAGGCCGCGGACGTCTAAGCCGAGCTCTCACTTGACTGGCCTTCATACCAAGGAGCCCAAGTAGCTCGGCTCCGCAGGCCCTTTGCCATTACTGAGCAAAACCACGGCACAATCTTGAAGCCAAATACCTCGGCCCAATCTTGTTTGGCCGAAACTAGATCATAAATCTCCCTCTCATTTAGTATGTTTTAATTTTTAATCATTTGGATGAGGGAACTGGAGTTTGCTTTAATCTATCTCTATCTTTGACAAAAGATCATTAATGTTTCTCTCCGCTACTTGTTGTCCCATGTCCAAGAAGAGGAAAAAATGATTTGCGACCGCAGATTGTACCTGTACCACCTCCAGTAATAAGTTCCATCCAGTTCAAAATGGATTTTGGGTTTGGGTCATTTATTATTTATTTATTTTCTAGAGATAATCAGGGTTATAAGCATTTGGAGGGTGGTCATTCGGCTATAACATGTTTAATTTGGTCTCATTGACAAAGAGTTTGGTTCTATTTTTCCAAAAACATTTTTTAAAAAATTCTACTTTCTTATTTTCTGTGTTTGTTTTGTTTTTACTGAAATTTTTTAATATTTTAAGCAATTTTTTTTTAACTTTTTGGACATATCTAACATAAATATACCTAAAAAGTAAAAAAAATTGTGAAAAAAACCTTTTAAAAATTCACTAAATACCAAAAATACAAAAAAAAAATACGAAAATTCAATACATTTTTTGAATTTTTATGTATTTATTTATTTTTTAAAATATTTTTTCACAATTTTTTTACTTTTTAGATACATCTAAGTAAGATGCACATAAAAAAGTAAAAAAAAATGTTTAAAATTTTAAAATATTCACTAAAAACAAAAAACATGAAAATCAAAAAACTCAATTTTTAAAAAACTTAATTCAAAAAACTCAAACCAAACACACTGATTATGATTTACTTCTTGCGTGAACAATTCCTTTCATGGATACATGACTTGCACTTGCCAAGCATTCTTTTTGGCCACATTATGTCTTACTATTTTGGCTACATGGTAAGAGAATGAAAATTAGAGATGGTTAACCTAAATATTGTTGTACAAATCATTGAATATATATATAGCATATGTATGCAAACTAAGTATTCACAGTGGCTATATAAAACTGCATGCATAAGTCTGTGGTTCTACATAACCTCGAATGGAGCCAGGGTTTTTCCATATATATATATATATATATATTTTTATTGAAGTCTTGGATTTTGGATGTTGCACTGAGAAAATCTGATGCACAAAAACTAAAATTCCAACTGGATGATTTTTCTGGTTTTTTCTTGATGGTTCTAGAACCATTGGGAACAACCATGGAGATTAATAAGGTTTAAAAAATAGTACAGTTGTTAACAATTCTTTGGGACCGTCAGATTAGGAGAAACCCTTTAATTAACCGTGACGCATTGTGGGAAACTCCTTACTGAGGGCTTATGCATTCTGGGAATTAGTCGGATTTTGATCCTGATACCCTAGTGCCAAATAAAAAAATAAAAAAAAGAAGGTTAGCATAGTTTTGATTTATTTTAGTAGTTGGGTGTGGTCATTTTTGGCTTGCATAAGGGGATTGAGTCAATATTTTGTACTATTTTCGTCTTCTTTTTTCCTTTTTGTCTAATTGTATAAGAGTTGTGCTCCCCTGGGCACGTTTTCTGATACAATTTTATCCATTGCCGATTTTAAAATAAATTGGACGAAAGCATTATCCCCAAGAATTGGGCACCTTCACAGTGTTCTGCTAGGAGCCCTTGGCAATTGCCTGTGCTGTGATCACTTCGTATGAAATTATCCTAGGCTTAATTTGGAACCTGTAATTAATTTTTTTCACAATAGAGTTTTTGCCTTTACCATTGTGCTTGCTTGAGGTTTTGGGGAAGCACTGATCCTTTATATTTATTGCTTAACGCCATGGGCAAATTGTGTTGATGAGAGTTGTATTTTCAGGTGTCCTAATTGTTTGATACTTTTTTAGTGGGATTACAGTGCCTATACTACTTTCATTTCCAAATGAAATTTACTTTGGCTTTGGGAAAGCAGATAAAAATGAAATATACTTTGGTTTGGGTAAATCGTTTGGCAAGTGGCTTTTTTAGTTAAAAAATTAAAAAGTCACAAAAAAAAAATCAAAAAGTCAACCACCTATACCAAAAAGTTAAAATTATATTTTCTCTTTACTTTTTGCACATCTTTTCATAAAAAGTTAAAAAATATTCCAAACATAATAGTTTTTTTTACATCATATTTTAGTCAAAAAATTACTAAAAAAATATGTTCCCAAACAAGGCAGTCTAGCAACCAATTTATTTTGTCAACAAAAAGAGGGAAGTGAAAACAGAATTGTCTGTATTTTGGATAAAAACCTTAGTGTCTCTCCTATATTAGTTGTGGGTTTTGATACGGCTTTTATGTTGTCTCAGTTATGAAATGCAATTTTCAATACGGCAGGATTACATGATTATGGTGATGTTTTCTTTGGACTTTTTCTTACTTGTCGGAGATGATGAATTACTGATTCATGCATATTCTTGTAGATAGCTCTCAGTTGCAGATGAGTTTCTCCTCTTAGAAACTGTAAATCAGTTTATTGTTTATTTACTTCTGTGAAATTTTTGGAATAATCCCTTGCACAGGCTTGTCTCATTTAGCTTATAATTCCCATACATCATACATCAAGTGAACCCTTGCTGATCCCACAAATACTTGCAGTTATTTTTCAGTTGCTAGTTTGTGTTGTGGGTCTGCTGAATGTGGATGCCTGTTGGGTGATTATTCAGTATTTCCAGAATATGGACACATGGTGCTTTATAAGGTTTTGATTGGTAGGGAGGGGTAGTGGCTCACGATTTATGTTAGAGATGGGAGAATAACATGGGGACTAAGTAATTGGTGATTGGTTTGGAATGTGGCCACGTGGTATTCCAGAATTATTAAATAATTTCCCCTGTTTTAGTTTGTTGTTTAAATGGTGAGATTCACTTTACCCTTGTGTTACGGTCCCAGACCCTTTCACCCCCTCACACTTAAAACAGCCAAAGACCTCTCATGCCACACGCATATTTTGAGAGCCGCAAAAAAAAAAAGAAAAAAGAAAGGGTCAAATTTCAATGTGATCTTGTTCCTTACTGCATGTAAAAATCCTAACCCAGCCGACCCCTGCCACCTCTCTTCTCTGCCAAATACTTTTTTACTTCTAAGATAGATGAGATGATATAAACCTCAAATCTTTTAATTATTATCCTTCCCTTTTGTGCTTTCTTTGGGTGCAGGCTAAATCAAGTAATATCTCTATTTCAAATGCTGTGACGGAGGTCTATTTGGGCTCTCATTGCCCTTGGTATGTGTTTAATTACCTCCATCTTTCTGGGATGTTTATGTTTCTTTTACAGTGCCCCATTCTAATGGATTAATATGTAGTTACAAAAGATCCAATATCGATGGGGGAAAAGGTCCAATAGAAAAGAAAAATAGCTCATATTAGATACCTCGTCAAAAAGAGAGTTGTTCGTAAGTTAATACCAGATCTAGGGTTGGACTCCAATGTAGCTTTGAAATTCTTTGGGAAAATCTCAAATCAGTGGCATAGTGGAATTATTTTTCATTTTCATGGGGTACAAGTCTCTTCGGCTTAGTGCAAATATTTGTGTGTTAGGTGCAAGTCATTTTCTATGTTAGAGTTGCAATTTTTGTAGAACTCTCCCGCTGCTGTGCAATTTGCCAGTGCTCGGCATGGTTGCAACTATGCCATAAATTCTGGATCAAATCATTGGTGTTGGTGATAATTACAAATAAAACATTAGAAAATACAAATAATAAAAATTATAATAATTATTGAAAGGGCTGATGTGCAAGAAATTCACTCTCTTTAAGGAGGTTCAAACCCTCTGCGGTTAGGCAAAGCCTCACACCGGTGCAGTAGAAAAAACCTTGACTTGTCCCCCAGGATACAACAACCCGACTAAGTCGTATGGTTCACCAATACTGCACAATTGGTTGAACTCAAAGCTTTATCACATAGACCTTTTTTATTTGCCTGATAATCTCACTCAAAACATAATAAAGCAACAAATCTTCTTCTCGCATCCAAGATAAGAAGTTAGATCAATTTATAGGAGAGGAAAGCTTGGTGTACAAGTTTTTTGGAGGAGGATTCTTGGAAGTTGCTTGGAGGCTCCTTGGAAGTAGCTTGGAGAATAAGACTTGACTCTTGGAAGACTTAGAAGAAGACTTGACTAGGCAAAGACTTGGAAGACTTGAAGGATTCTTGAACACCAAGAAAGGATTAACTTGGAGGAACCGAATACAAATCAAATCAATAACACATTATAATATTAAAATATCTGCTAACATTCCCCCCACCTATTTTAATATTATAGGTAACAAAAAATTGAGATTATTAGACAAATAAGGATATTATGCATCATGGTAGGTGTGCTCTGCATTGAACCTACATTAGTGAAACAATAATATCTACTCTAGAGCCAATAGTATGCTCAGCATTGAACTATGACTACTTAAGGGAAATAAATAATTATTGCATACACATAATATTCCAGGTGTTCACATAAGCTTTAAAAGCCAGCACGTTACAGCCTTGTGCGATCCCAGGATTCACGAGTGTGTTTGAGAATTAGCCCAAATCTCATAGGTAGCGGCCCCACTGCTACACTCACATAAGTGAATTCTGTCAAGAGTGCTCCTGTAACTATGACACCCCACTCAATAAGAGTTACAGAAATTTATCAAGAGTTTTTAATAACTCAACCTCTACAACGTTACAGGATAAATGCACTTACATCATAAGGATGGGTAAAAAGTAATTTAGTGCATTTCTCACGGCCATCATATGATCGTTTTTCTCATTGAACCCAGTTACAGGATCTTTGGTCCCTGGGTTGAGTATCCTCATACATGGCTCCTGCTATATTCAATGGGCTTGAAGCCCATCCCCCTCGATGTATTCCAGACTTTATCTCTTGCTAAGGCCTTAGTTAATGGATCTGCAAGATTATCCCCAGATTTAATATAATCCACATTTATGATGCCATTATTCATATAAGATTTCACAGTACTATGTTTTCTTCTGATAGGTCTGGATTTACCGTTATAATAACGGTTATTAACTCGACCAATTGCTGCGGTGCTATCACAATGAATCAATATAGGTGGAATCGGTTTTTCCCAACAAGAGATTTCATTTAACAAGTCTCTCAACCAATTTGCTTCTTCACTAGCTGTAACTAAAGCAATAAGCTCAACCTCTATTGTTGAATTAGCAGTAATGGTTTGTTTTTTCGATTTTCAACTTATAGCACCACCTCCTAATGTAAATAAGTAACCAGTGGTTGATAATGAATCACCTGACAAGGTACATCACTGTAACCTTCAAGTACTGCATGATACTTATTATAAAACAAGTCATATTTTATAATGCCAGATAAATATTTCATAATCCGCTCAATGGCTAGCCAGTGATCACTACCAGGCTTGCTAGTAAACCTGCTAAATACTCCAACTGCATAGGCAATGTCAGGTCTAGTACAGTCAGTCGCATAACGCAAGCTACCAATCATACTTGCATATTCCTTTTGATTAATTGCATCCTCATCATTTTCAATAGGAAATAAACGCACATGAGGATCAAAAGGAGTAAGAACATGCTTGCACTTATAAAAATTAAATTTTCTCAAAATTTTCTCAACATAATGCAACTGATCAAGAAATATACCATTACAAGTTTGGTAATTTTCATTCCCAAAATATAATTAGCCTCACCAAGATCTTTCAAATCAAAATGGCTACTAAGCATATTTTTAGTTTCCACAATGATATGCAAATTAGAGCCAAATATAAGTAAATCATCCACATAGAGGCTAATAATGACATGTGAATTTTTTTCAGATTTATAGTAGATGTATTTATCACATTCATTCGTTTTATAGCCATTCTCAATTATGCAGGAATCAAATTTCTTATGCCACTGTTTAGGGGCTTGTTTTAAGCTATATAGGGATTTAACTAGCTTGCACCCTTGTTTTCTTGACCGGTGTCACGACCTAAACCCGCCCCTATGGGTTTAGCACCGTAACCGGCCAGTAATCCGTGATTATCGAAGGCCTGCTTAACAGTAATGACAGTAATACAAAGTAAAGGGGCTGGCGGAAGCCAAAATAGTAAATAAAAGACGCCCAATGAGCTGTGACAATCTGGATGTAATAAGACTATTTATAAACTGCCACACCTGATAACCAAAACATATGTACATGCGACATATACACAAACATCCATGTCAAGGACCAAATCCCTAACTATAACTGTACAGTCAAGTCTTAAACATTTATTACAGATCAGAAACAAAAGGGTGAAACTGAGACACCCTAAAATAGCCTTAGCTTGAACAGACTCAGAACCTCGAGGTGAGGTACGGTGGTTGGCTTGACAAAATGGGAGCTTAACTTGACGCTCCTAACATCGGTCCGATGCCTAGACACCTACATATAAATATAAACAGTGAGCTAAAGCCCAGCGAATAACAGTTGTGTAAAGAGGTTAAGAATGAATGTCCTTTCAGTAATTAAACAGTCATGTCAGTCATTTAGAAACCAAAGCAGTCATATGTGGTACATCCAATACTTAACAGACCGAACAGTCAGTTGATGGCCATCATAACGGTAAACAGTAGTAGTTCCAACATGGGAACTGACAGAGATCTCTGTAATAGTAGCAGTAGCAGTAGCAGTAACAGTAACAGTAGGTTGCTATGGATGCCGCGAGTACATTTTACAAATAGGACAAACATTCATTCATTGAACAATAACATTTCAGTAAGCAGTACAGTTGATCATTCAGAAAATAATCATAATTGAACATATCTTTACAACATTGTTACTCACAGAGCACTAGGCTATAGATAGGCTAATGAGTGTCCTCGGATGCCAACCCTACATAGTTACAGAACGAACAAATACTAAGTTACGCACTAGGGAATCAATAACTTAGCCCCTTATCTAGACTTGGTGTGGTTCTATAACATTATCCTCATTAAGATGCCTTAAACTAGGCCTAGGAATGCTTAGGATGGAATGAGGATGCAAAAATGCACTTTAAAACACCTTTTCAAATTTTTGCTGAAACAGGGGTCTCGCTCGAGCGTAGCTTTCTACGCTCAAGCAAGCGTGCCAAAACAGAAGGGTCGCTCAAGCGTGGACTTCTTAGCTCAAGCGGTCTGTAAAAATGCAAAAAGTGTTGGATGTTGAAAATCTCCGCTCGACGCTCGCTCGATGCTCACTCGAGTGTGAGACACAATCCTTGCTCGAGCGTAGGTTCCTTCGCTCAAGCGTGCGTCTGCGTGCACCAAAAACCTGAAAGCTTGCAATCTAAGCTCGAGCCAGCATTCCTTCGCTCGACCGGAGCTCTGAACAAAAGATGGTCGCTCGAGCGTGGAAGCCAAAATCTGGAATTTCCAGATTTGCCTCCCAAGCTCAAACCAAGCATTCAACACTTCAAAACTCAACCTTTTGAGCTCATTTTCTGGAAAACACTTGAAAACTCGTACTACAACATATTTTGAAGATTAATTTTGTAAAATCAAGCCCAAAGGTGAGACAATTCAACACAATTTCAAAGAAACCTCCAAGAATAAAACTTAAATGCAACATGCATGATCTCCCTTGAATTTTAACACTTCAAACCAAGATTAAACTGGCAATTTGATAGAGAGACATGGTGAATTCATGGACTACAACAAAATTATAAACTTGCATGTAAGAATTTCATGAAGAACAACTTCAAAATGCTAGAACATGTACATGCATGCATGAATTAACTCTCAATTCAACTCTTTCACAATAATTCTTGACTTTAAACTCCAAATCTCCATGAACTATGCAAGAAACAACTCAATTACATAGATGAGGGGATGAATTCCCTACCTTAGGTTTTCAATTCTAGGTATGGAGGCTCAATTTTTGCAATCTCCTTCAATTCCTCTAAATCTCCAAGTTAATTCTTGTTGAAAACAATTTTTCTTCCAAGCCTCCCTCTCTCACTCGATTTTGGTCTCAAGAAGATGAAGTGAAGAAAGATGCTAAACAATGTAAAGGGTGAGGGAAGCAGTGGCCTAGCATAATCCACTCAATAGCAAATTGGTAGTAAATGCAAACTAATGTAATTTAACTTTATTTAATCTAATTTAATCATTCCAAATTGAATTTTAATTAAACCTACCATAAAATCACATAAATTCTAATTAGCATAAAACACTAATCAATTTCTGGTTCGATCGCCGATAAGACCTTCAATCCGCAGTTCAAAGTTAAAACATGAACAGATTCATTCAGAAATCAAACAGATAGAAATGCATTCAAAACAATACACTTATACAATCAGTTCAGAATTTCGTTCTTATCAGTTACTTATCATGCTTAATCATAGATTAGCACTAATCAGAGGTGAGGGTTGTCACAGTCTCCCCTCTTTAAAAAGAGTTTGGTCCTCCAAACTCGGATTGCCTTCATTTTGGAGGAACATTGGATACAGAGGGAACAATTCAGGATACCGTTTCATCATATCGTATTCCCTTTCACAAGTGGCATAAATGCCACCATGGTTTTGCCAATCCACTTTCACTAACGGAATTTCTTTATTCCTCAATTTCTTGATTTGTCGGTTCACAATCTGAATAGGCTGTTCTTCATAAGTGTAGCCATCACTTAACACTACACAGGTAGGCTCAATAACATGGAAGGGATCCCGGAGATAATCCCTCAACATTGAAATGTGGAAGACATTATGCATATGCTCCATTTCAGGAGGAAGCGCTACTTGATATGCCACCGGATTAATCTTTTCAATGATCTCATACGGTCCGACATATCTCGGTGCTAGCTTACCCTTGACTCCGAAACGAGTTTGCCCTTTCATTCGTGTCACTTTAACAAAGACATGATCACCCACTTCATATTCCATGTCTCGCCTTCGGACATCCGCATAACTTTTCTGTCGGCTCTGTGCGGTTTTTAATCTTTGCTGAATTAGTTTCACCTTTTCTGTAGTTTCCTGTACAATCTCGGGCCCAAACAAAGGCCCATCTCCAACTTCTGCCCAGCAGATAGGAGATACATTTTCTGCCATATAAAGCCTCGAAAGGCGCCATACCAATGCTCGAGTGAAAGCTGTTATTGTAGGCAAATTCAGCTAAAGGTAAATGGCTTTCCCAATTTCCTTGGAAATTAAGAACACACATACGCAGTAGATCCTCCAGAGTCTAGATGGTCCTTTCTGACTGGCCATCTGTCTGAGGATGGTATGCACTACTCACTCTCAGTTCAGTACCCAATGTAGTTTGCAGACTTTGCCAAAATCTCAATGTGAACTTCGAATCCCTGTCAGAAACAATAGATACAGGCACTCCATGCAATCTAACAATCTCGTCAATATAAATTATAGCCAATTTGTCCGCATTATAGATTGTTTTGACGGGTAAGAAGTGAGCAGATTTAGTCAATCTATCAACAATAACCTAAATTGAGTCCATACCTTTACTGGAGCGAGGTAAATCGACAATGAAATCCATAGTAATATGTTCCCATTTCCACTCCAGTGTTGGTAAGGGCTGAAGTAAGCCTATAGGTCGTTGATGTTCGGCTTTGACTTGTTGGCAATGTAGACATTTCGATACAAACTCGGCAATTTCTTTCTTCATTCCCGGCCACCAAAAATTCAGTTTCAAGTCTTGATACATTTTTGTATTTCCTGGATGGATGGAAAGTTTTGAGTTGTGGTGGCCTTCTTGCAAAATTCGTCTTTTCAGTTCAGAATCATTCGGTATACACAACCTTCCCTGAAATTTCAACACATTGTTTTCAAATTTGAAGTCCGGCCTTGGTTTAGATTCCCGTTCATCAATGATCTTTTTCAGATAGCCATCTTGGTGTTGTTTCTCTTCAATCTCCTCAATAAGTGCCGGTTGAGCAGAAATAGCAGCCAATGTTCCACCTTGTTCACGCAAAACAATCTCAACTTCAAATTTTTCAAGGTCACATAGTAATTCTTTCTGTCCGGTGAGTAAATAGGCTAAATTCCCAATTGATTTCCGACTCAATGCATCAGCAACGGTGTTGGCTTTCCCCGGATGGTACAAAATTTACAAGTCATAGTCTTTTATCAGTTTTAACCATCTCTGCTGCCTCATGTTCAACTCTTTCTGTGTAAAAAAATATTTTAAGCTCTTGTGATCGGTGTACACCTCACATGTAGCCCCATATAGGTAGTAACGCCAAATTTTCAATGCAAAAACCACTGCGGCAAGTTCTAAATCATGAATAGGGTAATTCTTTTCATGTGGTCTCAGTGGTCGAGAAGCATACGCAATAACTTTACCATTCTGTATTAAAACACATCCCAAACCCTTATAAGAAGCATCACTGAAAATAGTAAATCCATCCATACCTGAGGGTAGGGTAAGAATCGGTGCAGTCACAAGTCGAGCCTTTAATTCTTGAAAAACTGATTCTCTTTGATCGGTCCAGTCAAATGATATACCCTTTTGAGTCAACTAAGTCAATAGTAGAGCTATTTTGGAGAAGTCTTTCACAAATTTTCTATAATACCCGGCTAAGCCTAAGAAACTTCAGACTTCAGTAACATTAGTCGGTCTAGGCCAGTTCACTACTGCTTCACTCTTCTGTGGGTCAACTGAGATGCCATCCTTACTAATTACATGTCCCCAAAACAAAACATTATCAAGCCAAAATTCACACTTTGTCAGTTTAGCATACAGTTTCTGTTCTCTTAAGGTCTGCAAGGCAATTCTCAAATGACGTTCATGTTCTTCCCTATTCTTGGAATAAATTAAAATGTCATCTATGAAAATAACTACAAATTCATCGAGGAACGGTTTAAAAATTCAGTTCATAAGGTCCATAAATGCAGCAAGCGCATTAGTAACTCCGAAAGGCATAACAAGAAATTCATAATGTCCATACCTCGTTCGAAAGGCAGTCTTTTCAATGTCCCTTGGTTTGACTTTCAACTGGTGGTATCCAAATCTAAGGTCAATTTTGGAGAAAACCTGGGCACCCTGTAACTGGTCGAACAAATCATCCATACGAGGCAATGGATATTTGTTTTTCACTGTTACCTTGTTCAGTTCACGGTAGTCGATGCAGAGTCTTAGTGAGCCGTATTTCTTTTTCACAAATAAAACTGGTGCGCCCCACAACGAAGTACTGGGCCTGATGAACTTCTTATCTAATAATTCCTACAGCTGAACTTTCAGTTCTTTCAATTCAGTAGGTGCCATCTTGTAAGGAGCTTTGGAAACTGGCTGTGTACCCGGTAACACTTCAATGGTGAACTCAATCTCCCTATCAATCAAATCCCCTAGCAAATCATCTGGAAAAACATCTGGGAATTCTCTGACTATAGGAATACTGTCCACGTTAGCTTTAGTATCAGTAGGTACAGTCAATATGCAACATAGATACCCTTTACACCCCTTTTTAATCAATTTGAATGCTTTCATAGATGAAATCAGGTATGGGGGAGGTACTACTCCAACTCCGTCAAACACAAATTCAAGCAATCCAGATGGACGGAAAACAACTTGTTTCATTACACAATCTATGGTAGCATGATATTTTGTTAACCAGTCCATTCCCAAAATTACATCGAAATGATCAATATTCAAAGACAGTAAATCAATATACAAATGCACATCCCCGACAACAATCTCACATGCAGGATACATATAAGCACAAGTCATGGATCCCCCAATGGGTGAGGATACAGCTAACAAATAGTTCATGGGTTTCAGTGGTCTATTCAATTTTCGTGAGAAAGCATGCGAGACAAATGAATGTGTAGACCCTGAATCAATCAGAATATAAGCATTTTGAGCACAAATTGAGAGTATACCTGACACAACTGTCTTGGTATTCTGCACATCTCCCGGCACGAGTGCGAACACTCGGCCTTGCTTTAAAGGCTCCTTTCCAGTAGCTTTGGGGTTGGGTTTTGGTGTGACAGTTGATGCTGCGGCGCTAGCTGCAGCTTTACTGTTGCCTTGGGAAGTGGAAGGGCAATCTTTGACCATGTGGCCTACCTTGCCACACCTATAACAAGCACCAGAGATTTTATAGCAAACTCCTTTATGCCTTTTTCCACATTCGGAGCAGGGTGGTATGGAATTGTTTCCTTGACTAGAGCTGGTCGTGGACCCTGTATTTTGCTTCTTGTTCGATGAGTTATTTCGCCTTTCTTAAACATGAAGCCCCGTCTCTTACCGCGCCACTCAGACGCTGGTGTTTCAGTCTGTTTCAATGCCTCGATGTTCGACTCAGCTATTTTTGCTCGATCAAGAACATCCACATATTTCAGTAACTTCAGAACATTAATTCGATCAAGTATCTCGACATAGAACCCGCCTTCAAACTTCTGAGCCTTTTTATAATCAGTGTCCACCATGTGTGGTGCATATCTGGCGAGTTTGATGAACTTTGATTCGTATTCGGCTACGGACATGGTACCTTGTTTCAACTGCTCAAATTCAGTTACTTTTCGATCCCTGACACACTGAGGGAAGTACTTTTCGAAGAAAGCTTCTTTAAATTGAGCCCAAGTCATAGTGTTGTGGGTGTCACGGACTAGCATCCACCACCGCCTAGCCTTTTCTTGTAGAGTAAAGGTGGCCGATAACACTTTGTGTGCCTCCGAACACGGAAACACATCAAATAGTTTTTCGGTTTCCAAAACCCATGCTTCAGCCTTTAGTGGTTCGAGGACTCCTTGGAATGATGGGGGTTTCATTTTACTAAACTTCTGTGTCAGAGCAATTATATCATCATTAACATTCTGTTCAGGTTGTACTAGAGGAGGTGGGGGCTATTGGTTCTGTTGTTGTCTTAAAGCTCCAGTCAATAGTTCAACTGTTCTTTCCAACCTTGCCATCCTTGCCTCAGATGATTCAGATTCATCAGTAGTTCTTGCATTGTCCATTTCACTATATGCAATACAGTAATTATAAACATAGGAATTGCTTACCTAAGCACATTATCACATTAGCACATATATTCATGTCACGGCCACACATATTTTTATCAATGCTCATGCAATGTCCTAATCACTTTTCTAGGACATCCTATAGCTCATTTGGACACGTGTGTGTGGTATAACTCGTGGTTTAGTATCGCTCTGATACCACTTTGTCACGACCCAAACCCGCCCCTATGGGTTTAGCACCGTAACCGGCCAGTAATCCGTGAATACCAAAGGCCTGCCTAACAGTAATGACAGTAATACAGAGTAAAGGGGCTAGGGGAAGCCAAAACAGTAAATAAAATATGCCCAATGAGCTGTGACAATCTGGATGCAAAAAGACTTTTTATAAACATGCCACACCTGATAACCAAAACATATGTATATGCGACATATACACAAACATCCATGTCAGGGACCAAATCCCTAACTATAACTGTACAGTCAAGTCTTAAACATTTATTACAGATCAGAAACAAAAGGGTGAAACTAAGGCACCCCAAAATAGCCTTAGCTTGAACAGACTCAGAACCTCGAGGTGAGGCACGGTGGTTGGCTTGACAAAATGGGAGTTTAACTTGACGCTCCTAACATCGGTCCGATGCCTGGACACTTACATATAAATATAAACAGTGAGCTAAAGCCCAGTGAATAACAGCTGTGTAAAAAGGTTAAGAATGAATGTCCTTTCAGTAATTAAACAGTCATATCAGTCATTTAGAAACCAAAGCAGTCATATGTGGTACATCCAATAGCAAAACAGTACAGTAGGTCTTAACAGACCGAACAGTCAGTTGATGACCATCATAACGGTAAACAGTAGTAGTTCCAACATGGGAACTGACAGAGATCTCTGTAACAGTAGCAGTAGCAGTAACAGTAACAGTAACAGTAGGTTGCTATGGATGCCGCGAGTACAGTTTACAAATAGGACAAACATTCATTCATTGAACAATAACATTTCAGTGAGCAGTACAGTTGACCATTCAGAAAATAATCATAATTGAACATATCTTTACAACATTGTTACTCACAGAGCACTGGGCTACAGATAGGCTAATGAGTGTCCTCGGATGCCATCCCTACACAGTTACAGAACAAACACACACTAAGTTACGCAATAGGGAATCAATAACCTAGCCCCTTATCTAGACTTAGTGTGGTTCTATAACATTATCTTCATTAAGATGCCTTAAACTAGGCTTAGGAATGCCTAGGATGGAATGAAGATGCAAAAATACACTTTAAAACACCTTTTCAATTTTTTGTTGAAACAGGGGTCTCGCTCGAGCGTGGCTTTCTACGCTCGAGCGAGCGTGCCAAAACAGAGGAAAACAGAGGGGTCGCTCGAGTATGGGCTTTCTCGCTCTAGCTGTCTGTAAAAATGCAAAAAGTGTTGGATGTTGAAAATCTCCGCTCGACGCTCGCTCGAGCGTGAGACACAATTCTCGCTCGAGCGTAGGTTCCTTCGCTCGAGCATGCGTCTGCGTGCACCAAAAACCTGAGAGCTTGCAATCTAACCTCGAGCCAGCAGTCCTTCACTCGATCGGAGCTCTGAACAAAAGATGGTCGCTCGAGCGTAGAATCCTTCGCTCGAGCGTGGAAGCCAAAATCTAGAATTTCCAGATTTGCCTCCCAAGCTCAAACCAAGCATTCAACACTTCAAAACTCAACCTTTTGAGCTCATTTTCTGGAAAACACTTGAAAACTCGTACTACAACATATTTTGAAGATTAATTTTGTAAAATCAAGCCCAAAGGTGAGACAATTCAACACAATTTCAAAGAAACCTCCAAGAATAAAACTTAAATGCAACATGCATGATCTCCCTTGAATTTCAACACTTCAAACCAAGATTAAACTGGCAATTTGATAGAGAGACATGGTGAATTCATGGACTACAACAAAATTATGAACTTGCATGTAAGAATTTCATGAAGAACAACTTCAAAATGCTAGAACATGTACATGCATGCATGAATTAACTATCAATTCAACTCTTCCACAATAATTCTTGACTTTAAACTCCAAATCTCCATGAACCATGCAAGAAACAACTCAATTACATAGATAAGGGGATGAATTCCCTACCTTAGGTCTTGAATTCTAGGTATGGAGGCTCAATTTTTGCAATCTCCTTCAATTCCTCTAACTCTCCAAGCTAATTCTTGTTGAAAACAATTTTTCTTCCAAGCCTTCCTCTCTCACTTGGTTTTGGTCACAAGAAGATGAAGTGAAGAAAGATGCTAAACAATGTAAAGGGTGAGAGAAGTAGTGGCCTAGCATAATCCACTCAATGGCAAATTGGTAGTAAATGCAAACTAATGTAATTTAACTTTACTCAATCTAATTTAATCATTCCAAATTGAAATTTAATTAAACCTACCATAAATGTCACGCCCCAAAATTTGGACAATTAAATATTAAATTAGGACTAATCCCAATCAATATTCCATCATCCAAATCCTAGGGGTGAAACAAAAAAACTAAACGCCAACCAAACCATCTACCACAATTTCATAACTATCAAATACCTCCAACATTAAAGTAGCAACAACTAGTCCAAGCAACTTAAATAAATACGGTTATAAACCATGCCAAATTATTCTAATACTAAAGCCATATAAAAAAAAATACATAAATTAGTATCAACCCTAAGCTCAAGAAAATAAAAGAAGTCCAAACGACATGTCCTACGATCACAGTTATTTCTTGTCACCACCATAGCCTCAACTAATCCTGCAAATGAAGTTCGGCTGCGCTCAAACAGAACGCACCCGAGTTGCCAAGAGACAAAACGGGTCAGTATACAAGTATACTGGTATGAGTACAAGATTTAACACCTACGTATCCACCAGACACAGACAAAAATACATTTAATTCTTATCACGGGACAAGACAAGTAGTTCCAGCCGTACGAAGACGAATGGGTAGTTTCCCGAGATACGGTGGCATTTAGCTTCTTATCCGTACACAATGAAATATAAATTGATTATAAAATAGACAAAATAAAAATAAAAATATGGCGAGTCAGTCCTGCATAAAAAGTTATTAAAACCCACCATCCTGCAAAACAAATAAAGTTAGTATAATTTAATCATAAGTAACTTGTTGAAAAAAAATATAAAATTACACCGTTTCATACTTAAATAATTCAAATTGATCAAAACTCAAAGAACGAAAGTTGTACAAAATCAAATTTCCTAAAACACACCGTGAACGAATTTAACAGAAACTGAACAGGTTAAGAGAAAAATTTGATATAAAAATCTAGACAGAATTCAATCGAAAAATCTGAAGCTGAAAACGAACCAAAACTGCCCTAAGATGATTTTTTTCGAAAAATTTCAAAACACAAAAAGTGTGCAGAATAATGTTTTACTTCAGTTTATGCGAAACCAATAAAAATGAGCTCGTTTCGTGGGTTAAAACAGCCTCTAAAATCTGCCTTGCTAAAATGAATCAAACCAACAATAATCAAGATCATCCGATTATAAGTTCTAATCAATCTTTTTATTAAAAAGCTAAAACACAAAAGTTGTCCAAAATCACATATACATGCCTCTGCTCAAATTTCATAATTTATCGAGATCGTTTACAATTTTTTTATCATGTACAAATCAATACCAATCACACTATACTAATAAATTCATAATTAAATTCTTTGTACCGTAACTCCACCACTTCGGCCCTCCCCTTCTGGCCTACACATATATCCCATGTTCCTCTCGTATACCTAACACCGCTCCGAAGCCAAACTTACATGGGGATATCGTCCCGAGTTTGACTCACACTCTCCAGATGGTTAGCATATACGTACGCGCGCAAATCAAAACACTCGTCTACTCATAAGAACGAGGCAACAACATATATATACACAACATCTCACATATGAGAATAAACATAACAATGCCGAGCCTAAAGCATTCAAATAAATCGCATAATCCTCACTTTTTTGTTTTATACACTCTTTCTCACCATCACTCAAATAAAACAACAATCCATGGAGTCATGGTGGAGTATAAGGAATTTAGCTATATGTTCTTAATTAATTTTAATTTCATATAACCATGAGTGTAATTACAATCATAGAATAAATTCATATAAAAATTCTAAACATGGCATACACAACTAATCAAACTAATTAAAATCAATCAATCATCTACATGCAAATACAAAATCAATCTAACATCAAATAAAAATAAATAAGTAAATAAAAACAATGAATCAATCCATCCTCTAACCAATATCTATGGATTCTAAATTTATTTTAATTTTATATAATCATGAGTATGATTACAATTATAAAATCAATTCATGTAAAAACCATAAATCTTGCATATACAACTAATCAAAATAATTAAAATCAATCAATCGTCTAAAAATCTTGAACCTTACATACAAACTAAACAAAATAATTAAATTTAATCAATTATCTTAAAATCCTAAACTTTACCTACACAACATATCAAAGTAATTAAAATTAATCAATCATTTAAAAACCCTAAAGTTTACCTACACAACTAATCAAAGTAATTAAAATCAATCACTTATCTAAGAACCCTAAACTTTACATACATTACTAGTCAAAATAATTAATATCAATCTATCATCTATAAACCCTAAATCTTATATCCACAACTAATCAAAATAATTAAAATTAATCTATCATCTTTATGTAAAACAAAATCAAACTAACATCAAACAAATATAAATAAAATAAAACAGCGAATTAAACATAAATCAAGGAAAGTAAATTTTATACTCACAATATTTTCTAAAGATCCAAAAAATATTTAAAAAGCTAATGGAGCCATCAAAATAAAACCCTAACTTTTTTTTTTCTCCTCTCCTCTTCTTCCATGCCGTCTCTCTCTTCTCTCTCTCTCTTTCTTTTTTTTTTTTTTTCTCTCTCTCTCTCTCAGTTTCCGGTGCGCCTCCAATTCACTTTTTCTTTGATTGACTCATCTATTTTCTAACCTAACACACCATTATATACTATTATATTATATAATACATTATAATATATATAAATATAAATATAAGATTAAATATATATAAATATTCGTATATAACACCTCTCTTTTTTTTATATAACAAATATAAATATATAAATATTTAGATTAATTATATATAATTAAATAACATATTAAATTAATTAATTACCATATTAAATTCATTAAATAACACATTAAATTCTCATGTGACCACACAATTAATAAAGCCAAAAATAAAATAAGATAATAATAACCGTAATAATAAAAAAATAATGACTTAAGAAAATTAGGGTCGCTATAATATACACACATCAAAAGAATCTCGTCCCGAGATTCGATAGGAGAGAGTACTACGCAAAAAGTTCCGGATGCATACGTCGAACTTTCTCTTCTAACTCCCAGGTAATATCATTCTTATCTTCGCTCTATTGCGCTTTCACCAAGTTCACTTTCTTGCGCCACAATTGCTTTATATCCCGATCTAGAATAGTAACCGGTCGCACCACATACGTTAGATCATCACTAATCTCCAACACTTCTGGTGATACTACTTGGGATAGGTCTTGCACACACTCCCACAATAAAGATACATAGAACACATTGTGAATCAAAGCTAAAGTAGGTGGTAGAGCTAATTTGTAAGCCACATTACCAATCCTCTCAATGATCTCATATGGTCCCACAAATCTAGGTGCTAACTTTCCCTTCTTTCCGAACCGCATAATACCCTTCATCGGCGAAACCTTCAAAAACACAAAACCTCCGACATTCAACTCAACCCCCTTATGTTTTCTATCAGCATAACTCTTTTGACGGCTTTGCAGTCTTAATACGATCCCGAATAATGTTTACCTTCTCCGTGGTCTCTCTTACCAACTCTGGCCCCAACAACAGCGCATCACCTACCTCCATCTAACAAGTAGGTGATCGACATGGCCTTCCATACAAAGCCTCAAAAGGTGTTATCCCGATACTGGAGTGATAGCTATTATTATAAGCAAAGTCCACTAATGGCAAGTGTTCTTCCCAACTACCACCAAGATTGAGAACATAAGCTCTCAACATATCCTCCAAGATCTGATTTACCAGCTCAGTTTGCCCATCTGTCTGAGGATGATAAGCCGTGATCAGGTCTAACCTAGCACCCAAAGCATGCTGAAAACTCTCCCAAAACTCTGCCACAAACAACGAATCACGATCCGAAACTGTAGAAACGGGTGCGCCATGAAGTCGCACCACTTCTTGAATATATAGCCTAGCCAGTTTATCTGCAGTTCGGTGAACACTAATAGGAATAAAATGAGCAGACTTTGTGAGTCGATCCACTATCACCCACATAGATTCATTGCCTCGCTTAGACCGCGGCAATCAATTCACGAAATCCATAGAGATGCACTCTCATTTCCAAGTAGGGATCTCAAGAGGCTGCAATAGTCCAAACAGTCGTTGATGTTCTGCCTTAACCTGTTGGCACACATAACATCGAGAGACATACTCTCCTACGTCTTTCTTCATACCTTCCCACCAAAACGTCCTCTTCAGGTCATGATACATCTTAGTCCCACCAGGGTGAATGGTATATCGGGACCTATGGGCATTATCCATAATCTCTTTCCTCAATTCAACAATATTAGGTACACACAACCTGTCCTTGAATCGTGATCCCCCATCTGAGTCCACAAACCAATTAGTAGGATAATCATCGATCAAATCCACTACAAGGTCATCGAGCTTGCTGACAAGAAACCCATCTAAATTCTGCATCTGACAAACTTTACCCAGTAACGTCGGCTGCACGGTCAAACTACCAATGTATGCCTTCTCCGCACACTTTATTGGTTGAACATCATGCATCGAAATTAACTCCAAAGACTTCCATTCCTGAATCATCAAAGAAGCTATAATCCCATGTTGTCGACTAAGTGCATCTGCGACCACATTTCCTTTTCCTGGGTGGTAAAGGATCTCGAAATCATAACTACTGATGAATTCAACCCACCTCTATTGTCTCATGTTCAACTCTTTTTGAGAAAAGAGATATTTGAGGCTCTTGTGATCTGTGTATAGCTCAAAGTGCTCCCCAAACAAGTAGTGTCGCCACACTTTCAACGCAAAATAACTGCTGCCAACTCTAAGTCATGAGTAGGGTATCGTCTCTCATGAGGTTTTAGTTGTCGAGAAGCATAAGATACAACCTTCTGATACTGCATCAATACACATCCCAACCCAGTTCCACTCGCATCAGTAAACACTACTAACTTTTTTCCTTGTACCGGTATAGTTAACACCAGAGCTGTAGTTAACCGCTGCTTTAACTCCTGGAAAGCTTTCTCACAATCATCTGTCCATACAAACTTCACATTCTTGCGGGTCAACTTGGTCATGGGTTCTACAATAGTGGAAAACTTCTTTATAAATCTCTTGTAATAACCGGCTAGTCCTAAAAACTTCTCACCTCTGCAGGGTTCGTGGGCTGCTTCCATTCTTTGACCGCAACAACTTTTTCAAGATCTACCGCTATCCCCTGATTGGACACAACATGTCCCAAAAATCGAGCTTCTTTCTCCCAAAAGTGACACTTACTGAACTTAGTGTATAACTGTTGCTTCCTCAAAGTCTGCAATACAATTTTCAAGTGTTCTCTGTGTTCCTCCTCATTCTTAGAATACACCAAGATATCATCTATGAAGATAATCACAAACTTATCTAGATATGGTTGAAAAATTCTGTTCATCAAGTCCATGAAGTAGGCAGGAGCATTGGTCAAACCAAAAGGCATTATCGGAAATTTGTACAACCCATACCGGGTCCGAAAAGCAGTAAGCGGTATATTTTCCTCTAACACACCCATTTGAGGATAACCCGTTTTGAGATCAAATTGAGAGAACATGGTTGCCCCCTTCAACTGATCAAACAAGTCATCAATTCTAGGTACCGGATACTTGTTCTTGATAATCACCTTGTTCAGCTCTTTGTAATCTATGCACATGCGGAGAGTGCCATCTTTTTTGGAGACAAAGATCGCAGGTGCTCCTCAGGGGGAGTTACTTGAACGAATGAACCCTTTCTGAAGCATCTCTTCCAACTGCTTTTTCATCTCCACAAGCTCCTTAGGTGCCATTCGATATGCCGCCTTAGAAATTGGTGCAGTTCCTGGCACTAGGTCAATGCGAAATTCTACTACCCGTCGAGAAGAAGGTCTAGGTATCTCCTGAAATACATCCTCAAACTCACGTACCGCATCTACTTCACTAATATCCTGCTTAGGAATTTCTATTGAGCATAGAAAACTCATCATCACCGACTCTTCTCCATCGCTAGAAGTGTGGGTAAGCCGTGGCATACCGAGAATATCTATATTTACAGTCCTTCCAACACAATTTGGAGTCACAAAGTGTTTTCGCAGCTAATCCATACCCAAAATAATTGTAAACCCCTAAAACCCTAAAACAATTAGGTCCGCATACAAGACTTTGCCCGCAAAGTCAATCTCAAAATCTTTACACATCTTAGAAAGAGTAACTGCCCCTTCTAAAGGGGTCTTAACACGAATAAGTCTAGACAAAGAGGTAGTTACAAGGTGTTCTCTTTCTACAAACTGCCTAGATATGAAACAATGAGAGACACCAGTATCAAAAAGTACTCTAAACGGTTCTTAAAAAAAAAAATTAAAGGTACCTTCCAGCCATCACCTTCAAGTTAAACACATAAGAAGAATTCGTTCTTAAATACTTACAATAAATTCAACGACCAAACTAAACCGGCTAACCCATGTTTTCACAATCCGAGGATCACCTAAACTCTCACAACTCTAGGGTAACCTAGAGCTCTGATACCAAGCTGTCACGCCCCAAAATTTAGACAATTAAATATTAAATTAGGACTAATCCCAATCAATATTCTATCATCCAAATCCTAAGGGTGAAACAAAAAAACTAAACGCCAACCAAACCATCCACCACAATCTCATAACTATCAAATACCTCCAACATTAAAGTAGCAACAACTAGTCCAAACAACTTAAATAAAGTACGGTTATAAACCATGCCAAATTATTCCAATACTAAAGCCATATAAAAAAAAAATACATAAATTAGTATCAACCCTAAGCTCAAGAAAATAAAAGAAGTCCAAACGACATGTCCTACGATCACAGTTATTTCTTGTCATCACCATAGCCTCAACTAATCCTGCAAATGAAGTTCGGCTGTGTTCAAACAGAACGCACCCGAGTTGCCAAGAGACAAAACGGGTCAGTATACAGGTATACTGGTATGAGTACAAGATTTAACACCTACGTGTCCACCAGACACAGACAAAAATACATTTAATTCTTATCACGGGACAAGACAAGTAGTTCCAGCCGTACCGAGACGAATGGGTAGTTTCCCGAGATACGGTGGCATTTAGCTTCTTATCCGTACACAACGAAATATAAATTGATTATAAAATAGACAAAATAGAAATAAAAATATGGCGAGTTAGTCCTGCATAAAAAGTTATTAAGACCCACCATCCTGCAAAACAAATAAAGTTAGTATAATTTAATCATAAGTAACTTGTTGAAAAAAAATATAAAATTACACCATTTCATACTTAAATAATTCAAATTGATCAAAACTCAAAGAACGAAAGTTGTACAAAATCAAATTTCCTAAAACACATCACGAACGAATTTAACAGAAACTGAACAGGTTAAGAGAAAAATTTGATATAAAAATCTAGACAGAATTCAATCGAAAAATCTGAAGCTGAAAACGAACCAAAACTGCCCTAAGATGATTTTTTTCGAAAAATTTCAAAACACAAAAAGTGTGCAGAATAATGTTTTACTTCAGTTTATGCGAAACCAATAAAAATGAGCTCGTTTCGTGGGTTAAAACAGCCTCTAAAATCTGCCTTGCTAAAATGAATCAACCCGACAATAATCAAGATCATCCGATTATAAGTTCTAATCGATCTTTTTATTAAAAAGCTAAAACACAAAAGTTGTCCAAAATCACATATACATGTCTCTGCTCAAATTTCATAATTTATCGAGATCGTTTACTATTTTTTTATCATGTACAAATCAATACCAATCACACTATACTAATAAATTCATAATTAAATTCTTTGTACCGTAACTCCACCACTTCGGCCCTCCCCTTCCGGCCTACACATATATCCCATGTGCCTCCCGTATACCTAACACCGCTCCGAAGCCAAACTTACACGGGGATATCGTCCCGAGTTTGACTCACACTCCCCGGATGGTTAGCATATACGTACGCGCGCAAATCAAAACACTCGTCTACTCATGAGAACGAGGCAACAACATATATATACACAACATCTCACACATGAGAATAAACATAACAATGCCGAGCCTAAGGCATTCAAATAAATCTCATAATCCTCACTTTTTTGTTTTGTACACTCTTTCTCACCATCACTCAAATAAAACAACAATCCATTGAGTCATGGTGGAGTATAAGGAATTTATCTATATGTTCTTAATTAATTTTAATTTCATATAACCATGAGTGTAATTACAATCATAGAATAAATTCATATAAAAATCCTAAACATGGCATACACAACTAATCAAAGTAATTAAAATCAATCAATCATCTACATGCAAATACAAAATCAATCTAACATCAAATAAAAATAAATAAGTAAATAAAAACAATGATTCAATCCATCCTCTAACCAATATCTATGGATTCTAAATTAATTTTAATTTCATATAACCATGAGTGTAATTACAATCATAGAATAAATTCATATAAAAATCCTAAACATGGCATACACAACTAATCAAACTAATTAAAATCAATCAATCATCTACATGCAAATACAAAATCAATCTAACATCAAATAAAAATAAATAAGTAAATAAAAACAATGAATCAATCAATCCTCTAACCAATATCTATAGATTCTAAATTTATTTTAATTTTATATAATCATGAGTATGATTACAATTATAAAATCAATCCATATAAAAACCATAAATCTTGCATATACAACTAATCAAAATAATTAAAATCAATCAATCATCTAAAAACCTTGAACCTTACATACAAACTAAACAAAATAATTAAATTTAATCAATCATCTAAAAATCCTAAACTTTACCTACACAACATATCAAAATAATTAAAATTAATCAATCATCTAAAAACCCTAAAGTTTACCTACACAACTAATCAAAGTAATTAAAATCAATCACTTATCTAAGAACCCTAAACTTTACATACACTACTAGTCAAAATAATTAAAATCAATCTATCATCTATAAACCCTAAATCTTATATCCACAACTAATCAAAATAATTAAAATTAATCTATCATCTTTATGTAAAACAAAATCAAACTAACATCAAACAAATAAAAATAAATAAATAAATAAAACAACGAATTAAACATAAATCAAGGAATGTAGATTTTGTACTCACAATATTTTTTTGAAGATCCAAAAAATATTTAGAAAACTAATGGAGCCATCAAAACAAAACCTTAACTTTTTTTTTTCTCCTCTCCTCTTCTTCCATGCCGTCTCTCTCTTCTCTCTCTCTCTCTTTCTTTTTTTTTTTCTCTCTCTCTCTCTCTCAGTTTCCGCTGCGCCTCCGATTCACTTTTCTTTGACTGACTCATCTATTTTCTAACCTAATACACCATTATATACTATTATATTATATAATACATTATAATATATATAAATATAAATATAAGATTAAATATATATAAATATCCATATATAATACCTTTTTTTATATAACAAATATAAATATATAAATATTTAGATTAATTATATATAATTAAATAACACATTAAATTAATTAATTACCACATTAAATTCATTAAATAACACATTAAATTCTCATGTGACCACACAATTAATAAAACTAAAAATAAAATAAGATAATAATAACCATAATAATAAAAAAATAATGACTTAAGAAAATTAGGATCGCCACAATAAAATCACATAAATTCTAATCAGCATAAAATACTAATCAATTTCTGGTTCGGTCGCCGATAAAACCTTCAATCCGCAGTTCAAGTTAAAACATGAACAGATTCATTCAGAAATCAAATAGATAGAAATGCATTTAAAACAACACACTTATACAATCAGTTCAGAATTTCGTTCTTATCAGTTACTTATCATGCTTAATCATAGATTAGCACTAATCAGAGGTGAGAGTTGTCACAACCGGGTTCTACAAAACCTTCAGGTTGATCCATATAGATTTCTTCACCCAGGTCTCCATTTAAAAAGGTTATTTTAATATCCATTTGATGAATTTTTAAATCATGAATTGCAGCCATTGCAATTAATAATCTAATGGATGTAACTCTAGTAACCGAAGAAAATTGTAGCAGCGCCCGGGTGGGACCTCGCGCTACAGTTCGGACTCGATTTGTGTCACGGTTCTTAATCTGAACCAAAGAGTCCAAATCTGGCAAATCGTTTGAGAAAACAGATTTTTTGAAAAAGTAGTGCCAAACATGGACTGCTTTGCCAGATACAGAGTCGCCACCTAAATATTTTAAAATGGGGAAATTTAGGAAACCCTGACTCGGTGCCGAAGGCCACATGTCCGTCATCACCGGAGTTGTCTCGGCTCGGGAGCTTGGGTACGATTGGGGAAGGTCAGCTATGAGCACCCCCTTTCGCCCGGTCCGAAGACCGGCCTCTACTAACCGTGATATCCGTTTTTGAAAACTTTATGTGTTCTTTAAACCAATTGTTAGCCTAGAATTACTATGTTATGCGCGCAGCAAACAAGTATAGACTAGATTGCCTAATTTGGAAATAAACATTGCATATCCGTTTGGTTTGAAAATGCTTTGGATTTGCTACTCGCAAGTAGGCTAAAATACGGATTTCAACGGGTTTTTCCAACTCAAACAATCCAACCTTCACCCACAGGCATTCAAAACAGTTTAACACATAAGCATCTAGCCACATGTTAAGCATGCTGTTATGGCAACATTCACACTCATGCGATATGCTAAAGCGGAAATACTTACATAGTACTCCATGCGAAAACCAAGAACTTGTTAGCAAACATGCATGATCCAAGTCCATGTTAAGTGCCTAATGCATCGCATACAAAATGTCGCTAAGATAGGCTCGGCTAATCCTAGACATGTCATGTGAAAATGCACAATTAACACATATTCAATTTTTGAATTGAAGTACTGATGCAGTTAGCGTGATGTACCGAGCCTAATGCATGTAATACAAATGCATGAATGCACACATGCATAGCATAAGGTATGCTAAATTAGACGTGCCCTAATCTACCATCATAAGCAGGTAAATAAAAGGGAAGAAAGAAGTGAGGTTGGAAGACATACACACACTCACGCACACTTATTACAGATTTGCCCTCGCTCGGAGGGACCGAATAAATATTACAAATTAACTAACTACGCAAGCTAATTAATATTACAAATTAACTAATTTAATTAACAAATTAAATTAAATTAATTAAAGCAGGAAAGCGTCTCGGGAGACGCGCCACCATGCGCAAGCTGCCTTTGTTTTCCTTCCTTTCCTCCTCTGGAGGCTGTCAAAGCCTCAGGACTGCATCCTTGGACAGAGGGGATCATCACCGGCTGAATGAAACTTCCACCGGCAATGTAGTATGGCCATCGGCACAAAATAGGGTCTGTCGGCAGAGAAAATTGTGCCGGTCGGCACATTACACTGCCGGTCGGCAGAGTATTCCTGCAGAACCTGCAACTCACAGCAACAGAGGGCAAAACAAGGCATGGCAGCATATTTCAAGGCATGTATGCATCAACCATGTCTCTTATCATTGTGATGACTCAAAGGGACATGTGCCTCGGTTCTTGGACCACCAATCACGCATTTCCATGCATGATGGCCCAAAGAACCAAGTATGCAACTTTGATTTCAAATATATGCACACCAATTAAACAAATAAGGCCCAATTCCTATCACCAATTCAAGGAACAAGGCATGCATGCAAAATGCAATGCAACCTAGGCATACAAGCTAGGAATGCAACATGACATGGCAAGGCACTTATGCAATCATGCAAGCATACATAGAGCAATGCAAATGAGTGCAAAGATGGACTTATACATGAATTAGGCAACTCTAAAAAGGCCTAAAACAGCAGCCATAATGACCAAAACAAGAAGCCAAAACACATGCACACATACACATGATGGAAGGCCTACACTTGGGCACAATTTAAACAACCCTCAAGCACACTTGAAAGGAGGAAACGTGGACAAATTAGCATGCATTACGAGCCCTAAAATCATGTTAGGATGGTGCCAAACCAAGCAACAAATTCAAGCCAAAACATGCAACAAATAGTCCAAGTGTTCAAAGCAAATCAATAAGGCATTGAACTACACTTATCATGACCAAACATGGCATGCATTAAACAACTAAAAACAGATTTTTAGCATGCTAAAACAAGGCCAAAGGACTCCTTAGATGGCATCTAAGTGGCCCAAATACAAAGGCATACACCATGGCCAAAACATGGAGCATTGCAACACATGCTTTCAAAGCATTAAAGAGACATGCAAGGTAGTCAAACAAGCATGGAAATGGGACTGAAATAGCATGTAGGATGATTCCAAATCATCAAAACAATGCAAAGATGGCATGCTACACATGCACAAACTCAAGGCCAACAAGCCTAAATGCAAAGGAGCCATATAAGGCATGCAAAGATCGGCCCAAACGACTATGGACAGAGCTAAAGCATGGCAAAATAAGCACATAAACTTCACAAATATAAGCCCAAAACATGCTCCAACAAAGGCTAACAACCTAAGGCACATTAAGGCATAAACATGGCATTACATGGCAACTATGCTAAACATGCATAAGGTTCCAAAACCAACTTTAAATCATGTTATATCATGGATATATAAGCATGAAAAACAAACCAAACATGCTCAACACACACTCAAGCATAGGCTTCCTTAGGAAGGCCAAAATGTGCCCTTTTCAAGGACAACAAGGAGAGGGGGTGGCCCTCTCCTTCTTGGGACTTCAAAGCATCATCTTCACCACTGAAATCCCTCAAGATTTCAGTGGTGAAGAGACCTCAACACCAAAATCCCGGAGCTAGCACAAAATGGCTCAAAATGAGGCCTTTTGAGGCCTAAGGGTGGTCAACACCCCTCAAACAACAAAACACTCTTAATAAACAATAAAGAGGGCCTAAAAACAGAACTTTTTTATGTTATACAATAATCACAAAAACAGCTCTAAGATAGGTATAAAATTGATGCAAGAATGGGGAATAAAGGTGTAAGTTTCTTACCCTTGTAGTCCTCTTCAACAAGGATGCTCCAATGGCCTCCTTTGGCTCCAAATCAGTCAAGAAACTCAAGAACAACCCCTTAGAACTCTAATCTCAAGAGGAAGGTGAAACACTAGGTGTTTGTGTGCAATAGTAAGGCACAAAACACCTAGTGTGCAAAATGGGAGGGAAAGAGAGATAGATTGTGTATGTCTAACCCTAACCCTAGAAAACCAGAGCTCTCCTCTGTCTTTTCTCTCTCTAAAATGTCTAAGCCTCTCTCTTTTGCCTTAGAGAGAGCTTCTCTCTATAAGCCTCTTGTAAAGCTTACAAGACAAGCTTTGCAAGAGGGAGATCCCTCCATACACGTGTATGGAGGGGAGCAAAAGTTATACAGCTGTCCAAAAATATCTGCAAAAGCAGATGAACAGCAATCGGCCGGCAAAAAATGCCATCTTGGCCAAACAAAGTGCCGACCGGCACAAAAAAGTGCTGACCGGCAACAAATAGTGCCGACCGGCAAACTATTTTGCCGGTGGCAGCAAAAACCAGCCGGTGGCATCTAGCCACTGCCGGTGAAGGGTGGGGATGGTCTACAAGCCCCACTCTGCCTCTCAAAGGCAAAACACAAGTGTTCGGTGCAAAACCAGACACTAAACGGTCGAGTTCGGAGATCCTGAGGCAAGGCACGCGAGCCGAGGCTTCCGGGAACTCCAAACGAACACAAACATGGATAATCACCGAGTGTTCAAACGGTGACGTCCAAGTCTTGAGGACGGTCAAAAATGGGGTGTCTACAGTTACCCCTCTTTGACAGAACTCGAAAGTCATAACAATGACGGGAGTGAATGTCAAAGCCCAGAGACGACCCATTTTTGACAAGGCCGAAGACTCAGACAATCATGCAATACAAATAAGATATGCGCCCGGAGGCAGGGGCAAAATGCAAGACAATGCACGGAGCCGAGCATAACTTATGATCATGCAAAGAAAGCTGTAATGAAGCAAACATGCGAGAATTTTAAGCTAGCATACCAAACTACACTACAATGCAGAAAGGATGTAAGAGAATTATGGAATTCTCAAAATGTCTCACTCGGGAGATACAATACCTGTCCGGTTCGTCTGGTCGCACCAGCTTCAAATGAACCGTGCATACAATATCGTGCCTGAAAAGAAAACAAACTTAACAGGTACAATATGGTTAGCAACATGCATGACAATGCAAATGTGGATGCAAAACGATATGCGATATATACAAAACAATGTATAAACAATGCAAATGAAGATGCAATGTATTGAAACAATGCAAGCTACATGCAAAGCATTTGGATCGTGATCCAATCACGAACGGTTCGAAACCACACCTATGTCAAATAGATTGATGGAGGTAACAAGTCTGTCTACCATAGAACGGTCAACTGAACTATGAGTATTGTAGACAGACGCAAGAACAAGTATTGGGTGGAATGACACAAGTGGGGAAACAACCCGCTGGAGAAAGGACTACGATCCTAATGCCGGATGCAAAAATTACACTACAATGTAATGGGTGGATATGGCACGCAGGCCAAACCAAATCTTGCCTAGGAAAGGCATGCATACATACAAGCCATGTGTAACACAGAAAAGGTGCCGCAACCCTCAACCAACATATCAACGTGGAATCGGCGCGATACACATACAGAACTGTGTTCTAACATGAAAAGTAAGGGCACATACCAGACCAAGCTCAACATGGAAAGGCGCAAGCCAAAGGCGGAAGGTGATGCAATGAATGCATGCAATCTACAATGCAATATCTACTAATATGCAATGGAATGGATATGGATACAATGGATATGGCACGCAAGCCAAACCAAATCTTGCCTAGGAAAGGCATGCACACGTACGAGCCATGTGTAACACAGAAAAGGTGCCGCAACCCTCAACCAACATATCAACGTGGAATCGGCGCGATACACATACAGAACTGTGTTTTAACATGAAATGTAAGGGCACATACCAGACCAAGCTCAACCTGGAAAGGCGCAAGCCATAGGCGGAAGGTGATGCAATGAATGCATGCAAACTACAATGCAAATGCAAGACAATGCAAATATGCAATGACTATGATTGCAACTTTCCCTATCTTACCAATAGGGTGATATACTAGGTTGGTTCAGTATCCAGAACTGAGGCGTAGACATGTCGCCTCAACCTATGGGGCTTCCATACAGATTTCAAGCCGAGGGTAAACCTCTGGGTATTTAAACCAGACTTTAGTCTCGGAACTCCCGAACCTTTGCGTTCTAGGCATAAGCCGTTCGAACTCTAGTTTCCACCGTCCCAGTTGGTCTTCTAGGAACTCATCGCAAGCATAGGCAGGTGGCTTTACCAGACCACCGAAAGTCGTTCGGGCACGACAAACACCAAAGGAATTGCACCTTCAGAGGATTTAGGGTCTCCTAGACCGGGATGCAAAATGTATGCATGACAATGCATGTTTTTTGTTTGTTTTTTTTGAAATGCAAATGATGCAAGTGATACATGTTGCATGGAATGCGCGACTATACGCGGCTTAAGATATGTACAAAGCAATAATGTGCACACCAATGCAATAAAGGTTTTGCACCTTCCAAGGATTTAAGGTCTCCTAGACCGTACGTGTTTAAGGTCTCGCCAGACCATGCGTGTTTAAGGTCTCGCCAGACCATAAAATACCTGTCCGGTTCGTCTGGTCACTCCGGCCTCAAATGAACCGTACAATACAATATCGTTCCTGAAAAGAAAACAAACTTAACAGGTACAATATTGTTAGCAACATGCATGACAATGCAAGAATGAGGCACGCATGCCGTATGGAATGTAAGTTGATGCAAATGGACTTATATGCCAAATAAAAAAAAAAAACGTGCACATCAATGCACCGGAGGTTTCGCACCTCCCAAGGATTTAAGGTCTCCTAGACCGTACGTGTTTAAGGTCTCGCCAGACCATGCGTGTTTAAGGTCTCGCCAAACCGTGGGTATTAAAATGTATGCATGTGTGACACGTATGCCACACGGAATGCAAAATTTTGAAAATTGGACTTACACGCTTCGCGAAGCCGGTTCGTATGCAAAACAATGCAATGTACTAACAAGTACATGTGAGGTGCGCAAGATAGCGCGATAGAATGCATGCTAGATGCAATTGAGGTGCACAAAACAGTGCGATGCGCAAAACAGCGCGAACAATTTTGAAATGCACAAAACAGTGCAATGCGCAGAACAGCGCGAGGTTTGAAATGCACAAAACAGTGCGATGCGCAGAACAGCGCGAGGTTTGAAATGCACAAAACAGTGCGATGACCAGTGTGACACGCACGCCACACGGAATGTAAACGGGCTTAAATGCGCAACAACGCACGTATTCCGGAATGCATGACAATGCATAGAATGGAAATGCAATGATGATGCATGAGAAATGTGCACGACAATGCAAAGGGGTGCGTGTTGCAACGCATGTAACACGTGCATAACAATGCAAATGTGCGGCGCACGACAGTGCGATGTAATGTACCGAAGTAGTGTGATGAACTTGTGCAACACATATGGGGCAACTTTTGAATTCAAAAAGGATACAAAAAGGATACACCTTGCACGAATTCGAGTGCCACGCACTAGAGACACGGCCCGCGGTCAGAACGGAGGCCGGTTGAGCGTCGGAGATGCACTTTCTTACACTTGCTTGAGCTATGAAGACCCCAATCTTCTCAAATGGCCTAAACAAGGCTGTGGGAACCCCACCGGCAGAAGGGGGGGCCACCGGCTGGCCATCGGCAAAAAAATAATTCCATCGGCACAAAAAAGTGCCGGCCGGCACAAAACATTGCCGACCGGCAAACAGTTGCTGGTGCGGGGCAGTTTTGTCTTTCCACCTCGAGTGTTATAAAATAGGGCTTGAAAACCCTATTCTTCACTTTTCCACCGCCGAAATCCTTCACACTCTCTCTCTAGAGTGCTTCTCTCTCATTTTTCGCCCGTTTCTTCGCGTTCTACGCCCGTTTCGTCGTCGGATTCGCGATCCTCTTCGCGTTTCGGACATTTTCCACCGATCACATTCTCGTTTCGGTGCCTCGTTCGGCGTTCTCGCCTTCTCGGGGTTTGTTCCCCTCACTTTCCTCTTCATTTCCGTGCCTCTTCACATTCCGGCCTTCCCGGCCATTTTCGACCCTCTCAGGAGTTGACTTTTCGGTTGACTCTTCGCATTCCGGCTCGGTTTTCCCTTTTCCGACCATTTTCACACCACTCTCTACATGGCGGACGACATTCCACGTGGCGGGACTCCCCCGGACCACGAGATGGACCCCGGGGTCGAGCTCTTACCACTGAGCGAGCGCCCGTTCGACCCGGCGACCTACCGGCCGGCGATCCACGTTCTGCCCCCAGACGGCCTGCGTCAGTTCCGGAGCTTCGAGAGGTACGCGCCCCCTGAGTTACTGCTACGCGAGCCTACCTCCCACCTTTCATTCGGCACTCCCGAGGTAACTCTTCATCTTCTGCTTTACTTTCTGCAATGTAGGATACAAAACTGCCATAGTTAGCTGTATTCTTTAATTGCTGAAATCTGATATTGCCGTAGACCGTAGTTGACTGTAAACATACATACAACTGATATCTGCTTGAGACTGACACATGCACACACACTGCACTAGCCCTGAATCACTCAAACACACGGCACTCACTGTATTCTACTGCATACACACTGGCACCCAGTATTTGTCTGAATCTGTCAAACTTGCATACATGCCATACCTGCTCTGAAACACTCAAACACGCTGACACAGCACACGTATTTTACTGTAAGCACACCGGCACCCGGTATCTGCCTGAATCTGACAAACTTGCATACATGCCATATCTGTCTTTTCAAAACTGCATTTTGAATGTTGTCTTGCCATTGTCATTTTCTGTTTGCAGGAGGGTTCCCATACCATCCGCGGGTATGGGAATACCGGTGCACGGGAGTGGTATGACGAGCTCCCTGATGCGGTCCAGCGCATCGTGGATCGGGCGGGCTTCGGCACCTTCTGCCGAGGGCTCTCTAGGTTGTCCACCTGCAGACCTCTCCTTGCTGCTTTGGCGGAGAGGTGGTGGGACACCACCGATTCTTTCCATTTCTCTGCTACAGGGGATATGACGATAACCCCTCATGACTTCTCGATGCTCACAGGCATTGGGGTAGGGGGTGATCCGATCCCCTTCGACATAGCGATGGATGAGTGGACCGCCGCTCAGGTTCATTTACTGGGGGAGGCCCCTCCGCTAGCTCGCCCAGGCTTCGTCCGCTATTCCTGGTTCGAGGCACAGTTCAGGGTCCTGCCCGCATTGGGGAAGGAGACTCAGATGACCGAGGAGGACGTGGAGAGGTATGCTCGGGGCTTCCTCATGTTCCTGTTCGGGACTACTATCTTCGCCGACCGGGCGAACACCGTGCCTCTCTGCCTTCTCAGCGCACTGGTGGACGTCCGAGATATTCTGCACTTCGATTGGGGCGGCGCTGCTCTGGCCACCTTGTACGGATATATGAGCTCGGCTTCTCGCGGCAGCGGCCAGCTGCTCGGAGGTTACTGGCGAGCTTGGGAGGTACATTCCTTCTCCGCTTTTTCATTCCTGTCTGATATTCTCTGTACTCTGTACACTGCACACACTGCGGTCTGCTTTACACTCACTGTATACTGTACACACGGCACACACATACATTCTGCTTTGCACTGACTGTACACTGCTCACACTGTACACTGCACACAATACACGGCTCAACACACGGCTCTGCCATTTCTGCTTTATTCTGTATACCCTGCTTTATCTGATGGTCATACTGACATCTGTTTTGCAGTTGTGGGTTTATGCCTACTTCCCTAGGCTTGCACCTGTGCCAGTTGCGGAGCCTCCTCCGGCTGTTCCTTTCTCGAGTCGCTTTGACGGGGGATGCACCCGGCGACCACGGGAGACGTTCGGCTTCTTCCGCCGATATTTCGACACCATCACCCCGGCCGAGGTATGCTTTACTTTCAGTTCATTTAGGCTTCGCTTTCCCACTGCATATTTCAATAACAGTAGATAACAAACTGTCTGTCACTTTCAAATCACATGGCGGCCATGGGCTTCCTTGCCGTCGGCTATGCGGGGTCGGTTCCCTGGTGCTGAGGAGACCTCGCGTTTCCGGATTCTGCTAGAGGGCCCGGTCTGTCGGGCTTGGTACCTGGGGGAGCGTTTTCTACGCCAGACCCGCGGGTTACCTGAGCAGATAGTCCCGGCTCACCCTCCTGCAGAGATGAGGGAGACCGAGGGGCTGACCCCTGAGCAGTTGGATGATTACTCCATCGGCTGGGAGGAGGCCGGCTTCCGAGGCACCGGCGACTATCAGGAGTACGTGCAGACGTACTTGATGCGACCTTTGAGCGGCCGTCGAGCAGAGGGGGCCAGGCCTGTGGCATCGGCGGCTGGGGCCGGAGCGGGAGCAGGGGCTGGATCTTCGAGGAGGGCCCGGGTCCGTGGCAGGGGCGGAGTGCGGGGTGGACGAGGAGCTGGGTGGCCTGCCCTTCCTGCCGTACTGACTTTTCAGGGGCAGGGTGGGGCGACCTATCAGATCCCCTTCGCCCCTCCACCAGCTGGTCATGAGTTCACTGACATCCCCGACCTTCCGCCGGTATGTATCATTGCACTTCGTACAGTTATTTCATTTCAGTCTACTTGATATTCCACAGAATACTAATGCTTCTAATACCTTTGCAGGCTTCCTCCGAGTACACCCGTCAGTCGTTGGCGATGAATGCCTCGATGATGGGGATGCTCCAGCGGACATTTGACCTCCTGGCTGTCTACAGCATACCGGTATGTCCTTCTGACACTGGCCTCAAACCATTCATACACTGCTTCGCATAATCTGATTCACGGCACAACACCTGATACACTGATCTCACAGTATCTGAACACTGCATACACTGCATTCTGCACTGTACTCTGTACTGATAAACTGCTCACGGCATGCATACACTGTACTCATATACTGCATTCTGTACTGTTAAACTGCTCACGGCATTCATACACTGTACTCATACGCTGCATTCTGCACCTTTAAACTGTTCACAGTGTACTGATGCATTTCGCTTTTCGTGTACCTTTTCAGCCTCCTTTTCAGATTCCCATGGCGGGAGGTGCTCCAGCTAGACCTGCTGTCCCTGCTCGGGGGAGAGATGAGGAGGGCAGGATATTTCCCCGTACCAGGGGAGGGCGTACTCACGTCGGGAGTAGCTCACGAGCTCCGGTCCCGGACGATGACGATGACGAGGAGTCAGAGGCGGAGGCAGGGTCATCGGAGGAGGAGACCGGAGACGGTTCTAGCTCGAGCTCTGACGACGACGCTGATGATGCTCCTGGACCCTCGTCCAGGAAGAGGACCAGGACGGACTGACAGCCCTTGGAGTCGCTGGACATAGATGCAGATTTTTGCTATCTTTTCTTTCTTTCTTTGTACTTTTCTTTTTGTTGGTAGATAGATTACCTTGTACTGCCGCAGGCAGGTTTTGTTTCCAAAGCTTGTACATTTGAAAAGATAATGAAATGAAATGGACTTTTTATCTGAAAAAGTGCTTACATTTACACATTTCATGCATTGCATCGCATCTCATCATGTTACACCTCAATGTAAATGGAATTGATTGGTTGTCTGAAAATTGAACACTTGCACTGTAATAATCAGATAACTTAAACAGCCAACAGCAAAATAACCCAAGCAACCCACTGCCTGATTCTTGACACACGGCCCTTACTCTGTTGGGGATTAATCTGTATACAGCCCTTAGTACAGCATTCGGTTCATCATGCACACAGCAAATTCCAAACAAACAGCCCAGTCTAACAGGACGGACCTCAAAGATGGAACCGGTTGGAGTCGAAATGCGTTCAAATGTAGAGAATGGCACAGCATTCTGAGCATAAGCGATTTTTGAAATCGAATGAGGATTTTTCAAACCGGGATGTCGAGCCTACAACCGAACACAGCGGGGAGGACTCAAATATAGAGGCACACGACCTAAACACAACGAGACACGCTCGGGAGAGACTCAAAACAAAAGACGAGACCGTCAAATGAAAGAGACACGACACACAGACACGTAACCGAAGATGGGGGACCTCGGACCACGAGGAGCCAGTTCAATCTGGGTATTGTTTCCCACCCTTTCTGATTTGTGATTCTCACATCACTCGGCTCTCAAGCTCGGATTTTCTCTCAAAACCCTTTTCCTCACTTTTCTCTCAACTTACACCTCTCTATTCTTCAATCTCTCATTTTTCATCCCTCCCCAGGGTGATTGATGGATGAACAGGAAGTTGCGGGTTCACGCCCGATGCCGTTAGCTCACCGCTATTTCTTCTGGCGGGCAGAGCGCTCTTCTGGCAAGTACGTCGGTGACGGGGGAAAGACAGAACGCCTGGCTCAACTGTGCCCCTAGTTCATCATTTTAACCATTTTTTCGTTTTTGCTTTCTACTAAAACAGTTTTGATCAAAATGAGAGTCGAATTAACGTACTCGTTCGATTTTTGATTTGAAAGGCATGCAAGTCAAGCTGCAAGCACTGAAAGTTTTCCTTTTGGATCCAAGACAATGGTCCAGTTTTGGAAAATGAAATAGTTTTCGAGAAAATAGTCAACCTCAGTAAAAAATTTCAAAAACTATTTTTCAAACAGCTGATGCTCAACAAGCATGGAACTTACCCTTTGAGATGCGCAACCTCGGATCGGAGGCAATGGAAAATTGCCCCTGGTTTGAAGGGAGTGGGAGGCAACGGAAGGTTGCCCCTAGTTTGAATGGCGTCTCACGACGGCTTGTGGCAACGGAAAGTTGCCCCTTGTTTGGGATGGTGCCGCAGCAATCCGCAGACAGTCTTCATTGGCGGTGGTCGAGCTCTTAGACACTGCGATGACGAAGACGGTCACAACAAATATATGGACACAGTCGCCTTTGGAGGGCGTTGGCCACTGGACTTTGAAGTCAAAACCATTGCATGGACTGGGACGCTTATGAAAGCGTTGGGGGCTGGACTTCATGATGAAGTTGCCTACGTATCCCAAACATGGGAATCAAGCCTTACGTAGTTCCGGTTAAGGTCCACTCGGGTATTTTAACCTTCACTTTGTTTGGCTCTTATTTTTGCCAAGGCGCCCAATGCGGGTTTTCGACCTTGCGAGCTTCTTTTCATTTCTATTTCTTCTTCATTTCTTTTGCATTTTTCTTTTTGGTATCTTTTGTCTTTTTTTCTCTTTTTTTCTTTTTCTTTTCTTTTCAATCTTTCTTTTTGTATTTTTCTCTTGCTCTAACTTTTGCCTGGACCGCCCTTCCGGGTTTTCGGCCCAGCGAGCCTCTCAAAGGGTAAAAGTGTAGCAAGTCCATGCCAAATGGTTTCTTGAAATTGAAGCCTCTCTGTGTCTAGGAGAACGGCTGTTGCACTGATTTGCGGAGAATCCATCAGGGTTACTCTACGAGCTTCTCCCGGCGAGATCTACTCCTTCTGATTCGGCCTTGATGCTTCTTCTGCTCGAGGGCTGTTTCGAAACCGGCCACGCGGGCCTTTCATGGCGTTTGTCCGTTGAACTTTCTGAACATTCTGAACGGGTTCAGACTCGGAAAACAAATAGGTTGAATCTTGAGGCTGAGAGCGATCCTAGGCTGCGCAATCTCAAGAGCGATTCCACACAGGTCTTCGCAGGGCTGCGTAAAACATTTGCTTTTGATAGTTTTTAAGAAGGCGACGAATCGCTCGCGCCGAAGATAGTGTGGAACCAATCTGGATCAGGCCAGGGTCCTTCTCAGTACTCACGCCGACAAGCATGATTTCATTCATAAAAAGACTTAGCACGCCTCCCTTTCTCTCAAAATGATCAAAATTTTGCAAAACCCGAGGAATTCCTTCCCCTTCGTTTTCATCACCGCAGTGTTTAAAAGTTTTTTTTTTGAAAAACTTAGGTTAATGCTATGAGTTTGGCGCGCAGGGGAGCAGGCGAGATGTACTGTCAGCCCAATCAAATTCTCTGGCACTTATGCTGAAAGCAAGCATGAAGGTTGAGATAGCAACAGCTGTTTCAATCGGCTTTGTTGGTGCAACTGGCCCCTCGGCAGAAACAGACTCAAAACAAAAACAAATAATTACAAAACAAAACGGTGTTCGAGGCAACAACCCCAGAATCACCTGGTATTATATACAACGGGGACTGACTCGATACAACAAGACAGACCTTTAAGCAAAAAAGACTGACTCAAAACAAAGAGACAGACTCAGAACAAAAGACTGACTCGATATCCAAGCCAGGATTTACAAAACTCGGTTTCACCGATGCTCAAAAATGCGTGCCAAACGCTTCATCGAAAAATATACCAAAAGTTGCCCGCAGGCGGTTCACTTTACATACTCGCAGTATCTGAGCCCTCGAAATCCAGCAACTGGGTGGTAACGGGCTTGCCTGAGGTGGGTGGTAGGATAACCTTGTTATCAATCAAATCCTGCACTTCATGACGAAGGCGGGAACATCCATCGGTACTGTGACCGGACTGTTGGTGGTACGCGCAGTACAAGGTAGCATCATGAGTGGCGGGGAGATTCTTCGGGAGCGGCCGGGGCTCCAAAGGCTTAAGATGCCCATTCTTCGCCAATATTAGCAATGCCCTAGACAAAGGCATGTGGAGGTCGTGAAAGACCCTGCGCCCTCGGGGCAGGTACTTTGCAGTTTGAGGATTCTTGCCAGATGCGCTGGCGAAAGGATCGGCTGGCGCTGCCTTGGCTTTTTGAACCTTTCCCGGTGCAGGGTTGGGAACAACAGGAACTGTCTGGGCATGACGGGGCCCATCCCGGTTTTCTGCCTGGCTTGAACTGCCTTTGGTTGGAGCGGGGAAAGCATCATCTATAGCTTTGGTCACTATTGCAGATGTTTGTTGCTTGTTCATCCCTCTGGTCTTCAGAGCCTCGACTGCCCACAGCAGTTGTTCAATGGGGTCGGCGTCTATCTTTGCCTTGTCCTTTCCTTTGGCCTCAGCCTGATCGAGGGTCTGGGTTGGTGCTGACATGTCATGGCTATAGCCGGAAGCCACCTCTGGCTGGCTGAGCTCTATCACAATCCGCCCCAGTAGCGGGGGCTCCTGTGGTACAAAATTCCCGGCATACGGTGCCGCTGGCGGTGAAGCCGACATTCCATAGGCGAGGTCTGCCACAGACCTTTGGAGATCGCCTATCATCCCCATCAATTCGAAGGTGGTGGGCTCACGAGCCTGGTATAACTGGGGAGCCCAAACCGGGTGCACAACGGGCGACCTGGGCGGATATGACATACTGATGCTGGCCTCATTCTGCGGAGTGGTTCCCTGCTCCGGTGCGGCTGTCATAACCACAATTTCTTCTGAACTTTGTGCCGCCATAAATCCTGCCTCCGCAAAGGGGGACACTGGCTATTCTGTTTCAACTCTGCGACTCTCTGAACTGAAAGAAAAACAGACAGCACTTCAGCCCAAACTGATCAAACACGGGTGTAGCCGAACAACTGTTCCCTACTGCTGATCACTGTTCCCAGATTTCTGTTCCCCAAAATACTGAATCTGATACCCGCGGATAACTGATTCTCACAACTGATACTGATACTGGTGTTCCCAGGTTAGATACTCTGGCTTGCGAACCGACATGTGCGTTCCTGTAGAGGGACACTCTAAAAGCACATAGCAAGTAAGAGAGAGCCAAAACACCCCTATGTTGGGGTAGGGTTTCCCTGTCCTATTTTGTCAGGAACTAGGGTTTCACTACGCACACAGCGGTTTCAAACAACCTAACATCGGGTAAGCAACCTGTCCTAGTTTGGAATGGTCACTACGGATTCCGAATATGCACTAGGTCGAATGGTCAAAAGGGTGCCCCGGTAAAACCGGGGTTTGTGTTCCCATGCTGTCAGAGCCCATAGCCGGTCAGCCTTATGGACATGTCTTGACAAGACAAGCCTCCGGCAAACCGTTCAGGAATGGCAGATGGCAAACACTGTGTTCCTAGGCGCACCAATGCACATGCAATGCAAAGAAACACATAAACGAGATCAAAACAGGATATCACGAGTTTGAGTCAAGCTCTCTAAAACTCCCCAGCAGAGTCGCCAGAAACTGTAGCAGCGCCCGGGTGGGACCTCGCGCTACAGTTCGGACTCGATTTGTGTCACGGTTCTTAATCTGAACCAAAGAGTCCAAATCTGGCAAATCGTTTGAGAAAACAGATTTTTTGAAAAAGTAGTGCCAAACATGGACTGCTTTGCCAGATACAGAGTCGCCACCTAAATATTTTAAAATGGGGAAATTTAGGAAACCCTGACTCGGTGCCGAATGCCACATGTCCGTCATCACCGGAGTTGTCTCGGCTCGGGAGCTTGGGTACGATTGGGGAAGGTCAGCTATGAGCACCCCCTTTCGCCCGGTCCAAAGACCGGCCTCTACTAACCGTGATATCCGTTTTTGAAAACTTTATGTGTTCTTTAAACCAATTGTTAGCCTAGAATTACTATGTTATGCGCGCAGCAAACAAGTATAGACTAGATTGCCTAATTTGGAAATAAACATTGCATATCCGTTTGGTTTGAAAATGCTTTGGATTTGCTACTCGCAAGTAGGCTAAAATACGGATTTCAACGGGTTTTTTCAACTCAAACAATCCAACCTTCACCCACAGGCATTCAAAACAGTTTAACACATAAGCATCTAGCCACATGTTAAGCATGCTGTTATGGCAACATTCACACTCATGCGATATGCTAAAGCGGAAATACTTACATAGTACTCCATGCGAAAACCAAGAACTTGTTAGCAAACATGCATGATCCAAGTCCATGTTAAGTGCCTAATGCATCGCATACAAAATGTCGCTAAGATAGGCTCGGCTAATCCTAGACATGTCATGTGAAAATGCACAATTAACACATATTCAATTTTTGAATTGAAGTACTGATGCAGTTAGCGTGATGTACCGAGCCTAATGCATGTAATACAAATGCATGAATGCACACATGCATAGCATAAGGTATGCTAAATTAGACGTGCCCTAATCTACCATCATAAGCAGGTAAATAAAAGGGAAGAAAGAAGTGAGGTTGGAAGACATACACACACTCACGCACACTTATTACAGATTTGCCCTCGCTCGGAGGGACCGAATAAATATTACAAATTAACTAACTACGCAAGCTAATTAATATTACAAATTAACTAATTTAATTAACAAATTAAATTAAATTAATTAAAGCAGGAAAGCGTCTCGGGAGACGCGCCACCATGCGCAAGCTGCCTCTGTTTTCCTTCCTTTCCTCCTCTGGAGGCTGTCAAAGCCTCAGGACTGCATCCTTGGACAGAGGGGATCATCACCGGCTGAATGAAACTTCCACCGGCAATGTAGTATGGCCATCGGCACAAAATAGGGTCTGTCGGCAGAGAAAATTGTGCCGGTCGGCACATTACACTGCCGGTCGGCAGAGTATTCCTGCAGAACCTGCAACTCACAGCAACAGAGGGCAAAACAAGGCATGGCAGCATATTTCAAGGCATGTATGCATCAACCATGTCTCTTATCATTGTGATGACTCAAAGGGACATGTGCCTCGGTTCTTGGACCACCAATCACGCATTTCCATGCATGATGGCCCAAAGAACCAAGTATGCAACTTTGATTTCAAATATATGCACACCAATTAAACAAATAAGGCCCAATTCCTATCACCAATTCAAGGAACAAGGCATGCATGCAAAATGCAATGCAACCTAGGCATACAAGCTAGGAATGCAACATGACATGGCAAGGCACTTATGCAATCATGCAAGCATACATAGAGCAATGCAAATGAGTGCAAAGATGGACTTATACATGAATTAGGCAACTCTAAAAAGGCCTAAAACAGCAGCCATAATGACCAAAACAAGAAGCCAAAACACATGCACACATACACATGATGGAAGGCCTACACTTGGGCACAATTTAAACAACCCTCAAGCACACTTGAAAGGAGGAAACGTGGACAAATTAGCATGCATTACGAGCCCTAAAATCATGTTAGGATGGTGCCAAACCAAGCAACAAATTCAAGCCAAAACATGCAACAAATAGTCCAAGTGTTCAAAGCAAATCAATAAGGCATTGAACTACACTTATCATGACCAAACATGGCATGCATTAAACAACTAAAAACAGATTTTTAGCATGCTAAAACAAGGCCAAAGGACTCCTTAGATGGCATCTAAGTGGCCCAAATACAAAGGCATACACCATGGCCAAAACATGGAGCATTGCAACACATGCTTTCAAAGCATTAAAGAGACATGCAAGGTAGTCAAACAAGCATGGAAATGGGACTGAAATAGCATGTAGGATGATTCCAAATCATCAAAACAATGCAAAGATGGCATGCTACACATGCACAAACTCAAGGCCAACAAGCCTAAATGCAAAGGAGCCATATAAGGCATGCAAAGATCGGCCCAAACGACTATGGACAGAGCTAAAGCATGGCAAAATAAGCACATAAACTTCACAAATATAAGCCCAAAACATGCTCCAACAAAGGCTAACAACCTAAGGCACATTAAGGCATAAACATGGCATTACATGGCAACTATGCTAAACATGCATAAGGTTCCAAAACCAACTTTAAATCATGTTATATCATGGATATATAAGCATGAAAAACAAACCAAACATGCTCAACACACACTCAAGCATAGGCTTCCTTAGGAAGGCCAAAATGTGCCCTTTTCAAGGACAACAAGGAGAGGGGGTGGCCCTCTCCTTCTTGGGACTTCAAAGCATCATCTTCACCACTGAAATCCCTCAAGATTTCAGTGGTGAAGAGACCTCAACACCAAAATCCCGGAGCTAGCACAAAATGGCTCAAAATGAGGCCTTTTGAGGCCTAAGGGTGGTCAACACCCCTCAAACAACAAAACACTCTTAATAAACAATAAAGAGGGCCTAAAAACAGAACTTTTTTATGTTATACAATAATCACAAAAACAGCTCTAAGATAGGTATAAAATTGATGCAAGAATGGGGAATAAAGGTGTAAGTTTCTTACCCTTGTAGTCCTCTTCAACAAGGATGCTCCAATGGCCTCCTTTGGCTCCAAATCAGTCAAGAAACTCAAGAACAACCCCTTAGAACTCTAATCTCAAGAGGAAGGTGAAACACTAGGTGTTTGTGTGCAATAGTAAGGCACAAAACACCTAGTGTGCAAAATGGGAGGGAAAGAGAGATAGATTGTGTATGTCTAACCCTAACCCTAGAAAACCAGAGCTCTCCTCTGTCTTTTCTCTCTCTAAAATGTCTAAGCCTCTCTCTTTTGCCTTAGAGAGAGCTTCTCTCTATAAGCCTCTTGTAAAGCTTACAAGACAAGCTTTGCAAGAGGGAGATCCCTCCATACACGTGTATGGAGGGGAGCAAAAGTTATACAGCTGTCCAAAAATATCTGCAAAAGCAGATGAACAGCAATCGGCCGGCAAAAAATGCCATCTTGGCCAAACAAAGTGCCGACCGGCACAAAAAAGTGCTGACCGGCAACAAATAGTGCCGACCGGCAAACTATTTTGCCGGTGGCAGCAAAAACCAGCCGGTGGCATCTAGCCACTGCCGGTGAAGGGTGGGGATGGTCTACAAGCCCCACTCTGCCTCTCAAAGGCAAAACACAAGTGTTCGGTGCAAAACCAGACACTAAACGGTCGAGTTCGGAGATCCTGAGGCAAGGCACGCGAGCCGAGGCTTCCGGGAACTCCAAACGAACACAAACATGGATAATCACCGAGTGTTCAAACGGTGACGTCCAAGTCTTGAGGACGGTCAAAAATGGGGTGTCTACAAAAATGTATCAAAAAAGTCAAGATCTGCTTGTTGTATAAAACCTTTTGCAACAAGCCTTACTTTATATTTATCAATAGTTTCATCCGGTTTAAGTTTTTTCCTCAAAACCCATTTACAGCCAATAGTTTTACAACTTGGTGGTAAATCTACTAATACCTAAGTTTTATCGGATAATAATGATTCCATCTCATCATTTACAGCCTCGTTCTAAAAAACAGAGTCAGAAGATGCCAAAGTTTCGTGTGAAGTTAATGGAGTTTCCTTCACATTAAAAACATGATAATCAGGGCCAAAATCTTTTTCTAATTTGACTGTTTTTCTCCTTCTAGTTTCAAAAACTACAGTATCTTGGTTTTGTAAAAGCAGAATAGAGGAACCGGTTTCAGATAAAATATTTTTTTGATAATTTTGACCCCCACCATTTTTAGATTTAAAAGAAAATTTTTCTTCATGAAAAATTGCATCACCTGATTCAAAAATTATTTTGTTTTCAATATCAAAAAATCTATAGGCTGTACTATTTGTTGCATATCCAAGAAAAGCACAAGTGGCAGCTTTCACACCTAATTTAGGTCTTTTAGGATCCACATGTCTAACAAAAGCTAGACAACTCTAAACTCTCAAATATCTCAAATTTGGCTTATGCCCTTTCCACAACTCAAAAGGTGTAACTTTTGTTTTTTTATGTGGCATTCTATTCATAACATAACATTCAGTTAAAATTGCTTCTCTCTACAAATTTAAAGGAGCACATGCTTCAATTAGCATAACATTTGTTAAATCAATTAAAGTTCTATTTTTCCTTTCTACTACACCATTAGATGCAGGTGAATATGGTGGAGTAGTTTCATGGATTATTCCCAAAGACTGAGAAAACGAGTTGAATCCAAAAGATTCATACTTCCGGCCTCTATCACTTCTATATCTTTTAATCTTTTTACTGAATTGATTTTCAACTTCAAGAAGGAATTCTTTAAATTTTTCAAAAGCATCACTTTTATTTTTTAACAAGTATACATAAGTGTATTTTGAAAAATCATCAATAAAAGTGATAAAATATCTATTTCTACCACGTGTTAAAATTCCTTCAAATTCACATAAATCAGCGTGAATTAATTCTAACAATTCAGTATTTCTCACCACACTTTTATGAGGCCTTTTAGTTATTTTTGCGTGACTGCAAACTTCACATTTCTCAAACTTATTTGTTAGTCTGGGAATTAATCCTAAACTACTCATGACTCTCACATATGGGCTATTAATATGACACAGACGAGCATGCCAAAAATTCATAGAATATAGCATGTAAACAGAAACACGTGCTTTCTTATTTTCAACATTTAATTTAAACATTCCATCACAGGCATACCCTTTCTCCACAAATATGCCTTTTTTTGTGATTACATATTGGTCAGATTCAATAGTTTGCTTGAAACCAGCTTTGATGAGCAAATAACTTGACATCAAATTTTTCCTCATGGACGGTGTGTACAACACATCTTTTAAAACAAGCACACGTCTAGGGGTAAAATTCAGCTCAACATCCCAACACCCGAGCACCTTGGTTAAACTGGAGTCACCAAGCATAACAGTCCTCTCCTCATTAAAAGGAGTGAAATCTTTGAACCAATTTTTATCATAGCAGACATGCCTATTGGCACCAGAGTCTGCCTACCACCCTTCCACAGATTGAACCATAAAAATATCTGTAATCATTGCCACAATTGGTTCCTCGATAACATTAGCCTGTGGTCGAGACTGTTGTTTCTGAAATTTGCAAGTTCGAGCAATATGCTCACTTTTGCCACATACAAAACATGTCACATTTGTCAGATCTTGTGAAAGGAGTTCTTGGTTCCATTTCTTTTGCCTCAGGGAATTTTTATTTTGTGGCCTTCTAGTATTTTTGCCAAATTTTCTTAATTGGCTTCAAGTGACTATTTTTATGAAATCGACCTTTAGGTAAAGTATTTCCAGAAGTTAAATTTACCTTTGCAGTGGAATGCTCTTGTGTCATAAGCACATCTTGTCCTCGTGTTTCCTCCTCCACTCGAATCCGTGTGATTAGAGTCTCCAAGGACATCTCGTTTTGCTTGTGACGCATTGGCTTCTGGAACTCCCTCCAAGATGATGGTAGTTTGTCAACAATACCTGCTACAATAAGATTGTCTCCAATTTTGATGCATTCGGATCTAACTTCGGCCACTGGCATCTGAAAATCTTGGACTTGCTCCAGCACTGATTTTCTATCTATTATCTGATAGCAGAAAAAATGGCTTGCAGCATATTTTTTAGCGCTTGCCTCTTCAGTGTCATATTTATTCTGCAAGGCTTTCCAAGTTTTCTTGGCAGTGGTGTAAGTAGTATCAGAATAATTATAAAATTGATTTAAAAGACAATTCAAAAGATAATATCGACATTTATACTCATCTGTGTTGTATTTCTCGATTTTTTCAAGATGAGCAGCATACTCCTCGTCGGTCGTCTCTTCAGTGGGGACTTTGTTTGGATTTTTCTCGGTCAGGATATAGGCCACCTTGAGGAGACTGAGGTAGAAAAGCACCTTGCCTTTCCATCTCTTAAAATGGGCTCCCTTAAACCGAAAGGGCTTGTTGAGATCGTCGGTATTCTCGTTGGGCTTCTCTAGTACTGGCTCCATGAACTTTTGCTATTTGAATCTCCTTAAAATTGTTGGTGATAATTATAAATAAAACACTAGAAAATACAAATAATAAAAATTACAATAATTATTGAAAGGGTTGAGGCGCGGGAAATTCGCTCTTTTTAAGGAGATTCAAGCCCTCTGCAGTTAGACAAAGCCTCACACCGGTGCAGCAGAAAAAAACCTTGACTTGTCCCCCCAGGATATAACAACCCGACTAAGTCGTATAGTTCACCAATACTGCACAATTGGTTGAACCCAAAGCTTTATTACATACACCTTTTTTTATTTGCCTGATAATCTCACTCAAAATATAATAAAGCAACAAAAACTTCTTCTCGCATCCAAGATAAGAAGTTAGATCAATTTATAGGAGATAAAAGCTTGGTGGACAAATTTCATGGAGGAGGATTCTTGGAAGTTGCTTGGAGGCTCCTTGGAAGTAGCTTGGAGGATAAAACTTGACTCTTGGAAGACTTAGAAGAAGACTTGACTAGCCAAAGACTTGGAAGACTCGAAGGATTCTTGGACACCAAGAAAGGATTAACTTGGAGGAACCGAAAACAAATCAAACCAATAACACATTATAATAATAAAATATCTGCTGACAACTGGTTACAAAAACAATTTTCTCCTGAACAAAGCATTTCATTACTAAGATCCCAGTGAAGCGAGGATGTATAGTTGATGATGTAGTTGCATTTAATTAAATAAGTAACAATTTTTTTGTTCTTTGGAATATGACTTTTCTACTGAAATCATTTTTCATTAATTTATTACAACCCAAAAACTTGATTTTGGTTTTTTGTGTTTTGAGGGTCAATGAATCTTGCTGCTGAATTTGGACCCAAAAAATGACAAACCATGCTTTTCTTGTGGCCAGTTCAATTTTGCCTTGTATCGAACGCCCTTCCCATTATTATTGTCACCAAAATTTATTAATAGATTACTTGCTTAGAAGAATGTGCAACAGTTGCTTGGGATGACAATAGCTTTCTCCTTGGATTGATTTAGAGAGGCAAAAGTGGCAAGTTGGGAGTGACTGAATAATTGTTCGAAGCGGCAAAAGGCAATAGTGGGGTAGGCATAATTTTTGTCTTTGATAAATTTGTTTAGGAACTTCGACAATGGGGGGAACAATGAGGAGGGGCTTTTCAATCATTAGGACTATAGTGGGATATTGTAATATATAATGAGAAACGTAGGCGAGGCTGAGGGTTCCTCCCTCAACGAGTTTCCTTGCAAATGAAAATGGAAATGGTTTCAGTTTCAATACTAATATAAGCCCATTAATTTTGGATATATTGCTAACCAAGCCTATGCCTGAGGGCTGAGGGCCATACTTACTTTCTGCCACTCAGTTTGTTTGTGTTTTGCTTACCCGACCTTAGCTCAATGCAAGAGTGAGAGGGTTGAGCATGGACCAGATATCTATCCTGGAAATCGCATTAATCCTTTGGTTGTCTGTTCGGATCCGACAGGTGGTGGTCTTCTTTGGTTGTTGATATATTCATTCATTCATTCTTAAAATTGGAAAGATGGCTCTAACATATTTTTCTGATGCTGTTGCTTCTGCTTCCTCTCTTTTGCTGCTTATTATTATTATTGGTTGGAAATCACTTTTGGAAGACATAGATGAGATGCATTCCTATACAAAATATATATATATATATATATATATATACTATGGAGACGAATACAGATCTAACAGTGTATGGTTAATTTATGACAATCCACCATTTTAAGATTCCACCAAGTTTCAAACATTGTTAGGATTTCACAAATGCTATTTTCTCAAAGTTTGAGAGTGGTAAAAGTAAAACTGGTCACTAACCCAAATTTTGAGGGTAGGGGAAGTAATTGACGGCAGTGGGGTGGAGGTAGGGGAGAGGCTGTTGGTGTCAAGGAGGGTGAAGGTAGAGATTAGCACACAGCGGATTAGGCCAGGGTTTATAAGGGAAATGGAAGAAAGCACCTGAGGAAGATGGAAGAGAGAAGAAATTAGCTCAGACATCTTCTTTCTTGTTTTTCTTTCTTTTTTTCTCTTGTTCTTTGGGGTTGTGAAATTGAGAAGAAAAATAAACTACGGGCTCAAGGCTAGTTTGTTAGTCTTTTGGCCAATAAATTTCTTCAAATGGGAGGTTTGGGTTTCACTTTTAAGAATGGAAGGAGAGGATAAGATTTTATTATAAGGTGTATGGATGTAAATTTCAATTTTTCAAGATGTTAATTTTACAATTAATCTCTAACTTTCGCTGATAAAAATAAAAAATAAAAAATAAATTGACAAGAAAAATAAAATAAAAGGCAAAGTACACCACCATTAACTTACCTAGTAATTGTTTGGTAAAGAAAAATGTTACATAAATTAATAAAGGGAGATTTATTAAGAATTTTTTTTAAGTAATTATATATCAATTAGTGCATAGCATATTCTTATATTTTAATAATTCTTATTATTTGGATATTTGATTAATTAAATCCTAATTCTTATATTTAAGATATTTTATGGATAATTTTACTTTTACAAATATTTTTTGAACAGATTGATGATATGAATGTTCATATTTTACAATGTGAATATTCACATTGGCAGTGTGAATTTGTACCGTCAATATAAATATTATTATTAAAGGTATTTTGGTAACTATTTCATCCATAGTACTTATTGAAATATAAAAAAATAATGGGGCATTTACATACAAGTCCCATTTTGTGAACATATACTCCATTAAGTCCGAAATAAAATTATTTGCTCCTTCAAGTCCCATTAAAGGAAAAAACGATTGTAATGGGTAGAATCTCAAGGTCTGAGTGGATTCGAAGCAAGTGGCAGACTACAGCCTTGCTAAAGCAGATGGCTATCTTTAATAAAGAACAAATGAAAAAGGCCTATGAAATCATAACTCCAGGTGAATATGATCAGTGAAATCTACACGTCCATATGGTCGAAAAGGTAACAACAGAACAATCATGTACTACCATTGATTTCGAAGAAAACAGAGCACGCATCCATTTTTATTAGATTCAAAGCAACCCAACAACAATACCAATCACCAAAACTTTTGATAAAAGAAAAATCACCAAAACTTGGTACAAAGCCCACGGATCTGCCTTGCCGCCGCCGATAAATCCCCCGCCGGTGTTTCCAAATATCGTCATTTTCTCTCTCTATCTCTCTCTCTCTCTGTCTCTCTCTCTATGGAACTGTGATGGAGTGACATGGAATGGAAGGCATCAGGACTAAGCAGGAGAGAAAGAACCAGTTTTATTTGGTACAATGGTGACCAAATCATGGAGAGAGGAAGCTCTGACGTAGAAGAAACTTTTCATAGCGTTTGGCTTTTGAGAGACAGAACAACAAGGTGCTCTGTTTATAGGTGTGATCTAGGATTTTTTGAAATTGAGAACCTTCTCAGTTTATAATATTCTCAATTTTAATCATGAAAAAATTTGAGAAATTTTTCAAAATTGATAATTATAAATTTCCTAATTTTGATAATATTTTCAGTTCATACTAGAAAAAAATTAAGAAATATCTTAGTTTTGATAATTATAAATTGAAAACATTCTCAATTTTGAAATTGAGAACATTCTCAGTTTTGGAATTAAAGGGTAAAATGTCTTTTTACCTCTAAATGAGACTTATTGGTTCAAAAATCTTTTGATAGGACCTAAGCTACCACTAAATATATAGATAGGATTTTTAGGTAATTAATCCAAAAATAATTTAGACTAATGAAATATAAGTAGGTGGAGAAGGATGTGTGAATAGGTACCCATTAATAAATTTTATTAATTTTTTAACTGCAAATGTGGTGTTTAACGATAACATCTGAAATTTAAAGCCTGACTCACTAGAAAAATGTGTTTGGCATGTTGTGTTGTTTTTTTTTTTTTTTTTTGGTTAAAATAATTAAAAAAAACAGAATAAGTTAAAAAGTCAATAAGATAAAATATTATATTCAAATTATAATAAATTTATTTTTTCTCTCATAAAAGTCAAAAAAATCTAACCCAAATAAGGTTTTTAGCCCCATGCTGACTTATTTTGGGAAGTAGATTAAAAATTAAATTTTTAGTTTTTTTGATTTTTTTTTTTTAAAAATATATTAAAAAAATAGGGAGATACTATGACCAAAAAAAAAAAATTTAAAAATCAACTTTTAACACAGGTCAAAATAGGCCAAAAAGCAAAAAAGACAAAAATCAATCCACTTTCCAAAGAAGCCGGGATTTCTTTTTCTTTTTTTTTTAAGATACAAAAAAATGCCCAATAAACTATTTATCAAATAATTAAATTGCAAATACCTCCCTCAATAATCAAATTTGAAGTTTCTCTATCAGAGTTTCTTTCAACGGTGATTAATTAACATAAAATTACATTATTATTATTCTTCAATGTCTTCACACAAACCCTATACTATAAACTCTTTCTGTCCCTTCACCATAGTGATTAGGGACAATTTGGGAGGAAGCTCAAAAGGCTAACTTTTTAGTTTTTTCACACAAAAAAAAAGTCACAAAAAATCTACTTTTTTAACATAAAAAAGTCAAAAAATCAATTTTTTATTTATGATGTCGTTAGACTCTAACACTGTCGTGTGTGCACTCATAAATACATTTATTGTATTGAGGTTTCTTTGGAACATTAGGCACAAAAGAATTTAATTTAATAATGATACCATCTACGTGATTTTAGGGCATAAATTTAAATAAATCATATGATTCTAAAGCATAAATTTAGTTTCGATGACATAAATTTTGAGAGTAAATTATAATATGATTCTAAATAAATCATTTAATTCTAGGGCACACTAAAATAATATTGTTAGTAATGAGATTCATGTTAATGAAATTTTCATTTATACTATTTGATTTCATCCATCCAAACATACTTATGACAGGAAATTCTAAGCAAATTAGATAATTACTCTTACTATATCAGAAACTATATAATTTTGTTGGAACATCATGTACAACTGTGTAAGGGAGAAATTATATAGTTAAATTATTCACTAACGCTGTGTTTGGTTGGGGGATTTGGGAAGGGATTTGAAAAGGGAAAAAGAAAAGGTATGTGAAACTATGTGAAATGTAGGCATGTTTTTTTACATTTCACCTACCTTTTTCATTTCTCTTTCCAAATCCTTACTCAAATCCCTCAACCAAACACAACATAAGGAAGATTCTTGGAACATCATGTAATCGCATAGTTACATGATGTAATTATTAACACAGTAGTTCTGGTAAACAATTATAGGATTTGGTTAACGAGTATTTGGTTAACAATACAGTATTTAAATTGATTATACATTGTATGTTGTACGGACGTTCATACATTATGTATAAATATTTCAAGTTTCTTATCAAGTGACACTTATTAATAAAATCCATAATTATATAGTTACACGAGAGAAATTAACTATGTAAAGGGGAAATTATTCAGTAGGTCATCATAGTGATGTGGTGTGTTAAACTAATAAAAAAAATTTAAAAAAATGATAATTATTGACATAATTTTTAAAATTTTCCAATATATTATGATTTTTTTCCCCCGTTACATGTGTTATTTCCATTGATTGGGCACATTACCTTCCATCCATTCTCCTTACAAGGAGTCTTCCTAGGTGGTTTTGCCGATAGAAATAATAACAATCACTGTATTTGATTTAAGTTTTTTGGATTAAATTTTTTGAAAATTAAATTTTTTAATTTTTGTGTTTTTTTATTTTTAGTGAATATTTTTAAAATTTTAAATATTTTTTTTACTTTTTTAGATGCACCTTACTTAGATGTGTCTAAAAAGTTAAAAAATTGTGAAAAAATATTTTAAAAATTTAAGAAATGCATAAAAATACAAAAAAAAATGTACTAAATTCTTGTATTTTTTTGTATTTTTGGTATTTAGTGAATTTTTAAAAGATTTTTTTTACAATTTTTTTACTTTTTAGGTGTATTTATGTTAGGTTTGTCTAAAAAGTAAAAAGTTTGCATAAAATATTTAAAAAATTCAGTAAAAACAAAAAAACACGAAAAATAAGAATGTAAAATTTTCTAAAAATTATTTTTAAAAAATAGGAACCAAGCAAAGTGAGATATTTTGTAATTTTATCATATTATTATTATTATTTTGTGTGCCATGTAAATACATAACCCTTGCTGTTAGGCGAGCATCATGCCACAACTTCGCTTCACGACCTGTTTGTTTGGAGAGTTAGAGGAGAGATTGAGATTGGTAGTGAGGTGGGATTTATTAATATTGTATTTATTTTTAGAAATACTGAGGGGATTGATAGTGAACTCCGGATTAGGATGAGCCTCCTTAAGGGGATTCAGATGGGCCTCCAGGACTTGGTATTATAAAAATAGTCTAGCAGACTAGAAATTTTTTATTTTTATTTTATTTTTTACATGTCGGGCATTTTTTTTTAACATTAATGTTTAATTTTTTGTTAAGTAAAAATCATTATTTTATTTGTTTTATTTTTTTCTGAAAATTTTTTATTTTTTTAAATTTTTTTACATGTTGGGCATTTTTTTTAAAATATTAATGTTTAATGTTTTTGTATTTTTTTTATTTTTTTATTATTTTATATTTATTTTATATAAAAATAATTTAACAAATCTCTATATTAACAACTGTCATTAAAATAAACACAATTTTACTTAATCCTCTCACTATCAATCCCTTCACTATTAATCTCCTCACTATCAATCCCCTCCATTCTACATCTAAAAATAAAAAAATTATGTATGTATAAAATTTATTATATTTAATAAAAAAAATAAAAATAATCTTAAAATTATTGTTAATGTTGAAAAAATATTAAAATTATAAATTTTTGAATATTTTATTTATTTATTTATTTTTTATTTTTTTGAACAAGAGAAAAAGGGCTCTGTGGTGTCATCACTGCCCCGTGGGCCCTGACTCTGGAGTAATCGATTGCTAGTTAGGAATTAACCTCCACCAAGTGAGGGACCCACCACCAAGGCACCAATGTGGTGTCATCACGGTCCCGTGGGCCCTGACTCCGGAGTAACCGATTGCTAGTCAGGAATTAACCTTCACCAAGTGAAGAACCCACCACCAGGACACTAATGAAGCGCAATCACACGCCCCAAAGGACAGGTTATTGAGGAGAGTACAAGACATATTCTCCGAAGAGATTTCAAACAACCCCTTCCAAAAATCGACCCTAACTCAATGCTACCCTCATGGTAAATTTTTGAATATTTTATACTCGAGAAATACTCTAAAAAAAATCCGACGAACATGTTAAAAAAAGTAAAATTATAAGCGTAACCTAAGGCCAAGTTTGGGGTATGTAAAAAAAGTTAAAAAGTAAAAAAGTTACTCAAAAAGTTAAAAAGTTAACACTATTCACCAAAAGTCAACAATTACAGCTGCACAACTCCCAATCATAATTTTCTTCTACAAACCAATTTTTACAATTTTTTATTACATATTTTTTCATGAAAAGTCAAAAAGTTAACCCAAACATCCATATTTTTTTCCTTAAGTTTTTAGTCCAAAAAGACAAAAAGTGCACTTATTTAGGACACCCCAAACAACCCCTAAATCTAATATTTTCATAAGTTTTAGTCCCCACCAGAGGGTGAAAGAGAGCTCTAACTTTAATGGTGGTGGCTCTGTGTTCTTCTTAAAGAGTGGAGTGCTTCTTCCTATTTTACCATTTCACTTATTCTACAAGCTGTTCCTCTCTCTCTCTCTCTCTCTCTCTCTCACTTTTCCTCAAACACTAGAAAATTAAGAAAAGCAGAAGAGTCTCTCTCTCTCTCTCTCTCTCTCCTATCTTTCTTTCACTCTCACGTCAATCTTTTGCTTTTGTCTGTCTTTGTCTTTGATTAAGATCCCCTTTAATCATAGATCTCTCTCTCTTTCTCTCTCACTCTCCATCTTCCCCGCAAAATCTATACACTGTCAGCTTCTGGTCAAGGGTTTGTGGTGATATACTTGCATACACACACACTTACACTTAGACACAAGGAAATGCGAAGGAGAGCATAAGAAATTCCAAAGCATATTTGGCTGAAATTGTTTTATTAGTGTGGATGGAACAGCAGTGACGGAAGAAGCAGAAAAAGGAGAAAGGGGCTAGTAGGAATGGGGTCGGAGCAGAATAGGTTTCCGCCACAGCAGGAACCAGCGGCCCGGGTATTTTCCCTTTCAGATCTAATCAATCTTCTTCATCCATCCATCTTTAATTTGATTGTATATGCTTTCATTACTCTCAATCGTTTCTTCTAGCTTTTCCGTAATTATTATTATTATTATTATTATTATTTCTTCTTTCTTTCTCCATCCTAGTGGTGTGATGTCCTTGTATCTCATTGGCTATGCATCTATTTCGATTTCAATGTTTGACTCGGATCTGTTGGTGTGAGTGAGGAAGGGATCCTTGTTGTTTGTAAAGAATTCCCTTCCCCGCTAATATGCATTTTATAGGTTGGATTTGGTCTCTTTTGTGCTTCTACTGATCCTCTTTTAACGGATCTGATCTAAATGGCGGAGATGGAGATGGAGATGGACTGGAGGATGCTTCTCAAGACTATAATCCACACAGCATTTTCCATCCACTAAGCTACTAATTAAATACACACTCTAGAGTAGAGGAGAGGAGAGGAGAGGAGAGGATTGTTTTTCTTCCACGTTTTCTTACCTGCCTCCTTGCTGTGGGCCATTTGCAGTTTGTGTATTAATAATCTACCACCAGACCTCGCTTTTTAATTTAGTTTAGACTAGCATGACATGAGCTACTTGCCTTCTTCATGTGAGCCCCGTAGATCTCATGTGTTGATGTTCAGGAGACATGCTGCTTATACAAAGTAAGGAGATGGGCTCAGTTTATAAGATGCAGGGATGGTGCCCTGCTATAACAGGTGTTGTATCTTGTCTTGTCTGGCAGCTATTGGGTGGTGTAAGGGGAGCACACATGGTATAAGTCAGGGACTTCCAGTACATGTGGACTTGGGCACCCTTGCTGTAAGAGGGACTGAAGATATGTAAGTTTTTCCCCCAAATAGCTCTTAGTTGTTCCCTTTTGGTAGAGTTGGTATGAGATGGGGCAGAACCTAAGGAGGTTGCTGGTTTGTTTCTTGTGAGCAAAACAGAACAACGGTCACATCGGGCAAAGAGAAAAATGAAGGGATTGAGAGTACTTCTTTGGGTGTCTCATGTGATGGACCGATGGTTTTGAGGAGGAGATTGGTTAACTGATGGAGGCAACACAACAGTGGTGGAGGACCCAAATCCATAAGATAGGAAGAAAAGAAGGGGGGGGGGGGTTGTTTGGGGTAGTGGGTGGGACACATCTTCATCAAGTAAGGCATGGGTGTTGAAGAAGTTAGTTTGCTCAATCAAATTATTAAAGTAGAAAACGGGTTGGGTATGTGGTTAGTTATAGTTTCGTCATGAAGCTTAAAATTGTGTCTTGGAATTTGAGGGTTTCAAACGATCCTTATAAGAGGCAATAGTGAAGTCCATGATTTGTTTTTAGAAAGCACATATGGTATGCCTACAAGAAAATAAAATCAAGTAGATGATTGTTGAGATTGTGCGCAACTTATAGAACAATAGTTTCATGGATTAAGAGTGTTCGACAATAATTGGAACTGCAGAGGCATTCTTCTTTTGGGGATAGGAGAGTGTTGACAAGGGTGGATTCTCTATGTTGTGTTTATTAATGAATGTGGGGGACGGGTTTTGTTGGGCTTTCTCACATGTACAGGCCAATGACTAAGGCTAGAAGAAAGGGGGTGCGGGAAGAATTAAGGGAGGTCAAGGAATGGTGGGTTTAGTTGTGGTGTATTGGAGGAAATCTTGACACCATTGAAAGATTGTAATGGGAATAAGGTGTCAAGTCCAGATGAGATGACTTAGGCATTCCTAGGCATTGTGTTGGTTCTAGGGGGATATGGAATTGAAGGATTTTAGGCCCACTAGTCTTGTGGGGGTGTATCTATAAGCTAGTGGCAAAAGTTTTGGTACACTGGTTGAGGTTGGTTGTGTGAAAAGTTATATGAAAGCTACAAAATAATTTTCGTGGGAGGCATATATTGGATGTGTTGTTGGTGTCTAAAGAAGTTGTTGATTCCAAATTACATAGTGGAGTGTCGAGGACCATTTGTAAGCTCGATTTCGAAAATGCTCATGTTAATTGGGAATATTCTTTTTGTATGTTTTGTAGAGATTGGGTTTTGTAAAGAAGTGGATAGCATGGATCTTCTTTTGTGTCTCAGTTGTCAAGTTCTCAATATTGGTTTATGGCGATTCTCTTGTTTGAGAGGGTTGAGGAAGGTAACCACTCTCTGCTCCCCCTTCTTCATCATTGTCATGGAGCTTTAGCCATGATGATAGATTAGGCAGTTCAGGTGGTTTGTGTTAGGTTTCAAGGTTGGAGGGTAGGAGAAGAGGGCAACATCAGTCTCCACAATAATTGTTTGCAGGTGACACTATTATCTTTCTTGATGTGGAGGAGTAATTGAGGTATCTTTGTGGTATTTTGATGTGCTTTGAGGTAGTTTTAGGGTTGAAGGTTGGTAAAAGTTAATTTGGTAGGAGAAGTGAAAGATATGAGAAATTTGGTTGCGGTCTTGGGATTTAAGAGTGCACACTTCCTACCAGGTATCGTGGGCTCCCTATATGGTTGAAAGATTTGAGAGAACATTGGCAAGTTGGAAAAAATATTATTTTTAATAGTACATTAGTGAGCCTTCTACTCATGGCCCATTTACTATCCCAATGCCAGTGGCAAAGATTTTGGAGAAACTACAAAGGGATTTTTCGTGGAAAGACAGTAGATGAGCATATGCCCCACCTTGTTAATTGGAAGCGAATTTGTGCCAAAGAAGGTTAGTGGGCTGGGAATTAGGTGCTTGGCTAACTTCAATCAAGCGTTTTTGGGGAAGTGGATGTGGAGTTCTGAAGATGATTGATTGTTGTTGGCGGAGGCTAGAGGGTCATTAATTCCAAATGCGGTTTGAAGGTAGGGGGTTGGGCTTCTAAAGAGGTTAGGCACTCATTGGGGATAGGCTATGTTACACGGACTCTTCTATTTCCCCCAGAGTACCCGTGTCCACCGGATATGACAAGGGTAAGGGTGTGAGATATGTGTCCGACACTCGTACCCAATTTACACATTCAGATCCTTTAATTTGTGACAAAACATGAAGAAGAAGAAACTCATATTTGTTAGTAAAGCAATATTTTTAGACTAATAGATGAATTAGATATAAAAATTTCATATTTTTTCTCAATCATATTTAATTTTAATATATTTCTACATAATTTAAAACATCTCATCCGAAAATATTATATAATATGCAATATATATGTGCATATGACGTGTCCCCGTACCCATATCCAATTTTGGATACATACCCCAAGTTCTTAAGATTTAAATTTATGAAGGTCTGACGCTTGGATACACACCCGCACCCAACACTCATACTCGAGTCCATGTAACATGGGGACAGGAGGTTCCTAGAGATGTATTGTAATTTTTATTCAAGCAATCAAGGAAGCATTTGTGTTTGGCTTCTTGAGGTTTTCCGAAGCAGGAGTGGTGTGGGAGCCACACTTCAGCTGACCCATTCAGGACTGGGAGAAAGTAGCTATGGATGAGTTACTTAAGATGTTGTATAGTGTAGAGATTGATTGTAATGAAATCATACTTATAAAAAAAAGTTTAAGCTCTATAATGACATGAGTTATTGTAAGGCTCATTGTATTCTCTTATCATTATGTGTCCATTTATTAAGGGTCTAATTTATATAAACATTTTTAGTATTCATTTTCAAGTTTTGCAATAATTAAGTACTCAAATTTTAAATCTGAAAATTTTAAGATAAACAAGTTAGTTGAAAAAAATGAAAACAAGAACAAACTTCCATTGACCGTATTCAACGTTTAGCGAGAAGTCTAAAGTCTCTTCCATTGGTAGGTGATTTTGTTTTATCACATGCATTTAATTGTGAAACCACTTTAAAAAGTACGGGTACAGATACGGGTACAGCGATACGGCAAATTCTTAAAAAATTAA